>NC_092498.1:68943596-69544429 GCF_047511675.1 Marmota flaviventris | reverse complement strand
CCCATTCTTTGCTCTGTTCCCTTAGGAAGCTGAGCTACTTTTCTCATTGTGCATTGTGCATGGTTCATATGTAAGAGCCTCATATTTGATGAATGAGTGAGTGCAAGAATCAATGACTGAATACATGAATATTGAAAACTGTAAAAATATCAAGTGGGTCTTCTGTTGGAGAAAATGGGGGAGATTTTGTCCTCAGTTCTGGTTTGAAGACATTGATGAAGTCTAGATAAAGGGAAATCAAACATTCATAGTTTCATGCCTGGACTTTGTAGACTGCATTTTGCTACTTGGTTCTATATTAAGTAATTGAGTGGGCAAGTGAAATCATTCAATCCAGAAGTATATCATTTCTAAATTGCCATAATACAGTCCTAAATGATATCTTTGTGATCCCAAAGGGTTCCACTATAATTTTCTGCCTTTGCTCATGGCAGATGATTCCAGATTTGTACAAGTCTTTGCCTTTCCCGCCTCTGGAGCTGGTGCTTGTCATTTCCCTCTGGACATGTCTGGGTGGCTGCACACTGATGAGTTAAACACTTCCTGAGATTGCTTTCTGCCATCCGAGTTTGAAGAAATCAGAAGTGAGGCACACACAACAGGAATGAAAAGTGAGAAGGCTGGCCTGGGAAGCAGATCAGAAACACTTGTGCTGCAGCTTTAAAAACAAAAATTCTTCCCTGTTTGGTTGATCATTAAATACTACTTATCTACTGTTTTCTTTATATTCCAAATTGAGTCGAATTACTGAATGAACTTTCCCAACTAGTTAGTAGGTTGTAGGGGTTGGATTAAAGGCAGTGTGGCCACATTTGAGAGAAACCTAGTGTAAAAAGTTACATAAATTCTTTGATTTGTTAAATTTTGAGAAGTAGAGGTCTACTCTCCGTTGATTAGGAAACCTCATTTTGCCACATGACTTCCCCAACCACCACTGGGGGTGAACTCAGGACTTGGGGCATGCTAGGAAAAAGCTCTGCCACTGAGCTATATCTCCACCCCTACTGTATGGCTTTGGAAAAGTTTGGAGAAGTACCCAATCACTTCTTTTTCTTTGCTAGAAGATGGAGACAAAACAGAAACTTCCTCATCATCTAGCTCTGCCTCACAAGGACATGTAACCATAATAAGCAATGATAAAAACAAAAGTGCTGGGAGAAAGATGACGTCAATCTATGTTGTTAGTAGGTAGAATGCACCATTTTTTTTTCCACCATGGCATCTGGCAGATTTGCTTCAGGGGTATGTAGGCATCACATATCTATAGCAATATCTGTAGCTACTTGATTTTGAATAAATGAAGTGGTCTTATACCTCGGCCTGAGCGATCTATAACCTTACTGATGCTGTGTGATGAAAACTGTTTTCAAAACACAAACTATATCCTTAACCTTCAACAAATGATCATATATATATATGTGAAAGTCAGTCTGAGTCAATATAATAGAATAAGGATATAAAATTCAACAAATATCCTTTTTTTCCAGTTGCATTCAATATCAGTGATAGGCTTTTGAAATCTAATTGTGTCTTATTTCAAGCCATAATCCCATTCATGTTTTTGATGAGGACAGTCAGTAATTTTTTGTGTCAGCCGTGACTAATGAGCAACCTTAAAAAACCAATAAAGCATGAAACAATTTTAATATATTAAATCCGTCAGCTTACCAAATGCATATGCTTAGAAATTTGATATAAAAAGAAATATATGGGCTGGGACTGAAGCTCAGTGGTAGAGCATTTGCCTCAAATGTGTGAGACATTGAGTTTGACCTCAGCACCACATAAAAATAGATAAAGATATTTTATCCATCTATAACTAAGACAATATTTTTTAAAAAAGAATATATACAAGAGGACAGGTTTGTTCATATCATTGCTTCTGGTACTTTGCTTGCATTCTGTTCCTTAGCACCTCAAAGAAGAGATAGGGACTTAAAAACAGTGGTTGTCATCCTACCTGCAGGTAGACACAGAGCTTTAGAAATATGAATGTGTAGTGGGTTGACTTGTCCCATCAGATTTCATATTTTGAAGTCCTATCCCCTAGTACCTCAGAATATGACCTCATTTAATTAAATGAGGTATTTAGGGTGGGCCCTGATCCAATATGACTAGTACCCTTATTTAAAAAGGGAATATAAAGACAGGCATAGTGAAAGAAAGCCATGTAAAAATGAAAGCAGAGATCTGCAAGCCACGGAAGCCAAAGATTGCCAATAACCTCCAAAAGCTAGGAGAAAGACATGAAGCATATCCTCTCTCATGCCCTTAGCGGGAACCAGGCCTGCTCACACCTTGATCTTGAGCTTCTAGCTTCCCAAACTGTACAACAATAATTTACATTGTTTAAGCTCCTCAGTTTGAGGTACTAGTTTGTTAGCAGGCCTAGCAAACTAATACAGGATGCAATAAGTTCATTGGTTACAAGCCTGTCCCTTACAAAGAAGAGTGAAAAATGTAGCTTCTCCACAGTTTTATGTTCCTTTATTTGTGCCAATGTCTATATCTTTATATATACATTTCCTGTACCAAAGGAGTAAATACCATATAAATCAGGTATTTAGGAAGCCTCCATACCATGAATTAAGGTATAGAAATGCTGAGATTTTAGGGGGAGAGTATTATTTTATTAACAAATAGAAAAAGTTTGTACTATATAGTGGCTTCTTCTTTTTGGTCATTATCAAGTTGACTCCCTTTGGGCTGCCCCTATCAATTGTAGATTGTCATCATCTGAGACCTGAGGGACCTTACTGTGTTGAAGTCTCTGCAGATGCTCTTGTTACTCCTTTGCCATGAAAAATGACATGGTTGTTATTTACTCATGCTGAGGAAGACAAAGCCGTGGGTGAGCTCACAGACAATTTCAGTGTATATGCTGCTTCAGTGGGGAAGGTAAAGGATGTCATTGTGGAGAATTTGTGTGTGTGTGTGGCAGGGGGGGCGGGTATTGGAGATTTAACAGAGGGACAGTCAACCACTGAGCCACATCCCCAGCCCTATTTTGTATTTTATTTAGAGACAGGGCCTCACTGAGTTGCTTAGCACCTCGCGGATGCTGAGACTGGCTTTGAACTCGCAATCCTCCTGCCTCAGCCTCCCAAGCCACTGGGATTACAGGCATGCTCCACTGTGCCAGGCCAATGTGGAAAATTTTACAGCTAACAATAATCAGGCATCACCCCTGGCTCTCTGAAGAAGCAGGAGCTTTGTATCAACTTGAATACTTGAATACATTATAAACTCTAGAACCATTTCATCCGCCCTCCATGAAGTCTGCCCACTTTCAGTGAATTCCTGCTCTTCATTTCTACAGGCAGCAGTCTTGCCTGTCTTAGTGGTAAGCTACTCCAGTGAAATGACCTTGCTGATTAAGATTGTGCGCAGGACATTTAGTAAGCAGCTACATCCAAAAAAGAGCCTAATTGTTTTAAATAATACCAATAAAATGATTTGCAGGAAGATTCTTGGGAAGAATGCTGCAGATATTACAACTGTGTGTGATTCAGTGATTCCATCTCAACACAAAACTATTTGCCAGTTTGATTGTTCTTCCTGGCAATATATTTTCCTTGATATGGACTTGAGTTTATTTATTCTGTGGGCAGGGACTAATGAGAATTCACCAGCATCCAGTAGGAAATAATTTGGAATCATGGCTGTTTTAACTTTGCATGTTCCTACAGCTTTCCTTTAACATGAGAGTTAGCGAAGTGCATTGATTGGATGAGATGCCCAGACCCTAGACAGGAACAGAGAGCACAGGCAATAGTTTGTATCTGAAAATTCCTGTCTCAGTGTAAACTCTTCAGATCTTTTAAATATTTGTTTTGAAAGACAACTTTGTGAGGATAGTTTGAAAGGTTTATGAGAACCATTGTAATGTTTGCCAATTGACCAATGTTTATTTGCAAATGTGCTAATATGGGGATAGCCGTGTCACTTCTATGATAAATTACCAGCTTTGGATTCATTATATTATTTGGAATTGTTAGTCTAGATTTTGTTAGTTTAAACTAACATTTTAAAATTTTAGGTTCCAGGCCACTCTTTATTTCTATTTCTAGACAAATATAATACATCTTCGGAACCCAGTTACAGCCTGGGGAAATGGAAACAGGCTCTGTTGTGGCTGCCTGCCTCTCTGCTGGTCGTCATCTAAGTGTAATTTCTGCCACCACTACCCCCAGTGTCCACTGCTCAGTGAGGAATGGGGCCAGTCATGCATTTGCATGTGTCATACACCTGTGACTAACAGATCCTCCATCAAGGAATGGCAGAGTATCAGTTACTTGAAATGGATGACTCGTGGCAGCTGCTGTCCGTGGCCCACCGGGCTCTCTGCCCTGCACTGACAGCTGCACATCACATCCTGTGATCACACCACCTCAGCCACCTCCAGGACCAGTACATCAAAAAAGAGGGGCCCGAGCACACTGATCCTGAGGTGTTATTTCATGCGCAGTCTGCTCCTGAAGTAAATAAAGAGGTCTCTCTGGACTTTGGGAAATAAGATCACCATAATTTTTTACAACTCATCACTATTATTAAATAACAGCAATCCCAGACATTTACTAATTGCTTAACCATATGAAGAACCTTACATGAATTATCTCGTTTAATCTTCATAAAAATGCTTTTATGTCACAGCTGGCAATTTTTTTTTTTCTGTAAAGGATCAGACACTAGATATTTTAGACTTTGTAGGCCATGCATAGACAATACATAAGAAAATGAGCAGAATTATGTTCTTATAAAACTTTCTTTACATAATTGGCACTGGGATTTGGCCCGTATAGTATGTTTGCCAACCTTTGCTCTGTGCTATTGTATTCATTTTATAGATGAGGAAACTGAGGCTTAGGGGGTCTAAGTAACTGGCTAAAATAACATAGCTGATCCCAGAGGCTCAGGGGGCTGAGACGGGAGGATTGTAACTTCAAAGCCGGCCTCAGCAACTTAGCAAGGCCCTGTCTTAAAATAAAAATAAAAAAAGGCTGGAGATGTGGCTCAGAGGTTAAGCAACCCTAGGTCCAATCTCTGGTACCCTCCACCCCCATAAATAAATAAATTAAATTAAATTAAATAACAAAGCTGTTAAGTTGCAGAGCTGGACTGTTATCCAAGGAATCTGACCTTTATCCCTTAGACTTAACTCCTATAAGCTGCTATGTTATCCTACTGTGGTAAATGACAAGGGCATGTTGTAAATTATAGAGTATGACCCAAACTTGTAAGCAAAATTTCATGTGGGTGACAATGTCAGCCAGTGTCCTGAAGATGCTCTTTAGGTGAATATAGATCTCTAATCTAACCTCTAGCATATTCTATGGATGTGACTGCATCCTTGACTAATTGAATAAAGCTTTTAAGATTTTCAGTTCATCTGATATTATGACCATTGTAGTCAATAAGATTGCAGGAAGCAAATTACCCTAATTTAAAAAATATATATTGTATGACATTATATTATTACCTTTAAAAGTTTGCTTATTTGTCTGTGGTCCATGTGTTATAAAGCAAGATAATGTTTGCATATTCTAAAGGAAGCTTTTTATTTTCACAAAAACATATTAGGTGTACATTTCTACTAGATTTAACATAAAATCCTGGAAAGAATTCCAGTCCCCTCTCCCCAGGATGGACAGCTCCTTTTGTGATTTGTTTCCATGGTAACAGTTAAGTCTGGACTTGAGAATAACAACCTACAAGATAACCATCCAGTTGACATTGTTGGGCATTCCCTTAGGGAATTTGTAGTGCTTCATGGTGTCAAGATAACACCTAAAGTAGAATTAACGAGGTTTGCTGCTTTACTTTTTTTTTTGCACAGTAAGCTCTTTAGAGAGTGAAGATTCTCAGAGTGAACTAAAGTCAGGAAGTTTTTTACTTTTAGACAGCAGTTTAGCAGACACAAAACACCATGAGCAACCACACTTAAAAGATGTGTCCAGGATACTGTAAAGAGCTCCAGAACTCAGAGTTTTTGGTCTTTGGGTGAATGAAATTATACAGCAGGTGAAATGGGGGCTTTGTGTAACTAATCATTGTTGCTCAAATTTTGTTTGAGGGAAGCTCAGATTGGAGACACTCCCTTGTGGAGAAATCAGAGAATGAACACTCTTGTTTAAAGGTAACTCAACTCTTTGGAAAGTTGAAGTCTTTGAATGTAAGTGAGCCTCTATTCATCCTGACAGAGGAATAAAACCCAGCTAGTGAAAAAGTTGGCTGCTGGGCTCATGTGAAATAGTTACTGTGAACTAATTGGTAACAAATTATAAAAGGTATGGTTAGTGAATACTGAAAACTTCTTCTGTGGAATCATTTTCTAGAGAAGAGAGTTGTAGGTTTGGATCATTTATTTATTTAGTTTTTAAAAGTAGTTAAAATTTTTTAAAAAATGGAACGATAGTACTATGGACAACAACTTGGCATATTTTTTATGACTTTATTTATTTATCATGAAATTCACTCATGACAAGTGTATAATGAGAGGTTTTTAATAAATTTATAAATTTTGCACCTATGGTAAGCAGAATTCTAAGATGGTCCCTAAGATATTCATCCTTACTTTATGTGCCCTGTGTAAAACTCCTCCCTAGGTCATGGGCAGATTCTGAATACCATAGATGTCATTCCCATAACTAGGTTAAGTTATGTAGCAAAGGTGAAGGAGTTTTGCAGGTATCATTAAAATTCCATGTCTTATGATTATGGGTTAATGGAAAGGGAAATTATCCTGGCTGAACCTGACTTAATCATATATGAACCCTTAAAAAAGAACTGCCATAAGAGGCACTCTCCTACTGGCTTTGAAGAAGCTCACAACTCCATTGGAATTGCTTATGAAGACACAAGGCCTTGGTTCTTCAACTGCAAAGAACTGAGTTCCCAGCAACCCAAGGAAGCTTAGAGGAAGACCCTGAGCTCCAGATGAGAAATCAGCCTGTCTGACACCTGGATTGTAGCCTTGTGGAACCCATCTTAGCTATGCTTGGGCTTCCAACCTGTGAGAAATTATAATATAATGAATGTGTGTTGTTTTAATCCTATAAATATGTTGCAATATATTATGTGGCAATAGCAAACTAATACAGAAACCATCACAATAGTTTTGAAAAATTTTATCATTCCCCTCCATAAAATTTCCTTGAGACCATTTGGCTGTTACCTCAAGGCTACCGGTAGTCTGTTATCTTTTCTTACAGATTTACCTTTTCTGGACGTTTCATATTAATGGACTCTTACAACATGGAATCTCTTGTGTCTACTTTATTTCAGTTAGCTTGTTCTAGAGGATGCTTCATGTTGTAGCATGTACCAGTGGTATTCTATTGTACGGAGACACTGTATTGTGTTTATTTTTTTTTTTTTAATTTTTTATTGTTGGCTGTTCAAAACATTACATAGTTCTTGATATATCATATTTCACAATTTGATTCAAGTGGGTTATGAGCTCCCATTTTTACCCCATATACAGATTGCAGAATCACATCAGTTGCACATCCATTGATTTACATATTGCCATACTAGTGTCTGTTGTATTCTGCTGCCTTTCCTATCCTCTACTATCCCCCCTCCCCTCCCCTCCCCTCCCCTCTTCTCTCTCTGCCCCCTCTACTGACATTCGTTTGTCCCCCTTGTATTATTTTTCCCCTTCCCCTCACTTCCTCTTGTATGTACTTTTGTATAACTCTGAGGGTGTCCTTCCATTTCCATGCATTTTCCCTTCTCTCTCCCTTTCCCTCCCACCTCTCATCCCTGCTTAATGTTAATCTTCTTCTCATGCTCTTCGACCCTACTCTGTTCTTAGTTACTCTCCTTATATCAAAGAAGACATTTGGCATTTGTTTTTTAGGGATTGGCTAGCTTCACTTAGCATAATCTGCTCTAATGCCATCCATTTCCCTGTAAATTCTATGATTTTGTCATTTTTTAATGCAGAGTAATACTCCATTGTGTATAAATGCCACATTTTTTTTATCCGTTCATCCATTGAAGGGCATCTAGGTTGGTTCCACAGTCTAGCTATTGTGAATTGTGCTGCTATGAACATCGATGTAGCAGTGTCCCTGTAGCATGCTCTTTTTAGGTCTTTAGGGAATAGACCGAGAAGGGGAATAGCTGGGTCAAATGGTGGCTCCATTCCCAGCTTTCCAAGAAATCTCCATACTGCTTTCCAAATTGGCTGCACCAATTTGCAGTCCCACCAGCAATGTACAAGTGTACCCTTTTCCCCACATCCTCGCCAGCACTTGTTGTTGTTTGACTTCATAATGGCTGCCAATCTAACTGGAGTGAGATGGTATCTTAGGGTGGTTTTGATTTGCATTTCTCTGACTGCTAGAGATGGTGAGCATTTTTTCATGTACTTGTTGATTGATTGTATGTCTTCCTCTGAGAAGTGTCTGTTCAGGTCCTTGGCCCATTTGTTGATTGGGTTGTTTGTTCTCTTATTGTCTAATTTTTTGAGTTCTTTGTATACTCTGGATATTAGGGCTCTATCTGAAGTGTGAGGAGTAAAGATTTGTTCCCAGGATGTAGGCTCTCTATTTACCTCTCTTATTGTATCTTTTGCTGAGAAAAAACTTTTTAGTTTGAGTAAGTCCCATTTGTTGATTCTAGTTATTAACTTTTGTGCTATGGGTGTCCTATTGAGGAATTTGGAGCCTGACCCCACAGTATGTAGATCGTAGCCAACTTTTTCTTCTATCAGACGGCGTGTCTCTGATTTGATATCAAGCTCCTTGATCCATTTTGAATTAACTTTTGTGCATGGCGAGAGAAAGGGATTCAGTTTCATTTTGTTGCATATGGATTTCCAGTTTTCCCAGCACCATTTGTTGAAGATGCTATCCTTCCTCCATTGCATGCTTTTAGCCCCTTTATCAAATATAAGGTAGTTGTAGTTTTGTGGATTGGTTTCTGTGTCCTCTATTCTGTACCATTGGTCCACCCGCCTGTTTTGGTACCAGTACCATGCTGTTTTTGTTACTATTGCTCTGTAGTATAGTTTGAAGTCTGGTATCGCTATACCGCCTGATTCACACTTCCTGCTTAGCATTGTTTTTGCTATTCTGGGTCTTTTATTTTTCCATATGAATTTCATGATTGCTTTCTCTATTTCTACAAGAAATGCCGTTGGGATTTTGATTGGCATTGCATTAAACCTATAGAGAACTTTTGGTAATATCGCCATTTTGATAATGTTAGTTCTGCCTATCCATGAACAGGGTATATTTTTCCATCTTCTAAGATCTTCTTCTATTTCTCTCTTTAGGGTTCTGTAGTTTTCATTGTATAAGTCTTTCACCTCTTTTGTTAGGTTGATTCCCAAGTATTTTATTTTTTTTGAAGATATTGTGAATGGAGTGGTTGTCCTCATTTCCATTTCAGAGGATTTGTCGCTGATATACAGGAATGCCTTTGATTTATGCGTGTTGATTTTATATCCTGCCACTTTGCTGAATTCATTTATTAGCTCTAATAGTTTCTTTGTAGACCCTTTTGGGTCTGCTAGGTATAGAATCATGTCATCTGCAAATAGTGATAATTTAAGTTCTTCTTTTCCTATTTTTATGCCTTTAATTTCTTTCGTCTGTCTAATTGCTCTGGCCAGTGTTTCAAGAACTATGTTGAACAGAAGTGGTGAGAGAGGGCATCCCTGTCTTGTTCCAGATTTTAGAGGGAATGCCTTCAATTTTTCTCCATTCAGAATGATGCTAGCCTGAGGCTTAGCATAGATTGCTTTTACAATATTGAGGTATGTTCCTGTTATCCCTAGTTTTTCTAGAGTTTTGAACATAAAGGGATGCTGTACTTTGTCGAATGCTTTTTCTGCATCTATCGGGATGATCATATGGTTCTTATTTTTAAGTCTATTGATGTGGTGAATAACATTTATTGATTTCCGTATATTGAACCAGCCTTGCATCCCAGGGATGAATCCTACTTGATCATGGTGCACAATTTTTTTGATATGTTTTTGTATCCGAGTGGCCAGAATTTTATTGAGGATTTTTGCATCTAGGTTCATTAGAGATATTGGTCTGTAGTTTTCTTTCTTTGAAGTGTCTTTGTCTGGTTTAGGTATCAGGGTGATGTTGGCCTCGTAGAATGAATTTGGAAGTTCTCCCTCTTTTTCTATTTCCCGAAGTAGCTTGAAAAGTATTGGTATTAGTTCCTCTTTAAAGGTTTTGTAAAACTCTGCTGTATACCCATCCGGTCCTGGGCTTTTCTTAGTTGGTAGTCTTTTGATGGTTTCTTCTATTTCCTCAATTGATATTGGTCTGTTTAGATTGTCTATATCCTCCTGACTCAATCTGGGCAGATCATATGACTTCAGAAATTTATCTATGCCTTCACTATCTTCTAATTTATTGGAGTATAAGGATTCAAAATAATTTTTGATTATCTTCTGTATTTCTGAAGTGTCTGTTGTGATATTGCCTCTTTCATCCCGTATGTTAGTGATTTGAGTTCTCTCTCTTCTTCTCTTTGCTAGCATGGCTAAGGGTCTGTCGATTTTGTTTATTTTTTCAAAGAACCAACTTTTAGTTTTGTCAATTTTTTCAATTGTTTCTTTTGTTTCGATTTCATTAATTTCAGCTCTGATTTTAATTATTTCTTGCCTTCTACTTCTTTTGCTGTTGTTTTGCTCTTCTTTTTCTAGGATTTTGAGATGAAGTATGAGATCATTTATTTGTTGGTTTTTTCTTTTTTTAAGGAATGAACTCCAAGCAATGAATTTTCCTCTTAGAACTGCTTTCAATGTGTCCCATAGATTCCGATATGTTGTGTCTGTGTTTTCATTAATCTCTAAGAGTTTTTTAATTTCCTCCTTGATGTCTTCTATAACCCATTGATCATTCAGTAACCTATTATTCATTCTCCAAGTGATGTATTCTTTTTCCTTCCTTCTTTTATTGTTGATTTTCAGTTCCATTCCATTATGATCAGATAGGATGCATGGTATTATCTCTACTCCTTTATATTGTCTAAGAGTTTCCCTGTGACATAATATATGATCTATTTTTGAGAAGGATCCATGTGCTGCTGAGAAAAAAGTGTAACTGCTTGATGTTGGGTGGTATATTCTATATGTCAATTAAGTCTAGGTTATTAATTGTGTTATTGAGTTCTATAGATTCCTTATTCAACTTTTGTTTGGAAGATCTGTCCAGTGGTGATAGAGGTGTGTTGAAGTCTCCCATGATTATTGTATGGTGGTCTATTAGACTCTTGAACTTGAGAAGAGTTTGTTTGATGAACATAGCTGCACCATTGTTTGGGGCATATATATTGATGATTGTTATGTCTTGTTGGTGTATGGTTCCCTTGAGCAGTATGTAGTGTCCCTCTTTATCCCTTTTGATTAACTTTGGCTTGAAATCTATTTTATTTGATATGAGTATGGATACTCCTGCTTGTTTCCGAAGTCCATATGAGTGATATGATTTTTCCCAACCTTTCACCTTCAGCCTATGTATGTCTTTTCCTATCAAATGCGTCTCCTGTAGGCAGCATATTGTTGGGTCTTGTTTTGTGATCCATTCTACTAGCCTGTGTCTCTTGATTGGTGAGTTTAAGCCATTAACATTTAGGGTTATTATTGAGATATGGGTTGTTGTTCCAGCCATATTTTTTTATTTATGTTACTAAACATGGTTTGTTTTCCTCTTTGATTATTTTCCCCCCTTTAGTGACCTACCTCCCACTCTTGGTTTTCATTGTTATTTTCCATTTCCTCTTCCTGTAATGTTTTGCCAAGGATGTTTTGAAGAGATGGTTTTCTAGCTGCAAATTCTTTTAACTTTTGTTTATCGTGGAAGGTTTTAATTTCATCTTCCATCCTGAAGCTTAATTTCGCTGGAAACACAATTCTTGGTTGGAACCCATTTTCTTTCAGTGTTTGAAATATGTTATTCCAGGATCTTCTAGCTTTCAGAGTCTGTGTTGAAAGATCAGCTGTTATCCTGATTGGCTTACCCCTAAATGTGATCTGCTTCCTTTCTCTTGTAGCTTTTAAAATTCTCTCCTTATTCTGTATGTTGGGCATCTTCATTATAATGTGTCTAGGTGTGGGTCTCTTATGATTTTGCACATCCGGCGTCCTGTAGGCTTCTAGGATTTGGGGTTCTGTCTCATTCTTCAAGTCTGGGAAGTTTTCTCGTATTATTTCATTGAATAGGTTGCTCATTCCTTTGGTTTGAAACTCTGTCCCCTCCTGTATCCCAATGACTCTTAAATTTGGTCTCTTGATGTTATCCCATATTTCTTGGATGTTCTGCTCATGGTTTCTTAACAGTCTTGCTGAGCTGTCTATGTTCTTTTCAAGTTGAAATACTTTATCTTCATTGTCTGATGTTCTGTCTTCTAAGTGTTCTACTCTGCTGGTAGTATTCTCAATTGAGTTTTTAAGTTGGCTTATTGCTTCCTGCATTTCTAGGATTTCTGTTTGTTTGTTTTTTATAACCTCTATTTCCCTGTATAGTTGATCTTTTGCTTCTTGGATTTGTTTATGTAATTCATTGTTGAAGTGATCTTTCATTGTCTGATTTTGCTGTCTGATGTCTTCCTTGAGACTCCAGATCATCTGAAGCATGTATATCCTGAATTCTTTATCTGACATTCCATCTGCTGCAGCTATTACCTCTTCTAACGTTGAGTTGACCTGCATTGCTTGTGGTCCTTTCTTTCCTTGTCTCTTCATACTGTTCGCGTTCCTTTCTATTTGGTGAAACTGTTGTGCTATTGAATTTTCCCCCTATATATTTATATTGGTCTTGTATAGTTGCAAAGTCTCCCTCGCAGGCGCGGGCGGCGGCTCTGCCCCTCCTCCAATTGGGGCAATGTGCCTACCACGCCGGGAGGCCACTGGGCCTGCTCTGCCGGTCGGTAGCAGGTCCGCCGACCTTGCAGGCGCGGGCGGCGGCTCTGTCCCTCTGCGGGCCGCTAGGCTTGTTCTGTCGGTGGTCGCAGTTCTGCCTACCTTGCAGGCGCGGGGGCGGGGGCGGCTCTACCCTTCCTCAGGCCACTGGGCCTGTTCTGTCTCTCGGTTGCAGGTCTGGCCTGTTCTGATGGTGGTCACAGTTCCGACTACCTTGCAGGAGCGGGGGGGAGGGGGCGGCTCTGCCTCTCAGCAGGCCGCTGCTCCTCTTCTGCCGTTGGGTCGCAGGCCCGCCTACCTTGCAGGAGTGATTGGAAGCTCTGCCCCTCCGCGGGCCACTGGGCCTTTTCTATCAGTGGTCACAGTTCTGTCTACCTGGCAGGCGCGGGGGGTGGGGGGCGGCTCTGCCCCTCAGCAGGCCGCTGGGCCTGTTCTGTGGGTGGTCACAGTTCCCTCTACCTTGCCGGCGCAGGGGGAGGGGGTGGCTCTGCCTCTCAGCAGGCCACTGCTCCTCTTCTGCCGGTGGGTCACAGGCCCGCCTACCTTGCAGGAGTGATTGGAAGCTCTGTCCCGCCGCGTGCCACTGGGCCTTTTCTGTCGGTGGTCACCTTTCCACTTACCTGGCTGGCGCGGGGGATGGGGGGCGGCTCTGCCCCTCAGCAGGCCGCTGGGCCTGCTCTGTGCATGGTCACAGTTCCCTCTACCTTGCTGGTGCAGGGGGAGGGGGCGGCTCAGCCTCTCAGCAGGCCGCTGCTCCTCTTCTGCCGTTGGGTCGCAGGCCCGCCTACCTTGCAGGAGTGATTGGAAGCTCTGTCCTGCCGCGGGCCACTGGGCCTTTTCTGTCGGTGGTCACAGTTCCCCTACCTGGCAGGCGCGGGGGGTGTGGGGCGGCTCTGCCCCTCAGCAGGCCGCTGGGCCTGCTCTGTGCGTGGTCACAGTTCCCTCTACTTTGCCGGCGCAGGGGGAGGGGGAGGCTCAGCCTCTCAGCAGGCTGCTGCTCCTCTTCTGCCGGTGGGTCACAGGCCCGCCTACCTTGCAGGAGTGATTGGAAGCTCTGTCCCGCCTTGGGCCACTGGGCCTTTTCCGTTGGTGGTCACCGTTCCACCTACCTGGCAGGCGCGGGGGGTGGGGGGCGGCTCTGCCCCTCAGCAGGCCGCTGGGCCTGCTCTGTGCGTGGTCACAGTTCCCTCTACTTTGCCAGCGCAGGGGGAGGGGGCGGCTCAGCCTCTCAGCAGGCAGCTGCTCCTCTTCTGCCGGTGGGTCGCAGGCCCGCCTACCTTGCAGGAGTGATTGGAAGCTCTGTCCCGCCTTGGGCCACTGGGCCTTTTCTGTTGGTGGTCACCGTTCCACCTACCTGGCAGGCGCGGGGGGTGGGGGGCGGCTCTGCCCCTCAGCAGGCCGCTGGGCCTGCTCTGTGCGTGGTCACAGTTCCCTCTACTTTTTCCTGTATTGTGTTTATATATTCATCAGTGGATTGACATTTGCATTGTTTCCAGTTTGGGACTTCTCTGACTGGGAATAATGCTGCTCTGAACAGGAGCATGCAAGTCTCTGTGTGTACACTACCCATTTCTCTTGGGTAGTTACTTAGTTGTGGGATTGTGGGCTATATGGCATACTTATGTTTAAACTGTTTAAGACAGGGCTGGGGTTGTGGCTCAGTGGTAGAGCACTCGCCTATCACATGCGAGGTGCTGGGTTTGACCCTAAGCACCACATAAACAAATAAATAAAATTTTAAAAAAGGTCCAACTACAACTAAATATATACGTTTATTTTATGTTTAAGACATTGTCACACTGTTTTCTAGAAGGGCTGCATCATTTTACTTTCCCACTAGGTATGAATGAGGGTTCCAGCTTCTTGACATCCTTGCCAAGCCCTGGTCTATTTTTATTAAGGTCATTTTGGTGGGAGTGTATATTTTTTTGTAGTTTTACTTGCATTTCCCTATTGGCTAATGATGTGGAATATATTCTCAAATGTTTACAAACCATTCATAACTCTTCTTTGGTGAAATGTCTATTTAAATGTTTTGCTATTTTTTTTTCAATTGACTCATTTATTTTCTTATTGAGTTTGATTTTTTAAAAATATATTCTAGATACAGTCCTTTATCAGATGCATAAGTTGTGAACCTTTTGTCCCATTTTGTGGACTTTTAACTTTCTTTTTATTTATTTTATTTTTTACTCTACATTTTTTTCTTTTCACTTTCTTGATGGTATTTATTGGAGTATAAAAGTTTTTAATTTTGATGAAGTCCAGTGTAATTATTTTTTCTATTGTTGCTTGTGCTTTTGGTGTTTTATCTAAGAATCTATTTCTTTACCCACAGTCATAAAAATTTACTCCTATATTTTCTGCTAACAGATTTTGGTATCTATTTTAGGGTGATCTTGTTAATTTTGTGAAGAATTTGCTAAAATTTTGATACATATTTCTTTAAATCAGTAGATCAATTTTGGGGAAATTATATGTTATCAATATTAAATTCTCTAATCCATAAACATTGAATGTTTCTGTTTTAATTTTTCTTCAGTTTCTCTCTGCAGTGTTTCAAATTTTCATTGCCTATATTTTGCACTTCTTTTGTTATTTTTTTTTCCAAAATATTTTATTTTTTGTGATGATATTGGGAATGGAATTATTTCCTTCACATCATTTTTAACTGTATGTTAGCAATGTACAGAAATAAATGAACTGGTATATATTGATCTTATATCCTATCTGTTGCTAAACCCATTTACTTTTGTAGTTTTAAATGGATTTCCTACATCATGTCATCTATGCATAAAGACAAAGTTTTGGTTCTTTCTTTCTGAGTTTGATGTCATTAATTTTTACATTCCTTAGTATACTAGCTAGAAAGTCCCATATAATTCAATAAAAGTAGCGAGAATGGATAGCCTTACTTTTTTCCTGGTCTTAGGAAGAAAGTATTAACTTTTTCACATTAAATATATAAACCATAGAGTTTTTTTTATTTAAATATATATATATATATATATATATATATATATATATATATATATATATATAAATTTTTTTTTTTTTTTTAAGTTGTTGATGGATCTTTATTTTATGTATTTTTTTTTTTTTTTCAAGCAGGAACAAACTTTATTTTTTGAAACTGCCGCCAATGCCCTGTAAGCTCCCGGGAAAATTGCCAATTGCCGCACGCGGCGTTCTCCCAGATCCCAAGAGAGAATTCCTCCTCCGGAATTCCCTCCTACCGCACTTCCCCAACCAATGGGAACTCTCCAGGAGCCCTGTAGCAGGCCGAGGTGGACAGCAGGGGTCTAATATCCATTTGAATGCAAATCTTAACATAATCATATCATCTCAATGGCTTGCTGGCATCACCTTTTAACCAAAAATGCCATGCATCATATTACTTGGCTGTGGCTCTTAGCAGTGTACCTTGCTGTCTCTGGAGCTCAGTCTGTCTCCACCTGGTTAGTCCTGGTAGGGGAGATTCGTATCAGTGGGTGTGTCCTATCCTGAGGCCAAGAGCTTTCCAAATATTTACATCGAGGAGGGACAGCTTTGTCCACAATAAGGAATTCTACCCCTCCCCACCAGTCAGGTAGATAGGAGGAACATGTACGATATTGACCATCTATTAAATGCAAAGCAGCCTATCGAATACAGAAGTAGTGACTCAAGATGGCCATGGTGGTGGGATGGGGGAGGAAGAAGAAGGCTCCAATTGTAAGGATCCCGCGAAATGTCGGAGAAAGAGACCACCAAGTGACCACTCATGTAATTGGCAGAAGGGGGGATTTATTGAACCAGCATGCGGGGGCTCCGTGCCCACTCAAGAAGGGAAAGCAGCCCAGAGCCCCGAGCAGGGGCTGAGCACTGCTTAAGTACACTTTTTGGGGAGGGCGGAGGGCTTTGTATACATCAGAACAAATCATCATTAGGCACGGGAAAATTGAATAACAACTCCTAAACATGATTGGTTCATTCATTGGCGGGAACAGGTCAGGCTGGAGTGATAGGTCATTCCTAAGGAGGGGGTTACATTTAAACTGATTGGTCCAGGCCCTGCAATGCCTACGTGCGACCACACAGAGCCCTTATTAAACAACCAATAGGGGAAATATTTACTGGGCAGTTCCAAGCATTGTCTCAACAGCTACAGAAATTTCAGGTTTTGCAGGTAGCATAGATACCTAACAATACCTAATCCTTTACATTTTAACTCAGACCTTGCAGCTTAGAAACTTTACAACACCCGGTCTTTTACCCTTTAACTTCAATTTCTTTTACCCTTACATTCCCCACTCCTTTTTCTGACTACTTTTAATCTTAAAAGTAATGCATCACAATTATTGAAGGGTTTCACATTTCATGAGTTGTTTTGCGTTCCCTGGAATCATTTTCAGCATGGCCTCCATTTTAGATTTCACTTGGTATTAGACCCCGATTTATCTAACTACACTGACTACCTAACTTAAGATCTGGCTTTATTCCCCCCTCTAATTTGGGAACTCCTCACTGCTGTAAGGAAGGGGGGGCGAAGAGAATCTTTCTGGCTTCTTCAGGCTGAAAAGGGACGGTGTGGGGCAAGCAGTTTGGAGTCCCCCTTTAATAATCGGGTCTATTGAGTGGTCCATGATAAAAGTCCAATTGAGAAGTATTAGGCTGGAGGGCCATTCGAGGGATAGGTGGTCTATAAGAGAAACAAGAATTCATTAATTTACTGGAACCATATTGATGCAGCAATAAATGTCACAGCACAGGAATATGCCAATGAGTATAATGGCCAAGACAGAGACTAACAATGTTTTCCACCAGGAAGTACCAAGAACCAGAAGCTAAGATATTGTCTCCACGACAAAGTTGCTGAGGACATGGCTTCTATCTAAGCATGTAAATCTTTAAGGATATTTGTCACCTTGCCAGAAATGTCAGGGATGTAAACACAACAACTAACATTTAGGTTTACAGATGTCCTTTTTACTAGTATGACCTATGTCTAATAGAGAAACCTTTAATTTTGCTACTTAGGGCTGGATAACCATACTAGCAAACACCAAGCCTACCTGTGTAGGTTAGGAATATCTGTGGGCCTTAAACTAAAAACTACTCTGGCAGTTCCTTTTAATAGTTATCAGGCATTCCTGTCTGAGAATCTCTTTTGTAGCCTCTAGTTTACTTATTTTTGGAAGTTACATTTAACTATTATTATCATTTAAAATGTCTAGGACCAGCTGTGCTTTGGCTTTAACTATCTTTGCTAAGTGTTTAAGATGAAGCAAGTCAAACTGACTTTTGTTCTTATCTATTGTCAACAGTCAGCTGAGTTTCCCTGGGAGTCCTCGGGGAACTTCATTGCAGCTTCTCAGTTCTGCTAGTGTCATTTACCTTAGGATGGGTCCAGGCCTTGCTTGACCATGTGGCTTCCCTCGGAAGCATCAGGGATGTCTCCCCTTTCTGATGACCCTCCTCTTTACAGCAAATGCACCGATCGGCTTTCTGCCCTCCACTGGTCTCATTAATCTCCCTGCTCAGAAGGTTATGTGGCCTAGAGTTGCAGAGCCCTTTGGAGAAGTCCCCTATTCCCTGATTCAGACTGACTCAGAGGGCAAGAGCCAAATTTTTAATTTTAAAACTTAATCTTAAACATCCAGCAAATAAGTTAACAGCCTTCTATTAAGGCACTGGGCTTTAATGTCTATCTCTCTATCCTGTAGGTGATAACTCCTTATCTTAAGTTGACCCAGGTTGTGAGTTCTTAAAGCAGTACCTCTTTAAAACCTTAAACCATCTATAAGCAAACAACAAAACAAAACTAACTAGGGTAAAAACATATTTAGCTTACATAATAGCTACCTTGAATTCTGGCAGGGTTATACATCATAATTCCCTATTTGAGATCCTAGTAATCTTGGCAAAAACCTACTTTTGGACACAATTTTAACTGTACTGAAATCTGGCTTACTTCTTTCATAGCCACTTTCACATGTAGTGAGATGGGACAGAGCCTTATCTCAAGTAAGGAAGGACTCTTTGTAAATCTCAAGTACTATAGTTCTGAAGCTGATCATTTTACAAAGTTTACATAAATTGTTGTTCAAGTTTACATGAACATTAGCTAACACAACATAATATCACATTTAAAACATGAATTAAAGGCTGAAAGCTTTTAACCTCTTGTAGAAAAGTAATAATGTACTTTTGTGTTTTGCAATAAAACCTTCACACAGATTAGGCTCTCATTAACTTAAAAATACATAAATTGTATCTCAGAGTAGAAAGTAACATGGAACCATACATATCTTATTGATAACAAGTCCAGTTGTAGAACACAAATGATATGAATAAATCTCCAACATGTTTTTCTTTTAAGCCTAAAATTACCATACAACTTTAGAACACCAGCTTGATATAATGTCCTTTTGAAGCTTCTACCTTACAGACTTGTATACCCCCTAAAGGAGTCCATTGGAGGTCTCCTTGTCCGGCGATGCGCTTTTCCCGGCCAACGCACCAAATGTAAGGATCCCGCGAAATGTCGGAGAAAGAGACCACCAAGTGACCACTCATGCAATTGGCAGAAGGGGGGATTTATTGAACCAGCATGCTGGGGCTCCGTGCCCACTCAAGAAGGGAAAGCAGCCCAGAGCCTTTATTTTATGTATTTGTATGTGGTGCTGAGAATCGAACCCAGTGCCTCACACATGCTAGGCAAGTGCACTACCACTGAGCCACAACCCCAGCCCCAAACCATAGAGTTTTAATAGAAACCTTTTTATCTGAGGAATTTTCTTCTGTTCTTAGCTTGTTAAGAATTTTTAATTGTGAGTGGTATTGGATTTTATTAAATGCATTTTCTGCAACTACTAAAATGATAATGTGGTTTTGTCATTTATTCTATTAATGTAGTATGCTACATTGATTGATTTGGGGATGTTAAAGAAAACTGAGGTTTTACTTCATTTTCCCCCTTTCTTCTGCTTGCTTTGAGTTTGGTGTACTCTTCTTATTCTGGTTTCTTAAAGTGAAAGCCTAGGTAATTAATTCAGAACTTTATTTTTTTCTAATGTAGGCATTTATTTCTCTTTAAACAGTACTTTAGTTATACATCATACATTTTTGTTTCATTTTATTTAGTCCAAGATAATTTTACATTTCTCTTGTGATTTCTTTTTAATTTTTAAGTTATTTAGAAATGTGTTATCTATTTTCTAAATAATTGGGGTTTTACTCAATTTCTCCCTATTGTGTATCTCTAACTTAATTCTGTTATGGTTAAAGAATATACTCATGTGGTTTCCTTTTTTTAAAAAAAGAAATGTGTAATTGCTGTCTTTAGGTGATGTATTCTATAAATGTCAGATCCAACTTGTTTGTTAATTTTGTTTAATTATTTAGTATCCTTTCTAATATTTTCTATGTAATTTTTCCATTAGTTATTGAGAGTGAGTATTGGAATGTCCAACTTTTTTTTGAATTGTCTATTGTTCTTTTTAATTCTGTCAACTTTTGCTTCTTATAACATGTGCAATTATTATATCTTTTGGTGCATTGACTATTTTATCATTGAGTGTCTCAGTTTGTCTCTATTTCTTGTCTCATATTCAGTTTTTAAAATATAGGTAGTTTTCTTATGCACTGTTTACAAAGTGTATATATATTTCCATCTTCTTACTTTGAAGATGTCTTTCTTTTCCATTGTCCATAGTTTTGTTTGCTTTTTATTTTTTTTAGTCTGAAAAATCTACCTGTATGATGCTTGATACATGCATAATTAGTGTAATTATTGATTTAGTTGGGTGTATGTCCAAAACTTTGTTATTTATTTTCTATTGTTTCATTTTTTCTTTCCTCTACTGATTTATTTTGTGCTAAATAATTTCTAGAGTGCCATTTAAATTTTTCCATTGAAGTTTTTACTCTTTTTATTGGAGTTTTCTTAATGGTGGCTCTAATCATTAAAATAGCTTATCTTATCATAGCCTACTTCAGAGTAATGCTAACTTAATTCTATAAAATATAAAAACTTTGCTTTACTGTATCTCCTTTTCCTCCCCCTAATTTATGCTTTGCTTGACATTTAGATTGTTTACATATTTTATAAGTACTCTGTTTAGCTTTCTAAGATTTGCTTCACAAAATCTTTGTTTACCTGGAAATCTCGTTTTTTTCCCTTTGTTTTTGAAGCTTTGTGGGATATATTCTGGGTGTTTTGTTGTTGTTGTTGTTGTTATTGTTATTTTAAGCAAAGTCTGCTTGTGGCTCTCCTTTTTTGGTGCCAGGTATTGAACTCAGATGCATTTAACCACTGAGCCACATCCCCAGGCCTTTTCATTTTTTATTTTGAGACAGGATCTTGCTAAGTTGCTGAGGCCAGCTTCAAACCTGCAATCCTCCTGCCTCAGCCTCCTGAGTTGCTTGGATTACAAGCTCGTGCCACCATGTTTGGCTGTGGGATATATTCTTGAATGACAGAATTTTTTATTTCGGCACTTTGATTATTTGATTCCACTGTCTTCAAGTCTCTCTCTCTCTCTCTCTCTCTCTCTTTTTTTTTTTTTCCTGTTGAGAAGTCCTTATTTAGATTATTGTGTCACTGTGGATGATGAGTCATTTTCCACTTGCTGCTTTCAAGGTTTTCTTTGCCTTCAGTTTTCAACAGTTTGATTTTGATGTGCCTGGATAACTAATTCTGTGTTTATCCCATTAGGGTTCATTGAACTTCTTGAATCTGCACACTAATATGTTTCATCAAGCTTGGGGAATTTTCAGCTATCATTTATTCAATAAATTTTTTTTTTCTATCTCTCTTTTTCTTTTTGAGACTATGTTTGTTATGTTGTAAAGGTTGGAGTTCTTTAAGACTCTTTAAGACTCTGCCTGTTTTTCTTTATCACCCCTTTAGCTTGAATGTTTTTTATTGATCTGTTTTTCCAGTTCACTAATTTATTCTGCTACTTTCTCAAATTTGGTATGTGTGCCTTTAGAGAAATTTTCATTTCAGATATTGAACTATTTAATGGAAATGTAAGAGTACTTCTATAATAGGTGGTGCTGCATCTTGAAATTCTATCAAAGTTTCCCATTTGATTCTTTTAAAATAATCTTTAGCATTTTATTGAGATTATCTATTAATTGTATAATTTTCATGTTTTCCTTTAAATTTTTATGCATGGTTTTCTTTAGTTTCTGAACATATTTGTAGTAGCTGCTTAGAAGTCTTCGTCCACAGAGTCCAATATTAAGACCACACAGGGACATTTTCAATCAACAGCTTTTACCCCCTGTGTTTGAGACACACCTCCTTTTTCTTTGCTTGTTTTATATGTTTTTGGTTCAGTACAGATATTTTAGATAAGAGCAGCAAATATGTATATTTCATCTCTTTCCTTCCACAAGGAATTTGTAGTTGTTATTATTTTTTGTTTAGTACCTTGCTTTACCAAATCTGTGGAATGTTTCCTTTGCAAAGTGCAACTTCCAATGTCTCCATTTAGTTTCTTTTTTTTTTTTTTAATTATTCAAAAAAATTTTTAGCCTGGCTTACATTCAGTTGAACTTTCTTGTGTTTCTTCTGTGTGCACAAGCTCCATTGGCCACGTGTGTGTGTATGGCTTGGGTCCCTGGGCATTTGCATAGTTCTTGTCAACCCAACATACATGAAGAACTTTTTCTAACTTGTATCTGGTTCACCTACCAGAATGTTGTTAAATATTTGTTTAGTCCACTAGTTTTTCTGTTTGTCCCCCAAATGACTGCAATCTCGGGTTATCCACACTGCTGGCATTCCTGATTGCTTTCCAGTGAGAATTTCCATGTTAATTGTGAATGCTTTAATTGAGTGAACCCCCTTTGGCAAGTGCAGTGAAGCTACTGTTTTTTGAAGTCTGTCCTGCCCTGGGTGAGAGAAATACCATCCTGACAGAGCCAAGTGAGAGGCAGGGGTGGGAGTTGTAGGGTGGAGGCAGATCCAGGCAAGAACACTGCCACAGACTCATTTTTCTAATCTTGAATTCAATACTTGTCATAAATAAATGTGTCTCAGATTGTTAAATGCCTTTGGTTAATTTTCAGAGCACTGGAATGATTGTTTGTTAACAGTTTTGTCCATTTGTATAGTGAATTTTTAGAGAGAGCAATATCTTAACTCCATTGTATTGGAAGTCTTCCTCTTAATTCTGTGTTATGTGCACACTGTGTTCATGAAGACTCATTCATCAGAATGAATAGGCCCATAAATAAACATGAGATGTATACATGGTCCTGTTATACAAAGGATATTTTCACTTCTGAAATGCACTTTTACAGGTCTGGCAGATATAGAGATTAAGGACTTTTAAATAGCTAGACCCAGGTTCAATCCCATTGCTACTACTTGTATAATCTCAGACTCCTTTTTTAACTTCCAGAAGCCTCAGTTTCTCCAGTGGTAAAATAGGGATTATAATACCTACTTTATAATGTGGTTGTGAGGATTAATTGAGACTATTGAAAACACTCAGGGGAGGACCTAAGGTACGTAAAAGTCCAAGAAAATACCACTTCCTTTTGCATAGGGTTGACAAATGATTAACACTGGTTTGTGTGATACTGTTTTTTCCATGAAGAATGAGGTAGAGACTAGCACCTATTTTTTTTAACAACTTGAAAATTAGACTGTTAGAAGAAAAGTTAAAGGAATTGAGACTGAGTCACCAAAAGAAAAAAAAGATGGGAGAGACTTAAAGTCAATACTAAATGATATCAAATTAATAAATATAGACACGTACAGGAGTGCTGATGAGATAGACATTAGATTATGAAGAAAACTGCAAACTAGATAAGAAAGAAAAACCAGTCATTAATCTCTGCCAGCAGATTTTTTTTTTTTTTTTTTTTTTTTTTTTTAGAGAGGACGAGAGAAAGAGAGAGAGAGAGAGTTTTAAAATATTTATTTATTTATTTTTATTTTTAATTTTCGGTGGACACAACATCTTTATTTGTACGTGGTGCTGAGGATCGAACCCAGGGCCGCGCGCATGCCAGGCGAGCGACTGCTTTAGCCACATCCCCAGCCCCTGCCAGCAGATTTTTAGTGTCACCTAGAATGAGGGACACTGGTGACAGGACTGTCCACTATGTCCACTATGTCTCTGCCTCCTCACTGCCTTGCCCAGTGTTCTGCTCACAGTGGATACTTTGACACAACTACCCTAGGAGGTGGCCATTGCCCTGTACTTGCATCCTCTTGCATCCTCTTCTTAGACGTCTTCCTGAGACCAGAATGGATATCTGGATGTAGGCCGTCAACACAGTTCTCGCCAGTGTTGACCCCCACGTAAGCCCTGGGGATGAAAAATAACAGTGTAATTCAGAGTCCAGTTCTGTTACATTCCTAATATCTGTCCCCACTGAGAAAAAGGGATTTATTAACTGACCAAGTCTAGTATAACTACTAAAGTACAGAAACAGGGAAGATGTCCAATGTACCATCTCACTTTAGTGGTGAGAAGTAAGGCCTAGAGAGAATAAATGACTTGCCCAAGGTCACAGAGCAGTTATGTGGTAGAGCCAACAGGCTCAAGTCATTTGCTTTAGGGTTAGCTTAACTGCCTGGACTTTCATGGTGTTTATCAAATACTGATAGTAAGGATGCAGAATGACAATTTCCATTTCTATAAGTTTTTTCCTCTCGAACAAAAAAAAAAGGCATAAAGTAGACTGGTTTTCAACAAAATTTGGAAAACACAAAATATTTCAGAAATTACAACTAAATAAACTCTTTAGTTGCGTGGACAGTGTAATTTAGACAAGATTTATTGTATCTCTGACATACTAATTAGACAGTCAATAAATGTGACTGGCTAAGGTCTCTCAGATGCCAGTGTGATGAAATCTCCCAGGGTTTGAATCTAGATTAGAACAGTGGGTCAAGGATCAAGTGAATATAAAACCACACATCTACCCTCCCCCGAATAATAAATAACTCTGAACTTACCAAGTATACCACTTCCTGAGTAGTCTATTCTATTTCTCAACCTTAAGAAACCACATTTGGAGATTTCTAGTACAGTCATGCATTACTTCATGATAGGCACTCATTCTGAGAAGTGCTTCATTGGATGATTTTATCATTGTGCAAACATTGCAGAGTGAACCTAGGTGGTATAGGTTTTGATGCAATCAAGAAATGCAGTAAGCATGAGGTATGAGGCTGCTGCCACCCGCATAACAGGTCATGCTGTTTTATAGTAACCTTTATTTTTTTTTTTAAAAATGACTGGGAATACATTGTAAAATAATGATGAAAAATGTAGTATAGTAAATTTTTAAACCAGTAATTTAATCATTTATTACCAAATATATGTGCTATACATGATAACATGCATTATGCTTTTATCTGACTGGCAGTGCAATAGGTGTGCTTGCACCAGCATTATCATGAACATGTGATGTCGCATTGTGCACTGACATTATGATGGCCACCACACCCCAAGAGAAGAGGAGTTTTCAGCTCCTTTATCATCTTGGGGGAGCCATCATCATATATGCCATCTATTGATTGAAATGTCATTATACAGCACATGATTGTATATACCTGAGGAAAATTCTTCATGATTCTTACAGATCTTGGGCTTGGCAGCCAGCATTCCTGTTCTGGGTCTGTGGTTAGAGGACTCTATTGTGCTTTTCCTTGGGTTCGTGGATTCTGCAAGGGATGAAGAGTCAAGGAGATGTGTAGTTTGCTTCATAAACTTAAATGTGTACCTGAATCTCCTGGTGATCTTATTAAAATACTGAAGATTCAGATTCAGTAAATCTATGATTGGGACATGAGATTCTGGATTTCTGATAAACTTCTAAGAGATGACAAAGCTGTTGGTCCCCAGACCATACTTAGATTCTAGACTTCTCTCCAGGGACTAGAAACTCTGGTATTCCCTGTCTAGAAAGCCAGAACCAACATTCAGGACTTGTGTGGGTCTCTTAGGACTGACTGCTTCAGCTGTCTTACCCATAGGCTGGAGGGCAGCTAGGAGGTAGCTGCGGGCAAGGAGCAGTGACACATTATGGGGTGGGGGAATGAGGAGTCCCAAGTTGGAAAGCTTAAACTTTCAGCTGGATTCTGCTCACAGAAGCATAAGACCCCTCGAGGTTCAGACTGAGAAGGGCTAGGAAGGAAAGCAAGACTCCCATTTTGTAACCTCACTCCACTTTAGGAATGGTCCTGCCTGCAAGTACCTCAGGAAATGTTTGGTTAAAATTATTTTATCTTTGGGCCTAATCACAAAATGGACAGACTTCAGTTTTCCTTTTTCTTCTCCTTTTTTTTTCCATGTTGCTATTGCAATGGGAGAGAACACTTTTGCTTCCCTTTCAATGTCCACAGTAAATACTTGATATATGTCAACAGATTTTCAACAGGTTTGGTCAATAGTGTTCTTTAAAACTTTGAGAATTCTCCTTTGTTCTAGCTGGAGCAAATACGTGTCTTATCTAGGATTTGCTATTTGGTAGAAATTGATAGTCTCATTATATCAACTGTTTAAGGAAGGAGAAGACTGTATTATATGGCATAACTTAAAGGATTCTAATGCTGTCTCTAAAGATTCAGTGGAAATAGAAATTGCTATTAATTTCATTTTCAGTAATGCCATTTACCATATTCCATATTTATTTAATTTTTTAAAAAGTATCTTTTAGATGTTGATGGACCTTTACCTTATTCATTTGTTTATATGCGGTGCTGAGAATCTAACCCAGTGCCTCACACAAGGTAGGCAACTGCTCTATCACTAAGTCACAACCCCAGTCCCTCCATATTCATTTTTAAAGCTTTTACTAAGATGGACAGAGTAGACATGGGAAAAATATGAGTGGTTGAAAAAGTAAATAAGTTTGTAAGGATAACCTGTGCAAAACATTGATCCAAATTCAGCAATTGACACAAGTGGCTCTCTTCTAACATTCTGAATACCTTTCTTAGCAGCGCTTCCTCTTGTCTGTCTCCTTCATTCCCTTGCTAACTTTCTGCTAAAACTTGCATTCACCTACTAAGTTCATATTCTCTCAGTTTAGGCAAAGAAGTGCCAGGAACTCAAAGAATCTTCACAGAAAAGCCAAATTACCTTAACCTCCATCTCTTAGTTTGGCTAATGTAACCCTGAGCTCTGAGTAAATCTTTTAAACTAATTTTTACCAATATTGCCTTGCCCCATTTTTGGTTATGCTGGGTTTTTTTGTTGTTGTTTTGTATTCTGTGAATTTATGCGGTTCCTGTCCTCCGCTCTTTTTTAAAAAAATTTTTTTTTTAGTTGTAAATGGATGCAATGACTTTATTTTATCTTTATGTGGTGCTGAGGATCGAACCCAATGCCTCACACTTGCAAGGCAAGCTCTCTGCCACTGAGCCACACCCCTAGTGTCTCTCTCTCTCTCTCTCTCTCTCTCTCTCTCCCTCTGTAATATTTATTTTTTAGTTGGACAGAATACCTTTATTTTATTTATTTTTATGTGGTACTGAGGATCGAACCCAGTGCTTCTCAAGTGCTAGGCAAGTGCTCTACTGCTGAGCCACAACCCCAACCCCTTCTGCTCTTTTGACAAGAATTATGAGTCAAGACCCAAAATTAAGACAGTAGTCAATTGTCAAGGAGTTGCTGCAGTCTTTGGCCATTGCCACACAGGGTCTGAGTTTCCCAAACACAGTATGTGTACAACAAGGGGGGTGCTGCTGATGTTGGCAGCCTGAGCAGACCCTGTAGCAGTGGAAGTAGCACAATCTGGTGGAAAGAGCACTGGGTGAAGAGTCAGAAGGCTTTGGCCGGAGTTCAGTCAGCCATGAAATAACATGACCTTGGGCAAGTCCAGCTTTCTGAGCTTCATTTTCCCTCCTGACATAAATAATACTGGTCATTCTTCTCAGGATTATTACTGAGATAATAAGCCAGAGTGTCTTGAAAAAGCAAATGACAGTGGCAGATATTTAATGAGTACTGTTTCTTTTTTCTTTAATTCATTCAGCAAATGTATATGTCAGGCATGAGTTATTCTTTTTTTTTTGAGGGGGGTATCAGGGATTGAACTCAGGGGCACTCAACCACTGAGTCACATCCCCAGCCCTATTTTTTATTTTATTTGGAGACAGGGTCTCACTGAGTTGCTTAGTACCTCGCTGTTGCTGAGGTTGGCTTTGAACTTGTGATCCTCCCATCTCAGCCTCCTAAGCCTCTGGGATGAGTTATTCTTATTAGGGCACTAGGAGACATCTAAGTAATCCATGAGCAGGATCTCACTCCTGGGTTCTCACTGCAGAGAGCAGTGAAGCCACAAGCACATCCTTACAGTGTGATATGGGTGGCATGGTGTTTCAGTGGCCACAGAATGCTGTTAAAAAAAGAGGTGGTTATGGCCACTTTTGCCCAGGGGAGTTGTTAAAATCATCACAATGTGGTTTGTGGCCTAGCTCTTGGAGAATGTTGGGAATTTCTGTACTGAAAGGGGATGAAAGGGTACCCTGGGTGTAGGGATTAGCATGTTCAAAGGTAGAGAGGTGTGAGTGTGTACAGAGTATTGTGAATGGTGGAGCATCATTTGTATTCTCTTGTATTCAGGCCTTAACTCAGTTAAAAGTGCAGTGCCTCATGGTCTAGTATGTTCCAGTCTGACCTGCTCTTCTCCCCAGCCCAGATTTGCTTCATCTCAGTCAATAGCAACCCCCATCCTTTCGGATGCTATGTCAGAGGCATGCTAGATTCCTTTCTTTTTTCCATACCCCACATTGAATCTGTTAGGAAATTCCCATTTGTTCTACCGGTAAATATGTCAAGAATCCAATCACCTCACCACCAGCAGCAGCTCTACCCAGAATCAAGCATCATCATCTCATGTCAGGATTACTGCAAGACCCTCTTCCCATTCTCTCCATTTCCATCTTTGCTGCTACATCTTATCCCCAAGTAGGAAACAGAGGATTCTTTAAATACAAAAAGTCAAATCACAATACTCTTAGAGAGGTCTATTAGCAACCTATTCGTCTCAGAGGAAAAGCAAGATTCTTACCAAGAAATAAAACCAAAAACAAAACCCCATAAGACATTACTAGATGTGGCCCCTGCTCTCTCCCTGGCCTTGTCTATCCCCATGCAGCTCCATGGCCCCCTGGCTGAGATTGGCCATAGAAGCCCTTGTTCCTGATGTAGCACTTTGCATTGACTCTTCTGTACCTGTAACCTTCTTTCCCTAGAGCTCCATGTCTGTTCCTGTGTCACCTCTTTCAAGTCTTTCCTTTAACATCACCTTTTAGTAATGCCTAGGCGGTTACCTTCTTTACATTGCAACTCCCCACACCTTACTCCTGATTGTTTGATGCCCAGCATTGAGGAGTTTAGCACCCCTGAAGTAATTATCTTGGATTACTTACAGTTTTTAGGAATTGTAGTATCTTTAATTGGAAAAGTCATAAAAGGTCAGAAATAAAGGAAAGTAAAAATAACCTGGGTCTTTCGTTTGAGGAGTGCGTATTTTAGAAAGAATCATCTGGGTTAAAGAGGAGCTTCCTTCACATTGACGCCCTGGTTTTGTCTCACAGTTCAAATTTTAAAAACTTAAATGCTATTAATTGAGGACTTGAAACACAATGCATATTTCACTAGTCCTCTGAATAAGGAAAGCTTGCATGAGGCCACTGTGTTTCTTCTCTACAGTCTGGAGAACTGGACTGCTTGACAATCCTTGGATGCTTTTGGTGGCGGCGGCGGGGGGGGGGGAGGGGAGAAAGAAAGAAAAGAAAATAAAATTTTAGATGAGAAGGGCATGTGGCATGTCAAAATTCAAATTTTTCCTTCCTTTCTTCCTTTCTTTCTTTCTTTCTTTCTTTCTTTCTTTCTTTCTTTCTTTCTTTCTTTCTTTCTTTCTTTCTTTCTTTCTTTCTTTCTTTCTTTCTTTCTTTCTTTCCCTCCCTTCCTCCCTCCCTCCCTTCCTTCCTTCCTTTCTTTCTTTCTTCCTAAGTGTGGTGCTGAGGATTGAACCCAGGGCCTCATGTGCATTGGACAAAAGATTTACCCCTGAGCTACATCCCCAGCCCCTTCTTCTTATTCTTGTCTTTGCCAAGTATTATGGATTCTGACAATCAAGAAAAGTCTCTACTCTTTTCTTCTGCCATCCAAACATGAACTGAGAAATAGGTGCAAATGAAGTGAGAATGGTGAGAAAATACAACAATTTTTAAACTTCAAAAGGAAAGGAATCCCATGTGATTTTAAACATACTCATTGAACTACATAAAATTATTTCAGTTGATATCCAGAAAAATTTCTGTGAAAACTCTTTTTTTTTTTGGTGTGTGTTACAGATTTACCCACAGAGGGGGGCACTTCTCTGTTGAGGCTGTCATGGTGCATAATGGTCTTGCAGCTTGATTCTGTTTGATTTTCAATTTCTCTTCCCCTCTTTTCTCGTTCTCTTATTCTTTCCTTTTGTCCAAGGATCTCAGCATCATTTTGATTTGCAGCCTTTGTGAGTTTATGCACAAGAACATGTAACCTTTTCACAAGCCAAAAGGTCACATGCTCAAAGCCCTGGTTCCCTGCTCTCTGGGCAGCTGGTTGGTTCACAGGGTTTTCCTCTTCATTTGAACATTAAAATGTGCACAATGTGGAAACAAAAGGTGTAAAAGTACAAACATGTATACTTTCACTTATGGTATGTATTTTTAGGCACAACTGATGAAGAGTATTTAATCAGTTACTTCTTACCCTTCCAGCTGTATTATCCAAAAACATATTTAAAGGCCACCCTCTTTTCTTAACTGCATGTAGAAAAACTATAAATGATTTTTCATGTGTAGAATAGCATAATGATATAACTAATGCCAGTAAAGATACTATGGATTTTGTACTCTTTCTATCTCTCTGAAGTTTTAAAATGTTTCTCTTTGTATGTTATCTTGTCCTTTCCCTGGTTTTAGCCATCCATCACAAAGCCCATTTGTCATTAGTGACCCATGACCCTTTTTTATTATACATACTTAAGAAGGTCATGGATCTTAACTCTGTGGTAAAGGAGACATTTCATTTCCCTAATTTGTAGGTTGTGAGACCACAGGGGAATCTTAAAATTTGATTGATGGTTAATCACTCAAATAAAATGAGATATGGCAGTAAAATAGTTAATTATAAATCTAGAGTGAGATTGGGTTAAGTCTGTTTGGTAGGAGTTCTAGGATTTTTAAAACAATCACTGTTTTCATTGTCAGCCAATGCTTTCTTTCTAGATAAAAAATTGGCAAGATTTTTGTATTGGTATTCTTCCTATTCGGTAAAGGATTTCAAGGTTCTGATCTCTTTCAAAATACATATATGTAAATAGAAAACAGCACAGTTCAGCTATTTTTAATGAAGTGAGCATAGTAATAATAATAAATAAATATTTTTATTTTTTTCACAGATAGATTTGGTGGTACTTATAATGAGTAATCCTAATAAAGTTTCTCTCCAACCAGTGTAATCATAGCAAAGAAAAATATTGGTTCTTGTCTCAAGAAATTTGGCTTACAGTTGAAATCTTGAGCTAAACAATATAAAATTAGACTTACTAAGTATTTATTGGTGGCTGGGGGTGTAGCTCAATTTGTAGAGCATTGGCCTAGCATGTGTGAGGCCCTGGGTTCAATTCCCAGCACCACAAAAAATTTTGTTGTTTTTGAACACCTGTTTATGGGTCAGGCATATTTATAAAGTAACTTTCTTTACAAGTTGCACTCATATGTATTTGCTTCTTCTTTTTTTTTTTAAATTTTTTATTGTTGGTTGTTCAAAACATTACAAATTTCTTGACATATCATATTCCACACTTTGATTCAAGTGGGTTATGTATTTGCTTCTTATTGTGCTCATTCATTCACATTGGATTCTTACAGTAGTCTTAATCAGTGGGGTAGACAATACTATTGCAACTTTACAGATGAGAGAGTCAACTAAAATTACGGCTTGCTCAGGCTAGGTAGTGGCTAGTAAGAGGACAAGTCAAGTTCTCCTGGCTTTCCAGCCTATGCTTTTCCCAGTATTTTATGCTACATTCCTTTTGCCAGTTAGAATCTCTTGCTCAAGAGAGTGAGCCAAACCAGTGGTTTTCAAAGTGTGGTTTCTCAAGTCACCACCATCAGCATCACATCATATTAGACATGCACATTCTTAAGCCCTACTCCAAAACTACTGAACCTGAAACTTTGGGGTTTCGGGGATTATTTTAACAATCTGCTTGAAACAAGCCATCAAGGTGATTCTGATTCAAGCTAAAGTTTAAGAACCATGGAACTCAAAATGCATTTATTCATCAATAAAAATGTGGGTGAGGCAATTTGTCCATTATTTATCCAATTAGGGCTGCCTGGTGGGAACACAGGGAGTGTTTGCCTTCTAGGAATTCATCTAGTCGAGGACAGACGACTAGCACACCAGGAGCAATTATACCTGCCTGCATTGCTCATTAATTGCCAGGTCATAGGAAAGAGACAACATATACTGTGGGTCTCCAGGGAAGCGAGTGTTCCCTGGGGATGTCAGTGGTTGTAGAAGGCTTCCTGAAAGGAAAAGAAGTGGAGATGAGTCTTGAGGAGCCCTAGGATTTGGAGTGAGACTAGATTGGGAATTCCAGAAGAAAGGGGTATTTGTACTCACTGGCTTGAGTACAGCAGAGATTTTTTGGTAAGACTGTAGAGAAGTAGACTGGATGAGTGAAATGGACCAAATTGTGATGAGCTTCTTTAGTCAAAAGTCAGTACTGGGTGTGGGGGGTACTGGGGTTGTGGCTCAGTGGTAGAGTGCTTGCCTAGCATGTGTGAGACACTGGGTTTGATTCTCAAAACCACATATAAATAAATAAAATAAAGTCCATTGACAACTAAAAGATATATATTTGGAATTTGGAAATATATATGAAATAAACATTGGTAACATGAAACTGTTTTTTTTTTTTTTGATACCAGGGGTTGAACTCGGGGCACTCAAATCGCTGAGCCACATCCCCAACTCTATATATATAAAGTCAGTACTCCACAGGGCAAAGGGGAGCTGTAATAGATTTTGATTAAATAACTGACATAATGAAAACACTGTTCAAGGAATGTTAAACTGACATATGTATGCAAGACCCATATTTAATTTGAACATCTTACAGTATTTTATGCTTGTTGCCCTCCTCCAACAATATTTACGGGCTTTGACGTGAAGTCTGGGTTTATAAATATTTTAAAAACAACAAATAATAAGAAAGTATTTATTTTGGGTTAATGGTAATTGTATGCTTTGTTTGCTTAGTGAAATGAGGTTAGTGCCCTTTGTTCAGACCAAATGACAGATGGTCTTAATCTGTTGATGATAGAAAATGTTAGAGCCTTCTCTGACCCTCCAAACTCATCATGATCTTCTTGTTTTATAAGTGGGTAGGCTTCAAGTACTATCCTGAATGAGGCTTCTGCTTAGAGAAAGAAAAATGGTACTTACTTCATCTGGTCAGAGCAAAGTGGCATTCCCATTTGGGCACCATTTAGTCAAATGTTATAGGAAATATAAAGGTATTTGGCTAAATAATTATTTTATATGATTAAAATAGTGGGGGAAAGGTATCTAAATACTTACTCTATTTAAATTTTGTGCCCAGGACATAGGATAATTAAGGTATGTTCCTTTGTCCTCAAGTAGCATCTAGAATTTGGGGAGAAAATGACACCTACATGGTCATAAGAGAATATTAGATGGAAAGTAGTTGTGTGACTTCAGCTCATAAATGAACATGCAATTAGAAATGCAGCCATACTCCACTCTGTGTTAAGTTCTAATGACAGAGATGTCCCTCTTTTTAGCCACACAGACATAATCAACCCTGCTTCAGAGATGCCTGGAATCATCTGCCATTACCCCTTAAAAATTTGAATTCATTCTTTAAAATAATTAATGCATTAGTGTCATCCTGGTGTGGTACATAATTTAAAAATTTCTTCCTCATAAATAAAACAGCATTTTAGACCAGCTGCTCTATACACCAAAGAACCAGGGACTAAAAAGGTGTGAGAGAGCACAGAGCTTTGCTTTCCTCAGCCTCATCAAAGGATGTTGAAGCTTTCCTTATTCATCCCACTTCTCCCTGATGTCTGAACTACTCTCCTCCTATTCCTGGTCATGATGCACTTAGTGTGCAGTGTCGACAGTCTTATTTAACCTACCATAGTAAAAAGAATGCCATATCATTTGCCAATATAGTTAGCGAAGCCAAACTGGCCAACATGATAATTCTGTATACTTGGGTGATTGCTCTTTTGTATTTTATTCTATAATGTTGAGTTTGGCCATATTAGAGGGAGAGTGTATGTTTTAACTGTATGCAAGTTATATAAAATCAAAGATTATTACTTGAGGCAGCAACCTTGATGGGACACATCTCTGGATCTTTAGAGACTCACATAATAGATTGTGAGGAAATGGGAATGCTATCAGTTTATACCCCCCAAACTTCCCAAACCCACAAATACTCTCATTGATTTAAAACACACTGCATATATGTCCCATCTTCCAGGATCAGATCCTCATTCTCAGGGTATTAGGAGAGGATTTTGGGAGTTTATAATTGTGTAAGGATCTCAGTCTCCAAATGTAAAGGGAGAAAATAATCTGCAATGAATTTGGAAATATATATGAAATAAACATTGATAACATGAAACTGTTTTTTTTTTTTTTTTTGATAGCAGGGATTGAACTTGGGGCACTCAACCACTGAGCCACACCCCCAGCCCTATTTTGTATTTATTTAGAGATAGGGTCTGACTGATCTGATTAGTGCCTCAAGGTTGCTGAGGCTGGCTTTGAACTCAAAATTCTCCTGCCTCAGCCTCTGGAGCTGCTGGGATTACAGGTGTGTGCCACCACACCTGGTCAACATAAAACTTTTATCTTTTAATGGGTTAACTTCTCTGAGTTACTCTCTTTTATAAACATAATTTTTCTTATATTCTTATTAATATTCTGTCATAGTGATTCTTAACCTTTTGGGTTATGAGTGCTTTTAGAAACTAATGAAGGCAATGGTACCTCACTCCAGAAAATTGCTCCAATGCACATGCGTGTAAAAATATTCTATGAAATTGGGGGTGGGGGAGCAGTGGCTCATGGATTTCATCAGATCCTACTGTCCTAAAGTAGTCACTGAATGTAAAGAACTGATTTATTATCTATGCACTAGTTCTGTACCATCCTTGAGAGAATGAAGAAAAGAGTCATACAAATCATTTTCATAGAGGAACTCTGATTGAAAAAGGAGTTACACAAAAGTTACAACGATAAATCAGTTTCCAGTATGTCTTTTTTCCCCTAATATTTTCACGTTGGAATAAATCATGTTCATTTTCACCAAGATGACTATTTCCTCAGGCACCTTTGTGAATCATGCATTCTACCTATAGATAGTATTATCTACATTCAATTTTTAACATCAAGAATGATAGTTTAAATCCAATTGAAAAAAGGCATGAAGTTTGAAAATGATGTATTTTTACCTACAAAAGGCCCCTTTTTGCTTCCACACATCTTTATTTTCTTTCCTGACAGATGATATACCCTTTTATTCAAGTAATTAGTTAATGCACTGTAACTCGTAGTTTGAGAAGTCAACTGTATGTCTGACTGACTTTTTTCTCTCTAGGGCTTCTCAGAAGCCACAGTACAGCAGTTTTTCCAATACCTCATATTTCTTAATGGTCAGAATGGCCACCATCTTTGTTATTTCACAGGGAAGGCTATGTGGGACCAGAGCAGCAGATTCTAGCTCATTCCCTTCTCATCGGCTCCCTTTGATGGTCTGTTCCTGGTAAGAAACCTGATATGTCCTCACCCCAGTCAGTCAGCACCAGGCTAAATCTGGGACCTAAGATTTGTGGCTGTGACCGGGTGAGGTTGCTTTTCTTTTATAAAGTGCATTAACCCAGGGTTAAAAGCACCATGTATGATTGACAGTCAGAACAAGTGTCCTGGGGCACTTTGGAGCTTGTGGTGTGACTGCTGTCCTCCTGGATGGGGTGAAGAGGTGGTAACAACAGTGTATTTAGATGTGAACTTGTCACTGTGATCAGTAGGGCAAAACTTTAAGATCGGCTTCCAGAAAAGAAATTTCTGTTCTCTGATGTCAACATATGTCAATTATCTGGCTTCCCTGTAGCTGAATATTTCATTCTCTGGTCTTTTCTTGCTCTAGCCTGGTGGAAGAAGCCAGGCTGCAGCTGTCCCCCAGCGGCAGCCCCTGAGCATATCACTTATATTCTTGGTGAGGACTCAAAGCAATAGAAAAAAGGTCAGATTCTGTTTAAGAAGATCATGAAGTATATAACATGTATTACTGAGATTGTCACCAAAATTAAGTTCCGGTTTCAAAGTGATGGTTCTCTTATCTGAAATATGGACTAAAAGGCAATGGCTAAGGAGCCAATTGATTTTGTTTTGGAGCCTCATCAATCAAACTGATCCTGTTGGTGCCTCAGAATTCTAATTTAAAGCAAGCCCAAAGCATATGGTCACGTTTGAAATTACCTTTTACTTTTACCCCATTCATTCATAATTTTCTCACTTTCATGTCTGCAGTCTCCTTTCCTCTTGGACTCAGATGATTTAACCTCTTTGCTAAGAGATCCCTGCTGAGAGCTGTGCTCCTGCATCAGCCTCTCTCCCTGCCCACCTCCCTCCCTGCCCACCTCCTCAGCCCTTTCTCCTAGTGTCTTCTCTTCCTTCTCACCTCTCCTTTTAGGTTTTTATTTACTTCCTTCTTGGAATCCCTGTAAGTTTCTTTATCCCCTTAGCTACTTCTGTCCTCTGTGGTATGTTGGTGTGTAGTTATTTAGTACATACTAAAAGATTGAGAACGACAGAATAAGTGTTACCATCCTCTCCCCTAAGCCCGAGAGGCAGGACGTCACCAATACAGTTTAAGTCCTGTGCCCAACTGTATTCGGCACCTTCTCCCAGGATGGTAACACATCTCATACTGTTTCACATCTTGTTCTGAATGCCCTGGGAGGGAGGAAGATGCTCTTCCTGTGTTCAGCCTGCTCAGAGGCATCTTCTTGGCTGCTGGGGCTAAGGCTGGGAGTGAAGCATAAGGAGCTGAGGAGAGGGGACCAGCCAGGGTGGGGGTGGGAAAGGAGCAAACTGTCTTTCCAGTTACATGTTTTTATTCCCAAAAGAGGTAGTGTATTTTATAATCTTTGCTTCTTGATATGTTTGACAGATTTCACATGCCTAAAAGAACTTGGGTTGGTAGGATACAGACCTTAGGCAGACCCCAGCCAGGCCCCTTACTTGGCAAAATTATACAAGTTACTTAATTTCTTTGAGCTTTTTTTGAGCCTTTTTTTTAAATATGTAAAAGTGAGGAGATTAACAGTACCATTTCCCAAAACTTTGTGAAATGAGATAATACATGTAAAGTGCTTTGCGGGGTCTGGCATAGAGAACTAAATAAATGTTAGCTATGGTAACATAGCATTTAACATTAAATCATTATGTAATTTATTCCAAACATTTATTTTAGGATGGATTATGGGGTTTGGAGGCCATGTGACTTGTATTCAGCTCAGAAAAGAGAGCCTAGAAGATGAGAGAAACAGGCTGTGTCCTAAGCACTTGATGGTGGCTCTTGGAGGAGTCATCATTTATGAAATGTCATGTTGCTGTGCAGGGGAGGTTGGAATCTCTACTTTCCAGAGACCTATTCTTTCTACTGGTTCACTTTTCACGGCATGTCATAAACAAACCTCCATTTGTGCAGAAAAAGCTGCCACCATTCTGTTCATCAAATCTCTTGCCTGCCTGCTAGACAGAATGTGATTAAGTACATTGTTAATCTCCACAGGGCAGGTTAGAAGACTCTCTGTACACTCCTAAGATCCTAGTAATAGCTAAAACCACAGAGTTCTTGAAATAAGCTGTGCAAATTGGTCAGAAAAAAAAAACAGGATGATTGAAGAGGGAAGTGATTTCCTCTGGCAGTGGTTACTACCTGTTGATTTTCCGTGAATCCTGGATTGAACAGCTTTAGTTCCCTGTCTAGAGGACAGGGGAAATGTCGCCTGCCTCTCTTATTTAACACACAAACAGAACTGAGGTCATGTTGCATTTACACTTTGCTCAGCTTTTTTTTTTCTTCAGGTAATTTTATTACTAAGATTACAGCAGTGGTGCTGATGGTGACACCTACTTCATGAGTAATTATTTTCCTTCTACCAAATCCTTTCATATTCTTTATCTCCTTTCACCTTCAGAAAACCTGGTGTTTATAGGTTTTAATTATATTTCTCATTCAGGGAAGTTTTGACTTTTTAAAAATAAATGTGTTTTTTTAATAAATGAAAATAAATGTATTTTTTCCATCAATGTGTTCTTTCTATACTAATTATGAAGAATCTGTGAAGGATTTAAAGTTCACTGGGCAGATGATGGCAAAATTATTTTCTGCATATTTCCTTGCAATTGATAAATATATGCTTATAACATTGGAAATTTTATCAGAAAACAGTAATTTTTAAAAAGTCTTTAAAAATTAATATTTGTGAACTCAAAATAAAATTACAATGGTCTAATTATCAATACTTAAATATAGGAGGGTGAGACGTGAAAATATTCATAAATGACATTTACTATCATAGGGAATACCTTAATATGATATATCGAAGGTGAGTTTTGCAATTTAGACCAGAACATATTAACATCTGGTTCAACTAATTTCTCTCATAATGCTTTCAGCCTGTTCCACTCCATCTAACACAAGATTGTTCCTTTATATTGTTTTTGTGCATATTTTGTATATACACATACAATCCCAAGCATTTACCATAATGTGAGCTTACAGGCATAATGGATTCTTCTTCACTGGCTGTGTAGGGTTGCTTTTCCATGTATGCTATTTTGGGGTGTGTGGGGCCATAGAGTTAGATCTTTTGCTTTCTAGCATTAATGGCTTCATTGACCTTTGACCAGCACTTCTTTTCTATCAATATACTTTTGCCTTATTAAAGAGATATTTACCATTAATATTTTCTTCCCATTCTACTTCTTTCTTGCTATCTTGCATGCATGTGCACACACACACACACACAATTCTGAAAGATACTTCCTTAGAGAGCTCTGAGTTGTGTCATGCAATGAAAAAAATATAAGACCCTTAAGGGACAAGGGCTATCTTTGAAATGAGAATCCCAGGTGAGCTCCCCTTCCTCTGTCTTATGACTGTCTTATCAGAATCATACTTAATACACATATCAAAGTACTCTGCCAAATTCATAAACAAAAGATTGAATGCTCAGTGAACTTAGATGGGAAGAGCGATGTTGCATGGAACATGCAGTTTTAATCTATTTTGGGTTTTGGACATTCAAAGCTAAAATTTCTGACAAATAGGTAAATAAGAAAATAAAGGAAAGTGAAACACAGCATAAATCATGGGGGAAATATGTTAGAGGAGGAGGATGTACAACAGAAAATTATGAAAGTGAACTGGGCAGGATAATGAAGAGAAGAAGCTAATTGGAGATTATCTGAAGATAAAAAACTGGCAACAGTACCCTCTGGGGAAATTAACTGGCAGATGAGAGGCATGTTGCAGGAATACAATGACTAATGTTATCTTTTAAGAACAGTTATGGGAAGAGGACACTTCTTAACAGAAAAGATGAAGTGAGGAATCAGAGAGGGATTAAAGGAATGTGATAAGCACTAACCAGGGTAGGTACCCTCCAATTTTTTTGGTGAAACCAAGTATGGATATAATGTGTTAGTGCCTCTTATTATCAAAAGGGCTAGGAGCTGTTGGGGGAAGGGGTTATGAGTAGCCAAGAATCACTTCTGAAAAACTCTCAAAGTAAGGTTTTAAATTTAGACCCATTTTTCCCCCATTATCTTTTCTTGCCACGAAGTTATTAGACTTGATTACTTGTGTCATATTCAGAAGCCCCTATGCTAAAGGTCAAATAAATTTCCATACTGGAAAACAAACCATGAAAAAACCTAGGTGTTTTTACGGTTTTATTAAAATGTTGAAATTATATTAATCACATTCTAATTCATTAAGTTAAGTATTATTTTCCATCATAGCTTGAGAATGAGGATGCAGTGCAATTTCTAGTACTTGCAGGTGCTCGGTAAGTGTTGCATGTGCATGGACACTTACATACCAGGTATATACTAGGCAAAACTCTCCTTTCACAGCCAGCATGGGGTCAATCCAGAGCTGCTTTTGTGGGTCAGACTGTGGTGCTACAGACTTCAAGATGGAACGCCATCAGTTGTCCCAGGTATTATGCTCTTCAGTAAAGCATTTGTCCAAGGATCCAGGCAGCCATTGGTTTCCCTGGAGACACTCATCTGCATGTATGATGTGAGTGAGTTGGTATATCTTCTCAAAATCTGCTTTGATAGTTCATTCTTCATGGACACACAGACATCTTTTGTTTAGTGAGAGAATCTCTACTTCAGAAATAGAAGTTAGCATGTTCTTTTGCACTGACCTTTAACTTGGAGAAGACCAAAGAGATGCACTTGGTGGCAGACACAACTCTCAAGGAATTAGATGGTCACAGCTTTCCTAGTTACCTAGAGGTCTTTCTTGTTCTGTGTGTCACAGATGCAGCTTTGGTAAACTCCACATGAAAGCAGAGGGGGTTTCTAAGGGCCAGAACTTTATTCCTCTGCTGAAATCAGTAGGATCCCTTTGGCCCAGTGTTAGTGATAGAAATTTTAATGTTAAAAGCCGAAAAATCAATGTCATATGGCATTAAGAATTGTTGCCACTTTGTGTATATATTCTTGGACAGTCACTGCAGATTAAAGCTGCTATCTTTAATGATGGAAAGACAGGCAGCAACTGACTGTCAGCCCATGGTGTTAAACAGGTAAGCACAAGAGTGCTTTTGTTAAAGAAGGTTTTTGTTAAGGAAGAAAACAAGGAGCCATCTGCCTGGTGGACAGAGATCTGAAGGTTGAGTTCTGGACATTTGAGTTAAAAAAAAAATCTGTAGGAGATTAAGATATGAGTTTGCAATTGAATTGTTAGAATATTTACTTCAGTCACAAGAACGTCGTTTCTTTTCTTCTTAGAAATTATAACAAGCTATTCCTGACTGTTAAAGAATACCTAGAAGTACCAGCATCATCTGAAAAAGTCACGGAATATAAATTGTGTTGCAAATGCAAAGAACCATGAGAAATTCAGTCAATCACTGTTTAAGGGAAAACATAAAATTTAGAAATAACTGGCCCGTGACAACAATAGCAACATCTGAAGAGTGATGTTTCAATACTAGAAGTTTCTCTGATGAATGTGGTTTTATAAGGTTGTCAGTTAATTGCTGTGGGAAATTAATATCCTCGAGCTGAATTGGGAGGGAACTGTCATATGGCAGGACTTCTTTCGGTGGTTCGTAAAGGTAGGTCATTAGATAACAGAGCTGGCGAAATCCAGGAGAAACCTCCCTTGATTATTAATGGCAATAGTAACTAATGGGATGTGCAAACTGCTCTCAGTAATTGAAATTTCATTCCAGTTCTCTTTTGCCTTTACTGGCTTCATTCTGCTTCATTGGAGGAAGTCCCATGCCTTTGACTACATGGATATGGACATAAAATTCAAATCTTGTAAAGCATATTATAAAAGCTCAGGATTTTTCTTGGTTTATTAATCTGTCTAATTATGGAAGACTTTTGTATTATTGTTTGTTGTTCAAGTAGTAAGAAATTGGATGTAAAATGAAAGGAAAAAAAAATCCTTCCATGCTTGCCTTCTGGCCAAAACATGTGGCCTGCTGCCATAGAAACCTCTCTGGTCTCAGAAATGATGACATAGCATAGTTCCGATAAAGCAGGTTCCTTTGCCATACGCCTATTATTTAATCTTTTCTTCTTTTTTTCCCCTTGAGGCAATTCTGTCTAGCATTGTCAACCATTTCAGCTTTACTAGAATGTCTCAAAACATCTGTAAAATACTGATTAAAATAGACACTGTGGTTCTATAAAAGAATCGCATTGGCTTTCTGCTGTCTCTACCCGACTCCTGGAACTGCATTCCCAGCTTTATTTAAAGCCATTGTGGCACTCAGATCTCCTGTAGTTATATTTTTGCTGAATGGAGATGGATATCTTGATTACACTAGTGTAGAGGGATGGGCAGCTGGCCCTGTTATGTCATGGAAGAGTCATTCTTCTAAGATGGAGAAAACAAATAAAATGATTCTGAAATGTTTGTGGGATCTCTCAAAGGGAAAGGAAACTTCATGGCAGAAATATAGCCATAGAGGGCTACTATAAAAAAACAATTGAGGGTAAAAAAACCACATATGAGGAAGTGGATGGAAGCCACAGAGCCCTGTCATCTCCTGTTTATGGGCACGAATTATAATGTTGGGCAGCCACTTAACTAAGAAGCATTTATTATCTCTTTTTATCATGCCTCTTTCCTGCCTTGCCCATTTCTATTAGAGCAGGTCTGTGATTCCTTTTGATGTTTTAGGGAGTCATTAAATAATATTCCCATCCTCCCTCCCAAGTTTACAAGAACTGAGAAATGGCATAGAAAACTGACATCAATGGAAAAAAAGAGAAACGTCAGCTGTTAAAGTCAGCTAGAGAAGTGACTGACTGGCCGAATGGGCTCCCTGGTACTTCTCCCTCCTTTAGATCCTTGTGATCCTGCCTCAGGCTGCTGCTCATAGAGGCAGAACAAGTTCGGGAAGTTACCCTCCTTGTCAACTGGCAGTCACAGAGGAGAGGCCAGGAGGCTTGTGGTTAGGAAGCCTCAGTTTCTTCTCCCAAATTCTCCAAGCTGATGGTTCATAAATGTGATGGAGGGAGAGAGGAGGGGAAGCTGGAATGTTTTATATGCTACTTCAGTCTCCTGAGAAATGGAGCAGGTATTTCATTTCTCCTATGGGAATATGAGGAATGGGGAATGTCCTTCTGCTGTGCTTCTACAACCCTCTGCTAAGACCCTGGACTGTGTTGCTGTTTCCCACTAAGGCCATCTGCTTGGCAGGACAGTTCTTCTTATGCCTCTCCCCCATTTCTTCTTAACACAACCACTGCTGTTGGGATGCCAGCCTCTCTGGGATCACTCTTCACAGAGCACCCTTCAACAGTCTTTGCTTTTTCCTCTTCGGTTTAAAGCTTATCCACCTGTGCAATCTGCTGTGGGTAGGATCTGATAATTTTCTTCTCTTCTGTGAATGCCTTCATATTTATTGTGTACCCTATAAAAAAGCACTATAAAATGGTTACCATTTTCTAAACCTCTACATGGAGATTATCCCCCTTTCCCTTACTGTTACATGTGTAGCTATTTCACCTCCTTGGTGAGATTTTAAGATTGTTGTGGACAGAATCAGTTTCTTGCATACCTCTTCTGCACCCTTTCTCAGGGTTAATCGAATGCGGTGTTTATGTAAAAAGGGAATGTGTTTGAGCCTGCTTTTTCTAGAAAACAAAGCCTCTGGCAAAACTCAGATGAGTTGGTGCAATTCCAGAATAGCAATTGTGAGGAAATGGGGTGGTGGGGTGAGGAGCAAGAAAAATACAAGGTAGTAAGTTACCATGGCTGTCCATGGCTGCTTGAGAAAACACTGCTTGTTGCCCTGTGACACACATTGTCTTGCAAACAGTTCTTTGAAACCTCTAGATCTCATAAGGGACTTTCACAAGAAGAAAAGGCAAGGTGTTTATCATCTAGTTCCTTCTGCCACTCATTGGGTTTTAAGTTCCATTTCCAGGTTGTGTTACTGAGCTGTTCTGACCAGCCTTTGAGGAAGCCAGATCCTATACTTCACAGCATGGTGGTCCATTGGAATCTAGAAGTGGTGGAGAACCCAGAGTCTCCATGATAATAGTCATGTTGGGCTAGAGTACCAGAGCTGTAGCAGTTCCCACCATAGTGGACATGACAGAGGCTGAGCTCTGCTGAGCCATCACCCCGCTGGGAGACTGATTTGGCTTTATATTAAGCAAACAGCCAGAGGAACAGTATGGGAAGGGAAAGACAAATCTAAGAAGACACATCCATTGGGTCCAATACAGCATCCAATAAATTGATATTGGCTGGATAACTGAGTATAATAAGTATTTGATAAACCTTTATTGACTTCTGTTGGTTAATTGCCTCCTATTTTTCTACCTTATTGGTGTTATTAAGAAATACAAAGGGTGATCTGAAAGCCAATTCAGACTAAAATACATATCTATTGAGGGGTCAGAGTGAAGGGAGAACAAGAGTATGTGAGATAGAGGTAATTAATCGAGGCAGGGCTCCTGGAGGGGGTGAGGTTTGAAGTGTCTTTTGAAGGCTATGATGCCAAGAATTTGTAAGGAATGAATAGTTGTCTACAAAGTTCTCATGGAATCTTCAGGGTTTGAGCAAAATGCCAAGTTTTAGGATTAGACTGTATACATCTGTGATAGTGTAGCCTTATTGGTTTTTGTAAGAACAATCTAGAAAGAACAATCTAGAAAATTGCTATTGATACTTTGGCAAAATCCAAAGTTGTCTTTGATTTAAATTGAAAATTTAAAATGGATGGCATTCGACTGCAGCTGTAGCTCAGTCTAACCTGAACAAGGCTCTCGATTTAATCCCCAGTACCTCAAAAATAATACAAATTTAAAATTAAAAAATGATGGCATGCAATGTTGGCAAAGAAGTGGAGAAACAGTTTTCCTATACATTCATAGAGTGCATAAATTATCAAAGTCTTTTTAGAAGTCAGTTGTATTTTTATTTATTTATTTTTTTTATGGGTTCTAAAGATCGAACCCAGGGCCTTGAATGTTGTAGGCGAGTGCTTTACCATGTGGTACTAAGGCTCGAACCCAGGGCGAGTACTCTACACCTGAGTCACAACCACAGCCCGTCAATTGTATTTTTAATCAAAATTTGAAATGCAAAAAAATTGAGAAATTTTATTTTGGGAATCTAGGTATACAAAAATACATTTACATGGTTGTTCAGTGCAGCTTTGTGTCTAATAATGAAAATAAGTTCAACTTAAATATCTATTCACAGTGGAGTGGATAATATAATAAAGTACATCTGTGCTATGTGACTTGCAAAAGATATAAGCCCATTTGAACAATCTTAAGAAAGGTTGTCACACTTTTAAAAAGACAAGTTGTGAAATAGCTTATAGCATCAACCTAGTTTTATAAGAAACAACAAAGAGCATAACTTAAAACAAATCTCAGTCTAAGGGTAAGGATATGAAATGACTTTTTTTTTTTTTGTATTCTGTGAGCTACTGCATTTATTCACTTGTCTAAATTTAAGGGTGAAAAAAACCCCTAAAAGTATCATTCTTTAAATAAGAACTTTAAATAAGAAAATTTATCTCCCCAAAAGTCCAGATGAAATTTTTATATTAGTACCAAAGCGGGGGGAAAAAAAGGGATAATTCCCAGGGTAGTCCTGTATCAGTGACATTTCACAGATCATTTAGGATGAGGAATTTTTTTTATGAATTGGAAAAAAAATGTCAACTGAAGTAGTGGAAAGTTGGGAAAAGTATCAAACCTATAGTATAACTCAATTCATTGTGAAGAGAAAACTTTTTAAAATATAGTAATATTAAAAATGTGACCAAATTTTTATTTTATGTGCAGATTAACAAATGTGGACAATATGAAAGATTTTATACAATGTCACAAATACATTGTAAATGAGGCATTTTCTTTGTTTACTTAATCTCAAATGCTGATCCCAAGTAGAACTAGTATACAAAAAATCACTTTCAAGGATTTAAACCATTTGATCCAGTTCAGGATCCCTCTCTCTGATGTCCCTTATAGGGGTTCAGGCACACAGCTCCTCCTTCCGCACTCCCTGTCATAGGGGACTCAGCCCCTTGGGAAGTGGCCCATTCTGTCCTTGGACAACTCTGCTTTTTACAAAGTTCTTAGAACTCTGTTAAATATAATATCTGCCTCGAAGAAGAATTACCTCTAATACACATTAGAATGAGCTTTAAAAATTGATCAAGGCCCAGTCTCCACCCCAGACCAAATAAGTACCTGGGAGTGAGACCCAAGCATCAGCCTGTTTCTGAGAAGGCCCCAGGGAGTTTCCTGTACAGTGAGGATAGATAGCTATGTACTCCCGGAAACCCATCAAAATTTTGAAGAGCACTCTCATGTTTCACCTTCATTTCTTCTCTAAGAAAATAATCTCCTAATCTTTATAGGAAATGACTTATAATGTTTTTAAGGTCTGTGTGATGAGTATCAATTCATACTGAAATCACTATAACAGGACATTTCTTAATAAGAAATTTGGTGAAATACAGTCAGAGTGGCTACAATTATTATTGTAAGGAAACAGAGCAAAATCTCATCAAGGGATGCGATGCTTAGTATGGCTTATATTTTTCTATCTGACAGTCTCCTGTGTCAGGACTTTGTGTGCCTAGTGGATTCTTTTGGCCCCACCTTGGTTTTTTTTTTTTTTTTTAATGGTTTTGTAATGATTTAAAAACAAACTCAAGGCAGTAACAGAAATAAGTAAAAGGTGATATACATACCTGGCTTGATTAAGATTAAATCATTCATTCAAATATAGCCTTTCAAAAAGAAAATTATAATATGCAAAATATAACAACCTGTGCAAGATATAACATGGAAAATATAACAACCTATGCACAGTATTTTAACAACCTATGCATATTATTTTATCTATCAAGTTAAGGTAAAAATAGCCTGATGTTCACAGCTGTTATTGAGACTGGGTTTTGTTTTGCCTGAAAAAATTTTGTTAAAGTTGAAATTCTCACCAGTGAAATAAATTTCTCACAGGCCACTAACAAGGTGTTGTTTGAACTACTAAAACAATGTGTGTGTGTGGCAGGGCAAGGCAGAAAAAACAAACCAAACCAAACCCCCAGGTTCCTGGGCCCCTTAGCTGAGATGAAGATGGGATTACTCATCCTTAGGCCTGGTGTCTAGAGGCTGAGGTAACCTGAGAAATGGCATCAAGAGCAAAAATGGAGTTGAAGAGTGACTCCCACACGGATCTAAAGTAACTCCACATGGAGGCCAGCAGGGGTGTCAGATCAGATGGGGAGGCTTGGGGAGGAAGTGTCAGGAGGAGTCCCTGTTTTAGTACAAGAGTGGCTGTCACAGGCTGTTCATAGGAGAGAGCTATTCGACATTATTGAGAGTAAGTTGGCAGCTGGCCTTCCTCTTTTTCCTATAAGGGATATAAAATATTTCAGCTTTATGTTACTCTTTATAGCTGAGGCAGTGATGGTGGCCAGTGGTCAGGAAATTATATCTTTTTGCATTTTACATTTCTCTTAATACTCTGTACACATCACCCCTAAACTGCCTGGCCTCCATTCTCTGTCCAAAGAGGGTCTTGTTCTGTGGGGGCGGTCTGCTTCTTCTAGCAGCCTTCTTGGCAGGCGTTTGGTATCTTGCTTCACTGCAGGCAGCTCTCTGAGCTGGCCATACTTTTCCTTCCCTAACTCTAGAGTGCTGCATCCTTCCGTCCCATTTCATCTTGCTATGCCTTGTGGAGATGGGGGGTGGCAACAAGGAATTGAGAAAGGTTATGGCTGTGACAGCCACAGTTCTGTCCCCTATAGTCATTTCAGTGACTTCAAGTAAAGTGTTTCCTCCTAAGTAAGGGTCGCTCCATTTCTTTTTCTTCTAATCCCTTTGAGAGAGGGCTCAGCTGGCTGAGGAATGAAACCCTATGCTTCATGGCCCCTTTCCAGCTGGGTGCAGTTCCAAACTATTCTCCATGCCAACACTAATTATGTTCAGGGTTTCTTATTAATAACAGAGTAAAGACATGTGAGCTAATATTGAATATTAATTTTCTCTAATAAGAAAGCTTGGCTATTTTATTATAGATGTGAAGCTGTCTTGGTGTTGGTCTACGAAGACTCTGGCATGCAGCTTCACCTGTCAGGAGGTGAGGTGCCCTCTGGCAGGAAGCTTCCAATTTTCTGGGACAGCGTTTCCCACATTCTTGCTAAAAAGCTTCTGCCCAGCTCAGTGGCTTGGCAAATAAAGCAAAACCTCCTGGATTTAAATGGCACTCCTAGATAATCTGTGATCATTCAATGGGGCCATAATAGTTTTATTTTTATATTATCTTTGTAAGTTTTCCTAGATGAATCAATATTTAAACTTCTGTGAATTTAATTTAAACTCAAGGGAATGTTGGGCTCTTAAAAAGTGTCAGTTCCATACATATGCATGATCTCTGTGCTGCCTAGCATACTATGTAGTACACAACAGGCTTCTACAAGTTTTATTAATGAATTATTAGAAATGACTAAAACAAGCTTATAAATATATTGGTGGAGTAGGATTTTTTTTAAATGCTATTATTTTTACTTGAAAATGATAAAATAAAAAAAATTCCCTTGTCAATTTCACATGATTCCCATTAACTTATCAATTTAAGTTTGAGAAGAATCATTGTCTCTTAAATCAGTAGTTTAAGACTTCCTGTTAAAAAACTACCTGGGGAGCTCCACCCAAGACTGATGAAAGAACTGCTGTTGTGGGTTTTGGACATCTGGAGATTTTATTTTTTAACAGCTTTATTGAAGTATAATTAACATACAACAAGCTGTACATACTTAAAAGACAATTTGGTGAGTTTTAACATATGTAAACACCTGTGAAGCCATCACCACAATCAAGACAGTGAACATCATCTGTGGTTTTAGAACCGGCTCAGGTGATTCCTAAGCCCAGAGGGACTGAGAACCACAGAAACAGAGCCTCAAAATCATGAGCTGGTTAAGTGTATGACTTGTAGATGTTCTTCCCATGCAGATGGTCAGACTTATCAAACTCCAGAAGTGCAGCAAATGGGTGAGAGCAAGGTTGTCTCCAGGCAAGGAGGACCAAAGTCCTCTCCATTCTATTGCCCACCAACCCAGATGAGTGAAATGATACTTTAGAGTAGAATAATACTCCACATATCCAATTATGTAATAATTTTACTGGCTGATTTTCAGTCAGTGCTACTAAAATAGTGTATCTTTAGAAAATGACATTTAAAAAGTCAGCTGGTAGGATAAATGTTAATGTTCAATATTAGGACATTGATTAAATACATGCAATTTCTTTATATGGTGGAATATTTTACAGATACTAAAACTGATTTTTATGATAGTTAACAAGGGAATTTTTCATTGTGTATTGTTAAGTAAAAAAAAATCAGGTTGTTAAATCAGAATGTGCTGAAAGATACCACTTCTATTTTGGGGGGAAAAAGGTATAAAGATAACATTAAAAATCTTTATTAAAAGAAGTTTAAGCTGGGGGTAGTGGTGCACACCCGTAATCTCAGTGACTTGGAAGGCTGAAGCAGAAGGATATCAAGTTAGAAGATAGCTTCAGCAACTTAACAAGATCTTGTCTTCAAATTTCAAAGTAGTAAGAAGAAGAAAGGATTGGGGATATAACTCAGTGGTAAAGCACCCCTGGGTTCATGTCCCACTACCAATAAATAAATAAATAGATTAATTAATTAATTTAAAAATAAGTGTACAGACACATTCACATGGGCAAAATAAAAAATGTGGAAAACACACACAAAAACATTAACAATTATTATTTTCAGTGGTGGAAGAAAATGCTTTAATTAAAAAATTTCTGTATGTTTCTTATTTGAAAAACAAAAATACCTCTTTAATCAGAAATAAATGTTATTAAAACTGCAAAATTCCCCAAGTAAAAATAAGATCTTGTCTAAATCAAGCCAGTCAAAATGATGGAAGAATATAAAAATCATTAGCATTCTAGCTTCAAACTAGTGTGCATTACCCAGTAGTCTTTCACTAAATGTTTCTTGAGCGATTTGAATAAATGACTGGAGCTAAGCAAAATAAACAAACCCCTGCTCAACTTGGAACTAGTTCAGTTGCTTTTTTTCTTCAGAGTCGTCAAAGCAAATTTGTTGTGTTTATTCTATTAAACTCAAGTTTGAGGTTGCAAGACATTTGTATTACTGTTGAAGTGTGTTGGCATTTCATTTCATTTTGACTGACTCCAACTGTTTTTTTGGTAAGAAGACTGGGCAATATGCAAATAAGCAGGTTTCTGCATATGGACTGTTGTTCTTGCCCATTCCAGAAAGCCTGCAATCTGATCAGTGTTCTCTCCAACAGGGGAGAAGACATGAAATGAGTCCATGCATCCCTTATCATGTTGAAATAGCTTATCTTTTTATGATGTGCATGACAGCACAGTAGGAACTCCCTAAATCTCTGTGTATGTCCCTTATTCCCAGCCCTGTACACTTGGCTCTGTTCTCTACTTTTGCCAACTTGATACCTCATTCTTTCTGTTTCTCCTTATTGTGTCTGTCTTCTCAGCCTACAAATGTGTTTAGATCTCCTTTGGCCTAAAATCACTTTTCATCTGTGCTGCTCCCTAGAGTTACCATTCTATTTCTCCCCTTTTTTCAGCTGCTAGTGTCTCCCTGAGGCTGTCAGCATGTACTGCCTGATTCTGTCCTTCTCTGAACTACCCAAGCACTGTATTTGAGTTAGTCACACCCTTACCTCTTTCCCCCAAAGCTAGGCTAGGACTATTCCTGTTTTTGACATTTCTCCTTGTGCCTCTGGATTCCTAGGAACATAGCAGTCCCTACAGGCACTTATTCATGAGACCTGAGAGCATCTCTTAATTCAAGAATATGGAAAGGTTTGTACAGATTCTTGGATTTGTCCTGGAACACATTTCCATTGAGTGTGCTGTGTTTTTTGCATATACCTTGCATCTAAAGTTAGCAGCCTTTCCAGTCTTAACCAAAGTTTTCTCTTTCATCTAGTGACTTTCCCTCCTTGCAAAGTTTTTGTTTTTGTGTTTTCTTCATCAGAATTGCTTCATCAGAATTATATAAGGACAACCCCAGCGAGGGGTCAAATAGACCTGGTTCAAATGCAGTCTGTTACATGGATAAGTTCTTACTTTGGGATGTGTTACTAGACTTGTTTGTGCCCACATATAAAACCAATTTACTGAGGTGCATACAGGCAAACAAAAACTATTAAAACTCTAAAAAACAAAATAAAGTCATCATCATAATATCCATTTTTGTGGGATTTATTGTGAGGATTTAAAGAATTATCATTCAGGGAACACTTAGCACTATGTCTGGACTGTGAGGGTTGCTTACTGCTGGAACACTTCCTTTCTCCCTGACTCCCTTCTTCTGACATGCCCAGAGACTCAGAGCAAGGAAGCTGCCTGACGTGTGAGTGCCCAAGCAGTCTGTGAATTTGTGCAATGCAAATTGGTGCCCAGCAAACTGCCAAAGCACTGCACTTCACGAGCCTCTGGGGCATTCCCTTTCAAATCATAACCTACAAATGCAAGACCATGCCAACCAGTGTGATCTGTCCAGAGATTTTAAAATAACAGAAAATATATGTAGCAAGTGTTAAAGCAGCAGATGGTATTCATATGCTGCAAACTCTCTCTGCTGCTAAGTCACCCACACATCCATAGCCATAGCAGAGGGGAAAGGGAAAAACTGCATTTCCTTCTTTTCTTGGAATTGCCATCTTTTCTCATCTCTGTTGCCAATGTCTTCTCACAGGATTTACAAGAGAAGAAAAGTCTCACTGTTCTGGAAATGCCAGAGAACGTTCCAAAACTTGCTTAGCCTTCTTCCTAGCAACAGATCCAGCAACTTCCTCTACATTTCTTCTGGGTGGCATAGATCTCATGGGGTTTATCACTTTCTGCCTCTACTTGTCATACAACCTTGGACCATTAGTCCAATTTCTGTGCTTTAGTTTTCTTGTCTATTAGATAGGGATAATAAAACTGCCTACTTCATAAAGTTGTTAGGAGGATCAAAGATATGCTATTTGGATACAACAGTACCAGAATGGAGTAAGCACTCAATATGTTGCTATGGAGTCATTGTACCTGCATAAGCAATGGATGAACTTAAGAATTAGTGGAAGTAATGTGGACTAAGAATCAACAAAACATCTAGAGTCCTGACTTTGCCACTTACTGGCTATGACAAGTCATTGAGGACTTACTGAAACTTATTTTTCAGTATTAAATGGAATTAACTCTGTGAAAAATAAATTTCAAAATGCCACAGAACACAAAAGGTATTATTATCTTTTATTTCTGTTTTTTTGATCAGAAGTTGCTGATTCTTAGTTGACTTTGCACTTCATATTGCTTGCAGCACCTTACCCTTAGTGGGTGTGCAACAGCAATTGTTAAATTAACAGTTTGATAATTCAACATGAGTAAGAAAAAGAAGCAAACCAAGGGGGCCTCTGCATGGTCAACAGAGAAGCCATGAAATCCATGAATAAACTTATTTTCTTATGTACTTTCCTTATAGACTGGCCTATGAGGCCTTCTTGAAGCTTTTCAGTTTTACTTTGCCATCCAATCAGCCATGGGAGGATGAAGAGTTTCCAGTTAGAGCAATGAGGATAGGTTGGGTTTCTCTGGGCAGAGACACCACCTGAGAATGTGCAGCTTGACAACCTGACAGTAATGATGGAGACAGAAAAACTAAGAAAAGCAGACATAAGAACTTAAAAAGTCCTTCAGTATAGGTCTTTTTACCGTAATGAGAGATTCCATGAGACTTACTAAAAGCTAAATTAGACAAGCAGTTGAGCTCTTTTTTGGAAAACAATTTCACTTTGGCAGGGCTATACCAGATGACCTAAAATGACAGATTATAATAATTTACATGATTGCCTCAGGGAAGGTTGAAGCGAACTTGGCTCTGCTTTTGCAATATGTTTCTCAAACATAACTTCTTGGTCTGCTGCACAGGTAATTACTGTGACTACAAAGTTCATGTTGCCAATTATCTCAACTATGGTCTCATTTTCTCTATTGCCACTAAAGCCTGATTTTTTTTTTGGGGGGGGGGGGTCGGTTTGCAGTCTTTAACCAGCCTGTGTTGAAACCTTTATCAATTGAATTGTTCAGTCATGCCAGTTTATGTAGCTTTTTGTATCATCAGGATGATTTGCAATTAATTTGGAATATTGGTAATTATTAATTTTCAGTAATAACCAAGACACTAAAATGTTTATTTTTATTTATTAACACTTTGGTTTTCATCACTTTTATACCACTAGCATGAATGTTATTCTAGATGGTGTGCTTGTTTGATTTTTAGATGATGTGGACATAACAAATATTTCATAAGGGCAGAATTGAGAAATTAAAATTTTTTGACAGATTGCAATAATAGACCCCGAAACTAAGAAGGTGAAATATTAGTGGAGTGAAATAAAGTCTTCGCTTGATTCTAACCTATAACGAGATAAGGGAAATTTTAATCATCAGGGAGATGTATGTGGGATACCCTCAGGAGGAGGGACTTACCACACAGTTCCCTTTTTTGGATCTGAAAAGTAGGAAGTTGTCAGGATCCAAGGTAACCTCAGAGACTGACATTTCCCATCATGGTCTCTCTTCTTAATTTTCTGATTATCTCTGCCTTTTCAGTTGATCCTCCCATGACTCCCAATATCCTATCCAAATCCCTCCAAAGCTAGTTTGATTGACTTGGCATATGGGTCCTTCACCAGCCTCCGAAGTGCTAACTCCTGACCCAATCATTGGCCTCCTCTGCTAAAACACAGCTTGTCCCTGTGTTTCTGAATTGTGTGCTGTGGTTGGGGACATTTGCATTAAATGTCTGGATGTGGCTCCTTGGGCCAGAATTGGAATCAGTGACAGGTTCAAGAATTCCCTAAACACAGAGTGGGCATTAGGCAGATAGATGGTTGGATTCAGTGACCTTCCAGGCTCCTTCCACCTCCGCAAATTGTATTTTAATTTTTATCATTATTGTTGCATTTCTTCCCAGAGGTGTCTAATGAAAGCCATATTTTTACATTATTCTTTTTTTACATTATTCTTAAAATGAGCCATGAAGATAATTCTGACTCAGTGTAATTAGGATATGCCTAAGGTGTTAGAAACAGTAATGCTTTTGCATTAGCTTCTTAAATAAAATATATTTCAAATGTGAAATATTTGTAAATTAGATCTTATTACAGTCAATAACAATGCTATTTAAAAAAAGAAATAACTTCCATAATGTGAATGTAATGGAGCAGCAAACTGCAACATGAATACTTCTTTAAGATGATTGAAGAGGAGTGTATGCATGTTTGGAAATTTTTTCCCATATTGTAAATGATGTTCCAGAGATTTCAGTTACTCATTTAAACTCAAATGTCAGATAGACTGAGTCATTTAGAGCAGATTTCAGTGATGACTCTTCGGATAGTTGTCTGAGAATAAAGTTCTCCAATACAGTATAATTAAATCTCCACATTGAACCTCTGCTAATTTGGAAGTGCATATGTAATGGAGAATAAAAATCATTCCATAAAACGTTAACCTTCTGTCAAGTAACAGAAATTATTTGCTCTGACGAAATCTGAAAGCATCAGGGAGAACTAAGATGCTTCCGTTTTCACTTTTCAACTTAAGAATGTGTTGACATAATAAAGACAAATAGGCAGCAGGGCAGAGTGGCCTTGCTTCCAGCCTGCCTGGCAATGGTGTTGCCATAAGGCAGTGGCCTGGTCAGGGGAAATTGGCTTTCTTAAAATTCTAGGGTGACTATTTTTGAGACAAAAGTAATCTCATTTGGCCTCAGTTTCCTCATTTATAAAAGGCAGATGACAATACTTATGCCTCAGAGTTCTTCCAAGGATATTCCTGACACACCATTTAGCTCATATAAAATGTTCAATAACTTAGCTTCTAGGATTATTTTTACTCCAACTCCAGTATGATACAAGTATATTGAGAGTGCATTAAGGAATTGGTAAGGCATTCATTGTAGTCTGGTACTTACATCCTTAAGGGATGGAGAGGTTAGTATACTCTCCTCTGCCCAGAGAGCTAAGAGCATCTGCAGTCCCTGGACAGTGGCATGGCTCTGTCTTCTGTTCTTACCAATCCCAGCTTGGAACAGAGTTGTGCCTGGCCCCAGCTTACTATCTGGCTTTTTTCTCCCCAGACTGGACTCCATCCTGGTGTGACTATTTAATTTGGATATGTCAATATCCCTCTTCACCCTCAGTTCATGCCTCTTAAAAATTGGGAATCAATTTTATAAATCTTTAAAAACTTTTGGACACTATTAATTTAAACAAGTGAGTTATCAGGTACTAAAATGTAGAAAAGACAGAGATTATAGGGGTCATCAAAGAACATTTTCTCTGACTTTCTTTTGAAAAACCACTGATGCTTGGATGCCATCCTACCCTCAGGGACTTATTTGGCCTGGATGAAGTCCCGAAGTGGATATTTCTTAAAAACTTTCCTAAGGATGCTAATGCACAGGCAGGGTTGGGAGCATTTAGCAGGCCCAAGGTCATACTGTCAGTGGAGGGGCAGGTCTAGAACTCCCAGCTTCTGCCCTTCTTACTGCAACTGATCTTAAGTTCTGGTGTAGCAGAAGCTTTCTGAACAATCCTCTCTGTGAATTTTACCCTTTCTCATAAAAGTGAGGTATTAAATAAACACTCTATTCAAGCACTTCTGTTTGTTGACTTCCGTTTAATTAAGGTTTCATTCTACCGAGTTCTACCTTCACCTTGTGCTTTTTTTTCTTCTTCTTACAATTGTGTGTTCAGCAACTCCTTTATTCCCAGATGCCTTCTTTTCTCACCGCCTTCAAAGCCACCTCTAAAATGTAATTGCATTGCTGAGTTCCTCTCTGACATCGTCAACCTTGATCAAATACTAAGTTCTTCATTGTTTGTTCTTTTCAGCCTGTATTAGATTCTTCCCAGAAGCAGCCGGTGTGTTGATGTGATTGTAAAACACACTGTATTCCCATGAAGTATCAGAGTCGAATAAGATCAGTGCCGTCTTTCTTTCTTTTTCTTTTTTTTTTGTGCACATAGTTTTTTTTCCTGCTATTTAGGGGTAATTCAGACTTCTCTCCCTCTGTGAAATGTAATTGGAATTATGTTACCATTTTTCATTACCTTTTTCCCTTGAATCACTTAAAGTGTCTTAAGACATACTGATGTTCTTAAGTACAATAATGCTTGGTTAAATTAATTGTGAATTTCATTTGTATTAAGTTCCCCTTGTTGGTTTTAGTGGAATAGCAAAATGAAATTTCAGCTTAAGAGAATTAACCAACCAAAACCAATTTACATTGTTGTGTGTGTGTTTCCTTTTTAGGAATCTTTGTGATATTCTTCCTTGGCACTCTTTACCCTTGTTTGCTGAAGCTGCTCTCAGCTGTTGGCATCATCCTGGGAACAGAACGGCTTCGGAAAGCGGGGAAACTTCCGGGAGTCTCTAGGCCCAGTGGATCCTCTGAAGGTGAGAGGGGAATCGTTCTCTCTTTGATTTTAGAAGTCTGAATTAACTGTCTATTTTCCAAAGCCCACTTCCTTAAAGAGTGAATAGAGAAACAAGTTGCTGAAAATTCTCTATAAGTAAGCAATTGATAATTTTCCTTTTTGGGAAAAAATGTAGTAGTTATGAAGAAAATCAATCAATTTGAAGTGGAGCTTTGACTTAGAATTATATTTGAGAACACACACATATGCAATGCACAAATACATCCCTTTTAAAAATCTCAATAATATTGCTCTCTTCCAAGAAAATTCTTATGTACTTACAGACTATATCAGCATATCTCTGATATGCCCTAACTTCTAATATGGCTTTAAGGATCAACTTAAATCAAATTACTTTCTAAACTATGGGGAATTATTTGCATAAGTATGAAAAACAATTGCTATTATTCCCAAACATGTATAATCCTCCTAAATACTCTTCTATCCTCTAATTTATTTTCCCCCATAGATTATTTTCAGTTCAGTTTGGTAAACTTTGCTAGGCTTCTAGGAAGAAAAGGTGGCAAGTCCTTGCCTTCAATCGGTAGCTGTCAAATGTAAGAGACAGACCTATCAATAGAAGTGATCATCTGGAGAATAGTAGGAGGGCTAGAATTTGGGTAGAGGAAGTGACGAACATGGAGGGTAGGGGTGGGGATGAATGAGCTAGAATACCCTGATTTGGGGATTGTGTGATTTTTGGGTTCTGACTTAGATGGACGGAGAACATGATAATGTCATAGAGGGACTCCAGAGGGAAGCAGACTTATTCTTGGAGAAGGAAGGACTTTGGGGTATATATATGGGACATCTGGGTAGAAATGTCCATTAAGCAGTTGTATCAGGCAGAAGGAAGGGGAGGAATTAGGTCTAGAATATATTGACTTACTAGTTTGAAGGTGATAACTATAAATCCTTTTAAAAAGGTAAATTTGATTTTGTACTTAAGCCTTCAGTATTACTCATTCCTCCACTTGAGACACAACTCATCACATTATTAGTTTCTAATTTAACATTATTTGTTACCTGGGAACCTAAAGTCCCTAACTTCTGGGGAGGCTGGGGTGGGAAGATCACTCCCACCTCATGGTGAGTCCATGATTTCAAGATCAGACTGGGCAACATAGGGAGATCCTTTCTCAAAAATAAACAGACAAATGAACAAACAAAAAAAACCTCTAATATTAACCATTTCATTTCTACATGTAGTTTCTCGTCTTATTTTCTTGGCATAGTAAATTAGGGTATTTCCTAGGGATAAATATGGTGACTTTTTGATAAAAGGGGATTTAAAGCAGTATTTTAAAACCAATGTAAACCCTAAAATTTAGGAGAGTTAGAAGTCAGTGCCAAAGTATGAAACTATAATTTCATATTAGTTATAGAAATTAGTTAGGGAAAGTGCTTTTCTTTTCAAAGTATAGTTCTTTTTCTGTATTAATCATGGTTTCTTTTCAGTTCCTCAGTTCCGTTGCCCTACCCAGTATTTAAACATTGCTTATGGGAGACTGAGCAGGGTCTTTCTTGCATTCTTCATTGGGTGATGTCAGCCCCCCACCCCAGGGTGTTCCCAGTGGGCCACCCTGACACATGGTGAGCAGGTCTGTTGCAACAGAGGCTGTACTGTTTGAGAGCAAATCCACCCAAGTTACACTTTTTAAATTCATTACTCAGAGCTGTCTTGGAGGGAATGTCATGGGTAAAAATCTTAAATTCATACAACACAATAGCATGACTCTGAGTGAATTTTATTTGATTATTATGGTCCTAATTGGCATAATGACTTTTTTTCCTGAAGAGTTTCTGGAAAATTACAAAACCTTCCTGTTTTACACTTTTTAGTCCATTTTATTACCATCCTTCCAGAAATTTAAAGATGAACTAATCTATCACTTTCATTTTCATACATGAGAAAATTAATTGGAAGCAAAATTAAATCTAATACTGAGAGCTGGAACCAGAGCCCTGGTCTCTTGAAGCCTGCTTTGGCCTTTCCACTGCATCATTTTTTCCTCTCATCCCAAATATTTTTTGAACTGTGGAGTCATCTCTGTGTGTTAAAATAGGGAGTTGAATTAATTAAATCAGTTCACACTGGTGATAGTTGCTTTGGTTAGACACACTAGATTAAACAAACAGATTTTTCTTTAATACTTGAGGCTCCAATTAATGTTTTATTATTTTCAAACATTAAAAAAAGCATGGATTTTGGTTTTGGTACTCTTTATTTTTCTATAGTAGTCCTAACACTAAAATGAAGGATTAGAATCAAACCACCTAAGTTTAAATTCCAGTTTTTTTTTTAAAAAAAGCACTAATCAATGATTTTAAAACCACCACTTTTAAGCAGAAGATATTTCTGATTTAGTCGATTGTGCTGCACTCTGCTATGAATTTTATGTACAGAAAATGAATATGTGGAAATGCTGAGTTGGTGTAACTTAGAATGATGGCATATGCATGCAAGTTGTAGGTGGTCTTGAAGACAATGAATTGTTCTTGAAATTCACAGAATGGTCAGTTTCTGCTGTGAAACCAGTGGGCTGTAAGTCATCGGAGTGCGTGTCCAAAACATGATTCACTCATCCCGAAAGCTACCAGGAACAAAAGGAGCTTCCACTCATGTGCAGGGAACAAGGAATATTTCTCCTTGTTTCACTCTTTCTCTTTGCATTTTTCTTTCTTTGTTTTTCTCTCTGTGACTCCATGTCTGTTTTTCTGTCTCACTCATATTCTCTGTGGAATAAACACATACACATTTGATGTCTCCAAAACAGAAGACCCTTGACAATTTTTGTTTATTACACTGGCAGTGGAAGAGCCTGTCATGGATAAGGATGAGAGCTGTGGGGAGACACTGTCTGGAACATGCTAAAAGTTTGCCCTCTGCATTGCTTGGATGCATTGGGCAGGATGGTACAAGCAAGGGTGAACAAATTTGGAAACTATTACAGACTTTGAGCACAAGATGTGGTGGCTAAGGAATGGGGGATGGTGGTCAGCTTTCACCACTGTCACCTGCCTTGGTGGCAGTATCTTCTGAACTGTCTTACCAGGGGAGAAGAGCAGGATGGATTGGTAGGGGGTGGCTGCTTCCTACTCATATTCTATCTAGGTGAACGTGTACAAGAACCATTATACAAACAAAATAATGCATGGAATTTATGTTAGCTTTGGGGTTACCACTTGCAAGTATTTAGATTTGGAAAAATCATTTACACTGCCCTCCTACCCAGTGGATTCTTCCAAAGGAAGATTGTCTGGAGAGAATTTCTATTAGAAAGCAGAAGCCATGGGTGAGTTGCCAGGGTGACACTTTTGAGTGGGCAGTATTCCAACAGGCTCGAATCATATTTAGCAGTAAAATGTGTTACCCTATGCCCTTCTGTGGTGTGGGATTTTAAAAAGACAGAGGAGAGGAAATGCTGACACACAAACTTTTGGTACAAATTCAATCCCACCATAGAGGTCCTAGACTTCACATCAGCAGTTTGCAGGTCAGTTTGGTGGAGGACAATGACAACGGGTGTTTAATCAGATAACGTCCTGCTGTATTTGAATTTTTATTCTCCACTGCTTTTTGTTGTTTGAGTACTTTTGAAATTATTCTTGATTCAGGTTTATTATTAACTTTTGAACCCCAACTATTGCACTAATATCTTGCTGCTTGTGTTAAAATGAGAATGGTGACTAGTGGATTTATTTTTGCCTTAGTTGATGGAATAGCCAGGCAGCATAATATGAATTAATGACTCTTCACATTTTCCTAGAATATAAGCTGCATTCATTATACCCTGGGGATCTATTTCAAATGCATGTTCTAATAACCATTCTTGCTAGTTGTTGAATTTTTAGCTTTTAAAAGCTTTTACATGATGAATAAATAGATACAAATAAACAATAAATACTTTTTTTTTTAACTTAAAAAAATTGGTTGTTCTCATTAGCAAATGAAGAAAAAAACAATAGGATTCCCTCTTTGGAATCAATAATGTGTTGGTGCTATTTGTTTTAGACAAGAACCATCCTCAGGCAATTATACCTTTTAATATGTTTTATAAAATGAAGTCTATAAGGAAAGATTTAGGGTTAAAAAAATGGTTGAGGATGCAGAACCACTACAGGTTTTTTTTTCACCCAGTGTTTTTTCTTTCATTTAAAGGGTAGGTAGATTTGATTACTGATAGAACAATTCAGAAATGGCAATATTAAGTTTTCAGTATTTTAAATTATTCTGTCACCTCTACTGTTTCCCCTCTTTACCATCAGGATTTTCATGTTTTATCTAGAATCATATTAATATGTGTGTATCACATAGAGGATGAGAGACAGAAAAGAGACAAAGAGCTTGGTGTGGTGGCACATGCTGGTAATTCCAGCGGCTGTGAGGCTGAGGCAGGAGGATGGTGAATTCAAAGCTAGCCTGAGCAAAAGCAAGGTGCTAAGCAACTAATGAGACCCTGTCTCTAAATAAAATACAAAATAGGGCTGGGGATGTGGCTCAGTGGTAGAGAGCCCCTGAGTTCAATCCCCAGTACCCCCCACCCCACCAAAAAAAATAATAAGACAGAGACAGAAGAGGCCAGAAGAGAGAGGCTGAAGAGGGAGAAATTCCTCATGTCCTACACATAAGTCAAAACAGTATTTGTAGCACTTTTCTCCTCTCAATCTTAGGTTTGACATTAAGATTTGTTACTTACAAACCCATGAAAAGGTATATAGAACCACATTCTAAGCTGGTTAGGACTCATGACTGCAGAAGAGCTTTATGTACTACCCAGATTCCTCACCCTTCCTGGAGGTTTTGACAGTCTACTGCCCACAGCTGGATCCCTCCTTTTGGAGATCATCCTCAGCCTTTAGCTATAGAGAGCTGCCTCACTCCATCTGCCCTGGGCAGCATGCATTCAACAACTGGTGGATCTTGGGATGCAAGAGAGAACAATACAGTACCTGAAGGGTCTGCTGTGGCTTTTGTTGTGACTATCACAACACAACTTCTCCCACTTCCTGGTCCTACTTTGGGCACTCCCCCAACAGGTGTTGAGCCCAAGAGCCCTCACCAGTAAGTTCCTTCATGCAAATATTCATCTCAGCATCTGGTACCAGGAAAACCTGAGCTGCAGCAGTCACCATACCGGGACCACATAGTACAAGAGTGTATGCGCAGGTGATCATGTGTCTTTACAGCACTGTGATACGTACTGGCTCTGGAATCATAATCAAGATCTATGACAATGTAGCCCAGACCTTTCCTGTAAAAAAACAATGGGGTTAGTAATACTTACCTCCTACAGTTGATAGCAATGTATTCAAACCTGGCATATAGGAAATGTTTATTACATTATAACTATTATTATAATGGCCAGTAATTGCTTATAAACATTCCATAAATAGTGTGCTAGTTTTGACCAAGGTTACATCATAGAACACATTTTAATGTCTTTATTTTGATGTTTAATTTATTAAAGTATGGATGTTAATAAAAGACGCATCATCTGCAATTTTATATATCTCTTCTATACCATGAGTCCACTTTTATGAAGTACATGGAGAATTTAAGCTGCATTCCAAAGGGAATTTAAAGTTCTAAAGGGAACCCAAACAAAAGGAGATAAAAAAGGAAGTCCTATGAGTACAAGTTAAAAGATCAGATTGACTAAAGATAAGAAAACAGGCATAACTTGTCTCTGCCTGAAAGTAAGTGGAGAACTTTTGTGAGGAGCATATTGGACATTTCTTTTTGTCACGTTTCAGAGGACAGAGCAAGAGGAAATGGATATAATTTAAAGGAGGAGGATAATTGGTTTTGTATCAAGGGAACTCCTCTGTTCTTGACACAGGAAGGAACTTGTGGAATATACAATAATAAAAATCTTAAAAAAAAAAAAAAAGACAACTTTTAGTCTTGAGTGACTGAGATGTTTCCCAGGAAATCCAGGAAGAATTCTAGATTGTGTGATTCTGGGATTTCAGAAATGAGCCTTCCTAGGAATTCCAACACATGTATGTTTTGCAAATGGACTAAAATAACTATTATTACCCACATTTCATTTTCTCTATAACTAAATTTCTTATAGTATCTTTGTGCTAAATACACTGGTGTGTGCTTTTCTGAAAACCTAACAAATATATTTTTCATTGAATAGGTGTCTTTATGTATATTTGAAAATTTGATAGATATTATCATAATTTTCAATTTTACTGTTTGTCATATTTTTATATTCTACATATAAATAAATTAAATACTACCATCCTGAACCATTTATTTGTACCCAATATAAGCTCTTTTATTACTTTAATTTTGTGTTGACACTGTTGAAATAGTTATGAGTATTATTATGAAGGCTTTGGAACAACAGGAGGAAGTCTGGAACTTTGGAGAACAAATTATTTTTCAATTGATTAATTGCTGAGATAAGATTAAAGATTGGATATTGGGCTAGATTTTTTGACTAAATGCTTTTTTAAGACCTTAGTGTAAGAAGAAAGAGGAAGCCACTAAGAAGTTTCTAAATTACTAAGAAGTATATTGGATTTTGCATTTTCTCTTTGGCATGTCTTATCAAATAATAGTAGGCTGAGACAGCTTAGTATAGGTGAAAGAGCATGAGATTAGAACCCAGTGCCTCTATATGGTTCTGTTGCAGCCACAGCTGATCTGTTCTGCAACAGATGATCCGGTCTCATAAAACCACATTTGTACTGGTTTCCTTTGCATTTAATTCCTGCTGTTTATCACAGCACAGTGACCTTTTTCAAAGAAATCTTGCAGACCTGAAGGTTCACCCCTGCCATTTCAGCCTCAGAGCTCCAGCATATCTGGCAACCATGCTTTCCTCTTCTCTATAGATATATTTATGATTTAAGATTTCATTTGATTAAATGGGTTCACTAGCAGCAGAATAAAATAGTCTTACTGATTCTCAGGCTTCCAGTATTCTCCCCAATACATTTCATTCTTTCTATTACTGCCAAGTTAAAATTCTTCAAGTGGCTCTGTTCAGAAGGGATAAAGTTCTCAGCCACTACCCTAGTCTTCCAGGACTCCTTCTTGATTATTGAGTTTGTGTACTATATCGGTGGGGTAGGCTTTAGTGTTCTAACATATAAAATTATCTTGATCTGGGTATTAATCACAGTGCTTAGCACAATGCTTAGCATCACAAGGCCTAATTCATTTGAGGCTTCTTTTGGGGATTTTGCTCAATATTTTGCTTGCCGTTCTTATAAGATCCCTCAACCCTCGTCTTCCTTCAGCACATGCTTCTCCACTACAGAGCCTCCCTGTTTTATCCCATATTGCTCTGCCTCACCTCTGAAATTCTCCCACATGGCTGGGAATTTCCACTAGGCTTCCTTTCACTTTCCCAGTTGACAATGGTGTTGTGCAAGGCTGTGAGTACGCCGAGTGCTATGGTTGCTCCTGGGGGCATCAAGAGCACTACCATAGTCATGGTGATGTCTGCCCCCACTCAGGAAATATACTTGCTTGAATCATCCACAAATGAGTATTTTCAATGTAATATATTCATTGAGACAGGAAGATACATGTCTTTTGGAAATGAATTTTGACAACATGAATGGAAATAAATAATGTTTCCTTCATATCTCTTTTAAGTAGCAAAAAGTTGAAATGCAAAACACTTGCTTCAGACCAGATAAGAATGGTTTTAAGCCTAGTTCTGCTTCTCACCTTGGGTCTTCAGCACGTCATCCTGCCCGATCCTTTCAGTGATAGTAATGACACTGCTATTCTATGTTCTTTGCCGCTAACAAAGCACTTTGACATGTTGTTTGATTTCAGCCTTGGGATAGTCTACCTAGAGCTTGTTGGTATCTGTCAAACAATAAAACTGGTTTAAGGGATATGTCTCCAAATCCTAATATAGTAAACCTACAGCAGACACTTGTAGGTTTCTTCTAACATGTAGCACAGTGGTAGAGCACTTGTTGAACCTGGGTGAGGCCCTGTTCAATCCCTGGCAGAGAGAGAGAGGTGGGGGGGGGAGGGAGGGAGGGAGGGAGAGAGAGAGAGAGAGAGAGGGAGAGGAAGGAAGGAAAGAGGAAGGAAAGAAGGAAGAAAAGAAGGAAAGAAAGAAAAATCCACAATCTCTTGAGTCAGAATGTGTGTTTTAGCAAGCTCCTGGGCATTCACATATACTTTTAAAGTTGGAGAAGTACTCTAATCTAAGGACAGTTTAAGCCTCTGAGGTACAAACATGAAAGATGTTTTAAAATTTTCACTCCTTTCATTGCCTTCAAATCTCTTCTGTCAAATCTCTTTTTCCTTTGAAGTGTTCTCCAGCAGTTCTGATAGATTTTTAGTTACTTTCAGGTTTTTAAAAGTTTAAATATAGTCTAGTCCATTTTGAAGTTTCAGATTCATATGGATATAAAAGCTTTCCTTTCCTCCAGCCCAGCTTGGTTCCTTAAGCTTTTTTTTTTCTTTGCCTGTTCATCCACTTGTTCTTCTACTGAATGAACCGCTTCCAAGCCCCAACCTGTAGTAGTGGATCATGATGATGTTTACTTTTCAGAATTAGGAATTCAGTTGCCCCTCTCAGACTTCAATGAAATGCAGAAATAAAACCCAAGCACACACACCCTATATAAAACGGTGAAGCAGTGAATGAGGAATCTCCAGGTTATTGACCCAAGGGTGATTGCATGGTTGTCTTTGTCATAAATCAAATTTGATGAAGTATGAGACTATACTTCATTTAAAAGAGATATTTTTAAAGCTCTCATTCTAGATTTTTATTTAAATTTCTCAGTATTCTTTGGCTAGGAAAGCAAGAGTTAGCTATATTCCCTGGGAGCCAAATGACTGCCTTTCGATGTTTAAAATGAAACTGCATTCAAGACCATGGGGCTGTGTTCCTTAGCATTACCAGGGACTGTGTACTTCTGAGTCTCTGTCTATCTGATACTGGGCGTCTAACTCCTTATCCTCATCCCTGAAGTGGAAGTTTTACTTTAGTTCTTCTGCTACCTCCTCCCTGTCTTGTTTGTTTTCACTTTAATGTGATAAGAAAAGGCAGCTTTTGTCTTTATTTCTGGTTAGCCATCTTTATGTACATTCATTAACAGCTTCCCTTTCCAGTTACTATGTTGTAATTTGTTATTTTGGAGTGAAAACTAACTCCCAGTTTTTACTTTAATATATTTGGATTGTTAATCTTTATCTTATAGGTCCTGAGCCAGACAAGGTATTTTCCTAGGCTGCATCATTTTGAGAAGGCATAGCCTCTGTGTATGTGTGTGTGTGTGTGTGTGTGTGTGTGTGGTGACTTGTAGTTCTGTGAGTAGAAAGGGCAGGAACGGAGAAACATTTCAAGAGCATCTGCAAGGACATTATGCTGGGCACTCCTACTGCTTCACCTTGTCTTCACAACAGTGCTGTGAGGCAAGTATGATTATGTCCATCTTACAAGCTGTGAACTGAAGCTTGGGGACAGTTAACAATTCATTGTACTTCACAAGCTACTGAAATGAAGGAAGGGGAGCAAGTGAAGAGAGATGTCATAGAAAGTACATGTTCCACTGTGCTCTTCTGGTTGTTTTTTGGAATTAATAGTGCGTAAATTGGAGACAGTTACCTTTATTTACAGAACTGATATATTTTTTTATTTGGGTCTATAAAGTTGCTAAGGCAAATGTTGATAAAGCTTTAGCCTGTCATTCCTGTTTTGTCTAAACCTGAGGTTCAGCACTGGTATATGCTTGCCAGAACTGACCCAGTGTCTCTATGAATTGCCCTTTCGGTTTGTATTTTGTGACTGAATAACACTACCAAACTGTAACATAATCTGCTTCTAAAGAATGTGTTGTTCTTCCTTTCAGAAAAGCTTTACTTTCCAGAAATGCACTCCAATCCCGCCCCCACACTTGCCTAGCATATGTGAGGCACTGGGTTCAATCCTCAGCACCACATATAAATAAATAAAATAAAGGTATTATGTCCATCGACAACTAAAAATATTTTTTAATAAGAATAAAAACAAACAACCAACATAGGAACTACAACATTATTATTTTCCTTGATCATACCCCCTTCTCCACCTCCAATACATTCTAAATCAAAGCCAAATAGATGCAGCTGTGAAGGACCCTATGTGCTCAGCACCCACAATCAGCAGATTCTGTGCTCCCCTTCAGGTCACTGACACTTCCTAATGTCAGCAGGAACCTCACACTCTTGGAAGGCCTGTGTTTCTAAACTTGATAGTCAGACAACTGATATTATGAATCTATTTCCTTGATTGTTGCATAAAATTCTTGTCATGTCTCTCTGTAGTTAGCTTGGTGGCTATAGGTAGAGAAGCCCTGGGTACTTTGCTACTGCAGAAAGGGGTTGGGATTGCCCTGAAGCAAGACCAGCCAGAAATAAGTCTTTATCAGCCTCTTTAATTTTCTTTCTTTCTCTTTCTCTCTCTCTTCTTTTTCCACTGAAATTTAAAACACTATTTGATGTTGGATACAAAGCCAAGACCCTTTTCTGGAACCCAGTAACACTCATAGTTGTCTTTTATTTTTCAGACAAGATGTAATTAGACTTCCTCTGCAATTTACCAAGTGATGTAGGATATGTGATTTAAAAAAAAAAAGCTGAAGACAAGAGTATTTTTAAATAGTTTGATTTTCCTCCAAGTATTAAAGTAATACATGTTCATTGAAAACAATTTGGAAAATGAAGAAAAATGTGATGAGATTAAAAATAACATGGGCAAAATGATTATTAACTTTTTGATGTTAATTTCCCATTACACTAACACACTTTTTTGTATTTATCTTTTTTGCAAAAGTTTGATGACATCAGTTCCTGGAGTGTAAACACAAAGGAATTTTCTCTTTTTCAATTTTTTTTCTTTTAAAGTAGAATATTATATATGCACAAAAGAGAATAACACTATAGTCAAGAGACAGATTGTTACAGAGACAGATCGTGTAGATTCTGGTCTTGATCCTGCTATTTGCTGGCCTGGAAATTTGGGCAATTTACTTAATCTTTCTGTGCCTCAGTTTCCCAAATACAAAATGGGATAAAATAGTATCATTCATAGGTTTATTGTTAGAATTAAATAGTAATGTGTAAGCTCATTTTAAAAAATGAAAATAACTATATGTAAAATAAAAAGAATAAAAACAAGGGCTGGGGTTGTAGCTCAGTGATAGAGCACTTGCCTAGCATGTGTGAAGCAATGGGTACAATTCTCAGCACCACATATAAGTAAATAAAATAAAGGTATTATGTCCCTCAACAAAATATTTTTGTATTTTTGAAAAAGAATAAAAACAAACACAACCAATATAGGAACTACAACATTATTCTTTTTGCTTGTGTTTTATTCCTTGATCATACCCCCTTCCCCTCCTCCAATTCCTCCTATATCATCATTTAACTTTAAATATTTTTGAACTTCATATGATTAATGTCATGGTAACTTAACATTATGTTTGTGAGAATTATTCAAGGTGATTTTTTAATGCTGATAACATTCCATCTTATGAATAAATCACAATTCTTTATCCCTTTGGGTTGTTTTCAGATTGGGGTGATTACAAGGAATTCTGCTGTTGACATTCATATACCTGTCTCTTGGTGTACATGTCACAGTTTGTGACGGTGGTCTTTTCCTTTTTTAAAGGACTCTGATTGCTGAGTAATAGTGTGTGTATGGATTCAACTTTACTAGATAATGGTGAATTGTTTTTCAAAATGGTTGTATTGGTGTTCATAGACCCAAGCCAGAAATGTATGAGATGAAGTCTGTAAGCAGTTTAACTGCTACTCCTGTAGAGAGATGTGTTTTTTCTTTTTTATTGCTTTGAGATATTCTCTGGTCCTTACAGGTCTGAAGTTTTATTTTAATATGTCTACGTGTGTATTTCTTTTTATACATCTTTCTTGGCATATTCTGTGTTTTCCTGTATCAATGAATTCATGTCTTTCATCAATTCTAGAAAAACTTTGGCCATTAATTATTTGTGTGTGTGTGTGTGTGTGTGTGTGTGTGTGTGTGTGTGTAATACTGATTGTTATTTTTTCTGCTTCCTAAATCTGAGAATTTGTGTATTTCATCCATTATGAGAAGCTCTTAGGCATTATTTCTTCTCATGTTGTTTCTCCCTCATCCTCATGATCATATCTTTCTGAGATTCCTATTATAGGTGTTAGTCCTTTATTTTTATCCTTAATCCTTGAGGTGACCTTTTATTTGTATTTTTAAAATATGTTTTACTTTTGGGGGGTCTCTCTCCCTTGCAGTCTGGTTCCCCCACTTCAGGTTCTAGTTCCCTGATTTGTTATAATAAAACCTGTGTTTTATTAGCTAGTTGACATGTCCAATAATTTTTTTCATCTGAATCATAGTTTTGTTTTCAGGAAGTTCTGCTTGGTTCTTTATAAATCTGCTTCCATTTTCATAGTCACATGTTCTTGCCATATGTATTCGGTTTCCTTGGTAATCTGTTTAAATAACCATATATATATATTTTAATCCCAGTGATACCAATGTATAAATTCTGGGCAAGTCTGGGCAGCTGTTCTGCTCACTCTCACATGATGTTTTGCTTTCTTATATAATTTAAAATTGCAGAATGTTCAGTGAATTTTTGGAATAATGTTGTTGGGACTTTATCTGTAGGAAGGTTTGGTTGGAAGGTACATCTCTCTGTAGAGGGCTTAGGTTTGTTTCTAAGGTACTGCTTTAAATTAATTTGTTAGCTTTGAATATTTGGAGGGAGGTGGACAGAGAGAGAAGGGGTCATGCAGAGAGTACAAATTGACCTGAAACCCAAAGGGGGGACATGATTTCTGATTACAGATTGTCAAGAGACTATCTTTTATTCAATATCACTTCAAGAGGGACAGTTTCTTTGCTGTTGCTTTGTAGGGTAAGCTTTCTTTCTATTTAACCCATAGACTTTGGAGATCCAGGGTTCATGCCATTGCCCCTATGTCTGTCAAGTGCCTCCTGATGTCTCACTTGATATACCCCCTAAGACCTTTTCTTCTGAGGCCTCTTCCCCACCCCATAGTTCCCAGAGGCTTTTAAAACCAAAACTAGATTATTAGCACTGAAACACACGAACACACGCATGCATGCGCACACACATGACCATAACTATTTTTAAAAATATTTTTAGATGTTAATGAACCTTTATTTTATTCATTTATTTATATGCAGAGCTGAGAATTGAATCGAGTGCCTCATACATGCTAGGCAAGTGCTCTACCACTGAGCCACAACCCCAGCCGCCCCCCACCAAACATAACTATTGATTTCATTTCTGGCTCAACATTTTTTGATTATTGTTTTCCATTTACTATTATTCTCAGACAGTTCCCTTTTAATAACTTATAGCTCTATTTTTATAAACATTTTCATACTTCACCTAGAATGTTTAGGTGTCTAGTTGGGTTTCAGAATATGTAGTCTATTGCTGCAAAGGGAAATTCTGAGCACTCAAAAACTATAAATATGCAATTTTAAACAACACTGGAAACAGTATTGGTCTGATATTGGTAAATAATTAGAGATGAGGGAATGCTTGCCTTGGGGTAGATTGAAAGCATTAGTGTTCTCACCCATCCAAGAGCCTGTTCAAATTACTGAGTCACTAGGGACAGGGGTAAGGCCATGATGACTTTGTGAGACTCCCAGATTGCTTTACTTTCTAAAATCTTGTCTCCATTTTCTTAATTTGGTCTTTCCTGTTCTTAACTGGAATCATCCACCCTCATTTAATAATTTCCCAATGGAAATTCAGTGTTCTTGTTGAGAATATTTATAGTGAAGTTATTTTTTTTTCATTTTTCTATCCACTAGACTGTAAACCAGGTTCCCAAGTGTAAATGTGCTACAGCTCTCTAGGATTTATTTTGTTTGCTAAATATCCTTCCTTCCTCCCTCCCTCCCTCCCTCCCTCCCTCTCTCTTTCTCTCTCTCTTTCTTTCTTTCTCTCTCTCTTTTTTCTTCTGACTACAAATATCCCAATGCATAAATTGTCTTTTGATAATACAACATGCAGATATGTTCTATTCACTTTCTATCAATCATGCTGTATTGATGATATGTTTTTAGTGCCACTTACAGTGCAAGTGAGAAAGTCCACAAACTTTCACTGGTGAGATACTGTAGCCCAGCTTTTCGGAAAGCGTCGCTCAAAAGCAGCTTTTATGTAATTATTGGGTTTTGCTAGTGTTTAAAATGATACAGAGATGTTAGGATGGTCTTTTCATCCATTTCCCAATACTGACCTGGTCTAATATTTATCTTCAACTAGGCCTTAACTGGGAGAGAGACAGGAAAGGGGAATAAGGCAGGTAATCCTACATCCTAGATGTTAATTCCTGATATCTGTACCACTCCATGCCCAGATTCTCAGTAAATATTCTATATCTAAAGCTGCACAGTTTTTGTTCTTAGAAATGGAAATAAGCATGGTTTTCAATACCATGGTAGATTTGGTAGATTGAGATGTCCGAGATTTTTAAGTGACAGGAGATCAGGTATCCCACCTCTGCAGCTATAGCTCTTTATACTCACCTGTCTAAGGTATCAACCCACACTCCTCCTGCACATAAAAAAACCAGCCTTGCCCAACTTGAAGAAAAGGAAATGTCTTGGGAGTCCACAAGGAGAACATAGAATTTACAGGATGACTATGGGACCAACTTGAACATGGGAAGGAATCAGTAAGCCAGAAACAGGGACAACAGGTATTTGCTTGCAGCAGGACCAATCTGGTCAGGGAGACAGGGATCAAATCAAACCCTAGCCTTTTAAGTCTTTTAGGCACTGTGCTTAGGAGTTGAGTCTCAGACAGGTATTTTCTTGATCAGGCTGGAGTCATCACATGGCTGCCCCTTGCAATGAAAAGTCAGAAAACTGGATTCCAGGTGTTTTCAGATTACATCCAGTCAAAGTAACTTCTAGAAAGAAATTTGTTGTGTGCTTGGAAGCACAGTATGTTTCTTATAGTGACAGATGTCCACCTCAGGTTAACTGTGTACACTGGAGTGCTTTAGGCTTAATATCAAATATACCAAATAATATCAAAGGCAGCTTAATATCAAATCAGACTAGCCAATCTATTCTGCCATCTATCATTCTCTAAATGTTCCTGGTCTCTGTTAGTAATTTCAAGTGTATATTCTCTTCCTCTTATTTCTTTTACCCTTTACTGATTTCAGTTCATACTATTTCCTATGCAAAAAATTATGAAGATGATTTTCTTTAAACATTACATGTTTGTATATACCAAAATCAATAGGAAAATTTGCTTGGAAGGCAGTGGAATAAAGAATCTGTTCACCCTAATGATTTTTACTGAGTTAATTTTCCCTTCTTGCTTTGGCTTATATATCAGATCAACATAGGACTGAAGACAGGTGTTATGATTTGGATTTGAGGTGCTCCCTAAAATCTCCCATGTGAGACAATGCAAAAAGGTTCAGAGAAGAAATGGTTGGATTATAAGAGCCTTAATCCAATCAGTGAATTAATCACCTATGGGATTAATTGAGTAGTAACTGAAGGCAGTTTGGGTGTGGCTGGAGGAGGTGGGGCATTGGGGGCGTGGCTTTGGGGTATATATATTTTGTATCTGGCAAGTGGAGATCCCTCTCTCTCTCTGCTTTCTGATCATCATGTGAGCTGCTTCCCTCCACCACACTCTTCTGCCATGACGTTCAGCCTTACCTTGAGCCCAGAGGAATGGAGCCAGCTATCAGCTGACTGAGATTTCTAAAATCGTGAGCCCCTAAATAAACTTTTCTTCCCCTAAAATTGGTTCTAGTCAGATCTTTTAGTTGCAACAGTGAAAAAGCTGACTAAAACAGCAGGCTATCCTTTATTAGCAAGATAAGCAGTCTGGGCTGTGTGGCCAGATTCCCTGCCTTCTAGCTTTCTGATATTTTGTGTTATAGATAATAAGTTTAATTCCTGACATCTGTACCACTCCATGCCCAGATTCTCAATAAATATTCTATATCTAAAGCTGCACAGTTTTTATTCTTAGAAATGGAAATAAGCAAGAAGATTTCTCCTGCCTAAGAATACATATGAGCAGAAAACTCATTACTTGTACTCACTTTGAAACCTGCAGACACCTTCTTTGAGGTCTTTCTAATTGCTGACTGTGAGCTTATTCACACCCTCTCTGTGCTCTGATTTCTACTTCTGTTATGGCACCTATTTCGCCACATGGCATCTTGTTGCTGTGGGCTTATCTTGCATTTGAAGCAAGGGATTTGTTTCATTTTTATAATCTTAGTGTTTAGCAAAGCATTCTATACATAACTCAATAAATATCTGTTAAATTGAAATGATACTTAAGCTAGGTGTGATAGCACTTGCCTATTGTCCTAGCTACTTGGGAGCCTGGGGTAAGAGGATCATTGGAGCCCAGGAGATTAAGACCAGCCTGGGCAATACAGCAAGACCTTGTCTCATTTAAAAAAATGATAATAATAATAATAAAAGAAAGGAAGAAAGAAAAGAAAAAAGATTCACTTGTTAATTGGAGTTATTATCTTTATACATGTTTAATATCTACTCTAATATGAACAAACTCAGATAAAAGCAAGCTTCATTAACAAAGCATTCTATGATAAATTCAGATGACTTGTTGCTTGCTCTGGGGACAGAAGACTGATAATAACATTCAGGTGGTGTCTTCCTTCTGCTCCACATGTCATTACATGAAATATTGAGGTGCTTTGCTTGGATCTTTTGAAATGGCAATTTGGTCATTGGAGTGATACACTATGCCAAACTATTTGCAACAGGCTGAGCATAGATGCTGAATTTTAGTAAGCTGTGGGTTGCTCCTCATCAAGGCCTGTTGATAACTTTTAGTAAATGTGTCTGAAGTTTCATTTGGACTAGGTTCTCTAGAAAAATTGACATTAAGCATTTTTTCATATACCTGTGACCATTTTATGTCTTCCTTGGAGAAATGTCTACTGCTCTGCTTGGGCTTGTTCCACTAGGATGCTTTCTTCTACCTGCAGAGCCCTAGTTACTAATCACTGAGATTTCTTGTTCTTAACCTACGTACTTTTCAAGAATAGCCTCTAAGTACTGAGTATTGGATTATGCCAGTAAGAGGTTTTCCTTTTCTCTAACATGCACTATAAAGTACTGCCTTCTACTTTACTTGGAAATTGCTGTGTGAAGCAATTCTCTGTTTCTCTCTCTGCTCTGGGTGTTGGCTATATTTCTTCCTGCAGGCATCACTGCCCTTTTATACTTTTTACTGATGGTAAGGACATTTTAAAATTTGGGACAAAAATAATTACTATCTTAAAATTTGAACCAACACATTTTCCTCTTTAGGATCAATGTGGTAGCCGTGGTATTTCCCACATAAATATCATCAAACAGCCCACCCTACAGTAACCTAGGAAGTTATCAATCACCTCAAGTCCAGAGGCATGTGGCCCACCCACTTGCATTCCAGTAATAATTGCTAGCTTTATAGTTCACAAATCTTGCTTTCATGTTATTGTCTGAGGCAGCCCGTGGTGCCTAAGGATAAGGCAGTTGTGTACTCAATGTCTCCTTTGCCCGCCTAGCACAGGATTTATGGTACAACACCAGCAAGCTGGCAGCCATAATGAATTTTAGCTTTTCACTTTCCACCATACTGAGCCTATGATTTAGCGTCAGCAGATGCAATTAACAAGAGATCTACCCTCTTAACACATTTTTAAATGTATAACATGATATTGTTGATCACAGGGACAATGTCATACAGACGATCTCTAGAACTGATTATTGATCTGAAAGGTTTTATGCCCACTGATTAATAACTCTTCATCTCCTTCTCTCTATTCCCTGGTGACTACCACTGCACTCTTTGATTCTATGAATTTGGTTATTTTAGATGCCTCCTAGAAATGAAATCATGAAATATTTGTCCTTCTGTGGTTAGTTTATTTCCTTTAGCATAATGTCCTCCAGGTAGTTACATATGGCAGGATTTCCTTCTTTTTAAGGGCTAAATAATATGCTACTCTATGTTTATACAGGTTGAGATTCCTATCTGAAATTCCAAAATGCTGCAAAATTCAAAAGTTTTTGAGTGCCAGCGTGATGCTACAAGTGTAAAATTTTATGCCTGACCTTATGTGACAGGCTGAAGTCAAAACACAGTGCACTAAAAATATTGTATAAAATTACCTTTAGACTAGTGCATAAGGTCTATATGAAACAGAAATGAATTTTGTAGTTAGGCTTGAATGCCATCCTCACAATATCTCATGATGTAAGTATTGTATAAATATTTTAACATCTGAAAAAAGTCTGAAACACGTCTCACTCCAAGCATTTTAGATAAGGGGTAACCTGCAACACATTATCTTTACCCATTAATCAGTCAGTGGATGTTGAGTTTCTTTCCATATCTTGTCTATTGTGGATAGTACTCCACTGAACATAGGAGGGCTGATATTGCTTTAAAAATATTAGAATCTTTTTGGATATATACCCAGAAGTTGAATTGCTGGGTCACATGCTAGTTTCATTTTTAATTTTTTTGAGGAATCTCCGTACCATTTTCCACAGCAGCTGCAGCATTTTGCATTTCCACAAGCTGTGTGCAAAGAGTCCAATTTCTTCACAACCTTGCCTACACTTACTGTTTTATTGATGGTGGTGTGTTCATAATAGCCATTCTAACTGGAGGGAGGTGATATGCCATTGTGGTTTTGACTCACATTTCCCTGATGACTAGTGATATTGAACATTTTTCATATGCCAATTGACCCTGTATGGGGTTTTTTTTGAGAAATGTCTGCTCAAGTCCTTAATCCATTTTAAAATCAGATTATTAGTTGTTTTCCTATTGAATTATAGGAAGTGCTTACATATTTTCAAAATTAACCCCTTGTCAGACTTGTGGCTTGCAAATATTTTCTCCTATACCATAGGTTGTCTTTTCACTCTGTTGATTACTTCCTTTGTTCCGAAGATTTTTTTACATAGCTCTCCTTCTTAATTTTATTTTCACTGCCTATGCTTTTGGTATACACCATCTCTCTCAGGACAGCCCTGGAGACACTCACCCATGAAATCATTGCAGAACTGATGTCATACTAATTTCCCCCCTGTCTTCCTCTAGGAGTTTTTACATTTTCAGGGCTTACTTTAAAGTCTTTAATACATTTTGAATTGATTTTGGGGGGTGGGTACTGAGGATTCAATCCAAGGGGTGATTTATCACTGAGCTATACCAGCCCTTTTAATTAATTAATTAATTTTATTTTAAGACAGGGCTTTGCTAAGTTGCTGAGGCTGGCCTTCTAACTTTTATTCTCCTGCCTCAGCCTCCTGAGTCACTAGGATAACAGGCAAGCATCACTGTGATTTTTGTGTATGGCCTAAGGGTCCAATATTACCCTACTGCACATTTCTTAATGCAGTTAATTGAAGGGATATTGTTGGCCTGTTGTATATTCTTTGTACCCTGGTTAAAGATCGGCTGACCAGATATGAGTGTATTTATTTCTGAGTTTTCTATTCTTTTCCATTGGTATATATTTCTGTCTTTATGCCAGCACCATGCTATTTTGATTACTGTAGCTTTGTAATGTGTTTTAAAATCGGGAAGTGGGATGCCTCCAGCTTTATTCTTTCTCAAGATTGATATGGCTGTTCATGGTCTTTTGTGATCCCATGAGAATTAGAGAATTATTTTTTTCTATTTCCATAAAAAATGCCACTGGGATTTTAACAAGGATTGTATTGGATTTGTATATCACTTTGGGCAATATTAACAAAGTCTTTTAAAGAGTGAGACCAGTTAGCATATTCAAACTATGATTTTTAAATGCTTTTGCTAATGTGGGCTGTTTTCTTTTCCCCCAGTTTAGAATTAATCACTCTTTTCTTTTTCTCTCTGGAGAGAGTGTGCGATTTTTATCACACATCATCTATGTAGCTATTACTTATGTTAATGGAGCTTGGACTCCTGCTGTATAAGCATCTGGAACAAGGTGTGGTCCTTATCAGCTCTGTATACACTCTAATGCCTTCCAGCGAGGGATGTTCAATAAATAGCTATTAATAATTCAACTTACAAAAATATGCTTACTTACCCCAAACATTCGAGAACACTTTTATAGCATCACGTTTTCTTGAACCTAAGAACCTGAGGCTGGGCATTAGTGTGCTTTGGCACCATCACTGCCCATTGGCTGCCACTTTATACCTGTTGGTCACATAGACCACTTTGTGGAAGAGCAAAATTGTTGTTCTTCTTGGTTATAATGGGCTGGAGTGCTGTTAAATGGTTTAGGATTGTACACAGTAAAACATCAGTTCAGCCTTGGCACCTCCTTCTCCTGGCCAATGAGATTCCCAGGGGCTAAGGAACAAAGTCATGTGGTGAGCAGACTTCTACTCTAAGGTTTAAAGTTGGGCTTGTGCAGATAAATGAATGCAGAAGTTCTAGTACATTGGCTCAGTTCCAGGACCTTCCTTGACCTCTTGCTTCAGTTTTATCACTAGAGGATCCTGAGAATATGATTCCTGCACGCCATGTAAAGCAAAGGGGCACAGGGTCCTTAGTCAACTCCATCAGCCCACAGCAAGTCCTGGCTCAGTTTACCCCTTCTGACACCAGGTTAAGAGGGTTAGAGGAAAGAGAGAGAGAGAGACACCCCCCCCCCCCACACACACACAGAGGGAAGAGAGAGAGAAGGAGAGAGAGAAAATAAATCATACTCTTATTATTTTTAAAGATGTCAAATTATTTCATTTACCAGTTATCATGGTTCCTCTGATGTTCAGAAATTTTAACTATTCATGCTAGTATTCTGTCCTCTTGAGTAAGAAAGAGAAAAATGGAAGGAGAATCAAAGACATTTTAGTACCCTTCTTTTTCCACCTTGCCCACCTGCTTAGTGGACGTATTCCACATAGTTGCAGAATGAAGAATAAAACCCGCAAAAAACCTGTTCACACTTTTCCCAAGAAATGTCCAAGGATATAAAGTTTTAGTCCAATTTCCTCTTTCTTCCTTGCCTTCTTAATGTTACACTAAAGTGTTTTTGTGATCAATAGGCTTAGCCTCTGAAATCTGCCTGGTAAATCAGTTCTCATCATATAATTTATATTACACCTTTGGAGTCTCTGTAAAAAGAAATGAATCTGAGTTACCTTTGGTTTTACTTTTATTTTTAATCTGAAAAACTAATTTTTATTAGAAGCAGCAGGTAATTTCTCTAATTCTATCTCATGAAAGTCTATCATCTGTAACAGATTTCTCAGTTTTTTTAAGGAGGAAATCCAATTTTGGTGGATATATCAGTGCATAAAAACAAGCAACTCTTTGGTGGCAAATGTAAGCAGAACCTGGTTGGAGAAATGTCACTACTATGATTTCTGCATATATGAGTTCTGTAAGGTGTAAAGATGTTGTTATGAAAGATGTGATATTTTAAGCCTGGGAATGTGGGTGTGTTACCATCGTGGCTAGGCTTAAAATTAACCACAGCCTTGAAGCAGTAATTTGTATATTTAATGTGGGAGATATATTACAGAAATAGATACAGCAAATGGTGAATTTTTACCTATTCTGCTCTTGATGCCACTTCAGAGCACATGAAAAATGTTTATTACAATATGAAGCACATAGGGGCTAAGGTTTGGCCATTGGGAAAAGTTCTGACTTTATTAATATTTCCAAAACAACATGATAATTGCTATTTTCTTGTCCTAGGAAATTTTAACAGCACCATTCTTGATTTATTTAATCACTTACCAAAATAATTCATCTTTGTCATCTATGTTTATTATTTTTTGGAAATGACTCTTTAACAATGAGACCAGAATGTAGCAGGAGTCTTTAAGCCATACATTAAAAACATCCTTTGTTCCCTGATTCTCTGATTTTACTTCTGAGGGAACTGAGACTCTTGACATAGAAAGCGAGATGTTAAAAAAAAAAAAAAAAAAGACATGTTCCAGGGGCTGGGGAAGTAGTTCAGTGGTACAGGGCTTGCTATCAAGTGCTAGGCCTTGAGTTTAATCTCCAGCACAGCAAAAATTAACAAACCAATAACAACAACAAAAAACCTTTCCAAGTGTACATTGTCTAGAACAGATTTAACAAGGAGGTTTATATAACACTGGCTCGAGGTTGGATTATTCCCAGGGTTATAGAACTGTATTGAATTCCTTCTAGTAATTATTTATATTAGTTACATCATATGTTTAGAGCATTGTGAGGTCATTTTATATCAGAAAAATAATGATAAGATATTAAGAAATCACCAACTTCAGAAAATATACCAACAGTTTTACCAGAACTCACCAGTCTTACCAGTCTGTATTTCCAGATGTTTTCAGATAGCTCCATTGAGTCTTTTAGTAATTTGTTAAGAAAAATTAAAAACCACTTTGTTTTCATTAATATAAAATTATCAAGTAAGATTGGTTATTTCGTTTATCGTATAGCATTTTCTCTAAATTATGCTAATGGTCAAGTTTATACCCTCTTTTAAAATTGTTCCTAAATACCTAAGTCATAATGACTTCAAAAGGAAAATATGAGTTTATATGTTAAAAGTAATCAGAAAACTGATATTTAATTGTAAGAAAGCAATTTAATTAATATGTGAGTATTCAAAAATGGATAATCTATTTTAACTGACATTTATGGTAAGACACAAGAATGTTCTTATTCTGAGAACTATGAAGTCTACCAGGGTAGGGAAAACTTATCCGAAAGTGAAATTACCTGCAATCCAGGGAAGAAAACAAACCTACAAATTTGGGTGAACAAGTAACAAATAACTAATTGGGAACAAAAAATATTTGAAATTGAGAAAAGTAATGAACTGATTGTCTGCTGATTTCTCTTCATGAACAGAATTAAAGTAAATCAATTTAAAAATTTTATTACTTTTTTAAAGGAAAGTGCTTTCAAATATTTTAGTGGAGTATATTTTATAAAATACTTTTTTAAATATGAAGAAAATACTATCAGTATATAATATTTTGATACATTTATAATTTTGCTAATATAAATAATTAAATTACATTATTAAATATATTATTATTTATTAATTACATATTATTCTTTTTTTTCATATTTAATAGCAACTTTATTCAATGTACATTCAATATACTCTTAATTAATACTTAATGCTGATCACTTTATCTGATAGAAATTTGAATATAGAGATTTAATTTGCAGTAATTTCTAAATTTTTAATATGACTACAAAAAGAATTAGACACATATTGGAATGAAATAACCAGAAATTATCAGTTACACCTATGGATAATTTAAATACAAGACTTTCACAGTGTGAGTGACTGTGAATGTACAAATTTCAAAGTGATGAAATAGCCATACTACCTACAAAAGCTCTAAGAGAAAATTAATCCTTGCATTTTCTCAAATCTCATGAATTCTAGTATTTCTTAGCTTGTGACCACAAATGCTTTTCTTCTGAGTTGGTGGAACACTAAAAACACAGAAAAGAGATAAGCCCTCTCACAGGGAAGATGGTAGTAACATAGTGAGTAACTACCCTAAATTTTTTTTTTAGTCCTGGATGGACACATGCCTTTATTGAATTTATTTATTTTATATGGTGCTAGGAGTGAACCTAGTACCTCACATATGCTAGGTAAGTGCTCTACCACTGAACTACAACCCTAGCCCTTATTAATTACATATTATTTTTAATTATTCATATTATATTTGAGGGCAGATAAGCTTATAAATTCAATAGTAATTACAATCCTATGTGTATAAAATTACTGAGATAAATTGAAATTAATTGGAATAAGTTTATAGTCTTTGAAAATTCTGGGATTTACCAGTATGAATGACTAGAAATACGTGATATGTTAAACACAATAAGACTAAAATTCTATTCATTGTCTATATTATAGTCTTTGTTTTTACTTAAAATCTTTAATGATTTCACAAAGGGGTCAATACATAGCACACATTCAATATTCTTAATGTTTTACTTTTTTTTTTTTTTAGTACTTTATAAAAAAAACAGCCTGAATCATTACCAAGCTGTCTGTTAAATCCCCCTTTTTTAGTTGATCATAATATAACTCAGTACTGGGACCTACAGAATTTCCTAAACAGCTTATGTTCATTGTCCTGTTGAGAAGTTTATATGATGAGTTGCCCGTGTGGGAGTGTATCTGTGAGTGAAGTTCCCCAGTTTTATCAGTGTTAGTTTGCCTTTTGGAGAATAAATCCTTCAGAGTTATATGGCTTCTCATGCTATTTGCTCTACTTCTCACTTAAAAAAATTTTTTTTGTGTGTGTGGTTTGAGGAATCTGTTCAGTGGTATGTTTGTTAGATCAGCTGGCCTCGGCATGACAATGAATACAAAGTCATGCAAACAGATGGAGAAATTTAATTTTCAGTGAAGAAAGAACTCCATAGTAACATGTGAGTGAAATATATGTCTGATCACATTAATTGGGCTGCTGTTGTTGCAAACCAAATATACACATAAGTGTCTTCTGTAGAAGGTCATTTAAAATACATGCTGCTCATCTAATTCCTTAAAATATTTTCTCTTTGTGAATGAAGAATATTTTTTTACTTTATTTTAGAAATTGCATGTGAAAGTGTGTGTGTATGTGTGTATGTGTGTGTGTGTGTGTGTATATGTGTGTACTTAGCAAGTAGGAAGGCTTTTGACAAGGTTTGATAATCTTTATTTGATAAGTCAAGTCACATTTAACAATGTTTTACTCGTACTTCCAAAAGTAGAGATCAGTCTTTCAGAAACCATGTTTCGGGACTTAGATTATGAATTCAGCAGTCATGAAGGGGTGTGAAAGCATGATTCCACATGGCCTAGGCTGTTGCAGGAAGTGCTGGTGCTAAATATACCTCAGTGAGAGCTAGGCAGAACATCAAAAACCTGGCGAGGATCAAGATAAAAATAACAATCCTGTTAGCCCCCTCTCTCTGGAAGAGAGGCAGCCTCCGAGCTCAAATCATGTGTTTTTGTGAAACTATATGAAGGTTGAGCATTCCTAATTAAAAAATCTGAAATCTAAAATGCTCCAGAATTCAAACATTTTTTAGCACTGAGATGGTACCACAAGTAGAAAATTCCACACCATGAGACTTTGTTCATGCACAAAATTATTAAAAATATTGTAATTACTTTCGGGAAACGTGTATAAGATATATGTGTATCATTAAGGAATTTTATTTTTAGAATTGGATCACATGCCTAAGATAACTCATTATGTACATGCAGTTCTCTCAAAAGCCAAAAAAAAGAAAAATCTGGAATTTGAAATACTTCTGATCCCAGGCATTTCAGATAAGCCTGTGCAGTGATGATTAAAAGACACAATAGTGATATGAAGGCAGGAGAAGATTCTGAACTACTCTCCTAAGCATGAAAATAATTAAACTGTACTATATGTTATTAGTTGGGTCTTATTAATATAATTGCTTGACCTTGATAATCAGAACATATAGTTTATATGGTTACTTTCGGCAATGGAATTATGTGTTTTAACCAAATTGCCCCTTTTCCCAACCATTTTGGATAAATGAGTATATGACACTTTGCATTTGTACAAACACAACACGTGACCTTTCTTTCACATGATCCTAAGTAAGTTAGTGAGACCCTGTCTCGAAACATAAACGGGGCTAGGGATGTGGCTCAGTGGGTGACCCCCCTGGGTTCAATCCCTAGTACAAAAAAAAAATCAAAACCAAACCAAACAAAAACAAAAACCCTTTAGTTTAGCAGTATTTCAAGGCCGATGTTTTTTGAATTTAGTAGTCAAAATATCTGCTTGAGTCAAACAGGAATCTTTCTTGATGGGCATCTCCAATGTGTCAGTCTGTGTGACTTCGATGCCCATAATTGGTTGAGAAGACCACTTTCCTTTTCCCATTCTAATCAAGGTGGCTAACCAACACAGAATTGAGTAAATATTATTTATGTTCTGTGGATTTGCATAGTTTGGACACTTCATATTGGATTAGATATTATATATCTCCTTAAAATCATTTCAATAGTCTCTTATCAGTTATCCTCAAGTACAGTTGCTCCAGAGTTCAAAGATAATATGGAGGATAATGAATTTTGATCTAGGATGGTGGCATTGTTATCCTTTTGTCCCAGGTTGACCTGAAGATCTCCCAGTTTTCCACTGGAGATGATGAAGGATCCTTGTGACATGTGGTTTGGTATAATCAAATGAATTTAATACACTTAGTTTTCTCATCTGTAAAATGGAGATATCAACTTTGTATTGCTGCTGAGAGGGTTAAGTGACATATTTAGGTAAAATACTTAGATGTCCACCAATGCATAAAATGTTATGTTCATTTTCCATATTTTGGGAGCCACAGTGGGAGTTTTGATTTTTTTAAATTTTTTAAGTTGTTGATGGACTTTTAAAGATCTTTTGTTTGTTTGTTTATTTAGTTTGTTTATGTGCTGCTGGGGATCGAACCCAGTGCCTCATGCATGCTAAGGAAGCACTCTACCACTGAGCCACAACCCCAGCCCCGCCCCCCAGAGTATTGATATTTTGTGGCATATTGCCATTGTGTTTGCTTAGGAATCTAATCTTTTGCTTGGTTTACATTTTACATTTTTGTTTTACCCAAACATATTGCTTCTTTCTGGTTATTTCTTGGCAGTCTTCATTTTCTGCATTAGTTTTTTGTGGGCATCATGATTTCTTCAGCTTTAGCTTACTTATGGACTGTCATAGTTGCTGGGATCTACTTTAATTTTCTTACTCTACATATATTTGTCTATATCCAATAATGTCATTAATCTAACCTTATGTCTGTGTGCACAAAATTTCAGTTTCAAATCCATTGAGCCAAAACACAATGTTAAAAGTTTAGTAGTCAAGTTTTTGCACCAACATCTGAGATTTTGGTGGGTTTTCCTTCGATTGACTTTTTGTAGGCCATTTAGAATATGCAGAGACTGCTAAATTCTTTGAAAAAACTTTTTCTTTAATCCACAGCAACAACCCTAAGCATTGAAAGTTCTAATGTCCATTTTATACATGAGGAAACCAAAACTTGGAAAGGTTGAGAAGCTTGACTAAAGTGACAGAACAAAGATTTAAATTCTGGTTACCTGATTTTGGTATTTACTCTCTGTATTACAGTGTAGCCTCTTTTAAAGAAATGTATACATTCTTATATAACCTTTAAAAAATAAACAAATATTCAGAATATGTAATTTCACAAGACTTTGACATTAGAGGCTCAATGACAGAGTTAGGACATTTTTATGTAACTGCCTTTAAATACACATCTACTTATTTTCTTTAAATACTGACAGAATGAGACAAAATTATTAATCTAATATGTACTAAGTCTGTCTTAGTTGGTTTGTGATGCTATAACAAAATACTTGAAACTGAGTAATTATAAAGAATGGAAATTTATTCCTCACTGTTCTGTAGACTAGGAAATCCAAGGTCAAGGCATTAGTAGATTCAGTTCTGGTGAGGGCTGTTCTCTTCTTTCGTGGTATCTTGAACACGGTGACCTCACATGGCAGAAGAGATTCGAGAGAATGAACCCATACTCTCAAACCCTTTTATAAGTGCCCTAATACAATCCATGAAGGTTCCACTCTCATGTCTTAATCACCTCTTAAAGGCCCACCTTTCAACATTGGCAATTATCACATTGGCAATTAACTTTCAACATGTTAATTTGGGGGGATACATTCAAATACAGTAATGCCTAAAACCTTTATATGTTACTTAAGTATCCAACAATGAAAAGCATAATTCTGGATCAGAAAAGTTTCACAAGTAACAAAAGAAAGCATGTTTTTCCCAAAGAAAATTTCATTGTTTCAGAATTGAGGAAAAATAAGATATTTAAAATTGAAGCAAATATGAATTTTGTAGCACCTTTTTATTCATGGCCTTACTATTTAGTATTCACAGATGCAGGATTTTGTATCTGTAATCAAGAAGGTTATGCTGTTTGTTTAATTTAGCTGAATGGTTTTCAACTTGAATATGTATCTGTCTGAATACAAAGAGGAAGAATAAATTAATAATTAATATTCTAAAAACATTTTTATATTATCTCAAATTTTAAAATGTTCTCACCATAAAGAAATAAGTATTGAGGTTCTGGGTGTGTTAATTAGCCTGTTTGATCATTTCATAATGTATACATGTTTCAAAACCACATTATACATATCAATTAAAAATAAAATAAAGTGTCAAAATGTAAAGGCAGTTGTTTAGGCAAATAGGACACTTTGGTGAGAAATTGCAGATTTGAGAGGTTGAGATAAAGTGAAATGTAATAGTTTAGAGCTGGCTTTGGAAAAGCCTAGGTTTAAATCCAACTCTGTTTTAATTTCCTTATGTTTAAAATGCAGGCAATAACACTCACTTCTTGGCTTGACTGACCATGAGAATTAAATAAAATAATCTAATTTAAATTCCAAATTGTCAGGCACATAAGTGTGATCTCTTCATAGACTATACTCCCCAGCATCATGAGCATCTAGGTACATAATTACTTCATTTAGCTCAAGGTAAGCTAGGAACTGGGTGGTTTTGGTATATATATATATTTTTTTTTTTTCATGTGTGATACATTTCACTTTTTGAAAGTACACAGTTAAGTTGTGCAACCATCACCATTATCTAATTTCATAGCATTTTTTGGAGGGGGAGGGCACTGGGGATTGAACCCAGGGGTACTTAACCACTGAACTACATGTCCAACCTTTTTAATATTTTATTTAGACACACTGTCTTGCTAAGTTGTTTAGGGCCTAGCTAAGTTGCTGAGGCTGGCTTTGAACTCGTGATCCTCCTGCCTCAGGCTCCCAAGCCACAAGATTATAGGTGTGCACTACCGCACCTGGTCTCATAATTTTTAAATTTAAAAAATTTTTATGTAAATTTTTTTATCATTCCCTAAAGGAACCATCTACTCATTAGCCATAGCTCCCCATTTTCCCTTTCCCCTAACTTTGGAAAATAGCAATCTACTTCATGTTTCTGTGGATTTGCATAGTTTGGACACTTCATATTGAATGAAATGGCTTTTTGGACCATGTTTTCATTTGCTATGATTTTAAGCTTTATCCATGTTGTGACATGACCAAATAACATGCCATTGTATGAATATGCCACATTTCTGTTTATTCATTCATTGGTGGATGGAGATCTGGGTTGGTTTCATGTTTTAGTTATAATGGATAAGGTTGCTATGAACATCTGTGAGCAAGTTGATGTGTGGATATAGGTTTTCAATTCTCCTGAGCCTAGAAGGGGAATTACTGAGTCACACGATAATTCTATGTTTAACATTTTGAGGAACTGCCACACTATTTTTCATTATGTCTTCGCTGTTTTACAGTCCCACCATAAACGTGTGAATATTCCAGTTTCTCCACATCTTCACCAACACTTGCTGTTGTCATCTTCTTTATGTTAGCCAGCAGACTGGATGTCAAGTAGTATCTCACTGTGCTTTTGATTTGCATTTCCCTAATCACTAATTATGCTGAGCATGTTTTCATGTGCTTGTTGCTGTTTGTATATCTTCTTTGGAGAAAGGTATATTCAAATCCTTTTTCTGTCTTTTAAAGATAAATTTTATCTTTTTGGACACGTTTAGATTTACAGAAACATTGCAAAGAAAGGATAGACAGTTCCCATAAACACCACACCCGATTTCCTCTAATGTAGTGTCATCTTCATCACATATTAAGAATACCTGTTGTTAGGGCTGGAGTTGTGAGCGGTTGCATGGCATGTGTGAGGCCCTGGTTTCAATCCTCAGCACCACATATAAATAAATAAATAAATAAACAAACAAATAAATAAATAAAATAAAAGATCCATTGACAACTAAAACATATTTTTAAAAAAAGAATACATGCTGTCAGTAAGACTTATCATGTTGATGTTAACCCTGATCATCTGGCTAAGGTCATACCAGGTTTCTTCACTGTGAAGATGCTCTGCCCACCCTTTCCCACTCTGCACTTTGCAGACACCAGTATGAGAACCTCACACCTGAGAAGCAGAGAATTACACTCCATGTCTTCAAGCTAGAGGGTCTACATAAATTATTTAAATTCTCCTGTACAGAAGACTTGTACTTCATATTATAATCTAATTATACTTTATCTTACTTAATATTTTATTTAGAGACAGGTTGTCACTGAGTTGCTTAGGGTCTCCTTAAGTTGCTGAGCCTGGCTTTGAACCTGCAATACTCTTGTCTCATCCTCCAGAGCTGTTGGGATTATAGATATGTGCCACCATGCCTGGCCTGATCACTCATTTCTTTTTTCTTTCTTTCTTTCTTTTTCTTTTTTGTATTCTTTTTAAATTTTTTGAGCCGAAGGGCAGGTACAAAACTTAGGAATCTAGAACCCACCACTTTTCCTTCTACCTACATTTTCTACTTGGGGATAATGGCTTTACTGAGAGAATCATTAATGTCACATTCAAGCTTAACATCAATTTTTTAATTTAATTTATTTTATTTCATTTTTTACACAAATGAAGCACAACTTTTCATTTCTCTGGTTGTACATGATGTAATCATGTACATCATAAACATACATAGGAATAATAATTTGTGCAATCATACACATACATAGGAATAATAATTTCCATCACATTCCACCATCTCCCCGCCAACCCATACAGCCCCTCTCTCCCCTAGCTCAATCCAAAGTTCCTCCATTCTTCCCTTGCATCCCCCCCCAATTATAGACCAGCATCCACTTATCAGAGAAAACATTTGGCCTTTGGTTTTGGGGGATTGGCTTACTTTGCCTAGCATGGTACTCTCCAATGCCACCCATTTATCTGTAAATGCCATAATTTCATTCTTCTTTAAGGCTGAATAATATGTATTGTGTATATATACCACAATTTCTTTATCCATTCATCTATTGAAGGGCATCTGGGCTGTTTCCACAGTTTAGCTGTTGTGAATTGAGCTGCTATAAACATTCAGGTGGTTGTATCATTGTAACATGCTGATTTTAAGTTTTTTGGGTGTAGACTGAGGAGTGGTTCCATTCCATGTAGTTCATTCCATGTCTTCTAAGGAATCTCCATACTACTTTCCAAAGTGGTTGTACCATTTTGCAGTTGCACCAGGAAATGAATCAGTGTACATTTTCCCCCACATCCTTACCAGCACTTATTGTTGCTTGAACTCTTGATAATTGACATTCTGACTGGAGTGAGATGAAATCTTAGAATAGTTTTGATATGCATTTCTCTGATTACTAGAGACGTTGAACTTTTTTTCATAAATTTGTTGATCAATTGTATTTCTTCTGTGAAGTGTCTGCTCATTTCCTTAGCCTATTTATTGATTGGGTTATTTGTTTTTTTGGTGTTAAGGTTTTTTTTTTTTTTTTTTTGAGTTCTTTATATATCTTGGAGATTAGTGCTCTATCTGATGTGCATGTCGTAAAAATTTGCTCCCTTTCTGTAGGCTCTCTCGTCACATCATTGATTGTTTCTCTTGCTGAGAAGAAGCTTTTTAGTTTGAATCCATCCCATTGATTCTTGATTTTATTTATTATGCTTTAGGAGTCTTGTTAAGGATGTAACTGAGCACTCATTTCTGAAGTTACTGTGGGACAACACTGTTTTTCTTCTTCTTCCACTTCAGTGAGATTGTTTCATATTTTTGAAATGGAACTATATGATTTTGTCACATTCTGCATTTCATCCTAAGATTCCTCTGACCTCATAAGTGCCTTACACAGTTATGAAAGCTAGCAACTCCCAAGATCTATAGGGTGAGTCAGTGATCTGGAGACCCAGGAGCTAATGGTACAGTTCCAGTTCAAGGCCAGCATTTGAGATCCAAGAAGGTCCAATGTTTCAGTTCAAGTTCAAAGGTAGAGAAAAAAATCCCGTGTTCCAATTTGAAAACTTTAAGGTAGGAAGAATTCTCTCTTGTTTGGGGGGAGGGCCAGCCTTGTTGCTCAATTCAGGCCTTTAGTAGAGCAATGAGGTCTGCCATGTTAGAGAGGGCAGTCTTCTTTACTGATTTAAAGGTTAATCGCATCCCAAAACATCCAAAAAAAAATGTTTGATTAAATATCTGTGCATCCCATGGTCCTGTCAGGTTGACACATGAAATTAACCATCACACATGGTAAAACTATTTTTAACTTTATAAGAAACTACCAGATGGTGGCATCTTCACCAGCATTTGGTACTGTCAGTGCTTTGGATTTTAGCCATTATAATAGGAGTATATGGTCTCTTATTGTAGTTTTAACTTTCAGTTCCCTAATAACAAATGACATGAACCTTCTTTTGATGTTTCTTTTTTATCTGGATTTCTTCTTTTAGTAAGATGTCTGTTATGGTCTGGATGTGAGATGTCTCCCAAAACTCATGTGTGAGACAGTGTAAGAAGGTTCAAAGGAGAAATGATTGGGTTTTGAGAATCTTAACCCAATCAGTGAATTAATCACCTAATGGGATTAATTGAGTGGTAACTGAAGTCAGGTTTGCTATGATTTGAATATGTCTACCAAATTTTATATGTTGAAAACTTAATTCTTAAAAGTCATGTTAATGTTATATGAGAAGGAAGGCCTCTAGGAGGTTATTGAGTCATGAAGAATCTGCTGTCATGAATGGATAAACCCGTTAAAGGATTAAAATAGTTTATCATTGGAGTGGCTTTGTTATAAAAGCAAGCTATCTTTTTTTTTTTTTTGCTTTTTTTTTATTGGTTGTTCAAAACATTACAAAGCTCATGACATATCATCTTCCATACATTTGATTCAAGTGGGTTATGAACTCCCATTTTTTACCCCAAATACAAGTTGCAGAATCACATCGGTTACTCATCCACATTTTTACATAATACCATATTAATGACTGTTGTATTCTGCTACCTTTCCTATCCCCTACTATCCCCCCTCCCCTTCCCTCTCATCTTCCCTCTCTACCCCATCTGCTGTTGTTTAATTCTCCCCCTTGTTTTTTTTTCCCCTTTCCCCTCACAAACTCTTATATGCAATTTTGTGTAACAATGAGGGTCTCCTTCCATTTCCATAGTTTCCCTTCTCTCTCCCTTTCTCTCCCCCCACTCGTCTCTGTTTAATGTTAATCTTTTCCTCATGCTCTTCTTCCCTGTTCTGATCTTAGTTGCTCTCTTTATATCAAAGAAGACATTTGGCATTTGTTTTTTAAGGATTGGCTAGCTTCACTTAGCATAATCTGCTCTAATGCCATCCATTTCCCTGCAAAATCCATGATTTTGTCATTTTTTAGTGCTGCGTAATACTCCATTGTGTATAGATGCCACAGTTTTTTAATCCATTCATCTATTGAAGGGCATCTAGGTTGATTCCACAGTCTAGCTATTGTGAATTGTGCTGCTATGATCATTGATGTGGCAGTATCCCTATAGTATGCTCTTTTAAGGTCCTCAGGGAATAGACCGAGAAGGGCGATAGCTGGGTCAAATGGTGGTTCCATTCCCAGCTTTCCTAGGAATCTCCATACTGCTTTCCAAATTGGCCGCACCAATTTGCAGTTCCACCAGCAATGTACAAGTGTACCCTTTTCCCCACATCCTCGCCAGCACTTATTGTTGCTTGACTTCATAATGGCTGCCAATCTTACTGGAGTGAGATGGTATCTTAGGGTGGTTTTGATTTGCATTTCTCTGACTGCTAGAGATGGTGAGCATTTTTTCATGTATTTGTTGATTGATTGTATGTCCTCCTCTGAGAAGTGTCTGTTCAGGTCCTTGGCCCATTTGTTGATGGGGTTGTTTGTTATCTTATTGTTTAATTTTTCGAGTTCTTTGTATATTCTGGATATTAGGGCTCTATCTGAAGTGTGAGGAGTAAAAATTTGTTCCCAGGATGTAGGTTCCCTATTTACCTCTCTTATTGTTTCTCTTGCTGAGAAAAAACTTTTTAGTTTAAGTAAGTCCCATTTGTTTATTCTTGTATTTAACTCTTGGGCTATGGGCGTCCTATTAAGGAATTTGGAGCCCGACCCCACAATGTGTAGATCGGAGCCAACTTTTTCTTCTATCAGGTGCAGAGTCTCTGATTTGATATCAAGCTCCTTGATCCATTTTGAATTAACTTTTGTGCATGGCGAGAGAAAGGGGTTCAGCTTCATTTTGTTGCATATGGATTTCCAGTTTTCCCAGCATCATTTGTTGAAGATGCTATCCTTTCTCCATTGCATGCTTTTAGCGCCTTTATCAAATATAAGAAAGTTGTAATTTTGTGGATTGGTCTCTGTGTCCTCTATTCTGTACCATTGGTCCACCTGCCTGTTTTGGTACCAGTACCATGCTGTTTTTGTTACTATTGCTCTGTAGTACAGTTTGAAATCTGGTATCGCTATACCTCCCGATTCACACTTCCTGCTTAGAATTGCTTTTGCTATTCTGGGTCTTTTGTTTTTCCATATGAATTTCATGATAGCTTTATCTATTTCTACCAGAAATGCCGTTTGGATTTTGATTGGCATTGCGTTGAACCTGTAGAGAACTTTGGGTAATATCGCCATTTTGATGATGTTGGTTCTGCCTATCCATGAACAGGGTACATTTTTCCATCTTCTAAGATCTTCTTCTATCTCTCTCTTTAGGGTTCTGTAGTTTTCATTGTATAAATCTTTCACCTCTTTTGTTAGGTTGATTCCCAAGTATTTTATTTTTTTTGAGGATATTGTGAAAGCAAGCTATCTTTGATATACTTGCTGTCTCACCATGTGGTACTCTCCACCATGTTATGATGCAAGAAGACCCTCACCAGATGCCAGTACTGTGGTCTTGGATTTTTCATCCTCCAAGAACTATGAGCTAAGTTAACCTCTATTTTTTATAAATTATTCAAACTATGGTATTCAGTTATAGCAACAGAAAACAGACTAGGACATGAGTGTCCTTTGATGGAACCCAGTTTGTCTGATTTTTCTTTTGTCACTTGTGCTTTTGTGTCATATCTAAGAATGTTCCTTAGTACATTTTTTTTCTTAGTAATTTAATAGTTTTAACTTTTACATTTATGTCTCTAATCTGTTTTTTTGTTTCTTTGTTTGTTGATACTGGGGCTTTAACCCAGGGTGTTTTTACACTGAGACACACCTCCAGCCTTATTTGTTTTTTATTTTGAAACAGGGTCTCACTAAGTTACTTAGGACCTTGCTAAGTTGATGAGACTAGTCTTGAACTTGTGATCCTCCTGTCTCAGACTTCCGAGCGAGTGGAATTACAGGCATGCCCTGTCTCTGATCTGTTCATTTTTGTAGATGGTTTGACATAGTGGTCTAATTTCATTCTGCAATACAGATAACTGCTTCTCCCAGCACCATTTGTTGGAAAGTCTGTTCTTTTCTCCTGGAATTATCCTGACATCCTTGTTGAAAATCAGTTAACCATAAACGTAAAGGGATTATTTCTAGACTTTCAATTTTGTTTCATTGATCTGTGTGTCTGTCTGTACACCACTATCATATTATCCAAATGACAGCAGCTTTGTAGTGAGTTTTGAAACCAGGAATATGAGTCCTTGGATTTTGTCCTGCTATTTCAAGATTGTTCTGACTGTTCGGAGACCCTTGAATTTCTTGAGAATTTTAGACTTAGATATATTTTAATCTTTGAAATCTGTCCTTTTTCACCTTTCTACCTTGTCCTCCAAGTACTTACTCCTTTGCAGTTACTTGAGCCTCTTTCTCAGAACTGATAATCCTATTGAAAGTATCAGCTGAATAAACTTAGAACCTTGCAGGGATTTTAACTGGAGAGGGTATTATTATATTAATCTTTGGCTTTTTCTCCCTTCTCCTCTCATTCTGTGGTTATTTGACAAGTTTCCTAGTCCTGTGCCTACTCCAAAATCATTTGAATTCAACCCCTTTGTACATTTCTACAGATCTCACTTTTCTAAAATATATTGCTGAAGCTATTTTCACATTTCCAGAAACTTCTATATTTTAGGGACAGATTAATCATTCAAAGTACAGCCATAATCATATATTTTTCTTGTGTAAGACATTTTAAAGGATGGATGAAACTCAAAAACATGTCGAGTAGAAGAAGACAGACATAAGATGGCACATATTGTGTGATTGCATTTTTATAAAGTTCAAGAAGTGAGGAAACTAATTTATGGGAATAAAATTTAGAACATTGGTTTCCCCTGGAGGTTGGAAGGGGAAGAGATTTGAGTGACACAAAGGAGGGATGATGCATTTAAATGTCTACACTTTGGTTAGGGTTACTTAGGTGTAGACATTTGACACAACTCAGCAAACTGGACACTGAAGATTTGTGCATTTCTCTGTGTGGGATTATAGCTCGATTTTTTTAAAAGTGAAAAAATTAAAAATCTGGTGGCTAACCATTGACCTCAGCTCAACTTCCTTAGCCTTCATGGACTTTGAAAACACCTACATGCCTTTCCAAGTTTGTCTTGCTTCCCATTTCCCCCCTGGGTTCCAGCAAAATGAAATTCTCTCTCTTTTTCACACAGCTCTGTGTTTTCCCAATTTTGTGTCTTTGTTCTCACTTTTCCCTAGGAATGATTTCCCATCTTCCATTGTCAGCCACCATTTGTCCAAAAGATCCTTATTCACATTTCATATTGGAGGCATCCGCTTTTCTAAACACCTGTCCTGGTAGAATTTTGTGTTTCTTTTATAGAAATCCTGACTTTCCATGGGTTTTACTATAATTGTCGATGTTGTTGTCTTTACAGAATGTTTTACAACATACCAGGCACTAGTTATAATCATCCTATTCCCACTTTGGCCTGTAAGTTCCACTAAAGGAAAGAATTATAGCTGCTTTATTTCTGTCACCTACAGGACCTGGACAAGCATCTATTAAATAAATGGATGGTTAGCTGGACACATTGTGTGTGTGTGTTTGTAAGAGAGAGAGGAGAGAGGAGAGAGAGAGAGAGAGAGAGAGAGAGAGAGAGAGAGAGAGAGATAAATTATCAGCATCTTTCAAAACCTCTAGTATATTTTAATCCTTCTTTATAAGGCTGGAATGAAAGGTGTAATGAACTAGACCAAATATGCTTACAGATGAGTATAACTTTGGTGGTTATCAGCCAAGTGCTGAGCTTATAAACATATCTAGGCTTATCTTTAAAACATGACTTATCCCGTAATAATTTTTCAATAGTTTTCTGTAGATTTTCAGTCATTTCCCTTATTATAGCCCTCTTCCTGTTGGGGGTTTTGTGATGTCCTCATCTGGCAGATGTCCTCAGGCAGAATTCCCAACAAAGTCAACTGGCACATTGATATGCCCAGAGGCAGTACTCAGTTTGTTTTGCTAATAGAGTAAACAAACTCTCCTTTACAGGAGGGAACAATTTCTGGTTTCAGGGCATCAGCTGAAGCAGAAACAGACCAGCACTAGCAGTTAAGCAGTCGTGGAACATGGAAGCCTGGCTCAGCTCAAGGGAGGCAAGCTTTTAGGAACACCCCATGTATCCTGGGGCATGGCACTATGTGTGATGCTGACTAGATGTCACCTGACATTGGAAAAGCTTCCACGTTAAACTTAACAAACTAAAGCCAACATCTCCCTCCACCCCAATTTTTTTTTTTAAGAAAAAACTATTTGCAAAGGAAATTTGGGACCGTGGCAGGAAAGTTTTTAAAGCCTTCAAAAGAAAATATAGCCAAAGACATTTTTCTTGCAGGCTGCAGAGTAGTGGGTAACATCTTTGAGTTTGGTAGTGGGTAAAATCTTTGGGTTCAGTACTGGTGTGTTGAAGTTTTATTAATAAGATTCTCTCCGAGATTTCACAGCTTTTCAGGACAAGCCAGTGCCAGTTCACATGAAAGATAGGGCTTCCCCACCTTTCCCCATGCTCTGCTCTTAAGACTAGCTAGAGGCTTCAACAGCCTTAGCAGATTCCAACTTCATTCTTTCTTCCTTAAATAGAACACCTCAGCAGGAAGAGGGGAAAGTCCCCCCCCCCCCCCCCCCCCGTAAAATTGAATATTCTGTTCAAAAATCTCAGAACTGTTTTGGTCAGAATACTTAGGTCTGATTTAATCAACAGAGGAAATACACACTTCCTGAAGGTAGGAGAGAGAGGAAAGAGGAATGAACCTCCCACATCCCCATTTCCCAAACATGGAGATTATAAGCAGGAATTTCTATTCTTAAATGAAGAGAGAAGAGTTTCTAAAATGTTGCTAAAAATGTTGTTTCCACCTGTTTTAGTCAGCTTTTCCCACTGCTGTTACAAAAAGACTTAACAAGGAAGATTCTGAGAAGGAAAACTTTATAAGTTTATTTGGGGGCTCGCAGGTTTCAGAGATTTCACTCTATAGACAACCAACTCCATTTCCCTGGGCCTGAGGTGATATAGAACATCATTGTGGGAGTGTATGGCAGAGGAAAACAGCTGGGAACATGACACCAAGAAGCAGAGAGAGAGAAAGAGAGAGGGACAGGGAGAGTCACCATGGACAAAATATATACCTTGAAGACACACCCCCAGTGAACCACCTTCTCCATCCATACCCTACCTGCCTACAGTTACCACCCAGTTAATCCTTATCAGCAGATTAATCCACTGATTAGGTTAAGGTTCTCATAAACTAATTGTTTTACCTCTAAACCCTCTTTCATTGTCTCACACGTGAGTTTTGGGGGAGACCTTCCATTTAAACCATAACACTACTTAATGAAAGATCAAAAAACAAAACTGCAATAAATTCTAATATCTTGTTGATTGGGGTGTGTGTGTGTGTGTGTGTGTGTGTGTGTGTGAAAATGAGAGAGAGAGAGAGAGAGAGAGAGAGATTGATTCTAGAATCAGGAGAGTTGCATTATGTGTTTGCTCAACAGGCATTTAGGATCAACTTATCAATTTTCATGGACAAATTACATTGTCTGGAATTGTGCTGAATTTATAGATTAAATTGGAGAGAAGTCATATCTTTATGACAAGATTTTCTATCAATGAGCCTTAAAACTCTTCAATTGTTATAATTTTGTACATGATGGTTTTGTGCATCTTTTATTATACTTATTCCTAGGTATTTTGTATATGGTGTTTCATTACTTTAACTTATATTTTTAAATCAATAGATTGTTATTGATGTATAAAAATGAGGCTGCTTTTAAAAATATTTTTATATCCAACCATATTGCTAAAATCTCAATGAATTTTGTCGATAAGTCTATACATGTTCAAGTGTTCTTTGTAGCTAAATCATATTTCTGTAAATACTGCTGATTTTGACTTTAATTCCTGTTTCTCACTTGACCTTTTCAATTAGAATCTCTAGTATTCTGTCACATGTAAGTGATAATAAGGAGCATCCTTCTGTTCTCAATCTTAAAGAAAATACTTTTAAAATGTCACCATAAGCTGGGATGCTTACTATAAGTTTTTGATGAATTTTTCTTATTGATTAAGGAGCTTTTCATCTATTTCTAGTTTTCTGAAAACTTTATCTTGAACAAATATTGAATCTTATTGAATATTTTCTATACTTAATGAGATGAGCATATAGTTTTCTCTTTTTATCCTTTGGCATGGTGAATTGTTTTAATATATTTTCTATTGTTGAAGCATTTATATACTTCTTGGAAGTCTATATGTATATATATGTGTGTGTATATATCCTCTTCAAACACACACACACACACACACATATATATATATACATATATACATTTACATATTTATGTATTTTTATGCTGGGTATTTCATTCATATGTTGGGAGCTAGACTTGAATCCTGTCTTTAATAACTTGTGGTTCGATAATTCTCTATTTTCAGAATTCTCTGTTTTATATAAGGCTTTGGGAAACACAAATACATAGTGCTTTTTCCTCTGGGAAGGAAACTGAAATGTAAATATATTAAATGACCAATCCAACATCACAAATCAAAAATGGAGTTATGTGAAGTGCTTATACTTGCTGTTTTGTACAACCCTGCCACTTACTACTGTATGAACCCAGCATGCCTCAGTATAAAGGAGATAATTACGCTAATCCCTACATCATGTGGTTGCTGGAGATGAAAAGCTACCTTGCAAGTAAAGTGCTTTGCACTGTGCCTAGCACATGGTGAAGAACTCGTTTATTCATCCATTCATTCAATCTTTCAATAAATAATTGTTACACACCTGCCATGTGTCTTAAGAGCTGAGGATATAGCAGAAAATAAGACAAAAGTCCTTGTTTTCATGAAGTTCACAGTATAGTAGTGAGAGGAAGATGAAAAATCATACAGAAGAAAATGGTAAATCAGTGACAGGTTTCCAGAATGAGAGTAGTATGAACTGGTTTATATGTTAAAGAGACCACTCCAGCGCTCCATATAGAATCAACTGTGGCTGGCCAAGGAGAAACTGTGGAAGCTGCTAGGAGGTTGTTACAGTTTTCAAGGCAAGAGATAGTAATGGCTTGTAACAGCAGGCTTGGAGAGAAGTGGATGGATTTGGGACATATTTTGGAAACGTAATCAATGGCATTTGCTAAGATATGGGTGAATGTTGAGGCTTTTACAATCACATTGTGTAGCTGTTTGTAGCTGCTGTAGAGAAATGGTTTAGGGAAAGAAAGCAATTCAGGATTATGTCTAATTTTGTGATTTGAACAACTGAATTATTGCTATGGCCTGAAATCAGAATGTTTAGGGAAGGAACTTTTTTTTTTTTTCCCAAGAGGGAACCAAAGTTGATGTTTAACAAAGATTAACTACCATTATTCTGTTGGTATCTGTCAAATAAAACATTGTCAGTAAAAATATTACAGGATACATGCAAATATTTCTACTTGTGGATTATTATAGCAACTCCAAAAATGTCACATGAAAAATCTAATTCCTCCATAGGACTGTAACTAGAAAGATGTATATCACAGGCAGAGCCACTTGACATCCAAGCAAATCTGATATTCCATTTTTTACTTTCATTAACAGTTCTTTCAATGTCAGCCAACCAAGTGTCTCCTTTGAAGGAAATTCTCTATAACTTTAACACAGAACACTGTTCAATTGCTCTTTGATTAGATTATGCATGAAATTTGTATGTATGCCACTCACCAGAAATTAAGTAATTAAGATGCTCTTAATATTTCAGGGGAAACATTGCAATTCTCATTATTTTAATCCACTGGTGAACTTTAGGTATTTGACAATAGAATGAAATGTCTTCTATCCCCAAGTTAGCCAAATTCACAACTTTGACTTTTTGGCAGCCTAGATTTGTAAGCTTTTGACGCCTGTTCAGAAATAAATATCTCAGGTAAATTCTTAAAGAACAGCTCATTCTTACAAAGAATAGTAATAGTCCATGTAACAGTGGCTCTATTATTAGTGCTTCTCAAGCTCTAATGACTTCGCAGCCAGGGAGTGAGTGGTCTTCTAATCTCCACTTTGCTTTGAGAGGGATCCCTGAGGCCCTAAGGCGCTCTTGGGGCAATGGCACAGCTGTCTCCACTCTCTGTGAGAGCATCTTTTAGTAGCCTCTCTGTGAATGACTAATGGGTCTGTACAGTCCATATGAGTGCACTGCATTGTTTGAACTGGAAATACGAAAAGACAAATATTTTCTTTCGTTAAATTTATATTTTCTTTTGTTCCAAAAATATCCTCCACTAACTTATTGAAAAACAAAAAAGTAGCTAGCTAGTATGACTTGCTTTACAATCTTGAATTGCAATTACCATTTCATCTCAGAAATGTTTAATTATTGGAGTCTGTCATTTTAGCAATAAGGCCTGCTTTTCTCTATGGATTCACCCCTTCCTCTGAGCTGCCAAAAAATAAAGTGAAACAAATCCCAAAGTTGATGCAAAATTCTGTGCTCAGTGGAGACAGCCCTGATTTAATCAATTCAACTGCTGTTGCTTCTGGTACCCACCAATATTGCCTTTTGGCCCCTCACTGTCCAATGATGAAAATATTCTATAAGAGACCTCAGTGTCCCTTTTTATTGGGGAGTAAGTTGTAGCTCTTGAAGGGAGACAAAGCCATCCCCTCAATTCCACACTATGACCAAGTGTTTTTATAAAGCTTCTATTCTATGCTATGCACTGTTTCATGTACAGTGTATCCCTGGAGAACAAAGAACAAAGCAGACTAGTTCTGCATGCCACATATATCCTATCAGGAGTCCCAATCATTAAGTAATTTATCTTGTGTAACACCAGGAAAAGAAAGATGCTACAAACTAAACTATGATAAGCTGTCTGCTAGAAGGTGATTCTAATTTTAAAAATATTAAATTGTGGAATAAAGATAGGAAGGAAAGGAGGCAGGCAGGGAAGAAGGAAGTGAGGAAGGAAAAAAGAAAAGGAGGAAGGAAGGAAGGAAAGAAAGGAGATAGAAAAAAGAAAGAAAAGATAAAAAATAAGATAAGTTGGCTCACTGCCCCCCAAACACTCTGAAATCTTTTAATATATTTTTTCAGTTGTTTATGGATCTTTATTTTATTTATTATTTATATATGGTGCTAAGAATCAAACCCAGTGCCTCACACATGCTAGGCAAGCGTTCTGCCACTGAGCCCCAGCCCCAGCCCCAACACTTTGAAATTTGAGTGCAGTAGTTTGTTTAGAAGTTGTGTGTGGGAACCAACAGAGGAGTGAGTGTGTGAGACAGGAAAGGGATAAAGCCAGTTAGGGTGAAATGATGAGTAGGTGTCCATTGTGGGCAATTGGAGCTAAGTCCCACTCTGATCTTCCTGAAGTCATTTAGAACGTGTCTCAGTGTTGCCCCACCCAAGTGTTACTTAGAGCAGCTGGAGTATTTATCTACCTTCTGCCATCTGCACTGGCTAAGATATCAACTCAGCTAATGTGTCAACTCCCAGTTCTTCAGGCCTTCTCTACCTATAGCCTGGCACTTCAGGGTAACTCCATATGGGCATAGTCACAGATACTTGTGGTAGGAAGCCATCAGTGTGCCAGGAGCAATGAGTGCCTAGGGTATACTGGAGGAACACCAATAGTGCTTGTTACAAGGAGCATTGCAAGGTATTGAACAGTAATTTGAAATTGTAATAAATATCACAAGGGAAGTAAAGCAAAGTAAGGGTGTGGTGTTGGGGGCAGGACTGCCATTTCAGGGGGTATGATGGAGTGAGGGCAAGGTAGCACCTGAGAAAGTGACCTTGCACAGAAAACTGAAGGCTGAGGACTGAGGCATATAAACGAGGAAGTATCTCTATGGAGGGAGCATCCAGTGTACAGGCCCTGAGATAGGAGAGAACATGATAGCTTGAGGCAACTAAAGGAGCTGTTGTGGGTGAAGCATAATCACCAATGGGAAAAATGATAGGGGGAGCCTTTGGTCAGATAGACAAAGGGTTCAATCATGTAGAACTTCATAGGCATTGCAAGGAATTTGGATTTTCTTTGAATAAGATGGGAAGTTTATAGAGGGTTTTGTATGTATGATCTGTTTTGTTTTGTTTGTTTGTTTGTTTTAAACAATCACCGTGATTCCTATATGGAAATAAGATTGTAAGTAAGGAGATGCATCAGGGGGCTGTTGCAATAATCCAGATAAGAAACTACTGTGGCTTAGAGCAGGGAAATGGAAATATCACAGGAGGAAATGTCCTATGGTAAGAGGCTGTGTTTCCTGTCATGCAAAAGTGGTATACAACCATTAATAATAGAAAGGTAAGTAGAGTCCATATCCATAAGTTCAACCAACTATGAATCAAAACTATGAAAAAAAATAAAGTGGCATCTGTACTGAAAAAATAAAAGTAGACTTTCCCCCATAATTTTCTAAACAACACATGTAACAAATATTTACATAGCATTTATGTTGTATTGGATATTGTAAGTAATCTAGAAATTATATTTAAAGTATACAAGAGAATGTGCATAGGTTATAGGCAAATACTGTGCCGGCTTATTTAAAGACCTGAATGTCCTTAGGTTTATCTCTAAGGGTCTTGGAACCAATCCTCTACAGATACTAAGAGACAACTGTATAGAGAAAGCAAATAAGACCTGAAGGTAGATGGGATCATTGACTAAGAATAAGTTTAGTGAAAATAGTACAAATTTAAAAGATGATAACAAGGATAATGAATTAAATATGCAAAAATGGGCTGTGGTTGTGCCTCAGTGGTAGAGCACTCACCTAGCACTTGCAAGGCCATAGGTTCAAACCTCAGCACCACATAAAAATAAATAAATAAATAAATATATATGCAAAAAGTTAAAAGAGCCAAAAGGCTTAGAGCAATAATAAGTCTAGATTGTTAACCAGTTTTTTATAGTTTGAATCTGGAGTGTCCCCAGAGTCTCATGTGTTGAAGGCTTGGATCCAGATGATGGTACTACTGGGAAGTGGCAGAACCTTTAGGAGGTGGGGTGAAGTTGGAGGAAGTAAGGTCACTGAACACGGGCACATTGGGGTTCTGGCCTCTTCCTCTCTCTCTTTCTGCTTCCCATCTTTCCTGAGGTGAGGAGCTGTGCTCTATGACACATGCTTTCCACCCTGATGTTTTACCTTACCACATGCTCAAAGCAATGGGGACAAGTGACCATGGGTTGAAATCTTTGAAACTGTGAGCTAAAATAAATCTTTCCTTCTTAAAAGTTGTTTTTCTTGGGTATTTTTTCACAGCAACAAAAACCTGACATACACAAACTAAAACCTGTCAGGCCAAGGTCCTCATCAGACCATTTGTGAAATTCCTGCAAAATAATGTATATCATACTTAGGTTTCTGTAGAGACTTAAGTCTGCACATAGACTATCATACAACAAACGCTTCCAAATCCTATTTAGAGAGTATATTCCTCCCATTTTATTAGCTCACACATTTCTTGGCTGCCCCTAAAGACCTTTTTTCCCCAATTTTAAATTTTACAAACTCTGCCTCAAACTATGGACTGAAGTAGTTTTTTTATCTGATGCAGTGGTCATGCCTGTAATCCCAGCTACATGGGAGTCTGAGGCAGGAGGATCACAAGCTTGAGGCTGACCTGGGCAACTTAGTGAGATCTTGTCTCAAAATAAAATAATAAGGGCTGAGATTGCAACTTCGTGGTAGAGTAGTCCTGGATTTCCTCCCAATACTAGAAAACAAAGGAGCCTTCTTTCCTCATTCACTTTTTAAATACTATTGTTTCCTTTGATTCTCTTCACCCACAATGAACTATTCCCTAAAGTACCCCCTTTATCCATCAACCCTCTAAAAACATCTAAGGTTCTTGTTCCCAGCCAAAGCATAACAATCATTCTCTTTATTGCCAGAGAAGTTTTATTTCCCGTATCTTCTTCACAGCCTCCAGTCTCAGCCTAACAGAGGTTGTCACTATGAGCATATTTTGTGGGTACCTCTTTGGGTTATTGCCTTTTCCCTCCCCTCTTCTGTAATTTCCCTATACATACATTCTTTCTCTCCTTCCTCCCCCACCCCACACCATTTCTGCCAACAAAAAAATTGCACTTCAAATCTATCTTCTTATCAAATCCTACTTTATGCTTGGTGAAGCCTAGCAGGGGCTATAACAGGTCATGATATAGCAAAGTTGCAGGTGTTGGCTGGGCATTTATTTGTTCATTCATTGAGTGCATACTTCATACCAACCACTCTTCATGTGGTATGAAGATACATATGGAATGCTGTTCCCATCCTCAAGGAGCTCAGTCTGATGGGAGAAATGCATGTATAAAAATACCCAGGCAGGATTGGTAAGTATGGTCATTGAGGTATGCACAGAGTTTCAAGGTGGGTATTCAGGCAGCAAAAAGTTAGGAGAGGGTGCAGGTGGAAAGGTTCAAATCACAGGCACAGGAAACAGCTCAGCCAAAGAGGTCTCAGCACCAAGGACAGCTCTTGGTTTACCCAGCCTCAGGACATTCCTCACATTTTTTGAAGCAGCTCAGAACTTTTTACTGGGCTCTGTCCTTACAGCAAAAGTTTCTGATTTAAAGGAGCCCCTCATTAGGCATATTCTGTATCCCTTTGAGTGAGGAAAAACTATTTCAGCTCATGATTTGTGGATTGAAGACCAGTTGAGAAATATATGTCCTTGGAAGTTACTTTTGGATCAAATCCTCAGGAGATGGTTTTCATTCTAGAGTTTGAGGTAGAAGCCAGGACTTTATTTTATTGAGATTTTCTCAACCTTTGATGTATTGGAGACTGGATTCCTAACTAGCCTCAATAGAAATCATCTCCTTAGTTTCTTATACTACCTACCTGATAGTTATGATGTTATTTATGAAATGAATACTTTGCTTCCCCAAAATACATTGTGAATTTTTAGAGTAATACTTTTCAATATAAATAGAATATGAACTGCATGTATACTAGTTTAAATTTTCTAATAGCTGAATTTTTTAAAAAAGTAAAAAAAAAAAGGAGGGGGCAATTTAAAATTTTATTTTTCCCAGTAAATTTAAAACGTTATTTCAACATGTAATAAACAATAAATGATTAATGAGATCTCACAAGAATGTGAGAGAATTTGAGTAGAGAAATAAACTTTCCTACTAAATAAAAAAATCCAACAAATATGTACTTACACAGAACATTTCAATGTGAACTAGTGGCACTTCAAGAGTTTAGTTGTTACATGTAGTTACTGGTTCCTGGGTTTGGTAGCAAGCTCTCCACATTAGAGTACTGGTCTGTATATTTGCTCTAGTCTCTATCACTAAATCTCCCTAAATATCATGTGGTGTACTGGCCAGAGGAACACTATCACTGTATGAGAGGATATCAAACCCAGTACTTTTGATCCTCTATTTACAACTGAGTTGGAAATGGAAGAAAAGAATGTTTTAAGTCTCAAAATAAGTTCATGTATTATTATTATTATTATTATTATTATTATTATTATTATTAAAATTCACTTTAATGGAGTTAACCAGATAATTGACCACAGAGTAAGTATAAATAGGAATTAATACATGATGATAAAATATTTAGTCTATACAGATGTGTTTAATAATGAGGAAAACTTATGCTGAATAACTTAACTCCTTCACAGAAAAAACACTTTAAATAGTTAAAAAAAAAAATGTTGGGATGACAAACGAGCACAACAAAATTCCAATAATCTTAATTTTAGTTCTGCCACTTGTTAAATTTAGGTTCTTAAGCAAGTAGATTAATCTGTCTAGCCCTTAGTTTCTTCATCTGTAAAATGCAGAGATTGGACTTGATAGGTGTAAATTCCTTCCATTCCTTCTAAGGTTGTGTTGACACTGCTCTTAAGCAAATCCCACAGTCTCTCTACCCCCACTGCCTTACTTCAAGTCTGCATAATTTCTTACCCGAATTTACCACAGCTGGTCTCCCTGGCAACTTCTCAAATCTATCCTGTTCTCCACGCTGCTATCAGGGACACCTTTCTAAATAAAGATTAGATCACTCATGTTTAATGTCCATCAGTGGCTCCTATAGCACACAATCATTGTTATGGCCTGCTTTTATCTACACCCTGGCTTTGAATCCTGGGCTACCTAATACATACTCTTATTCTAGTTTTATAACTGGTACAACTTTCAGAGTTTAGCATAGCTTTTGAGACTGCCTTAGTTTTCTTGGGCTGCTCTAACAAAATACCATAGACTGATGGCTTAAGCAACATAAATTTATGTCTTACAGTTCTGGGGGCTAGGAATTTCAAGACGAAGGTGCTGGTATTAGGATTCCTATTGAACGCTCTCTTCCTAGTTTGTAGATTACCACCTCCATGCTGCATACTGGAGAGAACATCTCTCTCAGGTCTCTTCTTCTAAGGGCATTAATTCTATTATGAAGGTTCCACCCTCAAAGGTCTCATCTCCAAATATCATCACATTGGAGAAAATTATTTCAACATATAAATTTTGGGGAAACCCATTTAGTGCATAGAAAGGACCAAATGGATCAGCATTCAAGATTTAGGGACTAATTAGACCAATACCGGGGAATGTTTTCTCTTATACGAATTCAAATGTACAATTCACTATTTGCTAATGATGTGTGTCATTTTTTAACAGCTTTAATACTTAAGAAGATTTTCCTCATTTTGAGACAAAACTCTTTATATGGGATTTTAAGAATTTTGTGCCAGATTTAATCTTTGTAATTACCTAATCAAACATGTCACTGACTGAAGACACTGAGATAAAGAAAGATTGAGTAACCTCCCAGGATCATATTGCTCACGAGTTTCATAGATTAATCTGGAATCTAGACCTTACACTCTCATTCCACTCCTCTTTCATGTCAACATACAGGTAGAGCATCCCATTTCCAAAAATCCAGAATTCAAAATGCTTCAATATCCAAACATTTTTAGATCCTACATAGTACCATAATTGGAAGATTTCACTCCTGACCTCCTGTGATAGATAGGCACACTTAAAATACTGTATAAAATTACATTCAGCCTTTGTATATAAGGTGTGTATGAAAAATAAATAAATTTCATTTTTAGATTTGGGTCCTATCCCCAAGATATCTCATGTATGTGCATATAATCCAAAATCTGAAAAAAAAAATCCAAAATTTGAAACACTTCTAGTCCCAAGCATTTCAGATCAAGGATACTCAACCTGTATAATATAAATAGTAAAATGGTCAGTTTTCTCATTGCATTGTTTGGTTAATTTTTTCTTTATAAAATATCAGGGGCCCATAATCATCCTCCCCTGTCCATCACATCCTGCTAATTTTTTTTTTTTTTTAAATTGAAAGTCCCATGGATTGAGTCTAATCCTGTTATTCAAATAGAGTGAGAAGCAAGTCTTCCGTTTTGGCTTCTCATTCTGCTCTATCCTTGACCTCATATAATTAAAGACAGTAAGAGTGATGTCCTAATTTCTATAATGTCTTTTTGTGTACTTTGAAGAATGTAAGCTAAATAATTTCTATGGCTCTTTTCACTAAAAATTTTTTACATATGTACAACGGCCTCCCACCCCCAAATAGTACAGTTCACATAACAGCCATTCATTATATCCAACAGTCGCATTAAATATTTAGGAAATTGGCACTTAATGGAAAGAAATGTTAGTTAGTTCCACAAAAGAGTGCTACTAATGGTTGCACTGAATGGTTGCTTGAATTTTACTGTTAATTTGCCAGAACCTCAGTCACTTGAGGGGAGTAATGTGTGCTATGACTTTTCATAGCAACAAACAATGATTTAAGAAAATATCAGGTTTTGTTAATCAACTTTCCAGTAAAATACAAAGTATTAAATAATTTTTATTATTAATAATATTAGGAAATCCTTTCAAGAATTTTATATCTTATTTAAGTATTTTGACTAAATGTGTCTCTAAATTAACTTAGAAATGAATCTATTAAACTATAGTTATTCATTTGTAACTACTTAATTGAAATTATTTAAGAGATATGGAAATTTTTAGCTAAAAGTTAGTTTTGCACCTGAAGTTTACAAATGTGTCCAGAAAATTTTAAAGTGTATCAGGATGAGAAGAGCTTAAGTTTAGGGGATCTACCCAGAACTAAGATGGATTTCTTCATATACAATCCTTTAGAAGATGTTTAGATTTCTAGTGAACCCTCGAAGGACAGCCAACACTAAGGGTGTTGGCCAGCGCAACACTAAGGGTGGAAGGCAAATCAGACTTAACTTTTCATATACTTGTTATCAATACTTAGGGATTAAAAAAATTCAACATAGGGCTGGGGATGTGGCTCAAGCGGTGACACGCTCACTTGGCATGCGCGGAGCGCTGGGTTCGATCCTCAGCACCACATAAAAATAAAATAATGATGTTGTGTCCACCGAAAACTAAAAAATAAATATTAAAAATTTCTCTTTCTCTCTCTCTCTCTCTTTAAAAAAAATTCAACATAAAGTACCATTTGAAGGCAAATAATTTTAGCTGTTGATTCCTACAGCTGATCCTAAATCTGCAAATCTTTCTGGTTTGTCCTTTTAAAAGACTTTTGGGCATTTCATTATTATATTTTTGTAAATAAAGACTGCATCCATTCTTCCGGGTACATATGAATGGCTGCCAACATATCGAATAACAGACGCTGCGCCACAAAAAGCATCAAATTGGATTAGACAGCCGAGAAGGGACACTTGGCGGGTAGAAGAAGCTTAAGGTCCTGTTGTGGATTTGCCTGCCTCAGTTATGTAAATAAGTTGGATGGTATTAGACAACCTTTTAAATATGAGTAATTAACTATAGAAAATAAGGTCAACAAAACCTTGAACTAGAGAGAGATCATCTGAATGAAGCAAAGGTCATGGACCACTAACAATTCATACAGACCAGAACAAAAACAGGTCTGTGGAGTTGCATTCCTGTGTAAGGTCATTTCAAATTACATAGAATGGGAGAGGGGCATTTTCAGAATTAGTATTTTGATTTAAGGATAGGTAATTGAAAATGTGCTTTTGTTCTTGTTATCAATTCTCATCATTGGTAGTGCCTTCTGCTGCTTGTGGAAAATAAAAGAGGAATAACAACGAATTAAAAAGCAAAGGGAAACAGTGGACTGCCAATAGAAAGATATTGAGTCATGCATCTGTGCTAAGTGTGAGTTGTGGTCTCTCCCAGGAATGTAATTTGAGATATGGAAAGAGGCTGTGCAGTTGGTTTTTAACATAATAAGATTTCTGTGCTTCAGCTGGAAGCAAAAAATAAATCTGAAAGCCAGTGAAGACTATTTTTCACTTCACTACTCTGGAATTAGCTCAAAGAAGACAAAAGAAGTCACCGTATCTTTGGAGTCTTCTGTGCAAGATAAGCGACAGACACTCTGTGCATCCAAAGAATAGAAGAAAGATCAAAATAGTTGAATCTGAGAGTTCTGAGCATTTCCAAAATTACTCTTCTCTTACTTGGTAGTCATTCAGCCCATTTTTCAGTGAACACTTTTAAAAAAGGAGCTGGTGGAACAGATTCATAAGACATGAACTAGTCAGGTGAAGAATTTGAAGGGGAAGTTTCTACTTTCTTCTGTTTTCTTTGTTATGAGGGAGAAAAATAGGGAACCTCCTATTTATTCTGTGAAGAAACATATGTGAGTGGCAGAAGCATTTATTGCTTTTTAACAGTTATGATTTGTATGATATAGTCAACATAAGATTTAATATAGATTCTGATATGATGGTATCTGTGGTTTGAGACGGTGCTCAGCAACCCTAACACTAAGGTTTATACATTAACAAATTCCAGCTCCACAGTTTTATTCCAGTGTGACTTTATGCAAGTTACTTCTCTGATGCTCAGTACACCCTTCTATAAAATGGCAATAATTGGAAATACATCAGTGTTCTCATGAGGATTAAATTAATTTAAATATGATTTATTAGATGTAAATATGCCTAAAACAGTTATAGAAGGATTCCACCTCTTACTACATAACCATATCCAAAGGCAAAATGGTTGAATCTTCCCTATTCTCAATTTCTCTTCATTTTTTATTCTTCATCTTGTATAAAATATTATTTACATCAGAGGCATTCCATTTTATTATTTCTGGATTGCTAGATACTGTTTTATTTTTATTTAAAAATAATCGAAGAAGTCTATTGGGGAGGGGGATATCTGGTAGCCAGCACCCCCCTTTAAATATGTCTGGATCACTCACAGGCACAAGCACTCCATGTTGTGTTTCTCAAGTCAGGCAGGACTGTAGTCTGCCTGCTCATGCTTGTCACCTCCAGGCTGATCACAAACAGGAAGGAGAGATGCTCAAAGACCAACTTTGAGCATCTCTCCTTCCAGTTCAAGCCAGTTCGGTCCTCCCTCACCTCTGTTCAACCTATTTCACCTCTATCTCCCATCTAGAAGGACCTTCCTTTTATTTCTGAGAGATGGATAAACAACACCTCTTTGTTTCCTTATTTCTTCTCTGGATATTTTAATACTTTGAAATCACTGGCTTTGACAGAATGGGTTTTAGAAAAGCTACCTAGAATATGCATTGTATTTGGGGAGACATGGTTATAAAGAAAAGGAGTCAAGGAACTATGTAAGTATTGCAGGCTTAAAAGTGTGTGTGTGTGTGTGTGTGTGTGTGAGAGAGAGAGAGAGAGAGAGAGAGAGAGAGAGAGAGAGAGAATACAATGAATTTGAAAAGCAAAAAGCTGATGAAGAATCCTAGATGAAAGAAAAATGACTAAATAAAATTGCTTCCAGTTTTGTTTTTCTATTAAACATTTTGTAAAATTGCATTTCTTTAATTATATTTGCTTTCCATTTTCTTTTTCAATTAATTATGAAGAAAAGAAAGATTAGGTGGTGAGAATTTTTGTGTTAAATAGTAGGAAAATAAGAGTGGGAGAAATGACAAAACTTTAAATGAAGAATGTATAAATAAGAAAGTTGAGGTATATGGCAATTATGAAAAGTTAACATTATTAAGCATTTACTGATAAATGAGAAACAGCTTTGCATGTATTATAAGATTTTTCTTTGAGACTCTACGAGGTAAGTTACTACTACTATGAACATTTACAAATGAGAAAATGAGTTTTGAAGAGGCAAAAAGTCTAAGGTTAAAAACTCATAAGAATCAGAATTTGAACTCTGGACTCTTAACTACTTGCGGGGAAGGATCTCAGAACTCTTTACCACCATGCCTCTCTATAAATATGTAGATGTGAGCTGGAAAATAAATGGAAACATGATGGAATAACTGAGAAAGAGAACAGTTCTGGGCAAAGAGAAAAATAATGATAGATGAACTGCTGGAAATGATGGAATAAATGAAAGACTATTCAAGGAAAGACAAGTGGTGTAGAAAAACAAGGCAGGACAACATGGGAAGAAGGGCACATAGTCAAGAACTAATTATTCATACCAATCATTATGTGATAAGATGATTTTATTTGTCTGTAAGGAATATCTTTTCTCTAATTACATGCAAGTTCATATGTGGAATCATGCAGGAAAGGATAGTCATGTGTCTTGATAGATACTAGTGATGGGCCTCACAATTCATAGGTACCTAATATGTGCAAAGTGCAGAGTTTGAGATGAGAGTTACAGAAAAAGTTTGCAATTCGAGTTGGGAAGAAAAGAGAATTTCATTTTTTAAAAGCCAGATTATAAAGCAAGGCCATCCATGTAAGGCAATGTTAAGTGCCAGATAATAAAGTCTCAGGGAAGAGTTGTAGTTCTTAATGACTGGGTGAAATCAGTTAAATCATCCAGGGTGCAAATGATTTGATCTTGATATTGGTGGAGGGGAAAGATTTAAACTAATGGAAAGAAGTAAGGAGTGTGCTCCAAGAGTGGCATCTGGAAACGCTGTATAGAGATGGAATGGGGAAGGCATGGGAGGCCAGGATCAGAGACCTGTTTCACTGAACAGTTTAAGATTCATGACAAATCAATTGGGATTCACAGGTAAAGGTTGGAGTGCAAAGGATTTAGAATAATAGACTAAGGAATTTACTCCATAGGCAGTTGAAATAGCTTCATGTGTGGATAATAAATGCTATTTGGTGTTTGGAAAGATTAGCATGTCTTACATCTATTGAACTGGCCAAAATACCTTCAGATAACTTCCAGTACTGCAAAATGTAAAGCTTGTACTTCTTGTTGCCCTGGAAATAGCAATGCAACCATTTAATAATTTGGGATGGCATAAACACATTTCTGCTTCTATTTTAAGGAAAAATTTTCAAGAGTTCCTTGTGTCTGGTGATAAAAATCGTGGTACAGAATTTCAGTGGAATGTGGTGTGTTCACTTGAAATTACAGTTCTGAATACTATTAGCAACATGAAAAATATTTATGACACAATGTAGGATACAAAAATGAAAAATCTCAGGATTACAACTTTACTTATATCACACATACACACACACACGTGTACACAAAAACGTGCATCCACACATGCATGAACCGTAAGGACACCTTGATGAAATAAAAATGAGAGACAGTGAAGAATATTATTATTTCCTGTAGTGTGGCATAGGAAAGAAAGATGAATCATTAGTAGGTTGAATTGGAGCAGAGGGGGTAAAATCGGTTGAAAGACTTGCACTGATCTCTTGGAACTCAGTCTGGGTTTAAAACCTCCTATTGTATTAGAGTAGGTGTTTAAGGCTTTCTGAATTTTCTTGGGTTAAGATTGCATATCTTTCATCAGATTCTTAAATTTTTTTCCCAACTCTTAAATACTTGCATAATTAAGAAAAATCTAAAGGCACCCGTTTTGTTGTTGTTGTTCTAATTAGTTATACATGACAGTAGAATATATTTCGATTCATTGTACTCAGATGGAGCACAACTTTTCATTTCTCTGGTTGTACATGATGTAGAGTCATACCATTTGTGCAGTCATACATGTGCCTAGGGTAGTGATATCTGTCTCATTCCACCATCTTTCCTACCCCCATGCCCCCTCCACTACCCACACTCCCCTTTGCTCTATCCAAAGTTCCTCCATTATTTTCATGCCCTTCACCCCCCATTATGGATCAGCATCCACTTATCAGAGAAAACATTTGGACTTTGGTTTTTTGGAATTGGCTTACTTCACTTAGCATGATATTCTCCAACTCCATCCATTTACCTGCATTTGCAGGCACCTGGTTTTTAATGTGTCCAACAAACATGATTGTAAAAATGATGATAAAAGAGAACTTGCTAGGAATTTCTAAGAAAAGGTGATAGATTTTAGTTTAGAAAATATTTGAAATATCTAATTTAAAAGAGCTCTTCCAGCTAGGGTGATTTTGGTGAGTTTTATTAGAGTAAAAATTTCAAACCTTTATTTTATTTTTGAATCAATTACTTCTGCATTATTTAAATAAGGTTTTAAATGTCAAAAGTAAAGTCACTTAAAGGAAAGAATTTACAAGTCATATATTCTTATACAAGGATATACTCAGGGGAAATGGATCCAGAAAAGGTGTCTGTGTGTGTGTGTGTCTGTGTGTGTGTCTGTGTTTGTATAAATATATAATGAAAAAGAGGTAGGACAATCATATAGGCATTCCAACATACTTCAGCAATGTGTGGCTGTCTGAGAGGTCATTGCTATAGCAACCGAAACATCCAGGAAATGGTAATAAGTCTTGTTTTACAATGAAAATGGAATTATTTGCAATGGGAACCCTAGCTGTGTTTCTGTTAAATGATTTGGATGTTCCTGGAGCCAAGCAGTCTCAGAAAAATAGTTAGGTTGAACCATATGAAATTGCTGAAATTTGACCTTTTTTGACCTACAAAACAGCAATTTCATGTGTTTTGATCCCTAATGTTTCTTATTCCTTACAACCTCTTTTTTTTTTTCCCCTCTCCTTTCTTCCGTCTCTTGTTACAATCTTTCAGATTTCACTTATGGTTACATTGTTACTATTCCATTCTTGAATTGTCTGATAAATTTTCATATGTATATAAAGATAATCTCGCTAAGAAGTCGTTGCATAAAATACTATTAGACATTTGTTTTAAATAAAATTCACGTTGTATAATAGCTTCATATGAACATGAGCAGCCATAAGGGAATTCTATATAAAGTAATACAAGGATATCAGGGATATTCTGTCAGTTCATCAGTTCTCTTTTTAAAGGCATCTGTGTTCCGATTACTTTTATTTGCAGTACTTTTTTTTTTAAGAATCATTCTTAATTGTACCAATAACAGAATTCTCTTTTTAAAACAGTTGTCTATAGGTACTCTAAACAAGGTGGGTCAGGAATGGCAGGGGGATGATGATTGAGAGAAAGGTAAATAAAGACCTGAGGGTTAAATATGGGATAACTGTCTCTGAGTTTTCACACTGTCGGAAATTTCAGTTTTGCTATTTTGATGGTACACAGATTCAGAAGGCAACCCAATCTCTGATGTTCTCTTGAAATCTTTAAAAATGTACTAGTTTATCTCAGAAACATTTTTTTTTCCAGTTTCTCTCAACTCAGCTGCACAATGCCTTTCTAGAATTTTGGCATTTTTCCTATTAGTAATTTATGAAAAAATGCCATAATTTTCTGTGGGGTTGCAGGGTCTTCATACTGTATTTACAGAAACAGATGACTCCTGTGGCACTTTCACCAAATGACATGGCATTTAACTTGTCTCCACTCTGCACATCTTCAGCTTTGAGGAACACCTTTTGATGCCTGTGTGCTTCAGGGTTTAGCATAACTTTTCAGGGAGGAGGAAAGAAATTCATGATTAATTCATAAGCTGAGTTTATTGGCTACTTTAGTAAAACTTTATCTCATTCAACCAGCTAACTGATATTCTATTTTGCATCTTGTAAAGAAATTCAAAATATAAGCATTCATCATTTGTGCACTAGGAGAACCTACAAAATATTGTAAAGAACTGGCAGTGAATGTAACTTTGGACAAATAAGAAAGCCTATTAAACAGTAACAAAAATAAAAATCATGAAGGTAAAATATTGGAAGAATGCTTGAAAGAATAATTTGCTCATAGTTTCATTCACAGAATGGTGTTTTATTTATTTAAGACAAACCCTAGTCTTGGTGTGGTGGTATACACCTGAATTCTAGCTACTTGGAAGACTGAGGCGGGAGGATTGCAAGTTCCAGGCTAGCCTCGGCAGTTTGGTGAAACCCTGTCTCAAAATAAAAAATAAAAAAGGGCTGTGGGTGTAGCTCAGTGGTAGAGCACTTGCTTAGCATGAAGAAGGCTCTGGGATTATTCCCCAGTACCGTAAAACAGCAACAGCAAAATGCACTAGCATATACTTACTGTGTTCCAGGCATTGTTCTAGGTAGTTTCTGATTATTAATTCATTAATCCTCATAAAAATTTGCTGAATAAAGCACTATATTTTACAGATGAGGAAACTGAGGCACTAAGGGTGAGTATTCTACTTTGGCATTATAATATATTGAATTTTAAAATTGGGATAGAAACTATTTTTAAAATTGAACTGTTCTGGTTTATTTTAATAAATATTTAGATAAATGTGTTTAGTTTTCAATGAAGAAATGTATATATAAAAAACCACATCTAATATTATGCACTTATGTTAAAACAATATCAAGTCATATTATGTAGATAATCAGTTACAAAGTGGAAGTGGATAGGTCTGGACAACCTGAGAGATAAAATATAGGAGACAGAGCAGAGTTTGTTCATTTTGGTTCTATAAGTTTCCTCTCCTGGTCCCCAAAACAGAACTACTTATTTGAGAATATGTTAAACAGGATTATAAGGATTAATAACCTGATGAGTTTAAAATGAGATATCCAAAATTACATGTTTTGAGGGCAGAACTGCTTTTTTGGAAGGAGTAATAGCTAGCACAACTTTGACCTTTCTTAATAAAAATTTATTGCAAGATAAATAATTTGTGTAAAGGTTCCCCTTCTGCATGACAATCCTTATGGTCCTGTTTTAGTAGGACATTACCCATTCTTATCATAAAATGACAGATTTGATGATGGATTTTGAGGAGCCTGGTACACCCCATACCTTTATTTACTGAAAATGTTTTGAGTAGCCCACTGGGTAACCATTCTTGCAAAGGATCAGGCACAGTGGGAGCCAGAGCGAGAAATGGGCCTACAGAAGCATTTAGCGTTTAATGGGTCCATGGCTGTAGTGAAGCAGTGTCCTGAAATAATTCAGATTAGGCTTGGTCACTCAAACTGCTTAATCGAACTCCTCTCTCCTCCATTCAGCCCTTACCCCTCAGTGCACAGTCACAGTTTAAAGCACCATTTTAAGGAATCCTTGCACTGTCCTTTAAAATGCACCCTCTTTCAGATTGGTGTGTGAGCCTTTTTTAAACTTATGGGAACAGCTAACTTGGAAAATAAAAGGTTATGTTAACATATTAATTGAAAAATATGGGCAAATTCTATATTCCAATGGAATTTTAAAAAAATTTTTCTTCATTTCAAAGGAGTGAAAATACCCAAATGGGTTATAACTATAAATCATACTCTTTCCTCTGTTTTCTGTTGTCAGAAGCATGTGCTGTTATCAGTGACTAGCCAGCAGATTTTTTTTGTTTTCTTATACCACTAATTACACACCCATGAAGCAATAACTTTAAAGGCTTTCCCCTTCTGCTTGTTTTATGTCTTAAAAAGAGTAAAAAATAAGTCAGAAAATTATTTTCTATTTTTCAAATTTTCATTAGCATAATTCAAAGTTAATTAGGATGTATTAGGCCAGGAGCCAGATGTGCAGTGGGAGGACCCAGTAGGTTTCTCTGATGTCTCTACTTGGTTAGGGTTTATTAGAGGTGTTCTAGCTATGATTATTGTTGATCTCTTTGACAATATGTTTTAAAGGAGAGTATGTTGTGCTTTTGTGAAAAAAAGGCATTATTTTAGGCAGACCTCAAGATATACTTTTAAAAAGTTTAAGAGAAATATATCTATTGTTCATAATTGTCACTGTAAAATAGATGTGGAACAGATTCTTAGGTTTGTTTTTAGGACGCAAATAAGGATAATTGAAAAGACAATGAATGAACACTGGTAAATGACTTGTAAACTTTCTTATCCTAAAGATTTTTCCTAGAAAACCCTAAAGCTTGAAAAGTTATACTAGAAATTCAAGCAAAACCAGGTGGCTTAAGGATTCGTGTCAACTCCAGCATTGAGGTCCTGCCAAACATGATACATTTTAGAACACCTTCTGTTACTTTCTTTAGATCTTCTTAACATGAGATATAATCCTAATGTATCTAACACTCTAATGAGAATACCAGCTCACCATTTATTATTTTTATTTGTGTACATTACCAACATTTTGAAGTTCTTACAGATTAGATAGGTAAATACCAATAACAATGGGCATCCTAGACACACCCCGAAGAGGAACAATATTGAAAAATAAATAGATAGGGAAAAGAAATGAAATGAATAATTCTAGCATTTATTTTTACTAAGGTATCGCATTGAATTAATTGAAGCAAATGAAGTTTCTAGGCTACCATGAAAGCGCAAAGTAAAAAATGACTATTATGAGTACTGTGGATGGCGGGTTATACACGTGTGTGATATAGACTATATATATGATTTAAGTTCTGGTAACTGCAATAAAACAAGCCAGTCAAGAACTGTGTCCTGTAAAGAAATTTTATTTAAAAAACCATGTAGGGCTTCCAGAATGTTATTTTGAGTTAGTTTTAAGTTAAAAAAAAAAAAAAAAGAAGAAGAAGAAGAGGAGGAGGAGGAAGAAGAAGAAATTATGTAGCACTCTTACCCTTTCCCCTCAAAGGTGAAAATGTGGCAGTTACTTTTCTTGAAACAGTACTACTGAGCTTGACCTATTCTGTATTTTACTGAATAATTTTGAGCGACTAAACAGATATTGCTTGCTTCTAAATGCATAGGAGAAAATGTTTAACCCTATTGTATTGCCACAAAGCCAGGCTGATCACCCTGGGAGGCCTGGGAGGCCTGAGCAGCTCTGGATTGGCTGTCAGAGCAGGACTTTAACATTTTACTGCACATGGTCCAGCCACCGCAGGGCTCAATTGCCAGGGCTTTTATCTGCAGAAATGTGCTGGGATGAGCACTTTGTTTAAGATCTTCCTCCTGCCACTGGAAGGAATGGGAAGCGCTAAGATATCTTCGTTTACAAGGTAATCTGTGCTTGTTTATTTACAGAGGGAAATGATGTTTGACAGCCTTGTTTACTGGGACCGATTGATTTTTGTTCCTCTTCTCGGGTATCTTTATATTGATTTGTTTAAAACTGAAGTCAAAATTAGAATAGTATTACACCCATTAAGACTTGTCTGAAGCTTTGGTTCTCTGTTGTTCATTGATCTGGGTTTTATTTAATCCGTTTAGTGGAGTTTATTTCAAAAATAAGCATCTTTCACATGGCTTGCTCAACACTTAAAAGAGACTTAGATGGGGTAATGACAGTTGTATTTGATTTGAGTATTTTTAGTAGCAAAATGTGAACATATTTTAAAAAACTGAAATGCTAGTGAGTTTATGTTTTCTTTTAGGGTACACCAACAGAGTTTGTTAACAATTCATTTCAATGCATTTGGTCATTCTTTGTGTAGTTATTTGTTCTTAATAATGTCAGGGACCATTTTTATAGTACCTTAAAACAGTTTTCTAATCAGATCTTATTCTTCCTTATTTTCTGCATTACTGATAGTTTAAGTAATATTTTAATACAATACTTTATGTGTGATTTGTTTAAAACTGAAGTATGTACATAAAGTATTATATTAAAATATTAATAAATAAATTTTATATAAGGCATAAACTTTACTCATGTGCCTTTTGATTTAAAAGATTCTCATTGTCATTCTGCTGTACTAACACTTACTAAGGGTTTCCCTTAGGTTTTCTGTATGAATTCTCTTGTATTCCAGAGAGTTCAGTGGTCAAGTGGATGAGAAAAGCTGAAGTAGAGACACTTTTTTTTTTTTTTAATACCATAATTTGATTTATTAGCTTTAGCTTATGAAATATCCTCAGAGACTATCTATAAAATTATTTTTAATGTCTCTCAGTTTTTTGAACCTTATGAAATGGAACATGGTATGATTACACTTATGCAACCAAACTAGTACATTAAAAACAAAGTTTTCACACCTTATATACAAACGGAGATATGAAAAATTGTGGTAAATATGTATATTAAGAATTGTAATGCAAAAAAAGTACATGTATAATGGCATAAATTAACATGAACATACTTTATATACAGAGATCCGAAAAATTGTGCTCTGTATGTGTAATAAGGATTGTAATGCATTCCACTGTTGTTGTGTATTTATAAAAATAATAAAATCAATTAAAAAAAACCACAAAGTTTTACATGTTTAGAAACACTCCTGAAAATACTCATCTATTGCAGCTGGACATGAAGCAAGTGTATTAAAAGATATTGCTATTTTCCCAGGACATTTTTTTTATCATTAGATTTTTCATGAACAGTAACAAACTATCATGAATGTAACTGTAAAAATTAGTTATGTTTGTACATAGTGCTTTGTAGTTTACACTATCTAGTTTGATTCACTTAATCATCTTCTACAGATAGAGCAAATCTTATCAGCCACATTTGAAAGATGAGAAAAGTAAAATTTAGAGACAACTGAGTGGCATGTCCCACACTACACAGCTAGGAACGTGCAGAGAGAATTCCCACCCAGGCATTCAGAGCAGTGCCCTTTCCAAGACACTGTTGGCTCCATGTGCTTGGTGTTTGCTTTAATGATAAGACTGTTTGGACTAAGCCTTTTAATAGAAAGGCTCTGGCAACAGCTGGTGTTAGGTTGATCAAAAATGAAATCAAAGCCTGTGTGGTTGGAAAGTGGAAATCAAGAGAGTGAGAGAGAAAGGAGAAAGGACTCACTCCCAAATAACTGAGTGTTGATGAAAACGCGGTGCATGAGGTTTGTGCTCCCTCCTTTGCTCTATTCTATAATGTATTGTTTAGTGGGAAATCCTCAAGCATCTACCCATGCAGGGATGATTGCTCTTGTCCTTGGTTTATTTTGAGAAATTTACTGGGCCTCATGTCCACAGGCCACTGTAAGTTACAAATTAGGGCACTCTTTCCAAACTTGATGTTTATATTTAATTTCCAGAAAAATAAATGATCAGATCTATATATCTCCTTTAATTATATATATGGCCTCAGTCTCATATTTGCTTGAATGACATTGAGAATAATAGTTATTTCTGCTACTGAGTAATATTCACTTGCCATGTCTGCCTTCTTTTCATTATGAATTTTCTTTTTTTAATTTTAAATATTTTTGGTGCATTATAGTTATACACAATAGTAGGGCTCATTTTGACACATTCATAAAGGAATATAACATAGTTTTCTCCATTGCAGTCCCAGAGGCACTTCCTTCCTTCCCAGGATCCCCTTTCTCTATTCCATTGGTCTTCCTTCTGTTATTTATTTGTTTTTTTTTAACTGATGAATAATCATTATATATATAATTGGAATGCATTGTGGTGTATTCATACATGCACATAGTATATAATCTGTTCAATCTCATTCTCCACTTCTTCCCTTTTCATTCTGAATTTTCTTAATCTTCAAATAACTATGCTCTTTGAGTTTAATTCCACCACTTTGTCAACCCACTTCTCACTGAGTGTTTTCATGACTTCTTCCCATTTTTCTCAGGAAATCTCATTATGGATACTATATTGTATAATACTTAACCTGAAAGTTGAATGAAAACTGAAATGCTTTTTCAAGCTTTGGCCCCAGCTGAAATATTTCCTACTATGTTATTAGTATTAGTAATGTTCTAGGAATATTCTCTCTCCTGGTTTGTTCCCTAGTATTTAAAATGTACTGTTTAGTGGGAAATCCTCATTTACTACAGTAGCCTTTGGTAACGTGCCATTCAAGCCAATTCTATTAATCCTGTTATATGATTTTTTTAACACAAAAGGCAGACTACTTAAGTGTGTTTTTTATCTTGCAAATACAATTATAAGAGTATTTAGATTTTACACATATAATTTCTTTAATTAACATTATTTTTTTACTATTGAAGATTATAAAAAATTAAATGGCCCATAACTCATGGCACTCAGACATCTGGTTAATGATTTAAACATTTCTAATGATTTAAATATTGAATAGTACATAAAGATATGTAAATATCTCCTCAAGTCCTTTTTCCCCAAGGTAAATGCTGTTATCAGTCTTTTGTGTATCCTTCCCTTCTATGCTTTCTAAGCAGTACTGGCTAAAATTGATGTTTTAAATATATGATTCTGAATTAAGACTATAATGTGATCACTTTGTGGGATGATTCACTCACTCAACAAATATTTATTAATGATCTGTGTTAAGGCATTTTCTAGGCACTTAGGGATATAGCATGAACAAAATAAACAAAACCATGATTTTCATGAAAGCTTTGTCCTGTGCATGAGACAAGAAGCAATATAAACCAATAAAATATTTAATATTTTAGATGTTGGTAAGTGTTGAAAGAAAAATTAAGTAGAGAAAGGAGATGGGGATTGAATGTTGCCCTTTTGATAGGGCAGCCAGAGAAGTCCTTGTAGAGAATTTGGCATACAAGGAAAGCCCTGTAGAAGACAGGAGAGCAAGCAGTGCATCTTAGAGGAACTAAAGTAACAGCTTAGAATCCCCAGCTCCAGGGAAAAATCTTTTTTCTAAATGTCAAGAGGTAGGATATTTTTTTCTCCCTAGTAAGTCATCGAAGATGGAAAAAAAGAGAAAGAGAATTTATTTAAAGTGATAGTGCACTAAGAATGGTCATTTATAAGAAATTTCCCCATCTTAGTTATTCTGCAAAACTGAGCCCCAGATCAAGAGTGAGAGTGCTCTCACCTGCTTGAGAAGATGCTGTGGCAACTCAGAAATTCTGGTTACACTTTCATCCTTCTTTGATGGTACTGAAGGTTGCCAAGAATTTTTCCTTATAGATTGGTTGAAAAGACTAATGATATATTTTCCCCTTTTCCACAAGGGGAATTTCTGGAATCTTCCCTTTGGGAAGTAGTCCTTTCCACCACCTTCCTGGAAAACCTGGAATTGTGCTTGACTACAGCTCCTCCTACATGGGGAAGGGACTGCCTGCTCCTATTATCTTTGGGTGATCAGGGCCTCAGGGCTAAGGTTTGCCAGGCTTATGGTGTCTGAGGTCCTGGTCTTGGCTAAAGCTAAAAACAGGATTAAATTTTACACACAGGAGTTAAGTCAAGAACTGCTTATTTGGGCAATATGGTCATAAAACAGACTAAAAAATGTGCAAGGCCCTGGGTTCGATTCTGAGTACCACTAAAAAAAGGGAGGAGGAGGAGGAGGGGTGGGAGGAGGAAGAAGAAGAAAGAAGAAGAAGAAGAAAGTTTTGTGCATTGGTATTGGGACTTAACTCAAGGGGAAGGTGCTGGCTTCGTCCCAGACTTCTATACCTCCTTACTGCCCTGTCTCCACCATAACTGGAGGCATCCACTTCTTTATACTTTGATGCTGAGCCTGTTGAAGGGAGGCAAGTTGCTTTACTGAGAACTGCAATAGATTCCTGTCAAGTATTTATTTTTATTTTTTATTTTTTGCAGAATAGTTCACTTGCTGATTTGACTACATCTAAATTTGGCATGTTTTGACCCTTTCTAAAATGATTTGAGAGAAGCATTGTTATTGACTTGGAGGTAGAGGGAAGGAAAGACTTTAAAGAAAATTTTTTTTTCCTTAGGGGCTGAAGTAATTCATATATATATATATATATATATATATAAAGAAAAAGGATGGGTTTGATCATTGAAAGCTGTAAATATCTATCCATGTACTATCACACTGGATCAAGCACAATTCTGCTTTGTAATTGTCTTTTCTTCTTGTCTCAACCTGGTTCCCCTTCAGCCTATTCTCAAACAGCCTGTTTCACCCTTCAGAGGGAAAGTCAGATCCTGTCACTCTGCTCAAAACCCCTCAAGCATTTCCCATTTCATTCAGGGTAAAAGCCAGAGGCCTTGAAACAATATACCAGTCCAAGGTCATCTGATGTCCACCCTGTGCCATTTCTGACATTTATTCCCTTTGTGCCTACTCTCCCCAACCCCTCAAGCATTTTTGCTGTTCTCAAACAGGAAAATGAACTCCTGCCTCTGGATCTTTGCATTTGCCAGGACTCCTCACCCTGCCTGCAGAGCACTTTCTCAGTAGCCCATCCACTCAAAGCACATCCTTTAAGGAGGCTTCTCCCTGAGCTCCTCCTCATCTTGCACTCTCATCCACTCACCATACTTTGTCCCCCTCCCACACTATGTTTATTTAGTTATTTATTTTTCTTACTATTTGTTTTCACTCAGTGGAATATAACCTGCTTGAGAAAAGAGGATTTCTGCCTGTTTTATTCCCCAGCACCTAGGACAGTGCCTGGTACATCAGAGGTTGAATGAATGACTTGTGGAAATTGAAGAAGAAAAGAGAACTCACTATCTCTAAGAGAAACAGAAATCTGGAAATTGCACACACACAAAAAATTTAAAATGAAAGAAATGTGGTGTATATGGTATCCATTCCCACTGACAGGCCTGTTTCTGGGTGTTTTGGATAGCTGATTCAGAAGGAAAGGCCTTGGATATCTCCAGTGTCATGCTGAAATGCAAATGATGCTGGGAATGACAATGAGAATAATGCAAAAAAAAAAAAAAAAATCTAGGTGGAAATGGAAATTGGTTGTTTCAGTTTCAGAGTAATGATTTTCAAAGTGAAGGGACTAAATAGGAAATACATTAACGAAAACTCTTGTCTCTGAAAATGTAAACTTCATTCACATTCCAATCTGTGCACTTTTTCAAGCCCAGTGATCCAAGGTCATAGGGCACTTGTATTAGCATAGACCTTGCTTTGTTAATTCACTTCTAGCTAACCCTGTGAATTCTTTGTTATGATGGTGGCCTTCCAATGACAATGAAACTAAGCTCTCATAACACTGGTAACATTTATACAGCACTTAGACAATTCCTCCAGGAATTGTCCCCAGAGACCTTAAGAGATAGGTCAGGATTATTAACCCCATTTTGTACTCAGAAAAGAAGCAATTTCCCTAATGTCACCTGGTAAGCTATTAAATTCATAATTTGACTGCTTTATTTATAAATAATGGTCTACTTAATACAGGTTGTGATACATTAAAGATGACTTCTTTAAGTAGACAGCTTCATATTGGGAATTAATTATGGTTAGTGACCTGGAACTAATAGTATTCCAGATTTCTCTGAGACCAGAGTTTTGTCATCTTAAACGGGGAAACGGATTTAGAAGATCCTGTATTCGAGCCTCCCGAAGCCATTTGATATTGACCAGGATTAGGCTACTCTGCTCAGTTACTACTATGGAGAAATCTGTAAGGGCTTATGTGTCATTGAAGGACCTCTCAAGCCATAACTTAAATCCCATTAGAATCCCCCACACACTTTTTTTTTTTTTAATACTAGAAAGTTCCATTTGGCTAAAAAAAAAAAAAAAACAAAAAAACAATCAGTAGTCACATAGATGACTAAGAAATAGAGACAAAATTCTCATTAGGAGGACTCATCGCCAACCAATATTATGGGAAACACAGGACAGAACATTAGAGAAACTACATTGGAGTTGTATTTGAAGCCATTTCTGTTGCGCTTCATTCCTTTTTCTTTCCAGAGCAGTCTTATGAAAGGATCTCAAATTCAGTTCAATGAGCATGTCAAATACTCAGGAAGTTGTGAGGAAATGTAAAAGTGAGGGGACTGCTTGTAAGTTCATGTCTGTATCAAAAGGAAACTAGAATACTACAGCATATACAGAGAATTTTCAACCAAAAATGACTTGCCAGCTTTGAAAAGAAAAAAAAAATGTCTTTATCCAGATGTTGGAAAGTTTTTCAAAACCTCTTCTCATTTCATCTTTATGATGATTTTTGCTTACTGCCAGTAACAACAACAAAAATGCACAAATTCTACTTTTAATTTGTTTTTTGTCCATTTCCTTTAAAGAGGGAATGCATTCATTCTTTTTTCCTAATGTTCCTAAATCTGATTTACTCTATACCACTGTCTTTATAATCTGATTTATTACTTGAAATGTCAGCTACAGTTTTACACCAATAGGCAATTTAATGGAGCATTTAAAAGGTTGTTTTTTTTTAAATTTTTTATATGTTTTAATTAGTTATACACGACAGTAGAATACATTTATGTACTTTGATATATTATACATGGATGGGATATAATTTCTCATTTTTCTGAGTGTACATGTTGCAGAATCACATTGGTCATGCAGTCACATATATACTTACAGTAATGTCTGTTTTATTCTACTATCTTTCCTATCCCCACATCTCCTCCCCTCCCTTTACTTCTCTCTACATAATCTAAGGTAATGCTATTCTTCCCTAGTGCCCCCCCTACCATTGTGAATTAGCATCTGCATATTAGAGAAAACATTTGACCTTTGGTTTTGTGGGTTTGGCTTATTTTCCTTAGCATGATATTCTCCAGCTCCAACCATTTGCTGGCACATTCCATAATTTTACTCTTCTGTAACACTGAGTAATATTCCATTGAGTATATATACCACATTTTTTAATCCATTCATCTATTGAGGGACACCTAGGTTGGTTCCATAGTCTAGCTATTGTGAATGGAGCTGCTAAAAACACTGATATGGCTGTGTCACTATAGTATGCTGATTTTATTTTATTTATTTATTTATTTTTAATTTTTTATTGTTGGCTGTTCAAAACATTACATAGTTCTTGATATATCATATTTCACAATTTGATTCAAGTGGGTTATGAGCTCCCATTTTTACCCCATATACAGATTGCAGAATCACATCAGTTACACATCCATTGATTTACATATTGCCATACTAGTGTCTGTTGTATTCTGCTGCCTTTCCTATCCTCTACTATCCCCCCTCCCCTCCCCTCCCCTCCCTTCTTCTCTCTCTGCCCCCTCTACTGACATTCGTTTGTCCCCCTTGTATTATTTTTCCCCTTCCCCTCACTTCCTCTTGTATGTACTTTTGTATAACTCTGAGGGTCTCCTTCCATTTCCATGCATTTTCCCTTCTCTCTCCCTTTCCCTCCCACCTCTCATCCCTGTTTAATGTTAATCTTCTTCTCATGCTCTTCGACCCTACTCTGTTCTTAGTTACTCTCCTTATATCAAAGAAGACATTTGGCATTTGTTTTTTAGGGATTGGCTAGCTTCACTTAGCTAGTATGCTGATTTTAAGTCCTTTGGGTATAAACCAAGGAATGGGATAGCTGGGTCAAATGGTGGTTCCATTCCCAATTTTCTGAGTTAAAGAATAATATTGATATGAAATTTGAAAATGTTTCTTATACAAATATATTAGGATTGGTCAGATTAAAATATAAATTGATAGGTCAATAAAATCACTAGATTTTTGAGTCAAGTTAAATTAAACTTTAAAATTAAAATCTTTGTGAGGTTGAGTCTCAAACACTGCTGGTGGTGGCCACCTCTTGAGACTATCGCTCCCATAAAATCGAAGGGGTTGGTAGTTTTTAACAAAATGTGGCTAAAGCATCCTCGGGAACATTCCTCCAGCTATATACAGTGCATTCTTAAGGTAATCTAAGCAGATTGAAAGATCTAACTTTTGTAAATGAAAATCAGTGAAAGATGAATCATGTGAATTATATGTCAAAACTTTTTGAACTCTGAAACATAGTCTAGAGTTGTACTGTGCCATTCAGAGGTCAGATCAGCTCACTGCATAATTAAAACTTTGATGTTTCCCATTCCTATTCTGTCTAGTTTGAAATGCACAGAAACGTCTGTCACCTACTTGTCAAATATTTAGTCTGCATAAATTAAGATGGTGAGCATGTGGTCAACCTGTTTGCAGCAGGCCCACTGCCTCCAGGGCTTCACCCTCTGAGGCTTCATTTACCCAGGGTCAACTGAAGACACTACAAGGAAAATTCCAGAAGTAACCAATTCATAAACTTTACTTTTATTGAAGTGAATTGTTATATCTGTTCTATTTTATGATTAGTTTTTGTTGATAATTTCTCACTGTGCCTAATCTCTACACAAAACTTGATCATAGGTATGCATGTATAGGAAAATACCCAGTACTATCGGCCTCCTTGTCCACAGGTTCAGAATGCTTGAATCTAACCAACTGTGGATCAAAAATATTCTGGAAAAAAAATAAGCATCTGTTTTGAATATATATATATATATATATATATATATATATATATATATATACACACTTTTATTTTCCCCATCATTCTTCCCTAAACAATACAACATCTATTTATGTGGCATTTACATTATATTAGGTATTATTAGTCATATTAGTCATCTAGAGATGATTTAAGTTATGTAGGAGGACACATGTAAGTAATGCAAACAGTATTATTTTATACACACACACACACACACACACACACACACACACATCCTTAGATTTTGGTATCCACAGGGGATTCTGGAACCAATTCCCCTCAGATCTTGAGGGACCACTGCATACATGGAGATGTATATATCTAAGGTTTCATATATCTACGGGAGGGTCTTAGAACCTGTCTCCTGTGGGTAAGGGGCAACTACGTATATATAAAAAGTAGAATTGTTCTTTTTATCGCATGTCTTCTGTTAGCATGTAGTATTAAGCCAGTCTTATTTTTTTTTCCCATTTAACAGCATATATTAGAATTGATAACCATCATTCAACAGAAAAATGCTGTATATGTGTTTGATTTGTTGTTCAAGTTCTTAAATATTAAACAAGTTAGTACAATAATTAGTTAAATATCTCCTTGCCCCCTTCTATGTCAACAAAGATGCCTATTTTGTGAAGTTTAATATACTTTGTTTCCTTGATCAAATTCTTCCACTATTGGTCTTCAACTCAATTTCCCAGGCTTGCAAATTCAGGTGACACATGTTTAATCAAATCCAGCTTCGTTAGTAGATTATAGGATCTTAACAAATATTTTGTGAACAATTTGATCAACACTAAAGAATTAACAACTGGAGAGTTGTTTTTAATTTCTTATCTGATTATAATTCTTTGATATCTTAAATTCTGTCTTTCATCTGAAAGCTTCAAAGTGCTTCACCTATTATTTTTTTAACTGTAGGGAATCCCTTATAATTCTTGCTTTCATTTTCAGTTGGTGGTTTTTAAGTTGTCAAAGCAACTAAATGAGTATTCTTCCTGATCAAATCATTTTTTCCCCTACCTTCAGTCCCCTTAAAATACATTGATGGCTTCCCATAATTCTTAAGATAAATGCTGAGAGGTCTACAGGGTCCTGCCTACTTCTTCCCCTCCTTTGCTTGGGCCACCCTGCCCTCTAGCCTGAGAGGTCTCAGATCAGCCCTCTTTTCCTTAGGAGGGACTGACCCCCTTGGCTAAGCCAGTTACCATCACCAAACTCTAGGGGCCCCATAGACCTCTGCTTTTTCAAAATTGATATTTTAGTTCCATTTATGTGATGATTTAGGTATCTGTCTCCTGCCACACACTGGAAGTTTCTGGAGGGCAGGGAAGGTCTGGTTTGCTGATGTTTTTATTGCCTTTTAACCATTGTCATTCTGGTGCCCAGCATGGAGCTTGACAAATAACAGATATTTAATAATGCGGAGTATTTGGGGGATAAATAAGATAATGCTCTGTGAAAACAGGAATTTTTTTTTCTGTTCTGTTCTGAATCCTTAATCCCTAGAACAGTGCCTGGGCCATACTAATTGTTCACAAAATATTTGTTCAATAAATTAATGTTTTCCTAAGCAGGGTGGCTCATGCCTGTAATCTCAGCAACTCGGGAGACTGAGGCAGAAAGATTGCCAAGTTCAAGGCCAGCCTCAGTAACCTAGTGAGGCCCTAAGCAACTTAGAACCTGTCTCAAAATAAAAAATAAAAAGTGCTGGGGATGTGGATCAGTGGTTAAGTGCCTAGGTCCAACCCCTGGTATCAAAACTTAATTAATTAGTTAATTAATTAACATCTTCCTGTTTTTTCAAGGATACAGAAAGTATTGATGTGGAAGCATAGAGTATAGGTTGAAATTTTCCCTGTACATAACATAGTATTTCCAGGAACTTACAGAGTTAGAACTTTATAGACATTTTTTTATTGTGATAAAATATACATAACAAAATTTACCATGTTAATAATTTTCAAGGGTCCAGAGTCAGTGGCATTAAGTACATTCATATTGTTATGTGTATATCACTGTATCTAGCTCTAGAACTTTCTAGAACTTCCCCTCATTTCAGATTAAAGTCGGTTCCCATTAAACAGTAACTTCCCATATAGCTGTGACTTTATAAAACTTCTTTTGTTGGATTTAGTCTTTTCTTCTCAGACACTTTACATGGAAGTCTGACATGTTAAATATGTAAACATAAACTTATTTTGCTTCATGAATAGGGTTGGGTACCTCGACTTCCTTCCTGTCAGCTTATATCTTGGTTGGTTGGTTACATCACCTGGAGACTATGTTCCTGGAAGGATGCCCTCCAGAGATTAGGGTCCCTGAGGCCACATCTAGGAACATCTTCTCAACCAGGAATGAGGTCTCATCTCTAGTTCAAACCCAGAGGTAACCTGTTTCCTCTGTCTCCTCATCACCACCTTGTCTACACAAACATATGTGCTCCACACAGATATGAGATTGTGAATGCTTGAGGATTGAGATCATGTCTTACTTATCTAGATTTCCAGAACTGTAGGATGTTCATTACTGGTGTGTATTTTCTGCCCTGTGAATGAGAAACTTCCCTAGTTTTACTTTCTTTTTTTTTATTAGTTGCTCAAGACAATACAATGATCTTGACATATCATACATTTGATTCAAATAGGGTATGTTACTTTCTTCTAGGAAAGAAATTTGACAACCTCACAATGCAACACAGTTCACTGGTGAGCCATTGTTATCTTAAAGACATTCTTCCAACAGCTGCTCCCTGTGTGCTCTGTGACCACCTGTACCAGAACTCTCTAGGGCTGCCCATCACAAGAATGGATTTCCAGATTCCCTCCTGTATCTGCTCAACCAGATGCTTTCAAAAACTCGATTTCCAATCTTCCCCAGTTTCTTAGATACAGTGTTATTTTCTACATCGTCATAAAAACCTTCTTTATTGGTTTGTGTTATGTTTAGGGAAACTGAAAAGTTGTGTCTCACTATCTGCTATATAAAATCTTTAAAACTTTCATATATTCAATGAACTTTAACTAGCTTTCTTTTAAGTTTTTTCTTCCTTAAGAAAAATGAACACTGTTACCTTAATTGCTTCAGAGAACTTATTTAATATCCCTTAATCACTTTTGTTCTGTAGTCCTAAATACACTAATATTTTTTAAGTGAAATTCATTCTTCTTAGATTATAGAAACAGATAAAGGACCAATGAGAACTATTTCACGTTTTATTATGTTAGAGTGTGCTGACTTTATTAGGACAGAGCTAGCTTTTACAACAAAACCCCAAACTGTGCAAATGTCATGCAATTAGAGTCCTTCCCAGCTCATGGAAGAGTTCATTTTGGGTGATGGAGACCATAAGTGTGGAGGGAACAATCTCTACTCTTTATCCTCCAGAGACCCATGCTGGCATTGGTATTGATATCCAGCCAGAAGTGGAAACATAGGAGATGGCAGAAAGACACTTGCTTCTTCAACCTCTGGGCAAAGAAGTTATACATATTAGCCCTCTTACATCTCAGTCTCACCCAGATGCAGGAGAAGTGGAAGGAGCCTCTCCCCACAGCCACTGTGCATGACAGAAGGGGACATGACTCTTGAATACACAGATCACCATGACTGTACACTGAACTTCCAGGTTTCTATTTATGGTTATAGTAATTCCTCCTATGAAACCCTGGAATGTATCTCACACCATGAAATGTTACAGTCATGTACCTCACAACACCATTTCCAGTGCACACACAGTGGCTTAGTCAGTATTTGATGTTTGAATCAGCTTGAAAGGTAGCAAGTGATAGTGTCACATGAGATCTAAAGCTCCCACAGGTGGTCAGTCTTTGCTCTAGTTCATTTTGTTTATCAAGGGATCACTGGATTCCTTTTCCTGAAAGGCGTAGCACAACATATATTGGTTTATCTCCAAGTTCCTATGAGGATGGTTCCCTTGCTCCCATCCTGACCTTTAAAAGGCATGTAAAAATGGGTCCCATTTTACTTGTCTTGCAAGAGTGAAATGCACTGGAAGTCAGGGCCTGCCCTTTTGGGGTGCTATATGGTTGAGCTGCTAGTTAGAGAACCTGCTTTATTTCAGACCGTGCTTTTGCCTTTTGCATTTTGTTTCATGTGCTGTTGTGAAGGGGAGAACTGAGTTTCAAGATTATTTTGGCTTTCTGCCACACCAAACAGAATTAGCCTGCCAATGCCAATTTTAATAGAGTCATTTATTTATCCTTTTCATTTCAGTTAAAAAGTATGAATGGACACCAAATTCAATCCAAAGAACATGTCAAAAGCAGGAAGTTAAGAAAAAAGAATAGTCTGAGGGTTAGTCTATGATTTTGCTACTGTTCAGGTTTTGTTATGGTCAAAGATTAAAAATAACGTTGCAAATCGCTATCATTTAATAGTAATACAAGAACAAAATAATTTTGCATGCTACATAAATCCATAATAGTGCAGATATATACACATATTATTACATGTAAAGTTTTCAACTGATGATCCAAAAGGTATTTCTCAGCTATACTTATCTTGAAGATTTTTAACAGGAAACAACTGAAGACAGAATTGGCTTTGGGGGGGCATCAAATGATTGATATGTCAATATCATCTACCTTAGCTATATTTTTAAGGAGGCCAGTTTTAAGGAATCAGCCTCATACATTTAAAGGGATTACAAGTATTTCTTGTTTGAGGATACTTTTTTACCTAGTAATGTTTGCAATAATACATTTACAGTTGTACTGAATGTTATAGATTCTCACTTTAAATCAAAACAAAACTAAAAATCCTGCAAAAATTATATACCAATCAATAAATAGCAATTTATTTTGGGGCAGTTCAGAAAGTTCATTATTTTGCTTTTCTAGGAGTGGCTAAGGCAAGTTTTCACTTTTCTAAATTATTAAATTCTTTATGTTCTACTTATATACCATTGGATTACATTTATTGTAATTGGTTTATTATGTGAGCAGTGGCCTTTGGGTTTTTTACATTTGTCACCTAAATGCCATTCATCTTTTCTGAAGGCTACTTTTCAAATACATCAAGTTTCTTCTTGACCTTTAGACTTCGGACTGGTTTTGTTTAATAGGATAAGTTGATTGTATTTGGTAAAAAAAAATTAAATCATTACTTGGTTATTGGAAAAATAGTCCTTAGCGATGATGCATTACCCTATTCTGTTGACCTAATGCATTTCAGAGTGATGAAAGCCCATGGACACAGCTGTCAGAGCAAGAGTGATGACTATGACAAAAATTCATTTCCAAGAGATGTTTGGCATAATTGCTGACATAGTAATACAATTAATATTTAGTTTTTTTGGTGTCTTTGCTTGAAGGTTCACATTGCCACAGGAAGGTTAAACATGTGGCAGTGCTCTATCAGCAATATACATGAGCAAATAAATGAAATAACTTCCCATGTGATGCCATGAACCATACCTAGGTAAAATTATTTATATGCTCTTTTCAGAGCATTTTGCTGACTTGAATTATGTTAAAAAGAAAAAAATATAAGAAAAGAAAAACTATTAGCACTTATCAAAAGAACCACATTCATTTGACTTCCCTTTAAAAATGTAAGTTTGAAAGCATCTTCTTCCTTAGTGCACCTTATAGTATTTCCATACCTACCCACTTTGTGAAACATTATTAACAAAAGAAGTAGATTTGGCTGGGAAACCCAGATGTGACAGTATAATAGGAGTCAGGGGGCTTTAAACCAAGCCCATAGGAGGTGGTGGAACTGGGAACCCAGCTCCCTACTGACAGGTACAGAGCTTGCTCCATTTGCATTCTTCCTGCAGTGTTATGACTCTTGGTCCACACTTCTCTCTTCCTGACCTTTTTTTTGTGTGTCAATGGACCTTTATTTTTTTTTACTTTTTATACGTGGTGCTGAGAATCAAACCCAGTGACTCACATATGGTAGGTAAGTGCTCTACCACTAAGCTACAACTCCAGCCCACTCCTGCCCTCTTCTTAAATCTTGACAGCCCCTCCCAAGTTTATTCTCATTTACCAATAGAAAAAGCACGGTCTTTGTATTCAGACAAAAGAGGTTTTTGCATTCCAACTGTATTACATTCTAGCTATATGACTTAGAGTCATTTACATAGCCTCTCTGTGCTTCAGTTTCTGCCTGTATATCAAAGAGAAAATGATATTTATCTCATAGAATTGGAGTAAAATAACAAACTTTCTAGAATATGTATACAGAATCTAGATCACTGTAGTATCTCATTAAATCTTTTCTTTCCTTGTGGTGCTGGAGATTGAACACAGAGCCACACTGCCCTGGGGAGAGAAATTGTGGAAATATGCCATGAGAGTTGAGGAAGTGGAGGAGAGGGAACAAGACCACATCCCGTGCTGACCTTACAAAATTTGATCTGTAAAGGGACACTCACATAATTAAATAAAAATTACCAAATTACTCCATTAAAAAAATAAAAAGATGTGCAACCATATCAGTATTCTCAACTTTAGATTATTTTCATCTTTGTATCCTGTTGCATTTCAAGAAGGAGTTAAATGTGAACTAGTGGGGGTGGGCTGGGAGGGAGGCAGGATCACCCCTGCTGGAACACTTTCTAAACAGTCACCATTAACTAATCCCTAGCCTCATGTCACCTGTACTACTGACCAATTTTCTTTCCTCTTGCCTAAAACCTTTAGTGGCTTTACACTGTTCTCAGGTTAAAGTGCAAGCTCCTAGATAGGTTGATGCTCAATGATCTTTGCACTGTGCTTGCAAATGACCTCTTTTTTTAAAAAAAAAGTTTTAGTTGTCGATGGACCTTTGTTTTATTCATTTATATGCAGTGCTGAGAATAGAAGCCAATGCCTCGCACACGCTAGGCAAGCACTCTGCCACTGAGCCACAATCCCAGCCCCTGCAAATGATCTCTTAACCTCCCCTCTTGCCATCCCCCTCCACATCTGTAGCTTCACTGCCCTACTAGTGGGAAGGCTACTCATTTCCTTTGCACTTACCCTCTGTCTACCAGAATGCTCTCCTACTCTCCTTCTCTCCTTTTGGGTTCAACTCAATTGGTACCTCCTGTCGAAGGCTGTCTTTGAGGACCCCTTGTAGAATTAGCTGTTCCCTTTTTCTGTGGTTTTACAATTCTCTATTAATATTGCATTGTATGGTGGTTGGTGTGATTTCTGGCTATTTTTCCTGCTCAACATGTGAACCGGGATTCTTAATGGTAGGAAGCATGGCTTATTTATATTCTTTTTTACTTATTTATAATTATACATTGTATTGACAGATACATATTAAATGTTCAAATAAGTTCATTGAATTGAATTGCTGTTGTAGACATAACTTCCAATTCTTGTAGCCTTGCTCTTATAAACTTCTAGAGGTTTTTTTTGTTTTGTTTTGTTTTTTAATAACTAGGAACCACATGACAAGAAAATCTTTGTTTCGCTTCTAAGGAAAAATCACTAGCTTCCACAACATTGATATTTATTTTGTCCTGATAAAAATACCATAATATTAGATACAATGAAAATCTATAAAGAATAGTTGTATGTGTAATTATTATAAAGGTTTTTTTTTTGCAATTTAAGACAGAAAATATTTTGTAATACATGCATAAACTAAAACAGCTGAGGTTTTTACATGCCTTTTTATTTTATTCCTGGAATAATTTTGCAATTCACAGTAGTCCTAACATTTGAGTGCAGCCCAGAGTTCCTGAATTGACACTTGTTTCTCTTCTCTGAAGGATGTTTTCAGAGGTTGATAGTATGATTTCTGTTTTCAGAAATCCAAAGTCCAAAAATACACAAATCCTCCCTTAGAAAACCTTGGGTGTTATTGAATTGGCTGTTTAAAAATTGAAGCATAATATGCTGAGCTGTGATTGTTCTATTTCCCATCCACAGTATCTTTTCCTTGCTAATTCTTAGCTGGAATATTTGCAAAGGAAACATTGAGGCCGAGGAGAAGAGAGTTGAAGGTTGCAGGGTCCTGAGCTGTCTGTAGCTAAGCCTTCATCAGAAGCCCATGGAATTTCCTCCTCAAATCTTGCTGTTCCCATCATCTCTGTATGACCTTCATTGACAACGTGGGGCCTTTCAAACATAGTCAAAAGAACTTCTGTGTAACTAAATGAAAAATGTTATAAATCCACAGCAAGGGATTATTTTACCCACCTTATGTGTATACATTACCAAACAACTCTATTTCCTAAACAGAACATTAAAAACCAGGCAGGACTCTTCAGGCTGTAATCCATTAACAGGACATCCCCCAGACTTCCAGCCACCTCTCTGCTGTCTCTTTTGATTGAAGCCAACAGAGAGATGTTTTGGCAAATGTATTCATAATTTGTCTCTCCTTGCAGGGCTCTCTCTGTAATTGTGTTTCCCATCAGGGAGTGAGTTGGAGTTCATGTATTGACAATCTGCTGTGATTGATGACAACCAATGTCTTGTTAACATTTCCCCCACTCTTCAGTCCACAGAGCAATGCTAAGACGACCTTTGGTTTAAAGGATTAAAAGAAAGGACGACTTCTTCAGATAATAAGACCTTCTTCAAAGGTAGGGCCTTTTCTTTTTAAAGTGTTTAAATTAGTAGTTAAAGAAGGGACTGATACCATAAAATGATGTCATTGTGTAATGTTATTGCCATATTTAATATTTTTCAATCCAGAGTGTGATAAAAGACAGGGAGTGGGAAATGCAAAAATATTTATCATACTACTTGTCAAAGAGGATGGATCAAATAGAGTGGAGAAAACCAGCCTCTAAAGTCCTTTTGTGTTGTTTTTGTTTGTTTGGCTAAAGCATGGATCAGTAAGACACCGGAAATAGATAGCACAGTAAAATCACTGCTAATAGGAAAAAATGTTTCTGAAGGAACTAAAGATTAAAAATTGGAGCATTATCAATAAGAAAAGAATTTTCTTTTGAATTTGATGCTTATGTGATTTTTTTTCTTATCTCACAGTGAAGTCCAAATAATAAAAAGGTCAGTTTTGAAAGTCTAAATGTTACTTTGAAATGTGATTTTTGCTTTGTAAATCGCTTTCCCACCCACACTGCCCACCTCATTCTCATTTATGTCACCAAAACGGTCAGTTCTAGAACAGGCCCTGCAGGGTCTATGGTGCCCTCTGAAAGGCCCTCTATTACAGAGCTGTACTTGGTGAAAAATATCTTCCCTACAGATCTGGAACACAGTTCAGAGAACTATATCTTAGCCAACAATAGCTTTCTTAAGGCATGATGAGAGCTCGATTGTTCAGTCAGTTCTGCACTTCATAGGCTTCATTTAACAAATAAACTCTCATGGATTTTAATAAGAAAAGATGAGGTCGAATGCAAGATTTTGAGGTAGCAAAATCCTTGCAGCATCTTGTCCCTTGATCTTGAGAATTCTTAAATTGATCCATTGAGAAGTTCTTTTGTTGCTTAGAGGAAATGATTCATGCCCCAGCTGAATTCGCTTCCGTTGTGTCGAATTGAAACTGGTTTAGTATGACTAACTACTTATGGTGTTTCAAAATATCATTAGGAATCTCCAAATTGGTAGCCTGGAAATTGCTTTGTAAATAAAACAGCACACATTTTGTTCTGTTTAAAAGTCCTTGAAAAGTGAAAATTGGTAAAGACTAGCAAGATTCATAAGTTAGATAATTATACCCAATACCCAAAAGGCTTAATGTTGTATAAATGGCACTTTTTTTTCACTATTTTTAAATTTTATTTTTCATCTATTCTAATCAGTTACACATGGCAGTAGAATGTATTTTGTCACATCACACATAAGTGGAGTATAACTTCTCATTCCTTTGGTTGTACATGATATGGAATCACACCTGTCATGTAGTCATATATGCACATAAGGTAATAATGTTCAGTTAATTCTACTATCATACCTACTCCCATACCCCCTTCACTCCCTCTGTCTAATCCAAATGTCACTTTTTATTTTTTTAAAAAGGCTCCATTAGTTAATGCAGAATGACTTATAAGGTTCTGATGTAGCCCTCCCCTTAAAAGAATTTCATAAAATAAAGAGCATCTTCCAGGTAAAGTAATAGTAAACTCTCCCTACTTTAACAGAGATATGTAATAAATACCAAATCACAATTGTTAGAAATTAGGAATTAGTAGTAATGGTGTTGAGTATAGTGGCTTGCCAATAAAATACTGGTGTCAGTAGTGAGTTATGGCAAGCGCTTCTGGGGATAATATATAGCATAGTACCTGAAAGAGGTAGGCAGACAGTGAGGGCAAGATCTTGTCAGTAATGGTGGTTTCTAGTGAGAAGGAAGATACAGGAAGACAAGACATGCAAAGGGACTCCAGGGGAGAAGCACTCTAAGGTGGCAACGAAGGACCCACCAGAGAGGGTGCATCTAAGGGAATTTCCTGGCTGGGTGCAGTCAATGATTTCTCTTTTTTTCATTGCATGAAAGGTATTTGATTTTTAAATCTCTGTCTTCCAGAAGAACAAGTGAAAAAGCTTATCTTCCTCTTTTTCAGTATCTACCTCTTAGTGATTTTTTTTGGTTAAGTGACTAATGTGCTTCAATTCTTTCCCTTGCCTCACAAAGACTCTTTGAAATATCCCAAAGTTTTAAAGCATAATTGTGTTAGATCTTCCCCAGACCATTCAGGAATTGACCTCTGACATTAGAATAAGAAAACTGATTTTTGTTTTTGTTTTGTTGCTACTTGGAGTTTTCAACTGTCTTTCCCATGATCTATGGTGTGATGTGGTTTTCAAAAGATGTGAGCAGCCAGAATTGTGGACTATGGTTTGCAAACCACCACACCCATCCCACATCCTTCTTTGGGAAGTGCCATCTCTGTGTGTCCAATGTTGCATATAAAAACTGTGTTGACACTTGTCATTAACCTAATGTGTAAGTTCTCTCCATGGAAAATCTGCCTTCAATCTAGTTTGAAAACCTTGAGCTAATGCCGGACTGCTAACGATGGACGTTTAATAATCAGCCAGAGTGAGGCACAGGGAAACCCCTGAAGTAACCCATATAAGGTTTTCTGCTCTGATACATTAGTGTAAGTTTGGTAGTGGCAATAACCATAATGAATCTGAAGAAGAATAATGCCTTTGCAATATCTAAAGCATGTTCCTATTTGGCAAGCTGTGTATAAAGAAAAATCTGACAGGTTATTGAACTATTTACTGATTATGTTTGGCTGATGACTTCAAAATTGTTCTTTCCTGGGACTTACAGGACTAACTTTTTTTAAGTTATTCATACATCTTAGGAGAACAGTAATTACATTCTGAATAGATAACAAAACTAATAGGAGTAGGGAAACTTTTTCTTATAATTAAGTTGATTTTCAAATATAAGCCAATATTTTATTGAGAAGCCTAAATAGGAGCATAATTTCTAAAAAATTTTTTTAGTTGTTAATAGACCTTTATTTTTTTATATGTGGTGCTAAGAATTGAACCCAGTTCCTCAAACATGCCAGACAAGTACGCTACAACTGAGCCATAGCCCCAGTCCCTAAATAGGAGCATAATTTTAACGCTATTAACAATAAAGTGTCCTATCAGAATTTTGTCTTATAGAATCACTTTTATCACATTATTAGGTACTAGTCAAATCCAGAAGACATACAGTGTCTACAAAAGAATATTCACCCAACAAAACTAAAGATGAAATACTAATGCATCCATTTCCCTGGGGAGCTTAGAATTTGTAAAAACCAGTAGGGTTCTAAATCTAAGTAAAAGATAATCACCTCTGCTGGGCATGGTGGTGCATGCCTATAATCCCAGTGGTTTGGGAGGCTGAGGAAGAAGGGTTGCAAGTTCAAAGCCAGTCTCAGCAATTTAGAGGGGCCCTGAGCAACTTAGCAAGATCCTGTTTTAAAATAAAATATAAAAAGGTCTGAGGGGGTTCAATCCCTAGTACCAAAAAAATAAATAAATTCAGCTCTTCATTATTTTAAATACAAGTGGAGTTTGTATCAATATTTAGTCATCTAGAAAACCAGAACAATCTTTTCTTATACTTGGTAACTTCCTCCCTCTTTACCCTGACATATCATGAGGGCAAGCTCTGGATTTCAGCTAAGCCTCTTGAAACACTAGCACCCTTGCACAATTTCTTTATGGTAATTATGGCAAATTTCTTATCGAGTAGCGGCTCACCACCCAAGTGCAGTGCTCCTGGAAGCTGAATGACAGTGCAAAGAGGAATGTTCTGTCTTCCATCCTGGGTAGTGCCCAGAGTTTCTTCTCTGTGTGGAGTTTGAGCAACAACCCTGTGTCTGGGGTTGGATGGAAGCATATTAAATCTCATGCACAGTGCTTCTGTAGGGAGGGTAGATTATAATATGTTTCCTGATCCTTTGCTTCTGAGTTATAACAGTGTCCTTGATTGAGATGACTTTATCAATTAAGTCCTTTCTGCCCCTTGCATCCTGTCCATTATTCTTTTGGGACCCAACATTTTTCTCTGGACAGCCACCCTCTCCCGCTCCCACTACTCCTGGCTGCCCAGTTTGCTAGCTATTTCTGAAAGCTCAGAAAGGGCAGCTGGAAGATGTCTTAAGAATGACATTGACATTCTCTTGGGAGATAATCAGGTGGGTGATGTAATGGTAAGAATGATGAGAAAGGTGGCATTATGTTTCTGTGGCAGCAACAGTTAGTACTAGTAATCAGTAAGGAATCCTGCAATTCTCATGTGTTCCTCCCCCTCCTCCCATTGCAGTCTAAAAGGGAAAAAATGTCTGCTTTGAAAATGGAAGGAGAAATTGCCTGAGTCACTCCAGTAGAGGAAATGTATAGCAACTTAACAGTTATACACCACTGGGCTGATGCAGTGACCTTCACAAAGAGCCCTTTGCAGATGCTCACTAGATCAGATTTGTTTCCCTGCTGCACTTCTGGAGCATAATTTTTAATTGTTTTCTAGGGTGACCAGAATTAGAACAGGCGATGAGAGAAGGCTAGATCAATGGGACATGGACTTTAATTTTGACATTCATTGAAATTTCCAGAACAGTGTTACCAAACATAGAGGGGAGCCACTGCCCTGTGATCCTTGTTCCCAGAAAGTTTAACCTCTACTGAAATTATTTTTCTAGTATGAGGAACCTTATTCCAAATGATAATAATAAAAAACGACATCCCTTGTTCATTTAGAATTGTGATCTTTATGCACAGCATTCTTATCACCAAAATCATTATTTATTGAACGTTAATAATTGTGCACCATAACCTCCTGAGGCGGACCCTCTAAGTCTGGTTGCTCTGAAGTGAGACCCACAGCAGGAATGCTGGAGAGCCTTCTGTGCTCAGGTCCATGCACTCTTTGTACACAAAAGTAGGCATGTGCCTAGGTTCTGGGGGCATGTTGTCAGATCCGTTCCTTCCAGCATCTGGACATTTCATCCCTGGCTGCTTTTGGAGGAAGTCGAATCCTGACAGGAGGGTTATCTAGGGAACTACCCAGGAGGAAAATGAAGCCCAGTGTGGAGCAGGAGGCCATACCCAGGCCCCTGCTGGTAATGCAGTATGTTGCTGTCACAACTGACTGCATACACAAATAGATGCTTGGATTTTTTTTTTTTTTTTTGCTTTGTTTTGTTTTGCCTTTCACGAAAGCATTCATTTTGTAAGGAAAAGAAAAAAAAATCTCTTGGACAGATACAAGTTTTCATATCTGCAGAAGGCATTTCTACAGCTTTTGTCAAACTTAGCTGGTCTGTAAAGATTCTTTGTTTCCTGCTGACTGTTGCGGCAAGCAAGTCCATAAACTACTAGGAACACTGGAGAGAATGATTTCTATTGAAACAGTCCAGTAGGATATGGTGCATGGAACCAGTGTTGAAAAGGGTTTTGTCTTTTGCAGCATGGTGGAAATTCACATTCAGATTGCTGCTCTGTGTTATTTAGCATGCTACAGTTAAACAATGGGGCATGCCAGCTGACAAGGAAGCCAGTGTTGATTAATGCATTCCTTGAATGTGTTGATTAATGTGTTCCTAGGATGCCTCCTTAAGCTGCTACTGCAGCTGAGGTGTGTCCAGTGTGCCTCCTCACTGGCTGCTGCTTCACTTACGAGGGCCCATTTGTACATGGTCTTCTCTGTGTTTATGTCACACCAGTGCATTTATAAATGTCACCAAAGATCTAGCAGATATTTTTGTTTACAGAAACATTCTCCTTTCACCAAAGTGTTCTATACTGTAATCTACTAGGGATTCTATAAACTATGAAGTTCATAGAAAGAGTACTCTACTAGCAAACATAAATGCATGGTGGCACTAACTGGTCCTCTGGATAATTCTTCCCTGAATTTCATTTTTTTTTCTTTTCAAAATTTTTTTTAAGCTTTATGTTTTAAAATTTAATTATTAGCACATACTGATATTATATAGACTAATGGGCTTCACTGTGACATTTCCATACATGAGCATAAATGCTTTGATTGTATTCTCCCTTAGTACTACTTACTGTCTTACCAACCTTTCCCCATGGTACCTAGTCCCCTGCCTTCTTCTCCTTCCCTAAAAATTCCCTTCTCCTACTTTCTTATCTTTTTTCTAAAAAAAATAAGATTCCAAATTTTTTTTAAAAAATGCTAAGTTTGGCTTATTTTACTTAACATAATGATCTCTAGTTCCATCCATTTTTCTACAAATGATCAAAGTTTTTGAGAAAGAAAACTTAGCACAGTTTGCACTTGAATAATATGGAAAGAGATGTGCAAATGGGTGGCCCATTAGATACTTGGTGATCTTGGTGTCTCAGACATTCACTCCTCCTTGAAGCAGGGATCTCAGCAGCCCGCCCAGCCAGGGTAATTTCATTTTCAATCTGTTTCATTCAGGGTTGTGACTTCTCTTGCTGTATTTTAAACCCCATTAAACCACACATTTTTTTCATAGCATGTTTCCAAGATGGCTTATCTTAATGTGGTTCTGCTCAGCTAATGGTTTCAAAAAGATGAATGAGAGTTTTAAAAATTTGCTTAGTATTGTAATGCCAGATTCCTAGAACCCCAATAGACCTCCAGGAGATGAATCCGATGCAATCACACAAGAGTCTTTATTGCAAGCTCAAGCCTGGACTCACAACAGTTCCCAACGCAGCGGTCCCAGGGAGTGAGTCCCAGCCCTTTGTTCAGTGAGATTTTATAGTATTTTGGGGATACTCTATCCGTCACAACCTCACACAGCAAATCATTCCATACCGCAGGAAAATCAAACAACAATTCTTAACATTGATTAGCACATTCACTGGTGGGAACAAGTTGGGTAGGGGTGATTGGTTAGTACAAGAGAGGGATTCCTTTGAACAGAACGGTTTAAGCCACGAGGGGTGTATGTGCTAAACTACATGGTTTCCCAACACGTTATCAACCACAATAAACTACTGGGGGGTCATCTGGCATCCCAGGTATTTTTCCTGTCTCATGCTGATTGGTGGTTGCTAGGGGGTTGCTGTGGGTCCTCATCTAGCCTAACCGAGTCAGGGACACCTGGCGCTGCAGATCTCTCCTGTTATTGCAGACAAACAACTCAGCAGGGTAGTTGTGTGCCTAGGAGTGCTCCATGGGTTTTTCCAAGGACAAGGGTCATGCCCCCTTCCTTGGACAAGCTTTAAGGTAGAAGCTTTTTTCAACAATGGAGTCACATCAGTTTCTCAGTATCTTTCACTTGTTACTTGAGACATGAAAATTCTACTGCTACTTTAAAAACTTTCTCATCATTTAATTCTTAACAAAAAAGACTACCATTATTAGAGAGCCATGTTCTAAAATGGTGTGAGAGGGACCAGCATAGAGGATGGCCCAGTGATGGCCCTGGGTTGATAACATTGCCCATTGTGACTTTGAGACTTCAACTATGTAGTATTTTAAAATAGGAAGTCATGAGTGCTATGCAGAAAAATTGCTTTTCCAATTGGGAAAGCAAAACAAACAAGTTCATTCTAAACAAGAGGGAATTTCTATGTAATAGAAAATAGCTGTATGGAAAAATTATATTAAGAAGTGGTGAAGTTGCCAATATTTATCTTATTTAAATCTTGGCATGAAATTAATAGTGAAGAATGGTATTCTGCTATTTTTATGACTAAGATTTTAATAGAGTCCATTTAGAAACATCAATGACATGACCATTCAAAAGTCTACTTTGAAAGTTCATGGAATACATGACTTTTTAAATTTATTATTAATAGTTAACCCAAATTTGCTATTATTTTAAAATTTCTAATGATGTGTCATATTGTTATGTGGGATTTATGTGGAAATAGAAAAGGAAAATTTTTTTAAAAAAAATTTAAAAGTACTTCTGTGGCATTTATACCATTCTCTTTTGGCGCTCTAAGGTACAAAAAATATGTATTTAAATCATTGTGATAACACCTTGATATAGAAGATATTTGGTAAAACTAATCTCATTTGAAACTTATTAGTTTTCAGAGAATCTTTAATTATGTGATATATTTAAAAGAGAATGCACCAAAATAACTATATAAGAGGGAGTTCACATTTGTGATTAGACATGCATTTTCTTGGTTTGCTTGAATTCCACAAGAATTGATGGGGCAAACAAAGAGAAGCAGTGAACATGATTAATCCGTTTTTCTGCAAAGCTTTTGATACTGTACTGAATAAAAGCTTGCTGACAGAAGCTGTTAGCCTGGTGAAGGAAAGGCCATAGGAACAAGTTATGAAAGGAGAGAATGGTAGGCAAAGAACAATCCAGCGTGTAGAAGCACATGGAAAATAATTTCTACAAGTTCTATTATTTATTTATTTAGTCAAAAAGCACAGAAAAGATGTAGTTTCCTAAATGGCTTTGTTCCCTGGGGCCAAGGGGACCACAAAACAAAGAAGGAATTTGACAAATCTAACTAGACAAAACTACCATATTTAAATAATTCAAATGACCTGAAAAACAGATCTAAGTTCCAAGTATCCTGTAAAATATTTCTTCTTTATGTAACATTTCCCCATTATACAAAATACAACCATAGATTAGCTTTAATCCAACAGTCTTCAAATTGATTTTCAATCTGTTTTATATTTTTGAAGGCACTTGGAAAACTTCCTTGACATAGAGGAGTAGTAAAAATAAATACATTTCTAAAATGTATTTCTAAAACCATCCCATGAACCTAGTTCATGCTTTGTAAATATTTGTTGAATTGAAAAGAATTCTCATCATCTACTAAGCCAGAGGTTACTCCCAAAGAAAACTTTTCACCATCTTTTTTCTCTTTTGAGTTTTCTCATGGTTATTGGTGACATAGAGCAGCTCAAGGGCAAAATGATGGACATTTTCATTTTCCTGAAAGGAAACCTTTGAATTCTGAGGTTTTTCTTCTGGAAATCAATCCCAAATTCAGCGAGAAATTAGATTTAAGATAACTACATTAAAATGAACTTGTTGACTCTGTCCATATTTTTTTTTGCCACAGAAGTATTGCTGCCTTACTCTAGTAAGCAATCCAATATTTAGGGCATAGAAGATCTTCATTAGAAAGAGTAAATAATTGAAAGAGTTTCTTTTATAAAATAGATTTTCCTCAGCTGAGACTCAAGTGAGGTTGCTCTTAAGTAATGTGTTCAGTAACAATTGAACAAGTGGTGGGACCATTATCCATAGTTTAACCTAGAATCTCAGCATTTTATTGACAGTGAATCAAAGTTTATTTTGAAGTTATTTGGGTTTCATTAATACAAATAAAATACTAACTTATGGAACCTATATGTAATGTCTGTATTGTGACCCTCTTCATCAATAAGCATTATTGAGTTCTTATATACTATATAGGAAACTGAGAGGTTTGAAGAGTATAAGCCCTTCAGCAACTTGCACTCCTTAGTTATACACATATAAATCAGATGTTCACATACACAGATAACCACATAAATAGAAAGCATAGTGTATCATTGAAAGTTAAATGTGTAATGGAAACTAAAAGTACTCAGAATTTGAAGGATGGTGGCCACTAAGTAGTTGGAAACTGAACAAGGTTTAGGACAGGCTTTGACTTTAATTGATGAAGGAAAAATAGTTCTGAAAGTAGTTCATAAAAATTAAATTTAAAAGTGTAGAAATTACAGTAGGAAAAAATGGCAAAGTCTTGAGAAGGGATGAAGATAGACATGGCACAGGGGAAAAATAAACCAATTTAAAGCAGAAAGTAGACAAGAGAAGTGGTAAAAAGTAAATGTGGAGACATCTTCCTTCCTTCTTTCCTTCCTCCTTCCTTCCTTCATGTGTATGAACAATTCATTCATTTATTTATGACCTGCTATGTTTCAGACTTCCTCAAAGAGAAACAAGTGAGATACACCTGAAATCTATAACACAGTTGCAATATGGTGTAATTTGTCCCAGAAAGTCAAAATAACATATGTGTATATTTGTGCATGGTAACAATATAATGGTGATATAAAGGCAGATGTCACAACTCTTCATGGTGACATGAAGATAAAGAGGCAAGAGAGGATGGACCATGGTTCTGGCTGAGGAGCTAAAGTATGGGAGGCAGCTCACAGTCTATTTGGGTGGACCTATAGCTAATTGGGAATGAAGGATGAGGAAGAGCAAGGCCTGACCCTGGCTTAGAGACTGGGGAGGATGATGATGCTCCTGACCAGAAAAGAAAATGCAAAATAATTCTACTTTTGAGAGGAAAAGAGTTCTGTTATGAATATGTTGAATTGAAAATGTCTAGTTGTGAATGTGCCATACTGAGTTTGATTTAAATTCAGCTATGAACCCATTAAGTTCTTGAGTGAAAGTGATGTGTGCCTAGTATTGTTTTGAGAAGGTTAATTTGACATCAGTATTTTAGAAAAATCTAGTGAAAGAACACAAATGATGAGGAAAACAGGTAACTATTGCTTGGGTAAAAACATGTGTACTGAGATTTCAAAACCAGAGGACCGCCAGGAGAATGGGAGCTGCTGGCCCCTAAAGAATGGGAGCTTCTTCCCCTTTCTTATTTTGTTTAAATTCACTCAGAAATTCATCCCATTCTTTTGTGAATACAATATTAGCTGAGACATCTCTGCCTTCTGGAACTCAGAATATTGGGCTGGCAGCAGTGATGACTGGTCATCCAGTTTGTCCTAAGAATTGCTTCACTTTTGTGAAAAAGAGAATGGTTTCCCGGAGATGCCATACAAAGAGAATTAATGCCATCAATCATCTCTAAGAGAAGAACTAGCCATGTATGAACCAGAAGGTCAAAAACCCTTATTAAACTAAAGGACTTAGAATGTACATAATTTGGACTGAAATTATTTTCTCAAAGAGTGATCTGAATAAGGGAAATTTTGCCAAGGGCAAATATGAAGGGACACAGTACATAACATTCCCAAGGGTCACTGGAAACATTTTTTAAAGCAATCACATGGGACAATATGTCATTATTACAAGCAGACAAATTTGAGTCAAACATAAGAGAAAGAGCTACATTGTTTCTGTTGTTATTTTTTGTGGGTTTTGTTTTATTTTTGTCCTCTGATCACTATTTGGAAAGGGTGATTAGTTAGACATATCCCAGATGATTGAGGTCATATTTCTATGAAACATTTCCATCTTAATAATTCTTTTAGATTTATTAAGATGAAAGACACTTTAACCCTAGGGCATGTGCAAAGATGAATCACACAACTCAGAAATATTGTCCTAAAGCAATGCATTGACTGCAGAGGGAATTCATGTGCACTTGTGGAAAAATCCTACCATAATTAGTGTATCAAATCATAATTTTAAATGCCCAAACAAATTATATGTATAAAATTTTCATTTTGAGCTCCTAGGTATTTCTTAATCAAAACTTACACCAGTGTCCATTTGTCTTCTATTCAACCAGTCAAATGGAAAAGAGTCATATTTTGGAAAGTCATTTAATTTTGTATCTATTTTTCATGTACATAGAATAAGCAAAAATATAAAATAAAATAAAACCCCCAAACTCCTTTTATTTATCCCAGAGTGGGATGGGACAGTAAGAGGTCTGGAGGTCTGTGCCACAGAGACACCTATGTACCCCAGATCATTCTGTTAATTTTTGTTGGTGTTAACAATTTCCCAGGTGCCTGGTAGCAACTCTCCACTACTGTCTTGTGTCCTAGAAGTCGTCTTGGTGATCTATACAGGCCACAGAACCTACTTTCTGGAAAACTACTGCAATATTTGTTATAATTTCTGTAGATGTCGTCTGTGGTGGTGGTGGTGGGGGGGGGGGCTTTTCATTTGTTTTCCACATTTTACTTGGCATTGTTCTGGTTCATTTTTTCTGTTTCTTTTGTTTTTTTTTTGACATTGTTCTGAATTTGGTTGGCATATAACACACTTTGGTATTTGTAATGAAATTATGTTTATCATCTGTCATTAACTAACTTCCCAATAAAAAGAATGGGAGATGTTTGTTAGGATATACAGTGCACTTTTAAATAGTTCAAATGATCTTGAATTTCGCAGATGATATTTGAGAGTTTATTACATTTTAAATTTGCTTTCTTATTAAAATTGTCTTTTCTTGGCATTATATAGTTGTGCCTTATAATTGAATGGCTTACTCTGTTTATAGAATATTGAAAATCTTCTATGATACCCCTTTTATTTTTTAAAATCTTCTAATGAGAATTTGTGATTCAATGGACTCTAGTTCTATAGGATATGCATTCAATATAAGGAAAACCTATTTTCCCAGTGTAAAATAGATGTTCTTTTTTAAAACAGGCTTTTTATTACTGAGTTGATTATAGTTTGAACAAAAGTATATGAATTTAATAATAATATTTTTCCAAGACTCATAAAACATTTATTATTCTCAAATCAGCACCATAATTTAAATTTTAATCTTAAAATAAATTGGAAAAGAAAATGGAAAAAATCCAGATTTTAATGCCAGATCTGATACAAAAATTTGCCTTGTTTCTTTATTATTAATTGACGTTTCCTCCTGGCCTGTGCCCATATTTAACTTTCTTCTTTGGACATGTACATTTGACTATGCATTCATGTTGCCCTTAGTTTAGCACAGCATAGACGCTAGGTGTTTTCCTGAAGGCTCTCATCTTACCTAAGGATGCATTTGTCTTCTTATTCTCTGTTTTGTTGGCACATGTATGATGTTATGACCTTTTTTAAAAAATAGATGTTTATTGTAAAAATAGCATCTGGGATCCTCTAATAGTGTATTTTATAAAGACAAATTAGTTTAATTTCATATAATGTGTTCTAATTTCTTCCCAATGGTGATGGTCCTTCTTCAATATTTAATAAGATAAAATTAACATAGTGTTACAACAACAATCAAAAAAATCACAATATTCCCCAAGCAGTATTTTTTTTTTAATATCAGGGACTTTTCTTCTTCTTCATCTTCTTCTTTTAATGCCCATAACAAAAGGTTAATAGAAGTTTGGGGAAAGTATTAAATTTGTATGTAGGCAGTAATATGCTTACAGTGGAATTACATATTTCCAAGATACCGATTCTAAAAACTTTCATTCCACTATAATAACAGTTACCATTTATTGAGGTTTACCATGGGTTTTAAACATTTTACATGTTTTTTACACATATTATCCTCATAGCCACTTATTATCTTCATTTTTATAGATGAAGAAATGGAGGTACAAAATTATGTACATTGTCCATAGGCACAGAGCTAATAAATGCTAAAGCAGAGATTTACGCCACATATTCCAGCTCTAGGGTGCGTGTGGTTCACCACCCCATCTTTGCCTGGGCTAGAATTGTGCCTACCAGAATGCTTAATTAGTTCATAAGAGAAACACTTGGCCTTGGGAGTTCTGGTCAATGTGCTGTGTGTACATGACAAATAAGGTCTCATGTGGAAGTCAAAGCTATTACCCTGCTGCCCGATTACACTGATTAATAAGTCTAAAGGCTGTCAGTGTAACACACTGCACCCGTGCTTCTAAATATCCATTCCATGTTCATGTGCATCATGTAGAAGAAATGGGTGCTACAGAAAGAGAAAATAAATTCTAGGCCAAACAGTATAATCCGTCAGGGGTGCTTGCCTGCTACAAGGTAGTATTGAAGTAACATTGTACATTCTTCTTCTCTCTTACATGACTGATTCTATCTAAAACAAAGATGTTATTGGAATTTAGTGCCAATGTGGTTTGCTCACCGGTTATGACCTAGTAATAGAAATCATCATAATTAAAGCTTGCTTCTTATACCTTGCCCCCTCCTCATGCCAATTCTTCCCTCTTTCCAAGGAACCCAAACACTAACCATGGTGGTACATGTCTATAATCCCAGCAACTCAGGAGACTGAGGCAGGAGAATCTCATGTTCAAGACCAGCCTGGGCAACTTAATGAGGCCCTATGCAACATAGTGAAAACCTGTTTCAAAATAAAAAGCGCTGGGGATGTGGGTCAGTGATAAAGTACCCCTGGGTCCAGTCCTCACTACAATAAAATAATAATAATAATAAAACAAATGAATAAAGGCAACTAGCTTGGTCCACGGCTTCTAGGGAAGCAATTATCTTCTGCCTGCTTTGGATGTGACTTCCCACCCCTTCTCTGGCCCCACCCATTCTGATTCAGTGTTTGTGTTTTAATAGAAGACTCTCAAAATAAATGACCATGAAGATCCAAAGGAAGGGAAATGAAGCCTTATCATTTGATTCAATGAGTAGAATTATGTGAAGGTTTGTCTCTCTCTTTTGGACAGGAGAGCCCTGTTCCATGAACCTCCTACTTCGCCACACAGTAAGACTATCTACTTACAAATCCCTGCCTTCTTAGAGTATAATCATCTTAGCTATGCCTTTGAGACAATGATCATGATAAATGAGTACTTTTTTCTTTAAATGTGATCATTACTAATAAAGTATGACTTTGCAACACGAATTTTATTTAAATTTGTATTTAATTGTATTCATTATCTCCTAATTATCAACTCTTTCATTCTGGATATTATTTACTTTTTCCTTATCCTTATACAAAGCCAGTGCCCTTAGGCTGACCTTAGTTAGCTTGTGTTACTCTCCCCAGGTACTCTGGTGTCTTTAGTGTCCCATGAACAAGCCAGGCATATTCCTACTTCAGGGCCTTTTTGCTATGGTTCCCTTTGTCTAGAACATAATTCCCCACATACATACTTGTAGCTCACTGTCTCTTGCTCAGATATCATTTATTTCCTAATCCTGTGGCAAGCAAATGTATTAGGCATGTGCACACATACACACCTGGGACTCCATTATACCTCCCTTGTTTTATTTTCTTCCGCATAAGACCACTTAACAAACAAACAAACAAACAAACTATATAATTTACAATTTATTATGATTTCTGACCCCCTCCCCAACTGTAGTGTAAGGTATGTGAGACAGGAACATTTGTACGTTATGTTGGTTAATAGAGCCCAGCAAAAAGAATACTGCCTGGCCTATAGTAGGTGGTTAATTTGCTCAAGGAATGAATGAATGAATGAATGAATGAATGAATGAATAATGACTATGGATCTTTAATGTTTAGCCCTTTGTCAGATAATGTTATCGAATAAAATAAATTCTGCCCTACTTTTATGTAATACTCTTGAGTTCCCAAGGTTTGGAAATGGCATATTCTGGAACTCAGCTTACTCACAAATTCTCTAGCAGGGGGAAAGGGTCTTATGGCCTTCCATTGTTGAATTGCAGAGGTGGGGTTGGAAAACAATCAAAAGAAATGTTCCTTTCATTTTTTGAAGCAAATGAACAAATCTAGCTTTTGTTTTTGAGAGAACAAATGCTCTTCGAAAAGAACAGAAACTGTTCCCAAAATCTTTGAAGTATGTCACTGATGCTTTAACCAGTAGCTGGGAAAGCAAGTATCCTAGTGACAAACACAGGCTCTGTTGGGCTGAAAGCTAATCATAAGTTTACAAAGACCAATTGGGCATTTGGCTTGTGACTCATTTCTGGCACTGACACAGAGGTGGCTCTTTACTGGCATAGCCACGTATATTGTAAGTAAAAACACTTGTCCTCAAAGAAATTAGATTGTCTGTCTAGTACCTTCTTTTGGATTAAAAGAAGTCATTGCTTGGGTTATAAAAACATTAAGAATTCTGCCATCGTGGTAGAGGGAAACATACAGATTATTTGGGGAGAGAGATAATTATTGTTTCTTAGAGGTTCCCCACCTCCAATAATTTATTCTATTTGCTAGTCTTAGAAGCACAAGAGACCATATAAATTAGAACAATTTTCCTAAATGTCTCCTCAATACAACGTTTACGTTTTGTGTAATAACACTTAGGACAATGTATTTCCTGTAAATACTATCATAAACCTTTATCAAGTCTGGAGAGATGGTACAAGCTATAACCCCAGCAACTCAGGAGGCTGAAGCAAGTTTAAGGATAGCAAGTTTGAGGATAGCAAGTTTGAGGCTGGCCTTAGCAATTTATGGAGGCTCTAAGCAATTTAGCAAGACCCTGTCTCAAAATAAAAAATGAAAAGGGCTAAAGATGTGGCTCAGTGGGAAAGGATTTCTGAGTTAAATCCCCAATACAAACACACACAAGCACACACACACCACATAAACACACCTTTGTCAATGCACAAGTCCTACCCCAGGGCCTGCATTCATATTGTGATTTCAGATTTGTTTGATGCTAGCAAATCCCCACAGTACTCTTCCAAAAAAAAAAAAAAAAAAAAATCAAACAAAACAATCACAACAAACACATCTAGACCTACTAGCTAATACTTAAAATTTTTCACTGAAACCTGGTTTCCTGAATTCATTTCTATATTTATTGAGCTGCTTCTACTCCAGTCATATGTCAGACAAATTACTGGCATCCTGGGTCGCCTGTATATTTTCCCATATGCCTGGACTTTATCCTTCTATACCTACTTAAATTAAATCTTTGAGATCTCATTCAAGTGTCATTCTATAGTGGCTGTATATTTCCATTCTTTCTAGACAAAAATATCAGGACACTGAAGGGCCCAGCTTAACTCCACTAGTTGTAGGGATTAAAGAATGTCAGCAGCATGAATACCTTAGGTGACTGCTTTCTCCACCCTTCTTAAGACCTTGAAGTATGTGAAAACACTTGAAGTGGAAGTGCTGCTTGTCACCCTGTGGAAAAGAGTATCAGCTTTGCTTTCAGACCAACTCTGGGAACTGTGAGTGCAAATATGCTCCTTCAGCAGGTGCAGTGAAGTCCTTTTAAAATGCGGTCATATGCAGAATTCCTGTACATAAAAAGAGAAGCTGAGCTGCTCTTGGACTCCCTCTCTTCCATATCTCCTCTGTGCCCTGCAGAGGCTCCCCCCATGATCCTTTTCCCTGGCTAAGGACACTGGCTATAAAGGTTCTTAGATAGTTGTCACAAATGATGCTCTCCATCCCTAGAGAGAAGGACAGTTCAGTGTGTTTTTTTTTTAGTGCAGGAACTCAAGAATCAGACAATCTAGTCAGATGCTGTGAATCCTGGCTTTGCCAGTAACAAGTAAGAAACACAGACTCTATGGTCTGAAAGTTTATGACCTCCCCAAATTTCATCAGCTGAAACCTAACCTCCAGTGTGATGATGTTTGGAGGTAGCAACTTTGGAAGGTGATTAAGTCATCAGAGCAGAGCCCTTACAGGAGGCTGTGTTGTACACCTGTAATCCCAGGTACAGGAGGATTGAGAGTTCAAGGCCAGTCTTGGCAACTTAGTGAGACCCTGTCTCAAAATTTTAAAATGGGCTGGGGATGTAGCTTAGTGGTAGAGTGGCCCTGGATTTAATCTTCAATACCAAAAAACAAAAAAAAAAAAAAAAAACAAAAAAGGAATAGTACCCTCAAAAATGGAATTAGTGCCCTTATAAAAGAGACCCCAGAGAGCTGCCTTGCTCTGTTTCACCATGTGAAGACACAGAGAGAAGGCACAGTCCATGAACCAAAAACTCATATCCTCACTGGACACTAGATCTGCTGGTGCCTTAATCTGGGATTTGCAGCCCCAGAACTGTGAGAAATAAATTTCTGCTGATTGTAAACCATCCAGTTGGTGATACTTCTAGCATGCTGAATGGATTAAGACAATGAAGAAGTTACTTAACTACTGTGGGCCTCTGTTTATCTGTAAAGTAGGAAAACATTTGGTTTTGAAGAGGTATGAAAGAGCGAATATGTACAAAGTACTCAATACAGATTAACCCCTACATAAATAGTAGTTGTTGTTTTAAAAAGAAAAACTTAATCCCAAATGATATAGAATTTTCCAATATCAGAGGAGTAAAGAGTAGATTTAATGAGGGATGAAAAAATTTGACAGTCTAGCAATCATTTAATCACTTTTTCTCCTCTCTTAACCCCTTCTGTAATTAGCAATTCTGTCCCAAATTACATATGTCATAATTGTGCCCCTTTTCACTAAAGACAAAAAAGTTTTTTTTTATGTATGGTGATGCAAATGTGGACTTTAGGGATGCTGGTGGTATAATGAGCCAGAAGTTAATGAACAGGAAACTGAACAAGAATGAGGCAGACAAGTTGGCTCCAGAGATGGCTGCGGGGCAGGAAGTATGAACCAAGCATGTCCCCAACAGGGAAAGTGATTGGAAAGACCAAGGGTGGGCTGGACAAGGGGTGCCTCTGGACTGGCTGATAACATGCCACTCGAAGCAAAAACACAAATGCAAGCCTCTCTCCTCATACGAGGTCAATAAATTTGGTGATGAAGTGCCCATTGACATTGACCTTCACATTGCACAAATACTCTGGGTACCACTTACCTCAGCCCTTTGTTGTATCTATTTTTTTTTTTTTTAACTCTTGGCTCAAAGGTATTAGTTCTACTACCCAAATGGATTACAAATTCCATCCATGCAATGACTTTGTCTTCTATTTTATAAACTTTCCCCAAAGCATTGCCTATATGTGTGTGAGGCAAAATGCGGCGGGAAAATGGAAGCTGCTTTAGGCATTTCAAACAAGGGTGGTATATATTGCAAGGCTGGAACTGAAAAATGTAGTAAGAGGAACATAAAGGAAAAAGAGATGATGCCCATAGCAGAAGTAGCTAACATCCCTGGGCTGGAGCCCGTGAACTTGTTCCAGCTGGTATAAGTGGGATGGAGAACTTGCATTTGATTTCAAATCCACTCAGGAGGTGCTATCTCAAGCAGGTTGGAAAAAAGCACTAGGCTTTTCTTTCTTTTTTTTTTTTAAAGAGAGAGTGAGAGAGAGAATTTTTTGATATTTATTTTTTAGTTTTCGGCGGACACAACATCTTTGTTTGTATGTGGTGCTGAGGGTCGAACCCGGGCCGCACGCATGCCAGGCGAGTGTGCTACCCCTTGAGCCATATCCCCAGCCTTTTCTAGGCTGCTGGAGTCTAGAACCACAGCACCTTGAGTTCCTGTAGTAACTGCCATCAATTGCCTCATTTTAAGTATCAGAACTGTGAATCTTCTTTATCATACTTTCTTATTGCCCTTTAGTACCTCTGTTCTGGTTTGGATCTTAAATGTTTCCCTGTGGCTCCTGTGCTTTGGACTCCAGCCTGAGATGCAACTGACAGGTGGTGAAATCTTTAGGAGCTGGGACCTTTTTGAGGGACATGAGGTCACTAGGGATATGTCCTTGAAGGGGATATTAAGATCCCAGCATGTCCCTGGCTCTGTCTTTGCTCCACAGCCACTGTGTGGTGAGCAGCTTTGCTCCTGACATGCTCACTGCCATGATTTCTGCCTTACCATTGGTGAACATGGACTGAAACAAAGAGGCAAAAATAAATCTTTGCTCCTTTTAAGTTGTTTATCCCAGGTATCTTTTCACAGTGTTGGAGAGCTTAACCAACACAACCTCCAGTGAGCAGAACTGAATGGAAAGGCAAGTGGTTAAGGATAGTTTAGATTGTAAACTCCTAATCCCCATAATTCAAAGTATGGGGAGGCAGGTGCAGGGCGGCAAGCCAACAGATGAAAATTTGGCACACATGTTATAAAGGAACAACCACCAGGTTTAAAAGCAGAAAACCTGAAACCAAACCATATCTGACCTGCAGTAATCAATTCTTCTTACACAACTTTCTCTCTTGTATAATGAGAATAGCCATAGTACTTCCTCACAGAGCTGGTGGGAGGACTAAATAAGGTAATGCATATGGAAATCATTCAGTAACAATATGTATTTGGGTGGATATTAGTTACTTTACATGGGCCTGTTGGCAATTTTCTAATTCACTGCTTATGAGAGAATCATAAGGACTTTTATTTATAAACCAGCAAAGATTTCTACAAGTCTCACAATTCACTGCTTGCACTTAGGCTTCCTTTATGACACAGGAAAACATTGCTAAATTAGAGGAGATGTGAGATCAACATTACTTGTCAGTTTAACAGATTTTTAATTTTTTTTTTCTTAACAATTCTCTTGATGGGTCACATCCAAAGATAAGCAGCTGAGCCCTCTTAGCAGCAGGAAGGAAGGGCAACTAGCCTTGGGTTACACAAATGAACTTATTAAGAGGATTTATAAAGCCATCTAGTTAATCAGAAAGGAGGGGAGTGAAAGAGCTTTTCTTAGCCAAGCCATGATCGCCCGCTGGACAATTAGAAGCACAGTTTCATTATACTGTTGTAGTCCTCAGTTGGGGTCAGGCATAAGAGCAAGGATACAGCTGGTGGGTGGATGCAGTAAGGCTGTTAATTAATCACAAGGGGGTGGAAACCAAGGACGAGGCATTTCGTTCACACTGTTTGATTTTGCATGGCCCTTGTTCCACTGCATTGACTTGGGTTTCCTAGGTTGACCTCTGTTAGATTTCTACATATTGTTGCATATTAGGTCCTCTCATTTGCAAGTAACCGGTCAAGTTGTTTTTGGCAAACTATTGATATTGTTCTCCATTGGATGAAGATTGCATTTAATTTCTATTGGTTTAGAGTAAAATGTGTAGGAGATTTGGTGGATTTAGCTATTCTCAGATGGTTTTAGCATTTCAGCTGTTTGATAGTTGTAGTAACAACAGCTGGTTGTTGATGTTTCTAAGACACTGTTCCAAAAATTTTATACTGGCCCACTTAACCTACATAATAACCCTGTGAGGTAGACACTGTGATCCCCATTTGTACAGATGAGGAAATTGAGGTGCACAGACTTTAAGTAACTTGTGTAAGATTGAGGTTAGTGAGGGGCAGAGTTGGGCTTTGAGCCAAGGTCAGACTGACTCCACTGCAAGTCCTTGACCACCAGGGAGCACTGCCTCTCAAAAATGGAAACTTCTTTCTGTTAATACTTGTTTGAACAATGTTCACCTACTACTATATGGCATATTGACAGCACAAACTTCTATGAATAAGTCATCCCCTGTGTGACCAATCAAGCCTTCGAGACTCAGATTGTGTCAGCATTTTGAGATAGTCTTTTCTGATTTTGGTGTGATTTCAATACTTATTGAGAATTAATATCTCTAAGCAGTTTATTTATAAATAAAGAAGCTTATTATATCAGAAGACCAAAATAGGTATCAGTAAAAACTTGGACTGTATTTTACAGATATGGAAACAGTCTCAAAGAGATCCACAGCTACTTAGTAGCAGGCAAGGTCTACATCATCAGGCCCTGGATGTTTCTTTTCATCCCAGAGTCTTGGACCCACCCAGCACCTTGTTTGTAGGTTTTAGTGGTACTGCAAATTAAACCCAGGGGAACTCTACTACTGAACCACACTCGAGACCTTCTTTTTTTTTAAATTTTTATTTTGAAATAGGGTCCCAGACTGGCCTGAAACTCCTGTGCCACAAGGATCACAGATGTGCACAACCACACCTGGCCACATAGCACTTTTAAAGTAGTTGCTCACATTTTAAAAACAGTTAATTTCATGTTAATAGTTGAATTTTTTGGTTTTAAAAAGATTGGGCAGCCAGGTGGCACTGGGAAAGTGTTCTTGACCACATCTGCTAGAGCAGAGTAATAGCAACATCTTGTTGCCTCGTGGCCTGTGTGTCCATTTTTCCCACTTAGGCACATTCCTTTTTTAGCTGTGACCTCTACTTCAGAACAAAGATCTCCTGGTTCCTATGAAATTTTCTTTTAGCTAAACTATGTGGCTCTTTCAGAAAATTAGGACCATTTAGAATGCGGCTTCTTTTTAATGTTTTAGTTTTAGTCAGATTGTAGTGGCTCTTAGGGGATGGTAACAGTTATGTCCTCCTCAATACTTCCTTCCCCCCAACTTGGGTGATAAAGAATATATGGAGATTTATTTCAGGCAAGGTCAAAATAACATCAATCACTCTGTTCACTTACATGCAATAAGTATATACATAGGTAACAAATATGTGTGTGTGTGTGTATGTGTGTGTATATATATATACATACATATATAATATATATTTATACATATATAATACAGTCACACACACACACATATGATGTACTGAGGATTGAATACAGGGAAATATATCCCAAGACCTTTTTATTTTTTATTTAAGACAGGGTCTCACTAAGTTGCCCAGGCTGGCCTCAAACTTGCAATCCTTTTGCCTCAGCCTCTGGAGTCGCTGATATTATAGGCATGCACCATCATACAGCATAACCAAATTATTTTAAAATCAGTTGGTGATACTGTAATTATCCAGTCCTCATACTTAACTGTCAAGAAGGACATTTAAGAGAAAGCAAACTATTTGGGATTGATTTGTCTTTCCCTGTGTTATTATGCCAATCATTACATTGTATAATTTCTAGTTTTCTAATTATATATCATCAGGCTTATGACCTCTAAGCATTTGCTTGCTATCTGGCTATTTTTAATTCAAAAATAAATTGCATAATGAAATTAATTCTATTTCCCGTTGAGATAATGCATTTTTAATTACTCAGAAGGGAGTCAAATTAAGCAGTATTTACATAAAGTAAATGCAAGAGATAATAAAATATTTCCATGGCCTGTTTAATTCAAAACATCCTTGTTATACAAAATAATCTGGTGTTGAATTAGGGATATATAGAGGAAGGGGTTGCCCAGAAACACAACCCAGTTCTTTTGATCTTGTATATTTTATCTGCCAACAGCAAAGTGACTAGATTCTGGATTTTCCAGGTTTCATTGTGGAATCACTGAAAATGTGACTAATCCCAGGCGGTTTTGTTCATGCTCATGTGCAGCTTGCTCTCTCAAAGTGTCCAGATGTGAGCACTGTAACTCCAGCTTTGCAATGCCATTTATCTGGCAACAGAAACCCTGTCTGCAGTAGTTAACTGTCCTTTTTACATTTGCTATGGTCCAGTAGTATTGAGAGCTTTGTGGCTCCAGTAGCTGGTTGATGACAATCAGCAGATTCTAAAGCCTTTTCAAAACCCGAAAGAATAGATAATGATAGTACACAATGCTGAAATGAGGAAAGAAAGAATGGATATTCAAATGTTGATGCAATTTAGCTTTTAAAAAAAGATTACACTTCATTTTCTTTGATTAGCTTTTTCAAGTTTTGACTTTGATTCTTTATTGTTTAAGTTCTGTAAGATGCCATTCAAAAAAACATTACCACATGAAATCTGTCAGAAATGTTTAGATAGCTGTAATCACAAAGAGTGGAAATACTCACTTTGTTTTGTACTGTTGACTCTGCTCTGTCCTGCTCTGATAGTTGCTGATTTGACTTTTAAAGCGTCTAAATGATTCCTTGTTAAATGTTTGAGGAAAACGGTTTTTAGCTTTTGTGGTCACATAGGAATGGTGTTCAGCTGACAGAAACCTATAAAAAAATTAATTCAGTGAAGGAGTAGTGGTTTTGCTCAGGACAAAGAAGTCTGGTGTTGAGCAACTGGGGAAGATATGAAATTCAGAAAATTATCTTCAGGCCATATGATCCTTTCTGTTTTCTGCTTTTTCCTCCATAGACTATGTCTCTCACCCCCAGGTCCCCGCCAATGCTTGCTTATGCTAGGCAAGTGCTCTACCACTAGCTACCTCCCCAGTCCTCACTCTTCCAGTTTGACTGCTGGTCATGCCACATTTTATGCAGGAAGATGGAGAAGCGCAAAAAGAACACAGACCTCATGACAGGAGGATTTTTCCAACAGATAAATGTATTAGATTTAGCTAACATTAAGGGTTGACCTTTGAGACTTTGAGAAGAATTGGAGCCTTTGAAATTTGATGAGATTAATGTAAAAGCTTCCTCATGATCTGATCTACCAACTTTATATTTAGTAATACCATAGGCTTGCCCCCAAAGTAGAGAGTAAAGTGCTAATTCTTCATGGCCTTCCTTTTAGGAAGGGATGAGGTCAGCAATACTATTTTTTGTTAGTAGTTCTAAAACCTTAGTGTGCTTCAGAATCACCTGATAGATTTATTGCATACCAGTTTCTGATCCATTGGGTTTGAGGTAAGGCCAAAGAATCTGCCCAACAAATTGCAAAGCAGTGCTGAAACAGATGGTCTGGAGACCACACTTTGAGAGTCCACTGGATTAGAAGAATCTTATCAGTTAAGAGTCAAGATTCCTGTTAGTGAGGAATTCTTAGATGAGGCTCTGAAGGACACCTTAAGACTTCCTGTGACTTAGCTGTTGATTCCTTTTAATTTAACAATCATTTCCTGAGTGCCTCCTGTGTGCCTAGCTCTGACAGGCGTTACTTGTAATGTAAGGATGTTACTAATTTTGGGCCCCAAACTGGGTCCCTTTTCTCTCTCAGAATTGTGGAACCAATAACAGGAGCAAAGGAGACTCATCCTTGACTAAGAACAGGAGAAGTGAGAGAGAAACTCACAAATCAACTTCTCAATCCAATCATGGCCAGAATTTTATAAAAATGTAGGATAAAAGAAATAAGGGGGAGAGCAAGGCTAATAAAGGGAAAGAATGTTCATGTCTTTTATGGGAATGGGTGGAGATTTTCTGGGAGTTCTGGCACCACCTTCTTTTATTCTTTTTATGGTTCTTTCCATTTATGGCAATCATCAACTGTCTGGGGGATGAGTCATTCAGCATGCAGACGTTATTATAATACAGTTAGAGGTTGTCTGGGAGTCACTCTGGTAACCATCTCACATCCAGCCAGTTTCAGCTACCTCACCTGAAGAGGTTCTTCTGGCCCATAGACATTTTGTCCTCAAAGATGAATAAGATTGGGAGGTTGCCTAGGCAGTACAAGATTAGGGTACTAAAATAAGTAAAAGACTCTGCCCTTTGTTTATATGTGGTGCTGAGGATCGAACCTGGGCTGCACGCATTCCAGGCAAGCTTAATACCATTTGAGCCACACCCCAGCCCAAGACTCTGCCCTTGATACGCTTACAAATAGGTGTCGATCAAAGGTTATACAGTTTCATTGAGATAGGAGGAATAAGTACAAGAATTTTATTGTACAGCACATATGTTAATTATCTTGATTTAACCATTCTGCAATGTACATATATTTCAAAACATTGTGTTATACCTGATAAACATATGCTATTTTGTTTGTGAATTTTTTTAAAAGTAAAAAGCTTATAGACATACTTCAATTTATCTAAATCACTACAATGAAAGGGTAGAGAACCTGTTTGTAATAATTTTGTTTATATTGCCAGTAGTGTATAAAGAAACTTTAATTAAGAGACACATTTCTTTGATCATATTACTCCAACTATTCTAATGGTGATTTTGTATTTTTAATTTGTAACAGAGGTTTGTGTCCTATAATTTGTGATTCCTAGATAACTTTTGTTTCAGGGAAGTCCCAGCCCAATTCATCTGTCTTCCATTCTAAGCAGGCTGATTATCTCCCCAACTTCACCCCCACCCTCTTGAAATGTCAGAAAGCCACTGGAAACAACATCTGAGCCCCAAGGTCTAAATCACAACCTTAGATATGTGATAATTCATATCTTCTCCACAGAAGGCGAATATCTCCTGCTTCAAAGATAAAAATAACAAGCAAATTCAGTATTGATGGCCCATATGGTTAGTTATCTCTCATCTTTTCCTACTGTTATTGGAAAGACTTGTAGAGAACTCCTCCTGGTTCCTACCAATTACTAATTTATTCTAGGAAGCATTATGAAAGTGGAGGTAGTAGTAATAACAGGTTTGATGTCTACCAACCTGAGAAAGGATTTGTGTCACCAATGCTGTCAGGCAAAGATAGGGGACTACAATAAATGTATGAACTCATACGAAATAAGTTTCTTTTTGAATCTAAATTAATTAGCTAGAGACATACACACTGGTTTACTTACAGTTTTTAAAATATTATACTGACACACATCCTCTGTGTTCCATTGAGTAGCTATTGCTTCTATTTAATATGAGAGAATGTGCTTAAATAGACTTAAGATTTTTAAAGAATTTCTTAAGATTTAAAAACTTAGTGTATTGAAACCTCACTGTGTAAGTTGTGTCTAAAAATAATAAAAACAGTATATTTGCAGGAGAGAGTGGGACATGGAATTACATAAACGTGGCTTTGAATTATGGTTTTTGCTCTTAATAAACCAAGTGTCAGCAAAGTGGCAGAAATATTAATGCTGACTTCCAAGGATTCTAGAAGATTCAATAAAGGTACAGAAAATACATAGAGGAATGTTTGATACATATTAATCATTCAATAAATGCTTTCTCTTCCACCTCCATTCATTTTTATTCTTTTTCCTCTCCTCCTCTTCTGTCTTCTCCTTCTCCTTAGCTTGGTTGTATTTATTCATCCCAGTGAGTGTTATTCTACATAAAGGAGCCACCTCATTGGAATCTGTTATCTTTTTTCTACCTCCTGAGGATAAATTTGATTTTTTAAGTAATCATTCAGAACCAACTCTGCACTCACAGATAAAGCTAATGAATGTTGCTTTAAAGTACTGGGAAGCAATCTGCTGTTGGCCAAATCTGGTCCTCTGAGTTTTTGTTGTTGTTGTTGTTGTTTGTTTGTTTGTTATGGCCTACAGTCTAAAAATAATGTCTTCTACGTTTTTAAATGGTTGGAGAGAAAAATCAGGAGAAGAAGAATATTTAATGAAGAGAAAATTATAATTTTTCAGTGCATATAAAGTTTTATTTGAATACAACCCTGCATATTTGTTTAGTATTGTCTATGACTGCTTTCACAAAATAAAGACTTGTGTAGTTTCAATAGAGACTATATACATCACCAAGCCTAAAATACTTGCCATATGACCCCTGTTCTAAATGAATGGAAAATATGCATGAAGCAAACCCTGGAAGGGGGTTTCACGGTAGGAAACCTAGACTTAAGCTTCCTAGACTAAACCTAAACCTAAGCTTCCTAGACTGCTTGCCTAGAGAAGAGATGATGGCCTTTCTTATCTACACACAGAGAAGAAAACCCATCTCTGCTCTTTTCACCATGCCATTAACACCTGACAAAATTTAATGACTGAGAACTATATGCAAAAGAGTTTTGTTGACTAGCTTCCCAATGCTTTTAGACAATTTTATCTATGAAGCAGTGAGATTTCACTGAAACAATCCCTATGAGCATTTTGGATTTGCATTTCAGAAGGTATATAAATCCCCACCTCCCCCCTTAGTCTGCTATCCTTGGGAAACCCATTGTCTCCTGTGAGCAATCTGGGAATTCTATTGTTTGTCTTTGGGAGAAGAACTAACCAGATCAAATATCCATTTTGAAACTCATTGTAAAACTTTTTTAAGAAACAAATTGAAACGAGTCACCTATTCTCTGATAGTACCCCCTGAGATGGAGCCAGTACTACTGGTATTTTTGAATCAATGCATATTATTCTTCAATTAAATACAAAAGCTACTCCTATGAGATTTAGTGGCATAGTATTTTACTCTAAAGGAATGGAACTGGGTATATTAAAAAAAAGGATAGAAGGTCGGGTTTTCTTGTTTTGTTTTTCTGCAGCCCTGAGGAAGGCACAATGCAATCAGTATCCAGTGACTCAGACTGAGGGAGAAGAGGGAGGAATAAAGCCATTAAGTAGACTTACAGCTCAGATGGCTGAGCTAGACAAGCCTGTGAATTTAATAAAACAACACTGCCTGCCAATTGCCAATTGCTGACTTTTTGTGGTGGCATCTAATTCCACTCTTCTCTCAAAGTTTCACCCAGTCCATTGTTCACATTGGTGCTTCAGTCATTCAAGGAGTAGATGAATGAGCCCTTCTACTGCACATCTCTGATTAGTCATTCATTCATTCCATGGAGTGTTAATTATGTGCCAGGTGCCATATTAAGTGTTTGAAACACAAAGCAGAACAAGAAGTGTATCCTGCCCTCCCCAGCGAGGTGCTTCTAGGCTCCCAGGGGAGAGGGGCTTGTAAAGGAGTGAAATGAAGTATGGTGGGGCTTCTAATAGATAACCATCTGTGCAAATGAAAACGCATTCTGGGGACAGAAGAGTAAACCAACAGTTTGAATTCAGTCTAGCCATGAGTTGGGCACAGAGAAAGACCATCTGAGTCAGACCATAGCTTCTTGAAAGGCTTCCAGGGAAATTAATTGAGGTTTGAAGAAAGAAAAGGAGAGGAATGTGAGACCGGCCAGAGAAATAATATTTAGGAAGGCATAAAGTTAGAAAAAATGATCTCCTCTAGCAATTGCAGTTAGGTTGGGATGACTAGAATCATAGGTATAGGTGGGAGGGGATCACATTAGAAGTGAGCAAATCAGAAGGAATCTTATTGTGCTAAGAAGATGGTGTGAGTGTTAACCTAGGAACTTCAGGGTATTGTGCAAGGAGGATGCAAGGTCAGGATTTTGTAATGATGCTCTGGACACTGTTTGGAGAATGGACAGGGGATATTGAAGCTGGAGGTGGGAAATCTAGTTAGAGCTTATAGGTTATTCAAGAGTAGCTGGTTTCACTTTCAGAAGGTGAAAGTTAGAGGTTAAGGGAAAAGGCTTGGCCGAACTGGAGGATTTGTTAAGATAGGGGGAGAAGGAGGGAGAATGACATAGAAGCTCCATCTTGGAATCCCAGCACCTGAGAGTAGCTCAAACATCAAACATTTGTGGTATGGGACAGGAAGATGTGGTGGAATAGAATTCTGGAATAAGATGTTTTCAAGAATAAGAAACACATAAGATGAATGAAGAAGAGAGGTCTGTAGCCACTGGAAAAAGACATTAGAGAACTAGAAAGTGAAGAAGACCGTGGAATCTGAGGGAAGAGAGTGTAAAAAGGAGGGTTCGGATCGTCAGCAGTGCCACCTGCAGAAAGGTCAAGTCAGACTATGACAGAAAATGTCATTATGCAACTGATCGAGAATCTCAGATCAGACACGTGGTAGTCTCCCAGAAGTGACCCCCTACCTCTTTTAAAAAATCTTCTTGCTTCCACCAAATTAAAATATTTAGTTTCTTCTGTGTTCCCCAATTTGCCTGTCCTGCTTCTTTTCCTTTACTGAAATGAGTGCTTCAGATGCCATCACCTTCAATTTGGATTGCTCCTTCTTCCTAGACAATCATAGTACTTTTCTGTATAGTCACTTTTTGCCTAATATTATGATAAATCTTATAATTGTACTTTTGCTGCTGTATTGCAAAGCACACAGGTCAAATTGCAGAGTACTTTGTAATTCAGCTGTTAGATAAACTAAAGATGTGTCATTGTCTTTCCAGAATGATTGAAAGAATTCAAAAATCAATCCCCCACTTTAGCTTGTTGCAGAATATGAAACCAATAAGGCTGCCTTTTTCACAATATGTTGTTCATTTTCTTTATGTTGTTCATTTTCATGGACAATTTTAAATTTGGATAAAAAAAAAAACAGTAGTATACTTGGAAGAGTAAGGAACAGAGAAGCATTTAAATCATGGGTACTCAAACCTGAAGCATGTTGGAATCATCTGAGGATTTTGGAAATTTTGGTGTCTGAGTCCTGCCCAGAGTTTTTGGTTTGGGGAGGCTTCAGCTTTCCCCAGGTGTTCTAATGTACAGTAGATGTGGAGAACCAGCTTTTCAAGCTGATTTGCATTATCAAGATCACTTCTTTTACTAGTGATGACTTATTGTTTCTACATGGAAATTTATGTGTAGTTATAAAGCAGAAGATTTGTTTTTAACTCTAATATATTCTCTTCACAATCCCCCACCCCATGTCTGCAGTCGCTGAGAGAACCATCCTCAAAGATGACTGACAGATCTCATCTCTATCAGGAGAAAAATACCAATTTCCTTTATAAATGTGCTGCTTTGGCCCATTGCCAGCAAACCTTGAATATATCAAAAATTTTCATGTCTAACTTGATAGAAAATACACTTGATTTCATACTGAGATTCTGAGGTGATTTAATATTGTTAAAAGTACTAAGGGCCTCTATTAACTTTGTTCTTGGTAAATTTGAGATAAAAATTTCTTTTAAAAACTAGGTTGATGAATGCTCCTGTCCAAGTGTTACACATTTCTAGTAAGCATGTCTTCACGGTAAAAAAAAAAAAAAAAAGGTAATTTTTTTTTTTTTAAAGAGAAATGAAAGAGGAAGAGAGAGGTAAGCACCCACCTAGCAGTTCATTTCAGATATACTAAAGTCCTCCAGCTTGTTTCATAAGAGAAATTAACAGTGAGATCCTGCTTACCTTCTATGTTAAGAAACTCAGTTTTGCTCATTTCGTTAGAAATAGTGTAGTAATATATTTTGTTCTTGATGCTGTACTTTGTTGCACTACTAAGTTATGTGTATATATATATATATATATATATATATATATATATACTATTAACAGCTAGGTATATTTAAAAGAACTAAATAAATTGTACATGTTAAGACAGTTTTGTATTTATGTAACTGTTAGTTTGAAAGAGCAGGACTCACAGAGTACAAAACACAGCAACTTCAATTTTCCCACAGTTGTCCCTACACTTGTGCTCTGCGGGGCTAGATCTGCTCCCAGATGAAGTCTCAGACACTCAATCCAGTCACTTGTGTTTAATCAAAAGTCTTCCAGGCACTTGAATTTCTGAAACACTCTCAATTTAGTTATTAGTATGTCCAGTTTACTCATCAAAACCACCAACTTTATTCAAAGCCAGAGCCACCCTTCTTCCCCAGCTCCAGCCTGCTTGTGTGAGGAGAAAGGCCCTGAGCTCAGCAGCATCTCACACTGAAGTCTCCTGATTTCTTTGGAAACCCCTCACCCTGACTTTTCAACATGCTCTTCAACCCACATTTCCTGGTGGACAGATTATAACCCTTTCCTCAGCCCTGGGTAGCCAGCTGTATATCTTTAGGACCCTTTTAAATCCTGGCCATTTGCTACCCCATGAAACCTTTCTGACTTGTGATTCCAAAGCAACTTGCCTTCCCCTGAACTTGGAGGGCCCCTTGTGCCATCCCTGTGCTGTTTGTTCCTTCATTCTGTAGTACCAGTAATTTATGGTGCAGCCTCCTGCCTAATCTCTCCCCCTATTCTCAGAGCTCCTTGAGAGTTCTCATTATTCATTTGCTTTTTTTGCCCTCAATCTGGGACTTAAAAACAAAGGAATTTATAAAATGTGTAGCTGAATTTTCATCATTAAGTTAATAGTATATATATGCAAACAAGTATATAAATGAAGACATGAGGAAATTGCTAAAGTATATATTTAATTTTGTTCATTTCATCAGGTTAAGAGGACAAAGTAGACCTCTGGTTTTACAATTTTTAATATTGTGAAATGGAAATAAATACAATCATTTAAAGCAATTTTCTGAAATTAAGTTATTCCATGAAATAATTATCATACTTAATGTATCATATTGTGAGCAGGCAACAAACTATTTCCTTTACCCAGGAACCCCTATGTAAAGTCTGTTAGGATTTAGAGGGGCAGGTCTTTCATCATTTAATTTTTGAGCACATTTAATGCCTCCATTTTAAGAGCTTTTAGTGTAATAGGCCCGTCGCTTCCTTGCCTTCCCTGTCCTCATGCAGAAGATAATTCATTATTTTGTTATCTTTTTTGACCTAGTGTTAGAAGCATACAGACCCAGCTTATTAAATATTTAAGAAATCATATTAAGATGGCATTTGTGTCTTCTTTATAACAGCTGCTGGTTGTCTCAGCAGATCCGTTATTTCATTATGTAAAATACAATGACATTGTTATTCCCCTCAATCCAGTTACAATGACAAAGGTCAAACTATTTTTAATAGGACCCAGAGACACTAAATGTGGGCGTTCAGAGTTAACTTCATCATGATCTTTGAAACAGTTCAGTGAAAAAAATTAGGTTGAGGTAGTTAGGGTTGCATGCACTCATCATTGTTCACGATGAGGCCTCCATTTCAACTTGGCGCTCTGGGATTTCACTAGTTCTTTTTAAAGGTAATTGTAGCACAACTGAATAGGATGGCTGACCGCTTGCTGGATGTGCTCAGGGTGGTAGTTCTTGGGCATCCCACTAACTGTCCTTGGGGGGGGGGCAAGGGAGAGAGAGAAAGAGGAGCTTTTACATCACATACTAAATGCCTCATTACTTTCTCACATAGGAAAACTCTGGCCTCTCCCTATTGTCCTAAATTGCCCTTCATTCTGCTGAAAAAAGCCAAAAGTGCTGGAGGTTTGAGGCTTTTTAACTCAATGGAAAGAATTGTTTTATTTTGCACTACCTAAGGAAAGGTAGCTGTGAATCTACTGATGTTAAGAGGAGGCCAGCTCTTAGCCCAAAGGGTTCCATGGGAGGCTTTTTATTCTGGTCTTTCTTTTATTATTTTCACTATTAAGTTGTTTGGATACAAGAATTACCTGTAGAGACATAAGGCTTTTGTCCTTGATAGTAAATATTGGCACCGTTGCTGCCAAAGCTGAATGTGCAAGACCCAGGCTCCCATGCAACATCACTGCTCAGGCTCCTCCACCTTTTGTTGTTGTTCTTATTAGTTATACATAACAGTAAAATGTATTGTGACATACATTATGGAGTATAACTTTTCATTCTTCTGATTGTACATGATGTAGAATTACACTGGTGGCATAATCATATATGCACATAGGAAAGTAATGTCCAAACTTCATTCTACTATCTTTCCTATTCCCAATCTCCCTCCCTTCCCTTTATTCCCCTTTGTCTAATCCAAAGTCTTCTATTCTTCCCTGCTCCCGTCCCCATTATGTGTTAGCATCTACATATCAGAGAGAACATTCGGCCTTTGGCTTTTTTGAAATTGGCTTATTTCACTTAGCATGATAGTCTCCAGTTTCATCCATTTACTGGCAATGTCACGATTTTATTTCTCTTTATAGCTGAATAGAATTCAATTGTGTATATATACCAAATTTTCTTTATCCACTTAACTATTGAAGTGCTTCTAGGCTGGTTCCATAGTTTAGCTATTGTGATTTGAGTTACTATAAACATTGATATGGCTGTATCACCATAGTATGCTGATTGTAAGTCCTTTGGGTATAAACCAAGGAGTGGGATAACTGGGTCAAATGGTGGTTCCATTCCAAGTTTTCCAAGGAATGTCCATACTGCTTTCCAGAGTGGTTGCACCAATTTGCAGTCCCACCAGCAATGTATGAGTGTACCTTTTTCCCTATATCCTTGTCAACATTTATTGTTACTTGTATTGTTGATATTTGCCATTCTGACTAGAGTGAGATGAAATCTCTGTAGTTTTAACTTGCATTTCTCTAATTGCTAGAGAAGTCGAACATTTTTTCATATATTTGTTGACAGATCATATTTCTTCTTTTGTGAAGTGCCGTTCAGTTCCTTTGCCCATTTATTAATTTGCATGTTATTTGGTTTTGGTGTGAAATTTTTGAGATCTTTGGATATCCTGGAGATGAATGCTCTATCTGAGGTACGAGTGGCAAGACTTTCTGCCATTCTGTGAGCTCTCGCTTCACATTCTTGATCATTTCCTTTGCTGTGAAGAATAGGCTACTCCACTTTAAACCCCTCTCTGCCCAGTTATCCTGCTCTTAAGTTGCAAATATCACTGAGATCCTTTTGTAAACACAAGCATGGTTGTGCATAAGTCCCCCCACATCTACATTCTCACACATAAAAAATGTAATGTCTTTAGACATCTGTGTCTATATTCATAAATATTTTGTATTTTAAGAATATAAGTGTTTAAAGGTGTATGGAATAATCTATAGCAATTGTGAAACATAAGACAAGTTTCTATTTAATTTGTGAGTATATAAAACTTTCAAATTGTTTCATCATTACAGGAAGTAAAATCAAAGAAAATAAAATTAATGAAAACTGTCATTTTTCTCAAGGAAAATCCTAGTACTATCACATTCAAGTAATCAATGTTCCAACTACATTAGTCATGATGCATGTATACCAGGAAGCCACTCAGATTAACACCAAATACCAAATCTCTTGCCCTAAAATCCTTATTCAGATGTGTATTTGTCCACTGTTTGGTATGATGGAAAGAGTTCAGGTGTTCTAAGTAGATGGCCCTCTTTTAGTGCCCCAGTTTCATACGTGCTATATGGCCTTTCGACACTCTGAACCTCAGTGTCTTCATCTGTAAAGTGGGAGTGCAAGTTTATAATTCCTTTCCTGGAATTACAGGGCCAGATGAGTTTTAGAGTTCAGGATTTGTTGAGTTTTTATTTTAGAAAGGTAACACAGTGCATATATAAATGTTGCATATCATACCCAGCAGAGTCTAGAACAGCATCATCAAACATATTAGCAATTCATCAATAAAACTGCATATGTTTACACTTAATAGGCTTTTAAAAGACTGTATATACATCAAGATTGTCATCACAACTTTTATTTCTCAAGATGTTTGGATAAATGATCGTTGAGCTTGTACTAACCCCTACTTTCAGAGTGTGTTTGGCAAATAGAAGTTACTACACCAATGGTAGCTGTTGTTTTTATTTAAATTAATGGCAGATAAAGTGGATCTCATCTCTTACACAAACTGTAATTTGAATAAAGGAATTCTACCCAATATATACTTCTGATCCCTGTGGGATTTTATAAAAGTTTCTTTGAAAAATGATGGTGAAATTTACTTTAAAAAATATTCACAGGCAGATATAAATTCCTTTCTGAGTAATTTTAGATCCAGATATGTTACTGTCCTCTGAGATGATTGATAAGATCAAAATTATAGATTTAGGACAGGAAATGAGATTTCCATTGCATAGAGTTAAAATTAGCACCAAGACATTTTTAGCTTTTTCTGGTTTTCACCATAATTCTTACTTGAGGGGATAAAATCAATCACTTCAGTAGTTCAATGTCTGAACAGTCTACATAGATTTATGTTTATGCTGAATTTTGCTTGTGAGTTTATGTTCCATGTGATCTTTGCCCTCAAACTCTCAGGATGCTGGTATACCAAGATCAGTGTGAGGCATCTCACAAGAAGTTTCACACGTAATATAGTGACAGAATTTTAAAATTATTTAGTTAAAAAATAAGTGGGTGAGATTTTCCAGTTACCCTATGCTAGTTTCTGATCTAACTTCTTAAATGGAAGAGAAAAGGAAGTCATGGCATAGGAGCGTGTTTTGGATAAATGTTAACCATTGTGTCCTGGCAGGAAAAATGTTTTCTTTTAGGACTCTTTTTCTAGCATATCCACCTATTTAATGAAAGTATATAGATTTAAAAATCTTTTTTTAGTAAGGCATATTATGTAACAATTGGAAAGAGTCATTTTTAAAAATTTACTTCTTCTGGCAACTTCTTGATTTTTTTTATTATGGTAAAATAGACACAACACAAAATTTTAACCATTTTTAAATGTAAATTCTGTGGCATTAAATATATTCTCAGTGTTTGTGTGACCATGACCATCCCTTTCACCAGAACTTGTTTCATTTTCCACAGTTGAAACTCTGTACCCATGACACACTTAGCTCCTCTTTCTTCCCTCCCCTGGCTCCTGGCAACCACCATTTCCACTTTCTGTCTTTAAGACTGACTACTATGTGTACCTTATATAAAGGAACTTGTATTTGTCCTGTGACTGGTTTGTTTTGTGATGCAGTGTCTTGAAGATGTATCCATTTTGTAACATATGTCAGAATTTCCTTCCTTTTTAAGGTTGAAAATGTTTTTCATTATATGTCTATACCACCTTTTGTTTGTCCATTCATCCTCCATGGACACTTGAATTGTGGCTCTAGTGAATGATGCTGCCCTGAATATGGGTCTGGTCAGCTTCCTAATCTTTTTTTTAATATATATTTTTAGTTGTAGATGGACACAATAACTTTATTTATTTATTTTTTTATGTGGTGCTGAGGATCAAACCCAGGCCTCACATGTGCTAGACAAGGTCTCTACCACTGAGCCATAACCCCAGCCCCAGCTTCCTAATCTTGAATTAGTATAGTTACCGCCTTTGTGTTTAGTGATGCTCACACTATCTTTAAAAACAATTCTGATAATGTACCAACTCAGTTATTTAAAGTATCAATAGCAAAATTTCAACATAGATAGCATTTTTAAATTTCAGATTTGACTGTGAGTTATTAAGTTGCTGACCTCTACATGAAGGGAACCTTGAAAATGTCCTGGCTAAAGAACTATGCTGGGCATTACCAGAGAGTTTCTTATAGCAAGTCAGTTCAAACTTAGAACCCAGGACAGACTCCTAAGAGAAATGACTGTTTTTTCTATTGAATTATTTTTTCATCTCCAACTATTGCACTTCCTATCTTGCTGCCTTTTCCTATTTGACCAACTCTCAAGTAACCAACAAAATAGCTCCTTATCAAATAGCAACAATAAAGACAAAATAGTGCAAACTGAAATTTCTCATAATAGGTTGTGAAGATAAGGGAAGCTCTATCTGCTGAAACATTTTGAACTCTAATGAACACAAGGTAAAAACCAGTTTTTTTTTTCCAGATGAAAATCAGACCATGATGTAAATACAGTATAGATACTATTTAATGAAATCTTGCTAAAAACTTTTTTTTTTTTACAGTACTGGGGATTGAACCCATATCCATGCTAGCAAGTGTTCTGCCACTGAGCTATATCCCTAGGCCATTCAAAACCTTTTATACAACTACAAAATTTTGTTTACTCCTTCTTACTCCTACAAGTGCTCTGTTGATAAAGTCAGGATCTTATAGCTACAGGATGAATAGTGTCTAGGTTATATTTTCAGTTTTAATAAAAATTCTAATTCACTTTAAACTGTATTTTTTAATGATTTGGGCATGTAGGTCTTTGATTATTTACTTGGCTGGTTAATGGAGTATATTATTCAAGCATAAAACTCATTGCAATTGCGTCTAACTTTGTTTTTATTATCTTTTCAACATGTTCTTATTGTCAGATACAAAATCTTGTCATATTTGAAACTACAACCAGTAAGAATCTCACACCCCTTTCCTCTGTGACACCTGGAATACCTCCCTATCACCTACCCCTTCTGTCCTAGCCACATTCTTCTTTGTGCTTATGTCAGATAAAGGAGACCAGAGATAGGCAAACCTAAACTTCACCATCTTGTAGAGAAAAAAAGAAACAAATTCCTTATATTTGTACAATTGGAAATAGCAATCAGAGCTACAGAGAGAAAAGAGATGATTAAACAGTTGTATATCCTAGTAGTTAAAAACCTTGACTTAAAGCCATCCCATGCTAAGCCATATTGAACCTGAGACAAAAAGAAAAAAAACTAATCTTGTATTTATTTAAATTTTTTTATATTTTGTTCAAATGGATGTTTTTCATTAACTTTCAAATACTTCATTAAAATATGGCCTTGGTCTCTGAGTTGTGGGTGCCTCTGAAACTTTTGCACCTGAGGTAAATACATCACTCACCTCACCATAGTCCCAAGCCCTTCCCGAAGCCAAACTTCCTAGGTTGAAGTCCTGGGTTTGATACTTATTAGCTGTATGACCTTGAACAAGATGCTAATGCCATGCCTAAGTTTTCCCTTTTGTGAACTAGGATTGTAATAATATTTTATAAGGCTTTTATGAGGATTAAAATTAGTTCACATTTGTAAAGGGTAGGGCAGCACCTGTCATACAGTGTGTTTAAGTTGTATAGCAAAGGAAGATGCCTCTAGAGTGTTTATAGAATGGAATGATTAACTGTGAGTCGGATCCCATAAATCTGAATTTACCAGACTTCTATCTGTGTATTTTCCCTGCCTTTTAACTGAATTTATACATGTACTTCAAGATAATATTATAACTGATGTGGTTATATATTTTAAAAGTGAGCTGGGTGTGGTGGCCTGTGCCTGTAATACCAGCTACTTGGGGGGCTGAGTCAGGAGGATAACAAGTTCAAAGCCATCCTCAGCAATTTAGAAAGGACCAAGCAACTTAGCAAAATCCTATCTTAAAAAGAGCTGAGAGAAAGGATGGGAGAGGAGGGGAGGAGTAGGGAGGATAGGAAGGGCAGCAGAATAGAATAGACAATATGATTGATGTATGTACATTCCATGTATGTATTATATGTCAAAATACATTCTGCTGTCATGTATGACTAAAAAATTTTTAAAAAATAATAATGTTACCCAATGCAAAAAAATAAATAAAGGGCTGGAGATGTGGTTCAGTGGTTAGGCTCCCTTGGGTTCAATCCCCAGTACAAAAAAATAAAAATAAAAACCAAAGTCTTGCTAATTACATGTGCTCATTTCCTCCTATTTTTTTTTTTCTGTTAAATATCCAGGAAGATATTGAGGAATTGTGAATCACTGACATCCGCAGGCAAATATGTCTTTCACTTTCAGAAACATGGAATTCAGTAAAAAGGTGGGGAAAATATGTTTCTGTTTCAGAAACAGAAACTTTGTAAGTTTGTATTTTTCTCACACAGATCCTATGCCAGACATCTCTGCACTTGCATCTTACAGTATTGGTTCATGTGCTGTTGAGGCAAGCATAACTTTAGATTCTTACCTTCATTCACTAATGAATGTCTTATGTATCTTCCAGAGGATGGGGCACAGTTAAGTGCACCAGTCCATTGTCAGTATCACCTCTTGCAAAATTCACTGCTTCTTTTCCCATCTGAGGAAACTCATAGCTTTCTGTTAGCATTTAGTTCTCGTGTGACTTTAAATTCTGATTCTACAAAATCGAATACATATATTTTTTATTCCCATGAAAGCACTTTTTTATGGGGATGCCGGAATTGAAACTAGGACCTCATGCATGCTAGGCATGTGCTCTGCCACTGAGCATGTGCTTAGCATGCTCAAACAAAAGCATTTTTTGACAAGAATATCATCCTCTTATCTCTGATGGAAAGTGTATTGCATTATACAAAGTACATAGAGTAAAATTACAAAGAGTAAACAGGAGAAATTCCTCATTGAAAAAGGGAAAAAATGACATGTAAATGAATTTCATTTATTTAAGATATTAATCTGAAAATGGCTAAATACAAGTCGCAACTTTTAAAACCCTGATGGGGACTAATTTATTCCACGAGACTGTGGGCAACTGTGTTAGATAACACAAACTTAATTATCTGTATAGATTTCTGGTTAACCAGGTAATATTTTTGCATAAGTAGATTCTATGTGTGAATATAATAATGGCTCTGGGGAAAATAATGTTATACTGTGGAAGAAGTGAGCTTTATTTCAGAATAAATGTGGGATTTCTCCTGTTTTACCCTCCAGCTCTGAATCAACAATTTATAGATAGAAGGCCACTTGACTGGAATTAATATTCTCCTTTGACTTCACAGAATTCACAAAAAACTACAACAGCATCTTCAAGAATTACCTGGCACATTTGTACGCTATTCAAAGCAGTTCTCTTTAAACCAAGCCTTTCTTACTTGCAATACCTTTCACAATAAAGTATACTATTCGATGTTTAGCCAATGAACACATGCCTGTTAGAGAGGAAAATTGGTGACTGAGAAAAACAGGGGCTGCAAAAGATACTCAGCATTTTGGATAGTTCTGAATTGTTTAAATCATTTGAAATATTCTATTCCCATACATTAATATTCTCCTTTGACTTCACAGAATTCACAAAAAACTACAACAGCATCTTTGTATAATTTCATCAGAGATTATATGTAACTATAAGTATTTTTTTGTCTCTTATAAAGAACCCCAAATACACCAAAATTAAATGCAGTATTACAATTCAATAAAAGGATGAGAAATGAAAACAATTCCCTATAAATATGTGATTTTTATGGTCATTGCTTGAATTTGGAGAATTTGTAGTAAAACTCTTAAGTTACTTTTGAAAGTGTAATAACTTTATACGGGCACATGTAATTTAAAAAATCATTATTTACATTAATATTACCTTTGGGAACCCTGGGATTCTCAGGGCCAAAAGCCAAGAGCCTTGAACAAGAGACGGTGGTTGCCTGAACAAAGAGTATTGCTATATTGCCTAGCCATACTGTGTGCCCTTCTACCACAGCAGGCAGCTGCAAAATCAAGGGATCTTTGGGCAAAACTTCTCCTTGGTTCTATGGCACCATAGTTACTGGTTGCCCTTTGTTCCAGATACAATTTTTGATAGTTTGATCCTCTCTGATGGTTGTACACTGAATAGATTCAGGAGGCAGAGAAAGCAAAGTGCAGACGTGCTTACTACCCACTGTAAAAAAAATTCTGGTTCCCCAAGTTCAGAGTTCCTCTCATGTAATGTAGAATGCTGTGTGTGCAGGCATCACCTGACCCTCTTTAATTCACCCTGTGGGAACTACATCCTTAAGAACCAGTGCAAGAAAGCATGATGCCCTGGCTACTGCTACTACTATGCATAAGGAATTCTTTGTCTTTGACCTAGGTGTCTTGTGTCCTCTGATGACATCTTTAAATTGTAGCAAGCTAATCTGTTAGCTTCTGAGTGGGATAAAATCTTAGACTCTTAAAACTTACCGAAAGGAATGTCCTTTAAAAAACAAAGATAATTCCTCTTTCCTTTTTCTCTGTACTTGATCCCAAGTGGAAAGTACCAAGCTTGAAGATAACATGGCCTGAAATATAGCAACTGTATAGAACATTGTTTCAGATGGCAGGAGACCCAATTCTAAACATAGAAGGTGGTGTGAATCACAGAAAAACAATTATTATTTCTCAAAGAGTTTGGGAGTTTGTCTTTTCATGAAGATTTTGTGCATGTAGGGACAGAGAGGACCCTGGATCTGATCTGAACTTTGTGTCTTTGGACTCAAGTTTTTCCTAAAAAACAATACCTTAATTAATTAGAGAACATGCAGAAACCCTGTGTACAATGACTGCTTACTTTTTGAGATGGAGCAGATGTTCAGAATTCATAAGGGTAAGATCAGCTCACCCTCCCAGGATTCCAAAGTCTACATTGTTATGAGGGATATAATGCAGCATTTATTCTGCCTAGTACAGATACTTAGGAAACTGTCCTGCTAGACAAGGTGAAATATTTACCCTTCACCTAAAATGGTTGAGCTGAGGCCCTCCCAACATGCCTAGGAGAGCAGCTTCTGTTAGCTCTTACCTCACTGGACTGAGCATCATAAAGCCTCATTGAGAACAATGACGTGGGGAAACTTTACCAAGTACACTGTGGAATGGCACTTTGTCTCTTATAAAGAACCCCAAAATAAAATACATACACAATGTATTAAAACTTAAAAAATGAAAAATTCCATGAAAAATAGTAAAAACCAGGTAAGATGTATGGGAATAGAATATTTCAAATGATTTAAACAATTCAGAGCTATCCAAAATGTTGAATATCTTTTGCAGCCCCTGTTTTTCTCAGTCACCAATTTTCCTCTCTAACAGGCGTGTGTTCATTGGCTAAACATCGAATAGTGTACTTTATTGTGAAAGGTATTGCAAGTAAGAAAGGCTTGGTTTAAAGAGAATTGCTTTGAACAGCATACTAATATGCCAGGTAATTCTTGAAGATGCTGTTGTAGTTTTTTGTGAATTCTGCTAACTACCTGTGAAACTTCATATTAACAAGCCATTATCTGTAACCAATAACACCTAGCTCAGAGACCTGCTTTGAAGGTCAAATAGAGTGGTAAGTGCTCAATAAATATTGACTATGGGAGGAACCAGTTTTAAAGATGTGAAAATTTTTAATGTCTCCACAAAGAGACATTCAAATTTTGTGTGTAATTTTTAAAGTATAAATTAGGGGTCAGGTGTGAAACTGATGATTAGGAAAAGATGGAAAAACATATGGAGGACTCTACCCATGTATTAAACTGGATTAGGATTCACCAGGTTTCACAAATGATAAAGGAAAGGACAGTTGGGAATATGCCATGGGTCTTACCACACAGCTTCACTTCCTAAATGCAGCTCTGTCCCCTAAAGCCTTGTGTGAGCCTTGGCTGCTACATTCGAAGCTCCCATTATCTTTCAGAAAGTGGAGTGAAAGCCAGGAACTGTTGGAGGTTACAAAGGTGCCACCTTTGCCCCTGGGAGCATCTGATGGAGCTTTAGGCCCTGATATTTAGAAACTCTTGAGCAGATATAAGGTCAGATTTCTTATCTGTCTGGTAGAAGATAATGAACCTCATTGTTCATTGGTGTTAGAGGGGAAAGGAGGTGTTGAGATTACTGTGTTTTCATTGTACATTGTCCTGAAAGAGATAATAATTTTTTCTTCCCCTCAGAACCCATTGAATTAAAAACCTAGAATCCTAGCTTATTATCTCTTTAGTTAGTAAGACTGGAGGCAGACCCCAATTTCTGGTTAGGAAGACAACTCAGAAAGAGTTATTATGTGTTTTGATAGAAACAGAGAAAATATCTTTGTGTTTAGTCCTAACTACCAAGAAAACCATAAGAAGAAATGAGTTGCCATAAGACTAATAAACATAGGTACCATATGAATGTTTGATGCCAATTATAGTTAAATATTGTATCAGTAAGTATGGAACATGACTATGTTTCTGAAATTTCAGTTTGTTACATACAGTTTGTTACTACTTTTAGAGTGATCATTTCAAGTAAAGGTAGAACAATAATCCTGGTTGTAGGTGAGACCCAATGACTTTATGGCCCTTTGTGATTTTTCTGTGAGTCCCCAGTTGTGCATTATCTTTTTGATTAAGAAAACATGTAACTCAGCTTACAAAGAATCTAACCATTTTTAAGAATAAACTAATGCAGCAATAAATGTCTTCCTAGATAAATGAAAAGAAAATTCCACACAGGAAGTATCCAAGAAGGTTGTAAGTCATATGATATTTTCATATACATATCATTAATTTAGTAGTGGTATTGTGGTGTTTAAAAAAATAGCAGGCATTCCTGCTGACTACAGGACAATCTGAGTGTATTCTAAGGTAAATGAAGTTCAGGAACTCTTCAGGTGTGGGGCGGGTGTAAGGCCTGGTGTAGGTCACTTTCAGCTGTCTGACATGTGTTCCTTCCTGGTGGCACTCACCGAACACGAAAATGAGCTTTTCTGATTAAGTCATCCCTAAGCCTGTGAGCAGAGCTCTGTGGAGTGGGTCAGATGAATGACTTCTAGTTTCCTAAGTGGTTTCTATGTGACAGTTGTGCTCGTGGCAGGGGTAAGGGCTTCAGAGAAGCACCCCATGATTCAAGGCAATTATGCAGCCCGGTGCATGACTGAGAAATGCCAGCACCTGCCAGATGGTGTTGGCAGGAAGTGGACAGGCCCTGTTTCAGCACCGCCTGATGAGGAAGCTCAGCGTTAAGACACTCTTCTGCAATGGGCTCTTCTGTCATTTTGCACCTGTTAGTGAAGAGGCCAGACTATTTGTGTCTCTCTTACGCAGAGGATTTCTTTCTAACCTTTAAAGTTAGTGTTATTCTAGATCTCTCACTTAGAGAAAAAGAACATCAATTCTCATTTCCACAAAAAGAAAGACAGAAAAAAAATCAGCAAGGAAAAAAAAATAACCAAATTATTTTCTGTGAAGATGTTTAAGGAACAGGGTGAATTGAAGCAAACAGATTTAAAAAATAACACAATTTAGTTATTCCTCTAGAGTCTAGAGCCTGAGATGAAATTGGAGGGTTTCTGCCATGGCATCAGTATGGGTCCTGAGAGTTCACAGTGAGGAGATGCCACTCTATCCAAACACCATGAAAGATGAGCCCTTTTCAGTGGTCTCCATAGGCTATATAATATTGTCTACCTTCCTCCCAATGTGTTTCCCAAGTCAAGCTGGCATCCAAGCTTGAGAAGACATTAAAGATGTCTGAGACATGCTTCTCCAAGCAGTGGTTTATGTGCTTCTTCACAGATTGAAGGGATTTGCATCAAGGGAGTGTGTATTTATGTTTCCAGTGAAGCAAAGAAATATAAAGAGCTAAGCCAAGAGGCTTCGTGGTGGAAGTAGGAAAAGTGAAAGAATTCTAACCAACAAAGCAGTGTGACCTTCGTAACAGTGAGGGTCAAAATGAGCCACTTAGAGAAGCTCAGCATCTTGTGCTCCCTGAAGCAATCGAGGAAAACCATACTCAAGAGTCCCAAGAAGAAAAGACTCAGGAAAAGAGTGAATCTGCACATATAGACATCCCTACCTTAAATAAAGCTTATCCTTCAGTATTTTAGTAAATAAATGTAGAGAAAAAGAATGCTCAAAACTTGTAGTAGTAAGGTTTGTCTATTCGTCAAATGTTGTAGAAAGATGATGAACTTTGAAATTATTGGGCTGGGTTCAAATCATTGCAAATCATTGCAATTGAGGAGTCCTTGGGTAAGAGTGGCAGTGGTATACCAGGGGCCAGTTTTGAGAGCTGTACTCTTGGGACACAAATACAAGGTATAAGATTTTTGCTGGTCTCAAGATTGCTATTCATTGTCTTAGCCTTGAGTCCCCCGAGTGCTGAAACAGAGACCAATCCTTGTGCTGTGGTAGTTTGTTTAGAAATGTGATCTCAGGGAGCAGAAATACTGGACCTGTGCCACAGTCCGGCTGCAGCAAAATAACCAGGGGGTGACGAGGAACTTGTGAAGATTGATACAGCAGGAGTGGGAGCCCTTTATTGTAGGACAGGAGGGGTATATATACATTACACACAGCTTATCTTAATTAACATAAACTAGATACAGCAGTCAACCAATAAGGAATCTCCACACTTAATGGCTCGCTGGTGTTACTTCACAAACCACTCCCTCTGGCAAAATACCAGGCGCCATCTTGACTTGTTTACACACCCTAACAGACCGGGGCAGTGAAACAGAGCAAAGGAGAGAGCCAACACAAGGATGCATTATTACCTTGACTGTTCCCCCTGGGACCAGTCAGGAGGTTTATAAATCTTCTCAGATTTTTCTGCCAGGAGATGAAACAGGGATGTGTTTGTACACTGACTGCAGATCCCTACTCATCAAGAGTGGTTCCCAAAGCTTTAATTCCCCTTCACTGTTGGATTGTGCATGTTCAAGTGCAGAGTGGATTACAGGACTATTAAAATGAAAATCAGAGATGCCTAGGACAGGAGGCAAGGGATTCTTTAAGAGGTTCAAGGTGAGGCCACTGTACAGGCATATCTGTACAAAACTGCTTAAACCTGCAGAGAAACAGGTCCCTATAGCTGTGGCTAAAATAAGTGGACCAACCGAGGGAACTTTGAAGTCCAATATACCAACTCTTATAGGGGTGCCTTTTTTTTTTGTCTTTCTGCCTAGAAATGAGGAGGCAAAATAAATTATTTCTTAGAGTACCTTTAGTCTTTCAAGTTGAGAATTTATGGAGATGAAGCCAAAACTTGCTAAAAATCTGTTGATGAATAAAGTGTGAATGGACACAGCAAATCACAGAATTTGCAATTTTTATTCTCCAAAAGATATCTGCCAGCTGTGGACAAGATATGGAAGAAAATGGATGCTGAGAGCCATAGCCAAGTAGGAATGACGCATGGCAATTTGGGTTGAAAGGTGACACTGCTCAGGGATTAGGGCGCTCCAGGTTTAGGGTGGATCCTGCTGAGAATAGGGCGGCTCCAGGATTAGGGCGTATCCTGCTGCCTCAAGCGCCTGCTCCTTTGGAGTTCCTGTTGAGTTCTCGCGGGCTTCTGAGAGTACTGGTACGCAGAGCCCGGTGGAGGGAGTGTATTTTCCAGAACGTGCGTGTAGAGTGCGGGTGAGAGTTAGGGAATAAAAAGTTGCTGTTTGAATCTACAAGGTTTTTGTGGTGGCTCGGTTATTTTGTGCCCAGCCAGACTGCGGCAAATGGAGCTACACCCAGTGTCTACAATAGATCTAAGCTTAGGCAGTTATGATAAATGCTAAAAACAAATAAAACGGTGCTTGGACTTAAGGAAAATCTGATAGAAAGTCAAATGTTTCCATCCTTAGTACCACAACAAGTACCTGGGCCTCAAGTGGTTTTACAATCATTTGGGAAGCCTTATTAAAGGTGAAAATTTATTCCAGGGTGATTTTATTACCTTTAAGACTTAAATAAAATAAAATAAAATAAAATAAAAGTAGAGGACATGGGAAATTTTTTCAGAGTTTTCTGGGTTCCAGACACAATTATGCAGTGAATCAAGTGTGTTTACAGCCCTTCTGTACCCAGCAGTCCTCCCTATCATCCCCACCCTCAATTCCTCTTCAACATAGCCCATTTGGGAACCTAGCATCCTACTAGACTGCTCAGGATGCCTCTGTGCTATGGACCAGTTGATTGCCAGGAATTGAGTACCTAGAACCTTGCCAGGAATTGAGTATGACAATACCTCACATTGCAAAGCAAATGTCCTATTTGCCAGACTCCAAAAATCCTGCCCGTGATGACTCGAGAATTTGCAAACTTTATTTATATATCTCAAGATAGACACCTTTTATGTACCACTTTAGAGTCTTTGTTTATTCTTTTGGTCTCCTAATAGCTTGCTCCAGCACCAGGAGGGTTCCAACCAACTTCACACCAGTACACCTTGCATCTCTCACCCAAGGATGGTGCTTATGTGACACTTGCAGGACCCTCTAGAGCTCGTGCCTTGGAATGCACAAACCACAGGTACAAAGGAGTAAACATTTGACCAAGTGGACCTGAAATAAATTCTGCTGCCTGTCCCCGCTCCATTTTAGGGCCAGTTTGAGTTCCAGTTTTTATATCTTCTTGGGAGCTTGGTCTATGGATTGAGCAATCAGTCATGCTTAGTGGTTTTATATACGTCTCCATATTGGCTGTCTTATTTTCCCAGCTGCTTTTCTCCATATATCTCATTCCTTCTGATAAAGTAGTAGCCCATACATTCTTCAACAAATATTTATTATGCCAGTTACTGGTTGGGGCACTATGGACAAAGAGGTGGACTTTGTGTATATTTAGAGGAGGTGGGTACTGGGGTTAAACCAGGACACTCTACCACTGAGCTGCATTCCCAGCTGCAGCAAAATAACCCCGGGGGTGTGTGTGTGTGTGGGGGGTTAACAAGCAACTTGTGTACATTGATACAGCAGGAGTGGGAGCCGTTTATTGTAGGACAAGAAGGGTATATATACATTACACACAGCTTATCTTAATTAACATAAACTAGATACAGCAGTCAACCAATAAGGAATGTCTACACTTAATGGCTCGCTGGTGTTACTTCACAAACCACTCCCTCTGGCAAAATGCCAGGTGCCATCCTGACTTGTTTACATACCCTAACACCCAGCCTCTTTTTCATTTTGAGTCAGGGTCTCTCTAAGTGGCCCAGGCTGGTCTCAAACTTGGGATCCTCCTACCTCAGCCTTTCAAGTCAGTGGGATTACAGGTGTGCACTTCTGCATCCTGCTAGATGAATTTTCGTGTTCAATGACCTATCTATATTAGATGTTTCCTTGGAAACTATATTGCTTAATTCCCTTTCTTATAGGTCCAGAAATCTTAGCCACAAGGTCTAGAGCTGGGCTGGGTTAGAGACCCAGAGGAGCCAGAAACAAGTAAAAATCTCATGAAAGAATAAAAAGAGAGGCTCAGAAGGAAGCCATGAAAAAACCACAAGGGCAGGACATAGCAGCCCAGCTGGGATGACACACATCAGAAAAGAGGCAAGAGGCCAGATCCGGGAGATCAGGAACTGAATTATGAAGGATTGGAAATGGGATAAGAAATGGACTAGGAAGCAAATCAAGACAATGTAGGACCAGCCTCCTGAAAGCATGAATATCAGAATTTCTTCTTTGTGGCTCTGGGCCTGCAGCCTCCAAACAACTGAAAGTTGTTGTTGTTGTTTTTTTTTTTTAATCTTTGTTTATTAATTTATTTTTTATGTGGTGCTGAGGATCGCACCCAGTGCCTCACACATTGGAGGCCAGCGCTCTACCACTGAGCTACAGCCCCAGCCTGAGATTTTTTTTAAAGCCTTTTTAATCCATCATTCTACATTAATTTCAAAAATTAATACTAATGTATGTAGTACTTGAAAACACTCACAATTTATGGAGGAAAAACAAAGAATCAACACTCAAACCACAAAGTTACCTATGGATTCTTCGTGAGAGTGGGGCAAAGACATCTTCCTCTAGAAAAGCTCTGTCCACCAGGACTTTTTGCCATGAGGAACATGTTTTGTTCTGCCTGTCCAACACGACAGGCGCTGGCGAAACGCATGGTTATTGCACACTCGAATTGTAATCTTGGTTTACCTTAATTAATTTGAATTTAAATAGGCACATGTGTCTAGTGGTTGCTGTTTGGGACAGCACAGTTCCAAAGGTTGACATCTTGAGGGCGTCTCCAGTGAATAGGAACATTCTCTCCAGGAGAGAAGTGTTCCAGGGAAAGGAACAACAGTGAAAGGCATGGAGATTCATGTGTTTGTGGGCTTGTGACAAAGTGAGTAAAAAGAAAGAGCCTAGAAAGGGAGGTATCTCTGATGGGCTGTGTGATTATAATAATCACCGTTTACTGAGGGTCCACTGTGCTTCCGGCACATTGCTATGCGCGCGACGTTTCTCATTCTCCACTGCCTATTTTATAAGGGAGGAGACTAACATAAGAGTTTATTTAACATAATCAGTGCAACTCAGCTTCTAAGTGATGAAGCCAGAATTTAAAAGAGGGTCTGACTCCACAGTCCTTCCTCTTTTCATTCCATCACTTTGCCCAACTTGTGCAAACCACATGGGGAGTTTGGGCTTTCCGTCAATAGGCAAGCCTGTTCTTAATTAGGATATTCTATGCAAGAGTGAAATGATGTAAAATCAAGGAGAGAAAGGAGTTGAGAGAAAGGGTCAGAAAGGAATGGCCCAGTAGGACCTAGGGCTAGAAAGGAGAAGGATGTGAAGAGTTCCTGAAGAGTGGGAAATAGGAGGCTGGACAGCAGGGGTAGTGGGAATAACTAAGAGAAAGCACTGTAGGAAGAGTGCTGTGGTTGGAGGGGATTGTTGTCATCCCCTTAGGACAAAAGGACTGGCTGCCCAGAGCTCAGGGTGCTAATTGGAGAAGGAAATTGGCAAAAATCCTATCACAGCACACAGACAACCAACTCTTTCCCCAACAGGCAGAAGAGGCCCAGGCTCTCGCTCTGCTTAAGGAAAAACAGTTTTCACAGTATCTGAGTCTCAGTTAGATGTTTTTTTCTAATCTCTATTTCTGGTGGCTTATTTTTCTTAGACAGAAATAAATAGCATTGACTTTTCAACGTGTTTGTAATCCTCAGCATGCCAAGCGATGTAGAGACTGGAGGAGGCGGTGTGGCGTGTAAAGCAGGGGACAAACGCATTCATCTGCGACTGTGAGGGAGCAGATCCTCTCTGCCTAACTTAGGTTTACATCTCACGTGCCTCCAATGAGCTGGAAGGGAATGTAAGGATGGAAGTAATTTTGATTTGAAATCAAGCTATGTAGAAGTGAAGCTTAATATACCACAAAAACCATTTTGAGAAAAACCGAAAATTGTCATGAACTCTTATTAAGGAAACTGATTTGCAGATGGTGATAGAATTTTTTATGAAAATGACAAACATAGCTTCTTCTTGTTGGCTTTATTTATTTCCATTAGAATATGATTCTATGTACATTTCTCCTCTTGAAATCTTTCAATAATTCAGTTAGATTCATAGACTAATATATTGTCTGCCATTTGTGTGTGTGTGTGTGTATATGTTGTTTAGTTTCCTGCATTTAGAAACAGATTTGTTTAACTTATACTGGGACTAGCATGAGTGTTATATGTGAAAGCATTCACCCAGGGATATACCCAGGGATATGATCAGGAATATGTCCTCTAAAGAGTGTCTTGATTTGGAAAACCTAGTATTCAACTTTTTTTTTTTTTACAACTTTATTAAGGTATGGTTTACATACCACAAAATTTAGCCATGTTAAATGTAGTTTTATGAGTGTTAGCACATTTTTAATTGTTGGGCAGACTTCGCCCCTTCCAAGTTATAGAACACTTCCATCAGCTGGGTATGATGGCACATGCCTGTAATCCCAGTGGCTTGGGAGCCTGAGTCAGGAGGATTGTGAGTTCAAAGCCAGCCTCAGCAACTTAGTGAGGTCCCAAGCAAGTCAGTGAGACCCTGTCTCTAAATAAAATATTTAAGAGGGCTGGGGATGTGGCTGAGTGGTTAAGCATCCCTGGGTTCAATCCCCAGTAACAAAAAAGAGACCACCATCATCAACTGAAAACCCCTGCCTCCCCCTCCAGCCCCTGGAATGTCGGTTTTGTGTTTGTCTTTCTAGAAGCTCACATCAGTGGAATCGTGCCTTTTTTCACTTAGCATGGTTTGAGGTTTGCATCCACGTTGCAGGCTGTTGCATTTTGTATAGGAATTCATTCTTCTTTACTTCTGGGTAGTATTCCATTATGTGGATAGGCCACATTTTGTTTATCATTTTACCAATTGACTCATATTTGGATTTTTTTCCATTTTTTATTATTATAAATAATTCTGTATACATTTGCATACAAGTGTTTGTGTAGATATATTTTTCATGACTTTAGGTGATACCTAGGAATGGAACTGCTAGGTCATTTGGTAAGGCAGTGTTTAACTTTCAACAAATTGTCAAACTGTTTTCTGAAGTATCTGTTTTTGTGTTCCCATAACAGCATCTGAAGATTCCAGTTTCTCCGTTCCCTTACCAACACTGGATATTATCAGTCTTTTCAAAGTATAGACATTCAAGTGGTTGTGTTGCAGTACCACATTGTGCTCTTAATTTGTGTTTCCTTAGTGATAAGTGACATTGAGTGTCTTTTCATGTGCTTATTAGAAATTCATGTATTTTCCTTGGAGAAGTGTTTATCCAAATCTTTTGCCCTTCTGCTTTGTTAAGATGTTTGTCTTCCTATTTTTGAGTTCTAAGTGTTTTTCTTTATGTTGTGGATACAAGTCTTTTATTAGATATATGATTTGTAAATACTTTTCTTCCTAGTCTGTGGGAAGTCTTTGCATTTTCTTATCCATGTCTTTTGAGGATCAAATATTTTTAATTTTGATGGTGTTCTATTTATCAATTATTTTTCCTTTGGTGTCATATCTAAGCAATTACTAATCAAGATCACAGAGCTATTTTCTTGCATTTTATGCTAAAGATGGAAAATTACTGAGTTTTATTCTAAGAGTCTCCTGAATGCTCCAATAGGGGATTGGCAGTCTCTGATAGTTTTATGGTTTAGTGGTTGTGGTTATGATAGATGGCAGGAGACTGGGTATATTGTTGTCAGTTTAAATAATTATAACTTGGCCCCAGCAGTCCTATGTCACCCCTACTTTTGAACACTTAAAAAAAGTCCCCTCCTGTCTGTTAGCCATCAATTTCCTCTCCCACTGTCTCCAGCCTCAGGCAGCCATTGATCTGTACAGAATCAATTCCCAAATGATTGAGCTGGATTTCACTGAACCCTCTAAAATTCCCTGCACATTTCACTCTTTGCATGAGAAAGTGGTACTCTTCATTCTCCTTGTGGAAAAAAAAAAAGTTCTTTCACTGTACCCAGCTCAATACTGTAAAATTCATCTAATAAAACACATTCAAAACTCATTCACACAGCACTTAAATTCCCTTATACCCAGGCACCAACTCGACTTTTCTATCCTATTCCTCTTTCTTTGAGTCCTTTGGCTCTGTCTGAATACTGTTAGAAACACAACATAGCTGGCTTCTTTGACTCCCTGAGTTTTCCTTTCCCCTGTGTAGAGTATTCTTGTTACTTTTCCAAGGCTCATGATGTTTTTCCTCTTAAGCAGAATTGGACACATCTTGTTTCATGCTTCTGTAGACTCAGCTCCTGCTCCTAGTGGATTCCTCACCACATGATTTAATACTCACTTTTCTTCTCACAGAGCTCACTTACCTCTCTCCAGCCCAGATTTGAATACTTTCAGGGGTACAAATTTTGTCAAATTCACTTTGGAATCCCACAGTATCTGAAACTTAATGGGTAATAATGTATGTTTTTAATAATAAATTTGACCAATCTTACAAAGAACTCAGTGTACTTAGAATTGTTCTAATGCTACAGCCTCAAGGCTTTTAGTAAAAATGAGAATTCTGTCCATTAAGTACTGATACTTTAGAAATGCTCCAGCTCTTGGACTTTGCTATCTCTGTACAGGATATGAGCTTGCTTCTCAGTTTTGGAGGCTCCTCCTCCAGTCAAAATATTCAGCATCTAATGTAGAGGTTATCATCAGCTACTTCCCCCTGTTGAACTCATTACTCAGAAATGTATACAGGATAGTTTGTTTCCATCCAAACCCTTGTTCTCAATGCCAATCAAAACTTCATCTTTCAAAGATGATTTTTTTTTCTACTTCTTGTTTGGCTGATAGCTTAAGTTCCATTTGAAAAGGTTGTATCTAAGAACTAGATGGTTCTTTCTTTTTTCTAATATCAGGAGATTGAACCCAGGGGGACTTTACCTCCAGTCCTTTTTATTTTTTCTTTTGAGACAAATCTCACTAAGTTGCCCAGGCTGGTCTTGAACTTGCCATCCTCCAGCTACACTCTCCTCCTGCCTCAGCCTCCTGAGTTACTTGGTAGGTGTGAGCCACCCTACCAAGCAGAACTATATCTCTTGAACTAGTTGAATATACAGTTAAAAAACAGGACAAAACTGAAAATTTATGAAGGCTGTTCTTACAGCCAACTTTGATAAAAATCAAATGTCATCACTGAGCTCCTATGGATAGCAACAAATCTAGAACTGTTTCTAGAAGGCCATTAGACCTTCCAAAAATAAAAGGATTTTTATTTCAAGGCTTATTAGAGGAGTTGGAGGCCAAAATGATTTATACTCTAGCAAGGGCTGAAAATACTATTTTTTAAAAATACTTTTATTAGTGCATGATATGCAATAGTTAGGTTCATTTCAACATAACCATACATGCATGGAATTTATTAGGCTCCATTTGAATCCCTGGTGTCTCCTCTTTTCTTCCTCTCCTCCCTCCCCTGTTTCCCTTCCTTCTATTTATATGTCTATTTATTTTAAATTGGTGCTTTATAGATACACATAAAGGTGAAAATACTCCCATTTAAAATTCTCAAAGGAGACAAAATCTGAACTTTAAAGCCTTCCTGAGACAAACAAGACATATTTAAGATGCTTCCCTCATCCTGAGGTACATGTATGCGGAGGGCATCCACAGCTCACCACTTCATCCGGAGCCAGCTGACAAGCAGGGACTGGACCCTCATCAGTTTATTCTGTCCATTCCTGAGCATCCCCCACAGCCATACATTTCTTTTTCTTGATTGTGAGACCTTTAACATACTTGAAGAAATTTGTTTTTATAATTTTAGCCCAGTTTTTTGGGTGCATTGCCATAATTTCTAAATGAAAAAAAAAATAATCACAATGTAACTGAAATTCATTACATCTATAACATCTCTTCTTTCAGTGCATTGCCTTTGTCTTCCTGACTTACTTTTTTTTCCTATTTCCCAACTCTTTCCAGAAGAATACAAATATTTGTCTTTGGAAATAAATGTCAGTTTACCCATAAAAAATTTTTTGACAGCAATTCTAGGCTTAAAGTTCTAATCAACCAAATTTGATACAAACCAGAGGCTTCTCTGTCCTGATTCTTCCAGGTTATGGACACTTAGACCAAGCATACTTTCTTCCTGGGGATATTCCTCAACTGCAATTTGAATTGCCATTTCCTTTACACTATTTGCAAAGGAATATGCTATGGCGTTTGCATAACTGGGAGTGGAAACAAAAGTGCCTGTCTTAGAAAAGGTGGTTCCTGAGAAGTCAATCTTTTAGCACAGACAGCAGACTACTCCAAAGCTCTTAAACCATTAGATTGATGAAATCTCATATTACAGAGAATATTGTTTCTAACATTGATGCTTTTGTGCACTTAGCTTTTACAGAGAACATAGCCTCCTGAAGAGAGTATACTTAACTTCCTGGAAACTTAGTTGTTTTCTAAATGCTCAGGAGAAGGATGCATAAATAAATAAATACGGTTGCATACATAAATCTGGCAAATTTTCTTTTAAGAAAGTGGCCCCTCATTGATTTATTTATTTTTGCTAAGTGCAGATTTTCACCCGGCCTGCTAGAGAAAACTAACTGTGCCAGGAGTAAATTTCTTGCATTACTCTGCTGTTTTACTGGTAAATCCTTTGTAGTACAAAACACATATCAGCAAGTGACTGATATTTGTTCTTTATATGAAATAGCCTCTGGCTGGAATGAAGGATTTCCAGCTGTTTGGTTTATGATAATATACCTTCTCCAGCCTGATAGCAAGTGGAAAATACAATTCTTCAGGTCATGTCAATTTCCATTCCTCATTTTCATGGTTCTGTTGTGATTATGCATAGCCTGGATACCTTAGCAAAATTTATTTTGAAATGTTGTTGTGAAGATTATAGTAATCTTTGACATGGCAAGAGTGATGTACATTGGGTTTGATAAATCTGAGTCTTTTGCCTCCACAATCCCATACCAGGGCCTATGATTGGAAAAAGGCCAAATTATAGAAAAGAATAACTCAGAAATTCAGCTGGAAGGGAGACAAAGGAGCTGGGTGCATCCAACAAACACTCACACAGTCCATCAGCCATGGCTCACCCAATTTTTCTGTTCCCTGACTCATCACTGAGATAAAGCAAGAAGATGGCCATCCTGCAGAATGTCACTTCTGAAACTCTTTCCCAGAAAGGCACTTCAGATTTGCTAGGAATGGAGCATGTTCTATGTGTCCCAGAGGGTAGTTCTTACTAAATATTCCCCATGCCCTCAACATTTCCCAGACTGTCTTGAGATTGGAGACATTGACTACTTACAGTCAATGTACTGTGAACAAAATATGTGTGTGTCACATCTTTTGTGTGTGGGGGTGTGTGTGGACAGGGATTGAACTCAGGGGCACTTGACCACTGAGCCATATCCCCAGCCCTATTTTGTATTTTATTTAGAGACAGGGTCTCACTAAGTTGCTTAGTGCCTCACGGTTGCTGATACTGGCTTCAAACTCTTGATCCCTCTGCCCCAGCCTCCTGAGCCACTGGGATTACAGGCATGCACCACCAAGCTCAGCTGCATGTGTGTGTCACTTCTGGTTAGAAGAAGGTAAGAGCGGGAGGACATGGGATTTTGGAAGCTACTTGTTGAGATGGCTGCATCACAAAGTGGGAGCCTGTCAGCCTGTAACAGAGGCTCCACACACTCACTGGACCTTAGCATGAGTGAAGTATAAGTTGCATTGTGTTGGGCACTGAGACTTCTAGGTTAATTTCTTCTGGAGTATAGGTTAATTCTCTGTTACTCATTCTTCTCCTGCACTACCACTCCCTATGCACATCAGTAAAGAAACACACATTGAGATGCTAACCTGTGTGCTGCATCCCTACCCTGAATAGCTCATCCTGCTCACCATGTATAATAGGGTTTATCTTTGAAATGTGACATAAGTTTCTTTAAAGTAACTAGCCAGCCAGGCATTCCAAAAGGCCCTTATCTACTATTAAATGGCTGCCATTCTCCATGTGTTGTTTGCTTGACAAGTAGATAAGGTAGAACACATTTAGAATACTAATATCCTACATGGCCTTTTTTTTTTTGTGTGTGTGTGTGTGTCTAAAATTTTTAATAAATTATTTCTGATCCTTATATCTTTTCATGATATTTGTAGAAATTTCAGTGTATAGGAAGATAAACAAAGCCAGAGCTTGTTTTAATCTAGAAATGTTTCCAAATCAGTCACTCTCAATACTGATATTCAGAATTAAATTTCCCTTTCTCAGATTTCACCTTTACAATAATTCCCTACTTTCCATTTTTAAAAATTGAAATTTTTTTTATTATTATCTGAAGAAACCCCTTGAGAAGTAGACCTTGTGGTAAAGGAGTGGGTCTCTCTCTGGGGCTTGGCCTTTTACTTCCACCTAAGCCGGGAGCCTTTCTTCAGTCTACTGTTTCGTGGGAGAGTGCGAGGAATATGGCTGGGCTGAACTGCATCAGATGGGGGAGGGGGAGGAAACTGGGGATTGAACTCAGGGGCATTGGACCACTGAGCCACACTCCCAGCCCTATTTTGTATTTTATTTAGAGACAGGGTCTCACTGAGTTGCTTAGCGCCTTGCTGTTGCTGAGGCTGGCTTTGAACTCTTGATCCTCTTGCCTCATCCTCCCAAGCCGCTGGAATTACAGATTTGTGCCACCGCCTCCGACTTCAATCAGAACTTCAGTGTGATTTATAGAGGTGGTAAATAAGATGGTAGGCTGTCAAAACTGGACTGCCTCACCCTGTTCTCAAGCTTACTTTTTGCTTTTGTGCAATATAATACTTAAGACCCCAAATAGGCATAATCTACAATAATTTTAGAATAAAGATATTTATACTAAATTAACATGTTAACCATCTCCTACTTATTTCTTTTTTTTTTCTCCTACTTATTTCTGAGTTTAAATAAGTATTGTGTGAGAAATATGACTGAAGTATGTACCCTTTGCTTGCTCCAACATGTGCACAAAGAAATCTGTTTAAAAACAAATAATAGAGAAGTTTTGAGGGAAAAAAATCCTATGTCACTAAACTATATTCTTTAAACATTCCTATGTTTCCAGATATGATCTGTCAGGGAGACTTATGCATTTGGATCATCACCCCTCCTAACATGCAAATTGGCATTTTTCTGGTTGCAAGAAACAGCCAATTCCAGTTTATATAAATTCACTGATGCTGGGGTTGTATAAAAAACCACCACAAAATTCTGTGGCCTGAAAAACAATTTATTTCTCATAATTCTGAGAGTTGACAGAGTGGTTCTTCTGTTGTAAATGGTTTAAAGGTCACTTTCTCATATGCTTTCAGTTTGGAGTTAGCTGGGACCAGAAAGTCCAAAATGGTCTTTTCTCTCCCAGGGTTTCTTTTTATTGATCTCTCTCCATCAGTGGTATAGCTCAAACCTTCTAGAGGGGACAAGAGGATAAGCCCAAGCATACAAACACTCATCACATCTCTACTTGTGTAGTGCATGCTAAAATCCTGTGGCCAAAGCATATCACATGGTCAAACCCAGAGCCACCATGAAAGAGGACTAGACAAGAGGGGAATACCAGGAAGACTGCTTCCTGGCGGTCCCCAATGTAATGTTCTACCTTCCATACTAATAAAGGTTGTTGCAGAATTCACAAGATGCAAGAAAGACAGGAAGCCATCTCAACCAGTCACCACTCTTCTAGATATCCTCAGAGAAAATTGGAATGTGATTTGGGCCACTTAGATTTAAAGGCCTGGTTATCATGTCATGCAAGAGTAGCAGGTGCTTTTTATCTCCTGTCCAGTGTTGCATCAATGCTGTGGTCACTCAGCAGTCTGTCTCTGCTTCCACTGATCCTTGGCTGCCCAGCAGCTTCATTCTGCTTTCAACACTTCAAATGTCCTCTACTGACTCATACTTGCTCATGCTACTTTGACTCTGTTTGACCTTTGTCCTTGGTTCCTACTCTAAATGCTGACTCACTCTGTCTCCCTTTCATTCATGATCCTCATAAGAAAGGAATTTGTTACAACTTGGTTGGTCACTCTTCAGTCCTCTCAAGTAGTGGAGTCATCTCACAGGCTCCACATGGCTGCCTGCCTTTGTTCAGATGCCCACCCTGATTCTATTAGCCTCTGCCAGGATGGCAGGGTCAGTGTAGAAAGACTGAGCATGGAAGCATTCGGGGTGTTGTCTCCACCCTTCTGCTTAGCTAATTGTGATTGGATTTAGAAGTAGGGAAGAGGAAGGGGATTCCCTATCCTTTTAGAAGAACTAGTCCCTTTCTCTTCTAGTCCAGCCAGCCTTCCGTTTCCAGTCAGCTCTCTCATCCCTGAAGCTGATCCTGAAGACTGTCTCAGACACCTGACTGAACAAGAGTGGAACAGGTGCGTCGTCATCCAGGTTGTTACTCATCTCACACATAAGGTCTTACCATTAACCGTGTTTTAGCCTTTGTCTTAGAACTCTAATTACATCATTGTTTCATATTATACTATTTCTTTTCTTGTCATTGCTCTGCTAACTAAAAGAAATGTGGAAAAGTCAATTTCCAGAGATTTTTTTTCATGTGTTGTGAATATCTACACTTTGTCAATTCTTGTTTCCCACCTATCAGTGGTCTAACTTCAGTGTCAAAATTTTATAATCTTCTGAATTCAAAACATCCTTAAAATATTGTTTAATATTTTTATGTTTATTTATGAACTACCTCTAGAAGAATTCACAAAACTTGATAACAGGGACTATCTTTCAAGGGAGAAACTGGCTTCTGGTTGTTGCCTTTGCACTAAATAACTTTTTTATATTTTATGAATATTGTACCATGTACATGTATTGCCTTCTTTTAAAATCAGCTTTTAAAAATATGTCTTGTCTCCATTCTCCTAATTTGCTGTCCCTTTAAAAGTCCAGGGCCAGCATGTGGTAAAATTTCAGGATGTACTTTTCACATGGAATTCACTGTGCAGAGGCTGCTGAAGCGGTGCTATGAGTAACAGTGTGAAGATCTATAGATATTCAGAATCCATTAGCACTTTAAAAAAAATGTCAGTGATGAAGCTTGGTAATTCTTTTTGCTTATTGGCTGATTGCAAAGTAGGAGAATATAGAAGGGAGGGGAATGCTAGGGCCTCTCACAGTTTTCGGTGACTGAAAGCATCAGGACTTTTCAGAATTGGAGCTCTAGGTCTGGTACCTCACAATCCATGTGTGAGTCCTTCAGCATATGATTACCAGCCTAGTCCTTGGAGTCCTAATCAGTAAGTGGGATAATAAAATTTATCTTTGGGGGTTGTTGGGAATATGGGATAACCTGATTCATGGAGGACCTTCAGGGCAATGACTGTCACAGAAAAGTGCTCAATAATGGTAACCGTAGTGATTGGGGGGTTTTGCCCCTCATCTGTGAAATGGATATGATACCTGCTTTCCTGTTGTCTGGAGCTCTCATAAGTCTCAAATAAGATAATTAGCTATCGCACTCTAAGGAATGAAGATTTTGAGCTATTATCAGATTCTGTTCCATCATCTATATTCTGGTAAAACAAAACACCTGTTAATTGTTCACCTTTCCTTAGGCACTGTTCCACGTTCGTTACCAGATTTCTTGTAGAAACTCTACTATGAGAGATTCTTTTGGACTATACAGAAATATAGTCCTTGAAGCTTCTTACAATATACTATGGTCTGAAGAGATCCTTACAAATTCTTTAGTCCCATAACCCCAAACAACTTTTTTACGAGGTTCATTTTTAGTTGTACAGTTGAATAGATGTAACTGTGACTTTATTCATGATTTTTCTCTAACCTTCTTTCTACAGTCTCAGATTCAAATCTGTGATTGAAAGTATCCAGGCATCAACTAGGGATGGGCATTCATGTGCTTATTCTTTTGGGTAAATATTTCAAATATAAAAAGTGACTATTCTAGAGTTGGCTGCTGGGAAACACCACTCACAGTCAGGATGATGCCACGCCTACTTAGTTATACAGTGAGTGATGCCAGCCACTGATGGGCTATCAGAGCAATAGTGTGTCATCGGATGTCCAGTCACAGTCACATAAGCATATTTACTGGCTTGGAGAATGTAGATCATGTTGTGTGTGCAGTCAGCATTGGACCACCCATGTTGGATACTGAAGAGCACAAACAGAGCCGAAGGAAAATGGTAAATAATGCTTGGCCTTCCAATTCTTCTGGAGAGCTGATTAAAAAAAAATTAAGATAATTTCAACTTTCAATTGAGAGAAAAACAAAGTTTTTTTTTTTTTTCTTTCCAGAAACAAGAGTTCTTAAATAATAGGTCACCCTTTTCTCAGGCTCAGTGTGAATTCTTTGTCAAAACCTTAGGTTTTTCTTTTGAAATAAATAGTAAATAATGCTCTATGATTTAAAGTTAATTTGATGCAAAAGAAGTAAGGGAAGCTTTAATTGAATTTGTTTATAGTTATGAAAAGTTTATTAAAGATAGGTTTGTTATATTTATTTATTAGAAATTTGTTGAAGATGGGAGATTTTTTTTTCTGTTTCACAGGTTCTATAGGTAACATGAAAAGTTGCTTTTAGTGGAGTTAAATGAAATATCAAAAGACTTTACTGTTTATTTTTACTCATGGTCATTTTAATAGAATATATGATTTTCAATATGAGGGTAAGTTATTTTCTGAAAATGAAATAGAACTTTTCTCATTCAAGCATACCTTAAAATGTCTATAGCAAATATATTTTGAAAATCACAAGCTAGCATGCTTCTTAGCCTTAACTAAAAATAATATTACTGCTTCATATTGGGGTTTTCCATTTTAACATAATTACATAACATAAGTTAGTCTTTGTTCATGATTCACAATTAAGGGGGAATGGCCATTAACTTCCAAGGTGAAGTAAAAGTAGATATGCTCTGGGTGGGCAGGGCGTTGACATCATTACTGAGAGGGTGAAGCAGTGGTTTTTCTTTGTGAGACATTCAGAGCACATTACTTTTACTGAGAGAAAGCTCAGTTTTCTGTAGCTGTATTTGATTTTTCAGTTTGATTGAGTGCTGGGGACTTAATGCTGTCCTTGAGCATTTGGGTTTTCACCTATGAGGGCATTCGTAGGAGGAGTGTGTGACTTTCCGTGGGTAGGATTCAGAGGATGGGCTAGACCATTGCTTTGTCCTCCCTAAACAGAGCCTCTGCTAGAATGATCTTGTGGCTAATGGTGCAGTTAACTTACAACTTCTGAGGAGAGACCACATCTTCAATTACAGTTGTTCATGGCCTCCCTGCAGTGTGAAGATTTATTTACTCATGTCCCATTAAGTAAGTGTTCTCTCAATTTTTCTTAGAATTTTGAGTTTTTACTTATCAGATGCTGATTTCATGCACTATTGTATATTTCATGTATACATTGAAAAAGTAAAGATAGTGCATTGATACTTTTCTTTATGTAAAGTTGTCTTACAGTTTTCTCTATTTTGAGGATTGAATAGTTAAGGCATCAAAGCAAAGTAAATAATAAATGAAGAACATAGAAGTAGTATGTAGTGGTTGAAGATCTTACATTATTACAATGCACTAGTACAAATTTTGGAAAGTATTTGAGTTTTCCAGTACCTGTTCAGAGAGCTAGGTACTTGAATAGAATAATCTGGATTAGCAAGGCACAGGAATCAGGCAGATATGTCCTTTGTGTCTGAGTTTTATTCTACTATAGTAAGATATACTTGTTTTGTTGCTGTTTGTACCATTTATTTTATTGTCAGAATAAATGTATGACTTCAGAATTAGCATTTTGACAGGAAAATCACTAGAGACCTGAGTAAACTTGATTGAATGGAGAGATGTTCTTTGGCACACAAAGAAAGGCATTCTGGTTTATATTTTGATCACTTTTCTATTCGCATCTCATTTATTCCTGGACATGAGAATTAATAGATCACAATACAGAAAGATACGTTTCCTGGTTCTTAAACAAAAACCCATGATGTGGATGTTTTGCAACATAATATTTGTAATGTTTTTAGCTTCAGTTTTTTTCTTTGTTTTGCAAGAAGTGTCCTCTGATAGATTTAACCAAGTGTAAATTAGAACTCAGCTGCTAGCAAAACACATTATCAGCCTTGTTTATTTTATTTTATATTTTTGCATTTAAGCTTCATTCCATATACAGACATGATATGACAACTAATTATAATCATATTGATTAGATTTTGGTTTTCAAACCAAAGAGTATAAATATAAACATAAATATTGCTTTGGGTAGCCTATGGTCAGAGTATCTAAAGACAATCTCAACTTCAAAGATATTGTCTCCATTGTGTTCTTCTTTCTTCCTTTCATCCATTCTTTTCCCCTAGAAATATGTTTATATCCTTTCATGTTCTGTGACATGTTACTGTGACAGGTGATGGGGATGTACTGGGAAACAGGACAAATATACTCCTAGCCCTGAGGAGACTTGCATATAATGAATGGGAAAGATGAACATCATAAAAACACACAACTATAAAAATAATACAAATTATTCAGTAATTAAAGTTATAAGAGTTGCCCCAGTTTGTGATTATAATATTTCTCCTAACTGCTCAAGAGAGCCACGGATCACACCCACCTGTCTCCATGAATGAAAAGACATTATCAAACCTATCACTCTAGGTGGGAGCTTGCAGGGAAAAAACATCTATATTTTGTATTGATTTGGACTCTCCAGTGGGATGCTTCCATGTGCAAAGCACACTCTACTAAGTGATGGGAGAAGGATGTAAGGTGATGAGGGAGACATATTCTTGCTTGAAGGTGCAGAAAGAGAGTATGCATAACACAATCATATGCACAGATCTATTTATTTGTATATCTTTTGTAATATACGTGATGTTTAAAACAAGGAATTTTAGGAATTCTGATGTGGTGGTGAAATGATTGCTAGTTTCTTGGAGGTGTCACTTTAATTGACATATAAGAAATAATTAGAACTTAGAGAAGAAAATGTGATGGATAAGCATACCAGGAAAGAACATTGAAAAAAAAAAAAAGACAAGAAGGTGAGACAATTGAGACATATTGAAGGGTTGACATAAGAAAAAAAAGAAATAAGTCGTTCAACAAGAAAACAGTTATATGGATATGGAAAGAGGTGGGGCTGGCAGGATAAACTGCTGCTGGAATACTGAGGTGTTTTGATACTTGTTTAGGAAGAGAATGGACTTCAGTTGGTAGAGTATGTGTGGCTATTCTCAAACTTGAATCAAAGAAGACCCTGTAGGAAAAATTAATCAGCATTGTGAAGGAGGGTGACCGCAGTGAGGAAGCCTTGGATCTGAGAGCCCAGCCAGGTCTGAGGACGTACTCTGAGTGAGAGCCAGTGATGGCCTGGATTGGCATTATTCAGCTGGTAAATCGGTGTTTGGGGTTTAAAGGAAATTTGCAGCAATGCCCTGAACTTTCCCAGAGGTGGTCTTCAGATTGGAAAAGCTTTAAACCTCCCCTCTAAAGTCACAAAGTGATGGCTTTCCAAAAAACTTAAAAGCCAAGTTTCCCTCTCTGTTAAGAAAGACATTGTGGCCTTTGAGCATTTTAAGTTCAAATATTTAAAATGGGAAAACCATAAGGATGGGAAAATGGACAGATTTGCTTGATATCACCACAAATATTTCTGAACTGATTTTAGCTGATTTATGAATAAATAATTATCCCAGTCTTGGGAGTTAAATATTTAAAAGTTAACTCCCTTTTAGGGTTCATGTATAATACAGGGCTGATTTTCTGTGCTGCCGACTTCCGTCCTTCATTTCCTTCTTTTTAATACATTATAATTATTATTCTTATTCCATCTCTTTTCAGTTCCCTGCATGAAAAATTATTTAAACGTTGCACACAAATCTTTTGTGAAAGAAGAAAAGGAAATTCAGCTTGTGGATCTCAGCAGGAGTGAAACTAATGCAGCTTAAAATAATGCCGAAAAAGAAGCGCTTATCTGCAGGCAGAGTGCCCCTGGTTCTCCTCCTGTGCCAGATGATTAGTGCACTGGAAGTACCTCTTGATCGTAAGTATTAACATTTTAAAGCTCTAGGCCTAGGAGTCAAAACCTCCCAGCATTTGCCATCACCCTGAACTGTGTGGATGGACAAGGTGTCTGCGTGATACTGAAAAGCTAATCGAAATTAATTTGGCATTTACCTTCAGTGCCTGGTGTTTATAAAGGCTCACATCATAGAAATGGCCATTGAAACTGCCAGCAGCACTGTCCCCGCCCTTTCATTATCCTTCTCCCTCAGGTGCCTTTTGTGTACCAAGGAGGGAATAGCCTGAGTAGGAGGGACTTGTGCAGCTGCTCAGATCCTCCCATCAGGCAGCTCTTTGTAGAAATAGTCCTGCAAGAAAACCATGTAAACTCTTCACAAGAATCTTGGAGACCTCCCCACTTATCCCAACACCATGTCACTTTCTCCCTCCCTAGGCAGAGAGAGCTCCCGAAGGACTGGATGGGCCACCCTAGATCCCCTGTATCCCAAACCACCCATACTTAATTTATCTTGATTTAGACAAGGCACATTTATTTCATTTTCTAATTTTGAATCCTAAATATGAGTCTGGAGCTAGGAAAAGTGTCGTAGCTACAAGCCTAGTGAATAGTCTTTTTTTTTTTTAATTTAAATGACATGATCAAAGACCAAGATACAAATTTTTGACAATAAGCAATCTGCAAAAATACTAAAATGAAGCAAACAACAGCTATTCTATTTAGTCTACTCTTGTCCCAGTAGTAAAATAGATACCACATTCTGTCTGCTTTGGGTGGCCTGTTTGTGAAAAATAAAGATAATTCTAGGTTCCAACTGTTCACTTTTCTTTCCATGGAAAGCAGAATTTCAAATCTGGACAATTACTGTACTCCGGAATTGATTTATCTTTTATCCCTAATCTGCATGACCTCTCTAAATCCATTAGCTTTCTGAATAGAACATCTGTTTGGCAAGGTTTCCAAGGTGCAAGGAAGACAGCACTTTCCTGGGGCTATTCAATTGTTAGGATGCACTTTTTTTGCCATAGAAGTAGCAACTGCCAGTGGGAAGACATTAAGAAGAGATGTGGTTTGCCCCACACTTTGTTCACTTCCTTTGCTGTACTTCTATATTCTAGAATACAATAAAATGCACTATTTTGCTTGTTTAAAAAAATGCTCATCCAGTAGCTTTAATTTATATGTGTTTACTCAAGCTTGTTGGAATGGGAATGCCTAAATAAGCATTTTCCCCAACAGATACAACAGAAAGAAATGCTTGGGAGAAATGCTTTTTGTTCTCTCTCATGTTAAATATATTCCCTCTTTATCTGAATACTCAATCTAACAATCAGAGGGAAACGGGCACCTAGGGCTAACTCAATTATCGCTGCTAATGGAGAAGAGGCAGCACCATGATGAAAAGAAAGTCACGGATAACCCAGGCACTCCTGCATTAACCTTTACAAGTAGTAATGACAGGCAGCACAGCAGAATGATTAGAATTGCATGCAAATGTAATTTCTTCCCTGCCCCTGTTCCTCGCACCCTTTTTCCAGTATGTGAACCACTCCTTAGGGTAGGACCTAGCCATCCCTGGATGATTGAGAAATTTGGAAGCAGAAAGATGCTAACAGCCTAAAAAGTTTCATTACAGACTTGAAAAGTACTCATAGAAATATACAATTCTGAAATCAGTGCTGGGCTTGGCGTGAATGAGGCGTTGTCATTGTAGCTATGTCCCATTGTTAGGTATGATTATCATGTGCATAGTGATGTCTGGGATAATAGGATCAGACACTACACAGTATGTGACAACTCAAATTAATTGTAGAGTTCAGCTATTTTTCAAATTGAACATAATTACATGTCCAGCACAATATGTATGGGTTGGAATTAGCCATTCCTATTCCTGGAAGAATCTCTTTCTTCTTCTTCTTCTTTTTTTTTCCTTTTTTGCCTTTAGCATTGCTTTTGTTCTTTCTTATGTTTATGTGAGAACCTGCTGCAGGAGCAAACAAAAGCATCAATGCCAGTTTCTTTCTCTTACAACTTCACAACTACAGCCTTCACAATATGGGTTTTTAGGTCAAATCAAATTGAGGAGACACCCATTTTATCTTAAGGTTCTAACGTTCTCATTACTAACATCTGATTTTCTTTAATCCTGTTTGCCCACTCACCTGCTGATATTGATGGGGAAAAAGCAAAACTTCTTGAAGACTGTAAGTGTCTTTCTATAAATTACTAAGCAGTGTGAAATTTTGACTATGTCTTTGTTTTTTGAGTTAGTACTGTAAATTAAATGCACAATGTTATGTTTTGTGACAGTGTCTTTTTAAGCATGTGTGTTTACTATAGTTAAATATTGCATTTGATTATCAAGGTTCAAATATATTACCTGCATGAATTGTGAAGACTTGGGCATTATTCTCTTGCCAATATGCTGCTCTACTAACTTCCATGCTTTTTTCACATCTGATGTAACTCAATGAGAAAATCCACAGCCCTCCAAGTCGCTGGGCAAGCTGTAATACACCTCTAATCCCAGTGACGGGGGGGCTGAGGCAGGAGGATCCATAGTTTGAGGCCAGTCTGGTCAACTTAGAGAGAACCTGTCTCTCTAAATAAAAAATAAAACGTCTGGGAATATGGTTCAGTGGTATAGCAACCCTACGTTCCATCCACAGTATCCCCCACCCCCACCACACATACACAAGAATGATTATCTGGTTTTACATGCTTGCTAGAACAAAGACACATCTTTTTGGTGTCTTTTAGAAGGTGGGTGCATGCCGAAGCTTCACCAGGTCAGCCATTGTCTCTCTATTGCTGCTTTAGCCTTCAGAACTGTTCAGGCTAGTGTTTCTAAATGACATTGGTAGAATAACCCAGCAGACAAGAATATTGTCTTGAAGTATGCAAATGACAAGCAGCCCCCACTTATATCATTTCTGAATGCTTAATCTAAGCAAAACCTTTTGCTGTCTCTGACAGCTGGGCAGCATGTATCATCTAGAAAAAAAATATAGTCAGTTTTCAGGCATTTGAAAATTTCCTTTGATGTTGAGTTAGCCAGGAAAATTATGTAAAATCACTTATTACTGCTTATTACTGCAAAACATTTGTTAATTGCCACGTGACCAGAGCACTGTTCACAAAGGTACCTCCAGATGGTAAACTCCTGGCAGCTAGGAGTGACATCTAAGCTGGCTCAGCTGTAGACACATGAGAGAAGCTCTGCATTTGAAACCACCGAATTTGTGCCTATGCTCACCATTTTTGAGGTGTGCAATCCTAGGCTTCCTTCCATCATCCCAAACTGTATTCCTAGAGATAGAAGGATCAATCAATCACTCCTCATAGGTAAAGCTGGTACAAATAAAAATAATTATGGCAATAATTTAAAAATAGCAAACATTTCTAATATTGGCATTTACTAAGAATTTTACACAAATTATTTTATTAATTCCCCCAGCTACCCTAGTATGTAAATACTACTTTTAAACCTCAATTTCCCTCTGAAGAAACTAGGACATACAGAAATTAAGAAACTTGCTTAAGTCCCACAGTTAGTAAGAAACAAACATACAAATTCTGAACCTCTGGACCAATCTGCTAACCAGCATTGGAAATTGAAAGGGCTAGAAAAATGTGGGATTTACGTGTGTGGTGAGAGGCTAAAAGAGGAGACAGGTTAGTTGGAGGATGAAAAGGCGATGGTATGTTGCTAAAGGGTAAGGAAACTTATATTGTTCAGGAGGCTACATTTAATTAGTGCATAATAAATGATGACCAGAAAGAATTTAGCTTTAGAATTTAGGACTTACTTGGATGTTTAGTAGGAAATGCCTAGTGAACAGCAGCAATAAGCTGCAGACCAAGGCAAGAGAAGAGAACCATGTTCACAGATTTACACAGCTTTAGATGCAGAGGCATTAAATTTTGCCCCAGCAACAGTTAACCTCAATAGAGACAAGAGCAGGGGGCAGTTACTGAGTTTTGGAAAATGCTTGGTTGGCAAGTGGAAGAGTTTTCACAAAGCAAGCACAGAATGTGGGCAGAGAGAACAGGTAAGATCCAGAAGATGAAAAACCGAAATGATCCAGAAAGTCAATTGCATCAACAAAGGAAAGGAAATTGAGAGTTCAAACGAGGGTTTCAGGGAAAGTTTCAGATGAGGGGAGGCGTACTGGATCAGGGCCATTGCATGGCAGGGCTCTGGGAATGCCTCTCACGATGTGGCCTGTGCCAGGTTTCCCAGTCTCAGCACTAATTATATTTAGACCAAATAAGTTTGTTGTGGGGGATTTCCTGTACACTTGAAGATATTTAGGAACATCCCTGGCTTCTACCTGCGAGAGGCTAGTACAGCCACCTACCTAGTTGTAACATCTGAAATTGTCTCCAGATATGACCAAATACCCCTGGAAGGGTGGGCGCAAATTCCCCTGGTTGAGAACCACTGGTGTGTGTAAACAGCTCTCCTGGAGTTGTGCAAGGTAGTGGCAGGAGTAAGCAAGCAGAGAATTTTCTAGAGAATTTTGTTCTCTGCTTTTGCCTTCCTAGTCATGCCATTTGCCACTCTAAACAAGGGTTGAAATAGATTGTTTCTCTAGAGCCTTCCTGTTCTAACATTGTAATTCTGATTTCACAAGAGGAAAGATATGGTGACCTTAGAGCAAATTGAAGAGCTGCAGAGGTCCAGATACTGGCTTTCTTCAGATTGGATTGTTCTGAGTCAAAACAGTTTTCCCCTACAATTTCATTATAAAAGATTAGATAACACTTTGAAAAGTGAAATGGAAACATTGTTTTCTACAACACAGAACTTCAATTTCATTATCTTTGAAATAAGACTGTTTTTGCCTTGTTCCTAGTTCACCTACCTCTGGTTCTAATAAGGCATGTCAGGTCTCCAATTTAATGATCTTTTAAAGTTAAGATTCTCAAGTGAACGTGTTCCCAATATAGTTTAATTTACGTAAGCACACTAATGAACTGTAAATTACTCTTTCCTAAGAAAGACTCAAATTTACGTCCCAACTTAAATTTCACTGAAAGACATCATTTGTACCAAAAGAATTAGAAGAATTTCTCATTGTTACATCAGAAAGAAATGTCTTAATATTAGGATTATACTGATGATTATTTTCCCAAACTTTTAGTGTGGGAAAATGGACTTGGTGAGTGTGTGTAAAGTTGCCCCAAGGAAGTCATGCCTCAACTTCAACTTGAAGTTGAAAGTCTATTGAGGTATGCACAGCCTCATTGGAAATTACTAGAGACGTTTGGAGCAAATGTAGTGTACTGCAAGTGATTAGGAAAAATGGTTGCTGTATGATATTACATGATTTATTTTTTTACATTTATTCTTCCTTCTGAAATGAAGTGGTACAACCTCCAACCATCACTCACCAGTCTCCAAAAGATTACATTATTGACCCTCGGGAGAATATCGTGATCCAGTGTGAGGCCAAAGGGAAGCCTCCTCCAAGGTGGGTGTACTTTCTGCTTTTTGACAGTACTGAAAATAAAGTCCAGGAATCTCTAAGTATAGAAATAAATTTGGAAACTCCGTAGAATAAGGTAGGCCATGTAGAACTCTTCTTTTTGAGTTAGACATTTCTCAGTGTGATTGATTAGATTACCCTTTGGTTTATCTTACCAACTCCACAATTCATTTTAACTCTTCCAAGATACAGAAGGTAACTGCTTATTCCTAAAGCATCAGTTGTTGGTTTATGGTTTTATCTCCCAGATTAATTAGAGCCAATTTGTTCCTTTTAAATCCCAGATAATTGCATTTTCATGTGCAGATTTTCTGCAGAATGCTCATAATATATGGGAAGATGTGGAAAGAGCCTTCCAATCCTGTCTCTGACACTAATGGCCTTATGACATGAGCAAATCCCATTTCTCTGGGTTTCAGTTTCCTCATCTGTTAAAAAGAAAAGAAGAAGTTAAATTTACTACTTTCAAGATCTCTACTACCTTTATAGTGATCTGTAATATAGTCCTGAATAGTTTTCCAATTTGTCAGGATTTAGTACTCAGGATTCTTCGTGTGGATCTTGGCATGAATCCGTCAAAACCCTGTCAGATTGGTGTATTTATTAGATGGGAAACTGATGCCCAGCAATACTAGATAACTTATCCAAGGGCCTATAGTGGATGATCTGTGACTCGTCCAGTACATTAGAATTTTAGAGTTAGGTTGTTATCAAAATACAATGATTTTTAATAATTAGTAAATTGTAATAACTTTAATGATTATTAAATTATAATAAATGTAATTATAAGTAACAAAGAAGTGAAATGTTTTAGATATTTTATTTCCAAGTTTGGCTATTATAGGATTTTACTACTATTACAAACCAGCACCTGAGGAGAAAATTAACTGGCACTAAATATCGTGGTATATCAACGTCCTTATCAAAGGTTTGCTTTAAAATGATATTCTGCCATATTATTGGAAATTCTTACCACACAAGCCCTGACATGATGTTCTTTGGTGGAGTTCCCCTTCAACGTCTTGCTTGTTTAATATCTACCTTCTGTAATTCTCTATAGGATAGGGTTTCTCCTCCTCAACACCATTGATAAGTTGGGTTGGATAATTTTTTTATTGTGGGATAATTTTTTTATTGTGGGATAATTTTTTTTATTGTCCTGTGCACTGTGGGACACTTAGCAACATCCCTGTCCTCTACCTGCCAAGTGCCAGGAGCCCCATCCCCACGGTCCTAGTTGTGGCAACCGCCACTTTGAGGATGCACAGAGAAAAGGAAAATCTAAGTAGGCCCAGAAAGCACATTTAGAGATGGATGCCTTTAAGTGGCCTTGGCCATCACTGATTTGTTACTAGTTATGAAGCATTGAATTGCATGAGCACTATGACTTTTATAGGAGGCATTTGTATAAATCAAACCAAGAAAGATAAATCTCAGTTGACAATTTGGCATACCTTGGAGGAATTTGTAAAACCATCTCTCAGAGTAAAAATTCTCAAAATAGAGTTTATATAGAATTACCACTTTTAATAACCAACGTTTAAAACACCCTGAACTTGTAACTCTTACCCTGATCCCAGCCTCCGTTTTGCATTTTGGTAACTTGAAACGGGTCTAATCAATTTTCAGCTCATATAGACAATACTTTCTTGTCACATTTCAGCCCAGAGCTGATTATTATAGACAGGTTATCAACTCTATGAGTAATGGGGTTTACAATAAAAAATGCTAATAAAACTCAAAGAGAATATGCCTGAGAGAACTGTTTCCTGTGTTTCCTTGGATAAGTGACAGGCAATGTGTGTTAGCTTTGAGCTTTGAAGAAGACAGGTACCTCAAAATGTATAACCACCACCTTCTTCTAAGTCATGACTCAGAGCAACATTTTAAATATGGGGAATTATTGCTTTTCTACTTTATATTAAAATCTAATGATTGTTTATAGGGACTCATGACTATTAGGAACTTGTTGAAGAGTAAATAATCCTATTTTTTCTGGATCATTAATAAACTTAACTCTTGATGTATTGGGCAGCTTTTCTTGGACACGAAATGGAACTCATTTTGACATAGATAAAGACCCTCTGGTCACCATGAAGCCTGGATCAGGAACGCTTATAATCAACATTATGAGTGAAGGGAAAGCAGAGACTTATGAAGGAGTCTATCAGTGTACGGCGAGGAATGAGCGTGGTGCTGCAATTTCTAATAACATTGTCGTCCGCCCATCCAGTAAGTGATACTTTTCAAATATGACCATTTAAAGTACTGTTCCAAGCTGGGCATGGTGGTGCACGCATATAATTCCAGATACTTGAGAGGTTAAGACAGGAGGATCTCAAATTCAAGGCCAGCCTGGGCAACTTAGAGAAACCCTATCTCAAAAATAAAAGGGAGGTGACTCAAAATGGGGTAGGGAGGAAGAGCATGAGAAGAAGATTAACACTAAATAGGGAAGAGAGGTGGGAGGGAATGAGAGGGAAAAGGGGAATTGCACGGAAGCTGGAAGGAGACTCTCATCGTTATACAAAATACATGTATGATGATATGAGGGAAAAAAAAGAAAAAAGAAATGTGTCACATTAGATTGGGTAGAGAGAAGTGATGGGGGGGGAGGGAAGGGGAGGGGAGGTAGGAAGGGCATCAGAATAAAATAGACACTAGTATTGCTGTATGTATATATGTGTCTATATAACCAACGTGATTCTGCAACTTGTACACTTGGAAAAATGAGAAATTATACCCCATTTGATTCAAATCAAAAAAATAAAATAAAATAAGGGCTAGAATGTAATTCTAGGGTAGAGCACTCCTGGTGTCAGTCCCTAGTACCACACACAAAATAAAATAGAAAAATATCAATTCAAGATTCAGCATCTGTTACATTACCATCCAAATACTGTAATAAGAAAGCAATGACATCGATTACAATATTCCTACTTTATTTTGCATGAAAGTTATTGCTCCTTTCTGCTTTCCTTTAGCAAAACTTCTCAGCCTAATGCTTTGCCAATCCATTGTGTCTTTTATCCAAGTCCTGAATAAAAGACCAGGATTTATTTAAAAAAAAAAAAAAAAAGTTCATCAGGGAACTGATCTAATTTTTTCTCACATGCCTTTTGTATAAGTTTTTTTTTTAATAGCTGGATGAAAATAAATTCAGTATATGGGTGAAGGTGATTTCTTTTAACATTTTTGTTTCAAATTTTTATTGTGGTTCTCTTCTTAACCTCTCAAGTATCTGCAAAAACCTCTCAAATATCTCTCAAAAACCTCAAGAGCCTGTATGCATGTATTTAAAGAATAGCGAGCATTTGCTGTTCTTGTCATTTTGAAAACTTTTAAAATTACATGTATAATGTATTCATTATAGAAAAACTTAATTACAAGTAAAAAAAGAAATTTAAAAATCATTCAAGTGTCCTTTCTTTCAAGGAAATAACCACTGCTCAAATATTCTTTTCCTTTCTTTCCAGCAGATATATATGTATGTGCATAAAGCCAGCTCATTCTGAAATCCAACCTTTTCTGAACTACTGACATAGCATGTATATTCTCAAGTCAATCTTACAAATTAGTGGACTTAAATAATATTGTATGATATTCAAAGGTATACTCTTTGTGGAGAACATATTTAGATCGAAGTTATGTGTCTTTATAATGATGTATTTAGTATACATTTTTAGACATGAAATCATTGACTCAGAATTCAGACTATCAATGGCAGTGAGTGATAATTTCTTTGTTTTTTACTATGTTTTGATTTTTTTAACCTTTAACACTGTATTCAAATGTCATTTTCTCATTGAAATACATAAATTTCAAATTTTTATTTCCTAAAAAAGTTTGGTTTGCCTTTCTTTGTAGTACTTATTAAATTTTTTCATTCAAAAATAATGCAGAAGTTATTTTTTTAATTATTTAATAGGGTCACCGTTATGGACCAAAGAAAAACTTGAACCAATAATACTTCGAAATGGTCAATCTTTAGTACTTCCCTGTAGACCTCCAATTGGATTACCACCAGCTATAATATTTTGGATGGATAACTGTAAGTTTTAACAATAAGAATTTTCTTTCTTCAAGAGTTTATTTATAAAGTTTTTTCTGTCATAATAAATTATTTTTGGGATTCATGAAGTATTCATAAAATATCATAGAGATGCTCAGGAAAATACTGCTCATTGAAATAAATACATGCCATTTCATTTATTCCTTCAATTTTATCAAGCACTTACTATACAATGGAAACTGCTCCAAATAAACCACAAATACACCACTATCACTGAGCTTACATTCTATCTAAGTGGATGGGTTGGAGAAGGAGGCAGACAATAAATGCATTTAGATAATCTTTGTTGGTTGATAATAAATGTTATAAAAGAGAATAAAACAGAATTTTGAGCCCAGACCTAAGAAAATAAGACAGCAGGTGGGGCCCCTAAATGTTTCAGTAGCAGGGAGCACAGGTGTAAGCCCTAAGGTAGGAGTATCCTGGTGTGTATAAAAGATAAACACATGTGTCCAGACAGAGATCCAAGAGAGAGGAAGATGAACAAGATCATGGAAGTCACAGGACTCAAAGAAAAGTGCTTCAGCTTTTGCTCTGAATAAACTGGCAAACCAGTGAAGGAGTGTTTGTCTGAAATAAAATAAATAGTAGCAGTGTGACTTCTGCTGGGGTATGGAGAGTATAGAGGACTAAAGGGGAGGCCAGTTAGGGGTTCTGCTGTACTCTAGGCAACAGTTGAAGGTACTTGGACTTGGGTGGTAGCAATAGAGTGAGATAGATTCTGGATTTATTTTGAAGGTAGAGCCCTCAGGATGTATTGGGGTGGGGGCAGGAGCATGAGAGAGAGGAAGAAGAAGAGATAACTACCAAGTTTGGAGACTGAACAGCTGATAAAATGGAATTGCCACTTCCTGAAACAGCAGAAGCCCTCAGTGGGGAGGAAACTGAACTGTTTTGAATGTGTCATATTTTTGTTATTTTATCCCTAACAATAGTTAATATTCACTGGGCCTTTACTAAGTGCCAGTCCCTTTGCTAAGAACATCACATGGGCCACCCCATAAAACAACCCCATGAGGAGTATTTAATGATTTTTTTCACTTTCCAGATGAGGAAACTGAGGCAAAGAGAAAGCCATCCATTAGTCAGTTTCAAATTTGTCTTCCCTTGATCTTCTCCTTGAAGGAATTATTTACTGCTCTGCCTCTTCTACCCTCCCAATTTTCCTATGCTAATAGGGTAGCATTTATCTCAGAGGAAACACATGGCTTGGCTTGTAAACTAAGCAACCAGAGTGTGAGTTCTATAAGGCATTGATGTCCTGATGCCCAATAAGAGTCAGAGGTGCATGTATCAGAAGTATGATCAGTGGTGTGTGCAATGTTATTGCATAGATAGCACATCTTAGAACACTGGAATGGATGGGAGAATTTAGCGGGGTGGGTGCAGGTGGTGCAGAGCAGAGCCTGGGGGACTGAAACCACAAGCCATCAAGAGGTCACCAACTTAGGGAGAAACCAGGAAAGGAAATGAGAAGGTGCAGTCACTGAGGTCAGAAGAGAACATAGGAAGAGTGGTGCCCCAAGAGCAAGGTAAAGAAAGTACTTCAAGAAGTCTATTCCCAGTGACATGATTTCCTCTGCAATCAAAGGCTACATATATTATTAAAGAGAAAATTTGACTCTTAACACTCAATTTTCATTTTTTAACTTTTATGTGAAATCACTCAGAAAGTATCACAAAGAAATTAAAAACAAATATATAAAGAAATAAATATGACAACATATTTTAATTTTCACTTTATAACATTTTTTTACAGGTTTTGAAAGAATAAGTAGCCAACCCAATATATGAGTGACAAATGGTTTTGAGAACAACACTCTCCACATGTCACTGTCAAAAAAGAGACCCAGTGTTTGGTCATTGGTTCTAATCAGCAATGGTTTCCTTTCTGCTTAATAAAAAGATATACTGCATGTAAACTCTCAGATCATCTGAGTATGTAACTAATTTTTTCCCACTTTGCACAGCTTGCTGTATCGTTTATGTACATATTAAGCTGTTGACAAAGCTTCTGACCTTTCAGATGGAAATGGCATTTGCAATATGAGAAAGCAATTAGTTCCACATAGCACTTTTTGAAGATAACTTAAATTATTCATATCTTCATACATTTTTTTCCAAGCATAATACAAAAAAAAAAAAAAACTCAAAGAGCAAAATGATACCACCATAGTGAAGTCCGTTGCCTTACATCTGAACTACCAACACCCAGGAATCATAAAATACAGCAGGATAAACAAAAGACAATAAATATATGATTGTCTTTAGCTCTTTGCATTCATTAAATAAATGTTCCTTCTTTTTTTTCTGAGTAGTTTTAAAACCGTTGTTTTCCAGGGGATTAAAACTATGAATTTACAACAACTACCGAACCCCTATCTTGACCAAGAACTTGGCTTACACATATAACTGATGGTATTCTTTTAAGCTCTGGCTCCAAGTTTCTTGGCCTTTTCTTGCCTGAGGGAGCCTTTTAACCATTATTTTGCATTTTGTGAAATGTTAGACCAGGCACCTGCCACTGGAGGAGCATAGCTGTTTCACTCAAGCTGAAGAAATCTTATCGAAAGACAAACACCTGTCCCGAGGCCACTAAGATGTGTAACTCTTCCTTATTCTTTCACTTTGGAACTAAAGAACTCTCACAGTTCAGGCTCTGTGAACTGAGTCAGGAGCTTCAGGAGACCTTTTAGCTAGCCAAGTGTAACTTCTTGCAGAGATAGTGAGTTCCACTTCCTTGCATCCTCCATTGGGTAACAGACCTTCTCTCCATGCCTAAGGCTAGACAGTTTCTTGACTGGACCTGAGGGGAAATGAATTATCATGCCTGAAACTAGAAATTCAGCATGTCCTTGGTTATTCATTTAATCTTTCCATGAGTATTTGAGGGAGTCCCTCTGAAGGGCCAGGCACTGATCCAGAGCCACAACAATGTATACGGGAGATGGAGGTCTCTACTCTCCTGGATCTTGAATTCTGGTGCAGGGATATGAAAAGTAAAAGATGTAGTATGTCAATAGATGATAGGAAATTCAGAAAGGAAAAAGTGGAGGAGGAGAGGGATACTGGGGTAGGGGTTGCTTCTCAGGGGCAGGTTGCAGCCTTGAATAATGTCGTCATCACACCCTGTAGTTAATTTCCCACTGACTGCCTGGTTCTCTAATTAGATCATAAGCTCAGACAAGATTGGGGCTCTGGTATGCTCAACTCCTTGCTCAGGGAGCAGCAGGCATATAGAAACAGATCATATTAACATCCTTATGAACTTTCTTAAAGCATTTTCTAAGATATGCACAGACAGGGGTGATTAATTTAGGAAAAGTCATACAAACTTTTGTAAAACATTTCTTTGTTTATACTTGCTTCAATAAAACATTTCCCTGTATGACTCTAATCTCACCTCTTCCCCCATCTATGAAATTAGGGTTGGGCAGGTACAGTTGGAGTTCTAGTGTGTCTTCCATGTTTTTATATAATTGCTTTTTCTTAAGAACTCTATTAAAATATTATATATATTGGGCTGGGGTTGTGGCTCCACGGTGGAAAGCTTGCCTAGCATGTGAGAGGCCCTGCGTTCAATCCTTAGCACTGGGTAGGTGAATATGGTAAAGGTATTGTGTCCAACTACAACTAAAAAAAAGTATTAAAATATATATATTTATATCTGTGTGTGTACATATCTGTGTGTGTGTATATATATATATATATATATATATATATATATATTTTTTTTTTTTTTTTTTTTTTTTTTCCCCCTAAGTGAAGTGTCCACAGAATTATTGGTAGTTAAGTTGCTAATTTGGAGCGTGGCCATGTTATGATGGAGTGATCTGGTTCTCCTTCTGCCTTTCTCCAGCCTTTCAAAGACTTCCACAGAGTGAGAGGGTTTCCCAAGGTCTGAATGGAGACCTTTATTTTTCTAATGTTCTCCCAGAAGATACCCGTGAAGACTATATCTGTTATGCCAGATTTAATCACACTCAAACTATACAGCAAAAACAACCTATTTCTGTGAAGGTAGTTTCAGGTAAGAGTTCATTTCCAAATCTTCCTTTCAGTGATGTTTACACATGTGAAAAATTATAAACCATTAAATACTACTGAGATAAATAGGCTCATTGATTAGGAAACTACCTGTGAAGGATCACTAGTGGTGGCAGATGGAAAGAGCATGAGTATCCTAAATACTGTATGGTGTGATTGCCATTACTGTTTCCATGATGACCTTCTGAATCACTTGGTATTCTGAACATCGATGTGTACTTTATGCCCCACAATGCCTTTTATTTGACAATCTTGCTGCGTAAGTCACAGATTTACATATTACTGGTTGGGGGTGGCTGAGTGAATTAATAATGAGTTAGTCATATACAGTGTTAAGCACCATTTTTACATGGTAGGGATGGTACTTAGCACAGCTGTATACCTTTGTTTTTGTTGCCCAGTGGTTTTTGACCCCTCTCCCCTACTTTTGTGCCCTCTTCATAATATTCTGTTTATTTCAGTGGATGAATTGAATGACACTATAGCTGCTAATTTGAGTGACACTGAGTTTAATGGTGGTGAGTCATGGTGATTGTAACTGATTTTCTCCTTCATTGTAGACTTTAGTTCACTAACTTCACCTCCATGGCTATTTAACCTTATTTCTTTATGAAATTTCTAGTTATATGTTTAGTACCACTAGTTTCAATGTGTGTTTCCTATAAAATTTAGTTGTAAACTTTCAAGCATGTCACTAAAACATTTTCCATGGTGTCTGTATAATAATGAAACTTGTTTTTAACTGTTCTCATGTAAAAGAACCATTTCACTTGATCTGGATAAAATCTTTCATATATGTTTTGAATTATATTTTCCATTTTTTTTTGTCTTATTCATAAACTTTTCTCATGAACTAAATAAGAGTCGACTGGTGTATTAACCTGCTAGAATACGTCTACATCAAAGCTTTTAGTGACTAACATTAAGTGGATTCCATAGTAAATCATCACATTTCCAATTCATTTTCACATGACATTATGCAATACAAATAGTAATACTATTTCTCTGGGTTTTGTATGAAACCAAGTTACTATCTTCAGTGAAATTAAACTTAAAAAAAAATAGAGCATTAAACTTCATTCTTTTAAATTGAAAAAAAAAAAATTTCCTTAAGGGAAATGTGGTACTTCTATCAATAAAAATAATGAGTTCTGTATAGAGGGCCCTCTTAATTATCCAGAAGGCAGAAAACAGAATTTCTACTATATTAATTTTTCATACTTTAGATATGAACATTTTGGTATCAGTGACATAGCCCAACTCCTGCTATTTTATTTTGCTTCATTTATTTTAAATATACTCTTAAAAAAATATGGGCCTTAAGACCATTCCCAAAGTGACTTTAGAAAAGAAAATTTCCCCTAAAATCTCTAAATTCTTTAGAAAACTAATTTCTCCTTTTCTGATATTTAGTTTTTTCTTCTGAGAAATGAGAATAATTCATATATTACCTATTCATTCAGCTCTGATGAGCACCAAGTAGGTAATTTATTTAAGTTTGAAAATAGTGAAGAGCTATAGATTCTTAAGATGTTATAATTTCTACTTCAAGTTTTTCCAAGAGGCTTTCAGAAGTTAAGGTTATATTTTGCAGAGTTCATAAAAAAGTTGACCTGCATAAATATCCCTAAGATCTCTGAATTAAGACCTTCTTTATTTTGTCATTGAGGAAACTGGTTTTAATTTATCTAAGTCTACCATTATTCTTAACTTATGGCAAATAATTTGCCTGACCTCTGTCAGTAGTCCTCCAAGTTTGTTTTATTTTCTATAAACTTTTGAGTTTGGAAATTGATTTGGCTGTAAAGTTATCCCCAGTGTAAACCAAAGTACCTCTTCCATAATGACACCTTTTTGAAAAACCTAATGTCTTCTAGAAGATAGACAGTTAATTTTGTTTTTGAGCTGAGCACTAATCTTAAGGGATATATAGTTTGATAACATAATTTTCCTTTCAATGTTAACATTTTGAAATTTGTCAATCCACAGAAAATTTGTAAAACCCTAACCTAGATTAAAAGAATTTACAAAAGGAAAATAGTCCTTTACTACAACTTGAGCTTATGCAACCCAAATTATTTGTATTTGTATTTTCCTGTTTCAATGAGTAAGTGGATGTAGTTTAACAAATTTCATAATCAATGCTAAATAGTTTTGAAAAGGGATTAGAATTTTAGACAGGTTTTTTTTTGACAGTGACTGCATTTCTGGAAATATATATTCATAATTTTTAATGCATATTTATTTTCTTCTTTGCAGCTAAATCAAGTAGAGAGAGGCCACCAACATTTTTAACTCCAGAAGGCAATGCAAGTCACAAAGAGGAATTAAGAGGAAATGTGCTTTCACTGGAGTGCATTGCAGAAGGCCTGTGAGTTCACACACTGCCCTGATGTACATTTCTTATAAAAATATAGTAGACTGGTGGAGAAGCATTACTATCATAGGAGGAGTCATTGTCATACTAATCTCATCAAGCATCAATTAATTTCCAAAGTAGAGTGCATGATTTGCATTATTCAAATAAATCACTACTGTAGTAGTGTTTGCATTGAAATAAGTATCAGTAGTTACCTCATGATTGCTATGTTATAATAAGGAGATATAATTTTGCTATTTTGTAAGAACCTATTTTCTAAAAACTTAGTGGCTTAAAAATAATAGCTATTTACTATTGATCCTTTGTCTGGAGGTCTGCAGGGAAATTTTACTGTAAGTTGAACATGCTCATGCATCTGCTAGGCAACTCAACAGAGGGTTTGTGACTCTCAGGGTCTGCTGGTTGTTGGCCTAGCTCTTGGTTGCAAGTTTCATCCTGGCTTGTTCTCCTAACAACAGAAACTCACCAGGCATCTTAGGGCCTAGCCTCATAACTAGCACATTGTCCCTTCCATTCCTTCCTATTAACAGGTCACAAGGCCAAACCTTGGTTCTTTGAAATGTCTCATCTGTGCACATCTCAGAACTGATGTGCCTGTGACAGGCATTGCAAAGACCTCACCCAGACACAAAAGCAACTATTAGGATGGGTCTATATTACAGGCGAGTTTCTACACAGTCCCTGGCTAGAGCAAGTGCCTCGATAGGAAAATATCCTCTAACAGCCTTGAATGGGATCCCAGAAGCATGCTGCCTTCACAGTTTGTGATCCATGCTATTCTTGACCTGGTAACTTAGTGGCCTGATCTTATCTGAGTCCAGGAATAACTACTTCAGGAAGCGTTTGGAGGCCTCTGCTGGCCAAGTCAGGAAATCACACTATATATGACAGTTCCTTAGACTGAATACTAGCAACAACCTCCTTTAAAGATATGTTAAAAATCCATCTTTTCGGGCTGGGGATGTGGCTCAAGCGGTAGCACGCTTGCCAGGCATGTGTGCGGCCCGGGTTCGATCCTCAGCACCACATACAAACAAAGATGTTGTGACTGCCGAAAACTTAAAAATAAATATTGAAATTCTCTCTCTCTCTTCTCTCTCTCTGTCTCTCTCTCTTAAATTTAAAAAAAAAAAAAAAATCCATCTTTTCCACCAGAATTAAAAAAGAAAAAGAAATAAAAAAGAAAAAAGTCCAATTTTTATTATTTTGTTAGAAAGTAGCTTAATCTCCAACCTCCAACCTACTGGAGTAGAATTACCTATTCTGAAATTTGGTGCCTCATTTTTCCACAAATGATTTGCAGGTTGTGTATTCTTTATCCAAAATGCTTGGAACCAGAAGTGTTTTGGATTTCATATCTTCTTTTTAAATTTTGTTATATTTATATAGACTTTACTCATTGAATGCTAACATGACACTTAAAACATTTCAAATTTTGGAGTATTTGGATTTAGGCTTTTTGATTAAGTATGCTCAACCTATATTATATAAAATATGAAATAAAGTAAGGTTGGTCTTTGGAAATTTCACAATATTCCTAAAAGAATTTCTAAAACTCTGGAATGTTATAAAACCAAGATTGGAACTCTATCTCTTACAGAACAACAAACTTTAAACCCAAAGAATCAAAACATTCCAAATTTGGAACAATTGCTCAATAGAGTAGCAGTCCTCCAAAATGAGTCATGGCTCTTCGAAGGGGAAACTATGATATTATGTTTCTATCCCCATTCCCCTTTCATCTTCAGATCATATGAAATTCAAATTAGTCTAACTATTAGAGAACAGTTTATGTTTTCAGGTTCCACATGATATAGTTGTTCAAATTTCAAAATGATTTCTCATCTTCTACCTCTTTTTATATGCACAACATGTTTAATTAGAAGCTATTTCATCAAATATATATTATTTCAGTAATTACTCAATTATTTCTATTCAATCCAGACCAATACTATAAACTATCAGTTAAATCAACTTGCATTTCTAATGACAAGTATTATGATCTTCCTGAGGTCTGGACCAAACTTTATCATTACCTTCCCAGCACATAACTCAGTGCTCTGTGTCTAGTTCAGTGCTTAGGAATTGTTTGTATTGAATGGATCTTTATTTTGTCCTCATGAAAACCTTGTGAAATCATTAGATCAGGTCGTGCAACTAAGGAAACTAAGACCCCAAAGGGTCAGGGATCCAAAATCAGAGAGAAATTTAAGGACAAGGCTGGAACTTGGAAGATTTAACTTCAAGCCTATATCCTGGCTTTTTATCTATTTCCATATTTCAGGGTTTAGTAAGAAGCATAGATGGTTGGACACACCTGTAATCCCAGGTTTTCAGGAGGCTGAGGCAAGAGGATGGCAAAGCAAAGACTAGCTCTGGCCATTTAACAAGAACCCATTTCAAAATCAAGAATAAAAAGGACTGAGAATGGAGCTCAGTGGTAGAGCACCCTTGAATTCAATCTCTAGTACCATCAAAGAAGTAGAAAAGATAGAAAAAACACAGCTGAATGAGAGATGATATAATATACAAATTTGATCTATTAACAATTGATATAATAATATTTTTAATTATCACTAGTAAAGAAATTAAGGAAAAATACTAATCCTCTAATCACATAATTCATGTCATCAATTAGCCTGTTATAAAATAGAAAAGTTCTTATTGTTTGCTATGGAAATGTGTGAAAGTCTGGGGACACAGATATATTTGTGAGCCCTTTCTCAGTACTTTTTTTTTTTTTTTTTTGCATGGGGAGTACTGGGGATTGAACCAGGGGTGCTTCACCACTAAGCTATATCCCCATTGCCATTTGTATTTTTTATTTTAAGATAGGGTTTTGCTAAGTTGCCAAGGTTGGCCTTGAATTCATAATTCTCCTGCCTCAATTTCCCAAATTGCTGGGATTACAGGCATGTACCACCATACCCAGTTTCTCTGTACATTTTTACCTTTAGCTAATGAAAAAATATAGCTCAATATCATTGATTTAATTGAAATTCTCTTGATATATACCCTCATGTAAAAATACCTGGGAGCTCCTCATTGATAAGGATTTTGAAGAAAATACTTAGGTCCCTTCGGTAAAACAGCTTATCATAGCAGCACTGCATCACTGAAGGCAAAGTTTATGGTGTGCCATAAATTAGTATAGTTCTGGTTATGTGAAAATGGTATCTTACCATTTTAAATGTAGGTTTTGAGCATTATTTATAAAAGTGTGATGCTAAAGAATTTGTTGTACAATTGCATGAAAACTCGCCCTCAAAAGTAGTCACATTTTTTGTAACATCATTGTTTATCCCATCAGGCCTACCCCAATTATTTACTGGATAAAAGAAGATGGAATACTACCCATCAACCGGACATTTTATCGGAACTTTAAGAAAACCTTGCAGATTATTCATGTTACAGAAGCGGATTCTGGGAATTACCAGTGTATAGCCAAAAATGCATTAGGAGCCATCCATCATACCATTTCTGTCACAGTTAAAGGTAAATTATTATTTAAGATGCATTCCTCTTGCTTTCACACAATGACCTGATACTTCAATTTAATATACCTTTGATAATGTTCTTCAGTAATGATGAATGTAAATTTATATCAGCATTCACAGTACCTTGAATCTCTTTTCATTGCTATTGAGAATGCATCTACACCAGGTTAAAAATTTGCTCCTTCAAATCTTCCTTACAGAATTCCGTTTAATAAATATAGAAGGAATGAGGAAAATACAAAAATCACCATTATCCCATAAGGGCAACTGCTATAGGCAAGGTTCACTGATGAACATTAAAATTAATGGGTTACCTTTTGAGGAGAAAAAGAGGATATTTCTATAGCTTCAAAATGTTTCTCTTCCCTAAAAACATGAATAACTGGGGGAATTTTAGCATGTCCACTGTTTTTTTTTAATATTCCTTTCTTGAGGAGATGGAACTTACTTCCCTTCTCCTGGGCACACTTAATGACTCACAATGAACAAAGTGTGGAATGCTGGAGAATACTAATTTTGCAGTGGAGACATTTGGCAGACACCACCTTAACCAAGTCATGAAAGTGAACATCACCAAGAAGTCATGTTGATCTCATGTCCTTCCTCAATATGGTACAACAAGTTGGTTCATTCCTTTGGTGGTATTCTTAAAACCCAAAACTTCAGCTAATCATGAGATAACATCAGGAAAACCTTTGTTGGAAGACATCTACCAAATAACTATCATTGTAATAGTCATGAAAGACTAAGAAACTGTCTGATTGGAGGAGGTAAGGACCTACCTATAAAGACTCAATACAGGGATGGGGATGTGGCTCAAGTGGTAGCGCGCTCGCCTGGCATGCGTGCGGCCCGGGTTCGATCCTCAGCACCACATACAAACAAAGATGTTGTGTCTGCCAATAACTAAAAAAATAAATATTAAAAAAATTCTCTCTCTCTCTGTCTCCTTCTCTCTCTCTCTCTCTTTAAAAAAAAAAAGACTCAATACAGTGTGGTATCTGAGACAGGATCCTAGAATAGAAATAAGACATTAGTGCAGAAAAGAGGGAAATCCAAACAAAATGTAGAGTGTAGTTAATAGTATTGCATTGATGTTAATTTCTTGTTTTGATAACTGCACTTTGCTTATAATAAGATGTTGACATCAGAGGAAACTGAATGAAGGATGTATGGAAACATAATATACTACCTTTGTAGCTTTTCAAGAATGAAAATTTTCTCAAGGGGCTTCCTAATTTTATAATTTTATGTAATTTGCAGGGCTCAGAATTTAAATTCATTTTTCTTAACCTTTCCTATACCTGTAAATTACTTTAAAACCTCAGATAAATCTGACACCTCTCTGATGTCCAATAGATTTAAATATAAAATGAAATTTGTGTCAAACAGGTCTAGAGTGTGTTTAAACATTCAGGGAATCTCTTTAAACATCCTTTTGAAAATCTAGAAGTTTCAAGCATTACTATTCACTTTAAAAAAAATGAGACTAACAGTGTTTTGCAAAATAACTATTTTTATTACTGAAATAGTTCAACATATTCTTTTGCTATTATACTTATATGATTCATATTTGATTTTTTTCTCTTCTTTTAATAAAGCGGCCCCTTACTGGATCATGGCACCTCAAAATCTTGTGCTGTCCCCAGGAGAGGATGGGACCCTGATCTGTAGAGCTAATGGCAACCCCAAACCCAGAATTAGCTGGTTAACAAATGGAGTCCCAATAGAAAGTAAGTTTCTTTGATTGACTGTAGTTGCAGGATATTTTCAAAGCATATCTATTTCTTACCAGTGAACAAATGGTGAAATTTCTCTGATCAAGGAAGAAAGCCATATAGAAGTTAAACAGATGTGCTGAATGATCTTTAAAGTTTCATTTCATTACCTTTAGATATTCATTATGACTTTGAGTAATTTATATTATTAAAATAGTGGTGTGTGTGTGTGTGTGTGTAAACATGCCTGTGTTGACTGGGACTTGGCGATACTTCTGTTTGTTACCTTATAACATGGAAAGAGTGACATGGCCAGAAATACACATCACCAAAAATGTTCATATTATCTTCTATAATCAAACATCAAGTGATTTATGGAAAAAATCATAGGAATCAGAAGAGACAGGCAAGGAGAGTAGCCCTAGAGCCAATGGATCTAACAAGAATAAGAAGCACAGCTGTCTTACTTTCAAGAGTTTTTAGTCCTGAGTGTAGCCCAGATGTTCCCACATTCTCCAATCTTTAGAGATCACCATCCTATTTAACATATAAAGAACACATCCCCTGGTCTGATCTTATGTAGGATGCTCAATTGGTTGCAAGCTGACCTTCCCTGAGTATTGCCTAGATCACCCCTGAGTGATGCCTACATACCCTGGCTGTGCCTGTCACCTACAGCCACCTTCCTTGTTCAGCTCCACTCCCAGCTTGTTCTTATTAGCCAGGTTTTCCCAAGCTGCTGCTATGCTGCCCACAATGGTCCTCCAAAATGTGGCCACAGGCCCTCCCATTAATCTCCTAAGACCAGACTTTCAAAAACTTGGTTAGAGGCTTGAAGATAGTAGAAGGGAACAATAGCAAAGGGGGACAAAAACATCAAAATGGATATTGCCCCTCAATGCCCTTGAACTCCTGTGAACACAGCCCACTACCGTCATCTTCCTCCACCTACTCACCACGAATTGTTGCTGGCAGGGGAATCTCCAAACATTTTCTACTTCTTGGGGTCCAGATGTACTCTTAGATCCAGAGAGAGACAATCAGTTTCTTCTTCAAATCCAGCCTCAGTTCACCTCCCAGTCAATGTCACAGTCATCCACAAAGATATTGCAGACAATATCTGCATAATAAAGGCAACTTTCAGCTTATGGTAGAAAGCAGCTCGACCCCTGATTGCCTCTAAGTCAGAGTCAAATATTGATTCCGCTTCTACATAATCAAAAGGTCCATTGAACTGGCTTTCCTGAAACTTACTCTACCCACTAAGACTGATCTGAAAACAACCAGTATTTTTAAGATGGCACAAGTCCCTGTTTTTCATCATCAAGTGTGACAACTACAGGTTTAGACTGAGTAAATCACACCCTGTTCTGTAGTACTTTGGGGGAAGTCACTTGTGTCACAAAACATAGTAGTCATCAGATACTTCAAATTAGACAGCCTATGTTTATGCTCAGAGGAAATATGTTCCTAAGAGAAAACAGATTCTAAAAAGGCCAGTAAAAGGGGTTACAGTATTTCCACACCCAAGTTTAGTCATGATCAGGATAAGGAAAAGTGACATTACTTTGTGGTTGTATATAAGGAGGCTATTGCCATTCTCGGGGGGTTATGAGTGAAAATTGAGAGAAAAAGTGAAAGAAAGCCCAGAACTAAAGGAGGTTTTATGGTAATGTGACTTTCTTAGGGATACATACAGAATAGTGGTAAGTGATGGAGCTTGTTCAGCACTTTTGCACCATGTTTTTGTTTTCTGTTTTTGCGACTCAGAGGTTCTTTGTGATTTATGGAAGGTTAAATATGCTTCTGAGAGCTAGACTCAGCAAAACACACAAGTGGGAGGGAATTCCCATCTAGCCACTCAGTAGGGAAAATGGGAAACCTGGGGATACTGACGATTAAACTCTCACGTTCAGCAGTCAGAATGCAGCCCTAAGCAGGGAAAATTGAGATAAGGGTAAGAGATTAAATAATGAGGCTGCTCTTTTCCCCTGATTTGCTTATTGTCCTTCCAAATTGGCTCTTAGTCTTTTCCTGCTGGTATAATCTAGTATCTTAGACTGGATAATTTATAAACAACAGAAATGTATTGCTCATGGTTTTGTAGGCTAGGAAGTCCAAGATGAAGGTTCCCACAGAATTGTTGTCTGGTTAGGGCCTGTGCCTTCTGTGTGTGCTCACATGGCGAAAGGTGAAAACACGCTCTCTCAAACTTTTTATAAGGCACTTTAACCCCATTCAAGAGTGGGGAACCTTCATGACCTAATCACTTCCCAGAGTCCTCACCTCAGTACTCCCTCCATGGGGGTTAGGTTTCAGTGTGGGAGTTTAGGTTTCAAGGTATGAATTCTGGAGAGCCACAGACATTCAGATCACAGCACCAGTGTAAGCAGCACCTTTGAGGGAAGCCTGTACTATAGTTGTGTTAAGAACTTTGAAAATGCACTCATAGATTCTCCCTTTTAAACATATTGTTTTGAGGGAGGATTAGCTACAAAAGGCTTTGGTGGAAGAAGGCAGTGGTCCCTGAGAGACAATTTAATCCCTTCTTCTTTAACACTAAATCATCCAAATAGGTCTAGAGCAGAAAGAGTCAGGACAAGCTTTCTCAAATCAGCTTCCAAATAAATTCATCTCTTCCATCCCAAAAGTATTCTTTAAATCCCCTTGGGACAGAAAAGAAAGGGGGCCAAGAAGACATGGGAATTCTGTAGCTCCTGCAGAGCTGGGGTGCCCTGGCCTCTGGTGTGCAGCCAGAACAGTCGCTCTAGAGTTTGCACTGTGGGGAACACCACAGTGTGGCCTCAAAGCAAGGAGCTAGGCCCTCAGGTGGTGCTGGGAGTAGGTGCTGTGTCTACACCAAGGTGATGGGAAGCTTTCCTGAAGGTGTTCAAGACGGACATGCGTGGATTACTGTGTGGACTTCCCAGAACTGAAAGGTGATGGACTTGCAGGACCCCTACACAATGATACTGCTGAGGCACAATTGTTCCCCACTCCTGGCTCTCAGTGGCTGGTCCACATACAACTTCTGCTGAGTAGTCTCTTGGGTAGATACTGAGCCTTAAGTAGCTAAGTTAAAGTGAACATGCCCCCACTGTAGATTGGCATCTCCTAATTCAAAATAAGGAATAAATGAGGAAGAAAACTGCTAAAAAAAAAATTCAGTGGATGCTTGAGCTTCTCCTTTCTACCCTGCTTGGTAGTTACCACATGAATTTAAAGACCGCCCCCAAACAGAATTGTCTTGAGATTTGTGGACCATTCTGAAAACAGCTTGTTTCTCATCCATAGCTTGTTGAGTTGTGTTCCATACAGATGCATCCAGCATTGCTGGAATATAGGGGAAGGAAGGCAGAGAGATATGAGAAGGCGAAGATAGGACCAATAGCAAAATCTGCTGCCATATACGGAGGCACAAATGAGCCTTGTAAGGATTATCAGCCAGAATAGACCCCAGAAGTTGGCTGTGGGCACCAGCTGGCTTGCTGGCAACGCCTACTATCCAAGAGACTGCAGAAACTGTGGGTGGACCGGCAGCTTGGGCCAGGGTACAGCTGTGCCTCTGCAATACCACTGTATAAGAAGCCATGCAGTGTCCCTGCCTGAGGTCTATCCCCTGTGTCACCCAGCAGACACACTGTCAGGGGCCCATACTGCCAGACACACAGACTCCCACCCCTGCTCTGTGGGCTATCACTCCAAAGACACTGACTGCCTCCTGTGCCTCTGCAGGCTCTGGCTGCCAAGTAGACACAAATATTGTAAAAGGAGAAGCAGGATCAGGTCAAGGGAGGGGTAAGACGAGATCTGCTAGCAAAATTAGTTGTTATTGGTTTGCGACTGTGCACTTCAGATCTGGAAACTTCTATTTTACAAACTGAAAGGATCAATTCCAAATCACCTGCACAAGTTATCTCAATGGCTTCTAAAGCTCTGTCCCACTGGGTCTGTCTAAATTATTGACAACTTTCCTTGAGGTAACTAATAGATTATATTAAATATGAGATTTGTCCACAAACTACCCAGAATGTTTACAAAACAATCTACAGAAGTAAAAAAATAACACAGCTGTAAGAACTGGTGCCAAAGAACTTGATTTTACTGTGCAGCCTGCAGTGTCTGAGAGGATAGGGAGCTGAACTCTATCTAGAACAAGAAAGAAAAAGAACTTGCTGACAGCAGGTTGGATAAAGCATTGCTGTACTCTCTCCAGAATAGATAAGTGCTCATAAGTTCCTCTTCTCCTCCCTTCCTTCCCCACTGGAGAGTCCATGCCACATCACCATGCCATCCTGGTGATAACCCCCAAGGCCAAGGCTGTGGACACCATAATTCCTGTCTCTGTCCCAGGAGGTAGTGGGAGAGTTTGATGCCTGCAGTTCTTTTATCATCTCCTATGTGAGTTGTGTTAGATCTCAGGCCATTCAGCATGGAACATGTATAATATCACATTCTTAGGTTGAAAGGCTTCTTTTCTCTCAGATATGAGAAGGGAAAAGAACAAAGGTGACAAGAAAGGGCAGGAGATATCTTCCTGCCACAATCACATATTTCACTCATACTGAAAGCCAGTAACACATAGTAAGCTGCCAGGGAATGAGGCCCACTAGAGGATATTCCTGAGATTCTGTCAAAGCATCTTCCTTCTTCCTTTTCTCAAAGGTAAAGGGCTTGGTTGTTTACCCTTAAGGGGATGGAATAGGTAGAAGACAAATAAAATTCAACTCTATCCAAAGATTGATTCTACAATATTCCTGAATGATCATAATTCCAGGAAAGTTTATAAAGTTGACTACTTCAGAAAACCTCAGCATTAATTTCCCTTAAAGAAACCATTAAGCTCTCCTGTCTGTAGTTTCCCATATCCAAAATGCATATACTATCTGATTAACCTCTTTCATAAAGTTCTTTGTAAAATTAATTATGAATAGTTACTAAAAACATTATTAAAAAGTTATTAAAAAGCTATTATTCTACTTCTGGACCTTACTTTTGGGGCTTCAAGTTATATGTGCTAATTCTGTGCCTTTAAATGTCTTTCTCCACATGTTCGTTTACAACAATAGAAATTGGTTGTTCCTAGGATGAATTATTACTCCTTTAGGTAATTTGGGTGTGTAAGCTGGTAAGTTACTCCCACCCACGAGCCAACACACAGTGTCCCAGGGCTTCAGATGTCTCTGCACTAGTGATTTCATTCTATGTCCAGCTACCAACTGAGTTTCCATATGTCACTGTGGTAGTTTCTGATTTTATTTGCAGTTTTCAATAAGTGCTTAAGGAAAATGTAGTCCAAACTTCCATGGAGAGAAAGAGATTTGTGTAATCATTACTTATACTAAAACAGTTTGTTTTATTCCTAAATACTTTGCCAAAAGTAAATATTTGAAGAGTGCTCCATTTAGTATAAACAAGGCAGATACAGTCAGATGGCTTTCCAGAAACGATATCTTCCCAAAGAGTTGATACCAAAGAAAAACACTACTCTGAGCTACAGAAATGAGGTATGTTTGTGATTGATGAATCTCCACTTGGGAAAAATTATTCTTCTAGCTTTGTCATTTGAGTTATGTCTTCCATAGTCATGGTAGTATACCTTTTATTATTATGATTATGTGGCTTTCTTAAGAGTGTAATATACTCAAGGAATTTGAGGATCTTTGATTACACAGTCTGCTACCCATCCAGGAAGATTTGGCCCAGAGATCTGTGCTGAAATACGTGTCACTGTATTACACTGCCTGGCATAGCCACAGAAGTACTTAAGAGTGGGTATGTGGCTGGCATTGGCATCCCTTTGAAGAGTTCCAACACTGAGTAGACAAGTGCTGGGTCCACAAGGTCTAAGAATAACCCACAGAGAAATCTCCAGAAATGCTGCTCTGTGTTCCAGCATTGAGGCAGTGGATGGGTATCCCTGAGAGCATGAGTCAGAAAGGCCCAGTGGTACAAGATGAGCATCTAGGACAAAGAGCACAGCTGTCCTAACATACACCACCTTCTTAGGTCCAAGGCTGCCCATCAGCTTCACTTCACAGTCCAATGTGACATTCCTATCATTTATTAATGAATCCATAGCCTGTTGAAAATTATGACTTGTGTTTGTCTTCTGGTTGGGAGAAATGTTCCTTAAGGCAATTTTTGAAGTGATTAAAGTCAAAACCAGCAAATGTGAGCTAAGAAATCAATTCAAAATATTTTAACACACCCTCACCACTAACTGAGCCAATGAAAATACCTAAAATGATTTTATAAGTTAGCTATTGATTGTGATCAGTGTCATACAATTACTTTTGTAAAAAATACCTCTCATGCTTGCTCAGGAATGAAGGCATTAATCTGTCCATGAAGAGTAGTTACTGAATCGGAGTTTTGAGAATCCTTGGAAGCCAAAAACTTTGTTCTAATCTTTAATTTATGGTGCATTTTTAGTATATTCTGGTCTGAAACTTATGAAAGATCTTCAGTCTATAAATGTGATAGAATATGTAGCTGGACAGGGTATTGGACAGGGTGGTACACACCTGTAATCCCAGCTTCTCGCCAGGCTAACACAGGAGAATCAACAGTTCAAAGACAGCCTCTGCAATTTATCAATAACCTGTCTCAAAATAGAAAAGAAAATTAAGGGCTGGAAATGTGACTCAGTAGGAAAGTACCTCTGGGTTCCATCCCTAGTACTGGAAAAATAAACTGAAAGAATATGTGGTAGGCAAATTCATGCCCTGCCCCCTCCACATCCTAATCCATGGAAGCTGTGAATATGTTACTTTACATGGCAAAAGAAACTTTGCACATTAATTAAGGTTAAGGCCTTGAAATGTGGAGATTATCCTGGATTATCTGGTTTGGACCCAATTTAATGACAGAAGTCCTCAAAAGCAAAGTTTTTTTTTTCCTGGCTGTTGTCGAAGAGAACTATGACTACAGAAGAAAGATTGAAGAGATGCAATACTGATAGCTTTAAGGATGGAGGAGAAGACCATGGGCCTGCTGGTACCTTGATTTTAGTTTATTGGGACGCTTGTTAGACTTCCAATCTACAGAACTAAATGATTGTTAATTTATGCTGTCTTAAGCCACTAAGTTTGTGGTGAATTGTTGCATTAACAGTAAAAGTCTATTGTAGAATGAGTGAGCAAAATACTTTGAGTATGTATAATAAAATGATGAATAACTATAGTTTGTTTTTTTAATTAAAAGTCAATAGGCCACATATAAACCAATATTTCTTTATTTCAGAGTGATAAAGGAGTCTCAGTGCATCAATAAATATGTCTTGGATGCACATTCTTTTTGTATCATCAAAGGGATAAGATGGTGTTTAGAATGAAAGTAAAGCTCTCTTAGCTAGTTCAAGTTGCAAAGTTCAGAAAAAAATGGTGCAGTTATTTAGTTTTGATTTGGATCTGTGTGCTGAGACAGTGTACTTTCAAAGCCATGTAAGACCATAACCTACAGTTTAGCATTCACAGAAAAAAAAAGGAATTCATCTCTAATCGTACAGCAGTTCCAAATTGCTGGGCATGCCTTGGACTAAATCCTCACATATTCTATTACCAGCCAGCTCTATCCCACTTCAGTAAGGATCAGCCTCACTCTTTGCATCTTCAAAGTACTTGAGGGATTTAGCTGAAAAGGCTTCCTTTAAGAGAAATTTTACACAACTGATTTCTACTTTAGCTCCAGGAGTTTTCAAAGCAGGAAAGTGAATATTTTCACATTTGATTGCTAGTCTTATACTTAGTTATGTACTTGTTTGTTCCAAGAAGGGGTTCTTAAAAGTGACAGGTTTATATGTGCTGGAGTGACTGTAGTTTTTGCAAAGCTGTTGTTACTTTTTTTCATGGTTAACTGGCCTCCTCGTAAGTATCCACAGTCTCTTTGTGAACGAAACTATATTTTTTTCTGAATTTGTGCAATTTTCATCCAAACTTGTGCTTGCTTTTCTGCACCTCTCAAAATAATATTTAGTGTTATAGAACTAATCTGCTTAAGACTAAATGAATACTGTGCTTATACCTAAACACCATGTGGCAACTAAATTCTGAGTTCGAAAAAAAAATAGATTCTGCCTGGATTCTAGTCTTCTTCTTGCTTCATATGCCTAGAGCAGTCTGTGTTTCTGTCCTACTTTTACAATTTAGACCTTGGGATTTATAAGTTTAAAATGTATCTTTTAAGGAAAAAGAAATATATAATACACTTTCTATTTTTAAACCCAACAGTTGCTCCTGATGACCCCAGCAGAAAAATAGATGGTGATACCATTATTTTTTCAAATGTTCAAGAAAGATCAAGTGCAGTTTATCAGTGCAATGCCTCTAATGAATATGGATATTTATTGGCAAATGCATTTGTAAATGTGCTCGGTAAGCTCTCCCTTTATTAAAGACATGGCAAATTAAATTAATGTCTACTATTATTTTCTACTCACTCAGCAAAAATATATTGAGCTTCTATTAGATGCAATGCACAGTTCTTGGAACTATAAGGAATATATGAAGGTGGATAAGATAAAATATTTGGCCTAAAGAATATCAGTCAAGTCTTAATGTTCTTTCATAACACAGTTGGCATAATGGCAATTTTTCATTGTAGAAAATGATCAAATAGGCTAGTCCATTCACAGATGATTACAGTGTTTAATCCCCCAAAAGGAAAATAGCTTTTGTCTGCCATTAGCAACTAAATAACCCTGCTCTTCTATCCTTAGAAACTGACTATTTGAATAACAATTTCATGATTCTGAGTTTTTGAAAATGAACTATTAATTTTAATGCTTGGCCATTATCCAAATCATAGATGTACATTAACTTAATTCATTAAAATATGTTCAGAAAACTATGACAATGTAGAACTCACGCATATTTTGAAATGGGTGGTTTATGTGAAGGTTGCATTTCTCATACTGGGCAAAAAAAAATCCACACTTGTTCAAATTTATGCAAAAGTGTTCTTATGGTACCAAGCAGTCATACTTCAACTCTTAAGATTACTCTTCTCTCTTTTCAAACAAAATTAATACCAGGAAGCTGATCGATACTTATTATTTTTCTTCATGTTGAAATGAAGGTGATTAATCACATAGCTAAGTGGTTAAGATATTGGTGGATGTTGAAGCTTTGACTTCTGTTTTTTTGTTTGTTTTTTTCTCTCTACTTCTATATATTCCATTTTAGTTTCTTCATATAAATGATATTCTGCAGTACTTGTCTTTCTGAGTCTGGCTTGTTTCATTTCTCATAATGTCTTCCAGTTTCACCCATGTTGTCACAAATGACAGAATTGGCTTCTTGTTTAATAATAGCCCTTCTAATAGTTATCCGGTGATAGGTATGTCATTTTGGTTAAAGTTGGCATTTTTCTGATGATTGGTGATCTTGAGCATTTTTTAATATACCTCTTGGTCATTTGCATGTCTTTCTTAGTTAATTTAGGTCCTTGGCTCATCTTTTAATTGAATTATTTGTTTTCACATATCATTTGAGTTGTTTGAGCTCCTTATATATTTGTATGTTAGTCCCTCACCAGCTGTATGGTATATAAACATTCTCTCCCTTCTGTTGATTGTCTCTTCACTGTGTTTTCTTGACTGTAAGAAGCTTTTTAGTCCTCTCTCTATATAAGTCACCACACTCATCACTCTGATTTTTATATCAGCTTATTTGTTCCTCACCATTCCCACCCAGTGGGGTGATGATGCATCAATCATTCAAAGAAAATACATTAGCCATTATTTTTGTGCCAGACACTGTGCTGAGGACAAAAAGAAAGGAATTTTTTTTTTCCCACCACGACTGGTAGTGTCATACCCGATAGGAACATAAAGGAAGAAACATATTGGTTGTGCTATACCATAAACTTTAATGACCTTAATACAAAATGCAGTAAATACACTGTAAACCTAAAATGTGTTCTAATACTCATTGTGCCGTTTAAATGTTTTTAGCTGAGCCACCACGAATCCTCACATCTGCAAATACACTCTACCAGGTCATTGCCAACAGGCCTGCTTTGCTAGATTGTGTCTTCTTTGGGTCTCCTCTGCCTACCATTGAGTGGTAAGTAGTGGCCCTATTTGTTGATAACCACTTGCATTTGCTAAAGCTTTCACATTTTTAACATGCTGGGCTTTAGTCAGAGAACAAACAGGAGAAACACATTGCAAAATCCATCATACTATTAACCATTGAATTCATTCATTCATGCACAAATATTTATTAACTTCTTGTTCTGTGCTGCATACTTTCACACATATAACCTATTTAGCAGCACATTCTACCAACCACAAAGCTAGTAAATGTGTTTTTTTTTTTTAAATTTAAGATTTAAGGTTGCTTTATTTTAAATGCCATGAACATCACTTGGGACTTCATGAACAGTGACTGGTGGCACTGGTTGGAAGTCTTCCCTTAATAATAAAACATCATGTAGTATGTGGGGGAGAGGTTATGGAAACTAAACAGAAATTATTACCACCAAGATTTCTCTGTAGTTCCTCTCCCACCAGGTCTTTCTGACTTGAGTCCAGCCAAGTTCTTCTGTGTCCTTTTACTTCCCACTTCAGACCATCCCCTGTCACACACCACTCCTGGTACACATCCTCCTCCTGGGAATACCTTGCTGGCTTTTAAGAGTTGGGGAGAGACAAGGCAAGTGCTGACAATGATTGGAACAGACATTTGTGAATCATCTGTGAGGTTCCAGATTCTGTACTGGACTTCAGCTACTGAGATGAGAATGAAGCCAAGTTTAGGATTAAAGGAAAATCTCCCCAGGCCCTCACCTTAACTACAGAGAACAGAAACCAGATGCTGGTGCAAATTTCCTCATGATGATGACAAGATTCACTCTTATATGATAGTTTGAATTTCCCTCATTTTTTCTCGTTCATCTTCACTTCTGCCATGTGACATATGGGTTTTTTTTTATTCTCCCTGAATATTTTTCTATTCAGACATTCAAAAACACAATCCGTATAACCTTGAAATCAAAATCCCTTTAAAATTGCAGCCTGTAGATAGAATTAAAAATACTTTACTGTGTGTATGTGGGGGGGGGATAAAAAGGAATAATCTTATCTCTACCTATTTTAGCACCTATTTATGATAAAATAGGTAATAATATATTTATTAAATTATGTATCTCTCATGAAAATTATAATTTAAGACTTACATATTATTAGCCTAATTCTGCAAACACCATTTTTATTAAATTCTCTAGTCTTGTCTTCTCTTTATGTTTACCTCCTGACATTCAAGCATCAGTATGCTTGTGCAGATTCCATTTGTCTTTGAACTTGACACTGTACTGCAGATCATGGTTGTGTTGACCTTGATCATGGCATTTTATGTTTGACTCAAATTATGAGTCATTTTATTCTCATCATGATAACTTCTGTAATGAAGGTTTAAAGGAGCCAAAGGAAGTGCTCTTCGTGAAGACATTTATATTTTACATGAAAATGGAACTTTGGAAATTCCTGTGGCACAAAAGGATAGTTCAGGAACGTATACGTGTGTTGCAAGGAACAAATTAGGGATGGCAAAAAATGATGTTCACTTGGAAATCAAAGGTAAGGCAAAAGCCAGGAATTTTTTTAAAGTATTATGTAACTTTGAGCAACTTCTCCAGCTTGGCCAATGGCTAACAATAACTGGATTTCAGATCCAACGAGGATCATCAAACAGCCTGAATATGCTGTTGTACAAAGAGGCAGCACAGTATCCTTTGAATGCAAAGTGAAACATGATCACACCTTAGTCCCCACTGTCACATGGCTGAAGGACAACAGCGAGTTGCCCAACGATGAAAGGTATTTGAAGACAATTTTTCTTTCTTTCTGTTTTCTCGCTAAGTCGTTCTTGAGCTAAAGATTTGTTGTATAGTGACTTAATGGTGATGTTTTAAATTCTGAAGTCTACTGTGTGCAAAGTAAAGAGATTTTCTCCCTACTGTAAAATATTTGGACCAAAAAGGTATTGTGCAATTGAAATCAGACCCTGAGAATGTTTGTCTAGCTTTGTGTGTGTGTGTATGTGTGTCCTATGTAATTTGGGATGGGAAAAACCCTTCAGGCTTTGGACAACATCCATTGTATTGTACCTTAAACAGCAAAGTCTCAACAGATGTTTTCAGTCCCATTCTACAAAAAAAAAAAAAAAAAAAAAAAAAAGGAAAAAAAGCAGAAATATGATCTCTAAGCATCAAAGGGTAGAAATCCTTGTAGTACTTTAGTTTTTATTTGGAGAGTGAGTTTTCTTCTAATTTTTCCTAACACCATGGAGGGAAAAGGAAAAGCAAAAAACAAGTGTGTTGCAGTCCTTTAACTTGGACTTGAAGGAAAGTCATAGTGTTTTGTTTTCCAACTCAGGCCCTCAATAAACATGGTGAGTACACAGAGTTGGATATGTGCCTTAGCAATCACAGTGGCTACAGGTGTGCTGTATTCCAGTGGAAACAGTTTCCATAGTTTTCTTGCAGCTGATCTAAACCTGTGGTGCCTGAGTGGAGCCCTGCTGCTTGTGAATGTCCCCCAAAAAACCTTTTTGGCCTTTCAATCTAGTGCCCAGAGTTTCCAACTAGTTCTGTGCTTCAACTGGCCAATTCTATTTGTGGGATCTGAGCTGATTATAAAGGAGAAGGAAATATGAATAAATGACCATCAGGTTAAGTCAGGTGAACTTTAACTTGGAAATTACCTCAGAAGACAGTGTATGATTTATGTAACCTCATTAAATTCAGACAGGAGTCCTACATACATTGACTTTTGACCCACGGAGCAATTTTTCATGTCTAAGAGTAACCTCTAAAAAACTCTCAGTGGAGATTGCTGCTCTGAATCTTCCTGTGTCTAGAGCTAAGACAGATAAAATTTACTTTCTCCTATGAGACCTTATGCATGTGTTTAAAATGACACAAAATTACTGTAGTAAATAATAGATTATTTTAAAATATGCACTTTTGATAGAAATTAAGCTGAATAAGTAGTTTTCAGGTGTTTCTTAGCAGTAGCCTTAATCAAGCACTCTAGCACGGGCAACTGTGAAGCTGCCCCCACCTCACCTAAGGATGCCGGCTGGGGACTTTTATTAAAATTTCTTAAATTGACATAGAATAATAGTATTTATTTATGAGCTACCATGTGATGTTTTACCCTGGGGGCTTTGAGGCAGCTCCTAAGACACCAGAGGCTTGGTTGAAAGCCATCATACTTAATATCTCTCCTAACCCAAGATTCTTATTCATTCTAATTGTTTTTCAACTCTAACCATTACTATAGTAACACATATTATGTAGGATTCTCACTCTAATTTGCTGAAATTCTTACCATCTTTCTGTTTTGTCAAGTTCACAGTGTCTTTTGTGACAGTAAGACAGTCCTGGGGTGTGGTTGGCTATCCACTTCAGCAGCTCTGAGCGTGTTATATTCACAGGTTCACTGTCGACAAGGATCATTTGGTGGTAGCTGATGTAAGTGACAATGACGGTGGGACCTACACTTGTGTGGCCAACACAACTCTGGACAATGTTTCTGCAAGTGCTGTGCTCAGCGTTGTCGGTAAGAACCAGAACAAATACAACACAGCCCACTTCCACGTCTTCAATTGAAAAGAAAAAGGAAAATTGTAAATATGAAATGTTTGCTCATTATAGTTTTAAAGCCATAGTTTTTTTTTTTTCTTTTTTGAAAGATGCCTTCAAGGTGATCATTTCAGGATAAGCTCTGTAGCAGACTAGATAAAATGGTGGATATTGGAGGCATTTTTATAAGAAAATTGGGGGGAATAATCTACTTTTATTTAAAAGTTAAGGGTTTGTATTCCAAAATTGTTATTGCATGTGTATCAATGCCATATCTCACAGCTAAGCATAGGGCTTAATTTTATAAACTTAGTCATGTGCAATCTTTGTCTTCTTGTGCTATCTTGTATCTTTCCATTACTAATTTTGATTAAAATCCTTTATATTAATGTCCTTTCTAGCTCCTACTCCAACTCCAGCTCCCATTTACGGTAAACTAATATGAGTCTTCTTTCTCTATTTTCTGTCAGTTTCACATTTGCAGAAAAAAATGTTTTTTTCTTTATCACATCATCATGTTTCTTTAAGGAATAGGGGTTTGTCAATTGTTGTGTCCTTCATTTACTGTAGTAAATCATTTCTTCATCATAACCTTAGAACTTTTTACTGAGTTTATTGCCAGTTGTTTCTAAATATTGCAGATGCTATTACAAATATCATTCCATTTGACAAAAGTTCCTCTTTGATACAGTTTTCTTGTAAAATGAGCAAGTGGCACAGGGCTTTATCAAAACCTGTCATCCATATTTTAAAGAATGAAAAATAATTCTTATATTGTTCCACAAGTTAGATTTTATTTCAGTCTATTAAAATTTGCTTTGGAAAATAAATGTTGCTTTGGGATCCATTTTCAAGAAATTTAAACAGGGAAGAAATGGATATTTAGAACATTTTTTACTTTTATGTCAGAGAAAGCTGACCCACTATTCATTCACAACAGAGAAGTCATTAGAAACCCAGAGAGAGGGCACATTAATGTCATGTAAAACTTTTCTGACTCTGGAAAATAGAAATCATTTCCAGAATTTTTTTTAAGGAAACCCTTATCTTCATTCAACACCTAAATACAAAAATTCATTTTTGTGGCATAATCATAAATTGACTAGATTTTACATATATTGCTATTTTATATATAAAATGTGTCCTTGGTAGACATTTACTGCTTTACTACTTATGAGAAAGAATAACCCATATATTTATATGGCCTTGAGTTCCCCAAGAACCAGAGATACTTCTAGAAGCAAGGTTCAAAAAAGGCCCATGGCAGAGTGTTAACTCTGGATCCCAGAGGCACCATTCAATAAGGCAGCCCTGCTTCTGGATTACCTTTGTTCAACGGGTGTCCAGTGTCTGAGAGTAAACATACTATGCATGCTGAGGGCTGCTATCCTTAAGAATATAAATATTCTTCAGGACCCTCCTCAAGTCTGTCATTCAGCATGTTTCAGAAAGAACATTTGAATCTCCTTTTAACAGTACATCTGTTTGCCTGAATGTGCTTTCCAGCATTTGCTATTCTGTTCCCCATGTCTTAAAAATTAAGCTTTCACATTACTCTTTATGTTTGTGCTTTTTGTGTTTATGAGAATATGCACAACGAGAGTGCTGATGAACCTGAGCCATTTGCTTCCCTGGCTTTGGTTACAAATTACTTCATTCCATTTAAAAAGCAAGCAGCAGAGCTCATCATGGGTTGTCTTGGCTGTGCCCTGGTGTTCCAGCACCCTCAGTTGTTTCCATCTCACTTCATTTGCATGCTCATTGACCATCATGTATGCTTTGTCCTTAAGATGTCCCCTCTGAATAGCTAGTGTCATGAATAAAGAAGAACCTCTTAAAAACAGATAGCTAACCATGATGTGTGTGTTTGGTCTACAGATGTGCCAAATCCTCCCTTTGATTTAGAATTGACTAATCAACTTGACAAAAGTGTTCAGCTGTCCTGGACCCCAGGCGATGACAACAACAGCCCCATTACAAGTATGTGGTGTCATTTGCTCTATCACTGATAAGTTTAGTGGCTGTTTTGGAATCACTTTCTATTATGCAACTGCAGTTCCTCATGATGGTACTTACAGGCATTCTCTGCTTTATTACCAACAGAACTAAAAGATTTATGTATGTCTCTCTTCAGAGGTGGTATGATTCCTGGTTACAGCTTCTAGTACAGGACACTAATTTCTGAATATATCCATGAAGCAAATACACTGTCATTTTTAAGATCTGTAAGAATCACTTTAAGTTTTTAATTTTTTATATATTTATTTATTTAGGTACCAGACATCAAATCCAGGGGCATTTTACCACTGAGCCAGCACTTTCTATTTTTGTTTTGTTTTGAGACAGGGTCTTGCTAAGTTGCTTAGGGTCTCACTAAGTTGTTGAAGCTGACTTTGAACTTGTCTTTTTTTTTATTGGTTCTTTTTAGTTATACATGACAGTAGAGTCCAGTTTAATAAAATTATACATACATGGAATATATCTTATTCTAATTAGGGCTCTATATTTGTGGATATACATGACGGTGGGATTCAGTATAGTGTATTCATATATGTACATAGAAAAGTAATGGGGATGTCGGCCAGCATCTCACTGGGGGTTCTTTTTCCTTTCCAGGAGGATGTAAGCCACCCTAAAACTTAAAGTCTCAAATAATTAGTGAATAATAAAACACAAATGGCCAGAAATATATTTATAAAAGCAAAGCCCCTGATAGATCTAGTCCACATGGGTGCTGAAACTAGACAAAGAAAAGATAGCTCTGGTGGTTTATTTAAGGGGGTACATCAAAGGGAGGGATAAGGTTTCAAGTTCAGAGTCTTGCTTCATGATATCTTGCAGTGAGCAGGTTGATTGACATATTGGCAGATCACACCCATCTCAGGTGCTATGTGGGATTCAGCGGAGCAGGATAGAAATTCACCCTGCCCCTGAGCAATAGAACAGAGAAAATGTCCACTGGTCATTCCCAGACACCAGATGTTTCTATCCACTAGACTTCCATGTACAGTCACCCACATGCAACCCATGGACGGTTCATGATAGAAAAGTTATATCAGATTCATTTCACTATCTTTCCTATTTCCATCTCACCTCCCTTCCCTTCAGTCCTTTTTTGTCTAATCCTCTGAAATTCTATTATTCCCCTCCCCTGCTTATGGTGGGCTAGCTTCCACATATCAGAGAAAATGTTCACCTTTTGGTTTTGGGGGATTGGCTTAATTCTCAGCATGCTTAACTTTGAATTTGTGATCCTCCTGCCTCAGCGTCCCAAGTCACGGGGATTACAGGTGTGTACCACTACTCCTGAAAATTTCTACCTCAGTAGGAAGATGCATCTTAAGTCTGTTATTCAATTTGCCCATTACTTCTGGGAGAAAAAGATAGGAGGAGCAGGTGCCAAAAGGCCCCCTCCAAATGTTAGGAAAATGAAACTCATTGAGTAAAGTCCCTTCAAATCCACAGTTCGTACCAGAACTGGGTATAGACATCAGGTCCATTAACTTCCAAATAGGTCCCTTTCTTTCCATGGCTCCCTGCTACAAAGTGGCACATTCAACAATGTCAGCTCCTCACCTTGATGCCTTAATCCCTGTGAAAAAAGTCAAATGAGGGACCAGACCATAGGATGCTGGAGGAACTTAATAAGTTAGAGTAGAAGTAATCGAGGTTTAATTGTAAAACTGAAGAGATACTACAGAGAGCAGACATAGTCATGGGCCTGAGATATGTGATTGCCTACGGGTATAGACTGCAGGAAGTTCTAATACTTTTCTGATGTTGATCTAAAATTATTCTGAAATAATAAGTGTGTTGATTTATTGCATCTCCAGGCAAAGCAGAATATTCCCAATAAAATCAACCAAATGCTTCTTTTTCTCTCTTGTATTTAGTGGTGCCTTTTTTCTCATCTGAGTTTTCAGTGTCTTAGATCAGAACAAGCTGAGTCACCAGCTAATACAACACATGACTCTGAATTAGCAGGTTAGGATTTTTTTGGAAACTGTTTTTGCCTACGATAAACAATACTGTTAGGTTTTAAGGCATTTCTGCTCTTTCCTTCATTCACTCATTCATTCAACGGATACTTATTGATTGCTAATTAGGTGCCAGACATTGTCCTAAAACAAAATAGTCAAAAATCTCTGCCCTTAAGGAGCGCACATTTTTGATGAGGACACACATATGATAAAAATAATATTACATCATTTTGCATAATGTTACAAATACATGCATATATGTGTACGTACACATATGCACACACACAAAGACAAAGAAATTGCTCAGTTTACTTTCAAGAGAGAACCCATTGCAGGGGATACTAGCTGACAGCCTCCATAAGCTGCACCTTTCTCAAGGATAAGTAATGTTCACAGGAGCCACACGCTTCCAGGGGCACTCCAGGAACAAGCGTAGCAAGGATTCTAGAGCTCAGCCATACCTAATGGAAAACCCGTCCAATGGGTAAACTTTATGATGGGGCTCCTTGTTGACATGGCTGAGATTGTCACAGAGCTGTAGTGCATTTGGGCACTCTTCCCACTCACTCTTCCCTCCTTCCTCTCTCCCATTAGTCATCAGACCTGCACTGGTCTGAAGGTCTTTCCTGCCAACTTCTGTCTCCTCTCCCTTTCATCTTCCACGGACATTTCCCTAAACACATTTCTTTCACTTCTGTCTTAACATCTTCTTTCTAGAGAACTCAAACACGTAGGTATTTATCTATAAACATATGTGTGTGCACATGTGTGTGCATGTGTGTGTTTAGACCATCAAAAAAACATCAGGAGAAAGAGATGGGGGTGTCAGGGGTATAATTATGAATAGGGAGGTCAGGAAAGGCCACACAAAGAAGCTAACACTTAAGTATGTCAATCAGGACAGGAAGAGGAAGTCAGTGAACACACTCTGAAATTATCTGGGGAAAGAACTTTCCAAGGAAAGCAAAGGGAAAAAATAAAAGCTCTGAGACAGGGGCATGTCTGTTGGAAAGCCAGTGTGGCTGCAGTGAAATGAGCCAGAGGAAGTGAAATAGGAGAGAAGGTCACAGAGTTGAAGAGTTGGGCAGTGAGCAGGAGTGTGAATCGTGCAGGGCCTGGCAAGCCATTGTAAGGTTGGGAAGTCCTCATCATTATAAATAACTCTATTTCATTGAAAATAGTCTATAAAAGAATAAGAGGGGGAACACTGATCAGGTAGACTGTGGTTTCCGAACTGTGAACTGCAGAGAACTGTGAACTGAAGTGAACTGCTGTGAGCTGATATCTCAGCAAATTCACAGGGATGTATTAGACTAATTTCAAAGATTTGATATTTAAAAAATGGTGAAAAGCCAAGTACTGTGGTACATGCCTGTAATCACAACAGCTTGGTCGACTGAGGTCTCACAAGTTCAAGGCTAGCCTCATCAACTTATTGAGGCCCTAAGCAGCTTAGCAAGACCTGTCTTCAAATAAAACAATAAAAAGGGCTCAGTAGTAAAGCACCTCTGGGTTCAATCTTCAATACCAAAAAATTAAAAATAAAAAGTATAGTGACATCTGTCAGGCACCATGTGAAATTAGCTCGAAGTGGTTTACATTTTCAACATTATGTTGCTATGTCATATTGTGATGATGTCACATCTCTGGAAAGCATTTTTCTGTGGTAAAAAAGCAAGTGCCATGTGAAAAATCAGTATGGAATAGGAAATGAAGGTGGTGGTGTCCAATTTGTTTATTAGATTTGGGAAGTTGTGTTTAAATTGTTAAGGCATAAATACATATTAAATTGCATGGACCTAATTAGTTAATATATGAAAACATCAAATATTTCTTTTGATCTAAGGAACCTATGGGGGAAAAATTATTGAGACACCAAGTATATCATAAGCAGAAGAAGTTTTGAGAATTACTGAATTAGAAGGTTATGTAATAATTCACATAGGAGAAATGATAGTGGTTTGAAATGATGGTGAGAGGGATGGAGGTAGAGAAATGGTCAGATTTTGGATATACTTTAATGGTACAGCCTAACAGGACTCTTGAAAGTGGGAAAGAAAGAGAGATGCTAAGAAAGACTCTAAGGTTTTGACTTGAGTTATCACTACCAGTTGGGGAAGAAGATTGAACTGTTTTGTTCATATCCAGTTTGATGCTATAGTAATAGTAGACACTCAAGTAGAGTTGTTGAGTAGGAGATTGGATATTCAATTCTATGGTTCAGGGGAGAGATCTGGGCTGCAGATATAAATGAAGAAGTCATCCATTGATGAGACTAGAGATCACCAGCAAAAGAACGTAAACTGAAAGCACTCCAAGGCCTTAGCTTTAGACTACTGTAACATGTATAGTATTTCACTTTTGTATTTTCAGTTGACATCATGATACCTACACATAGTAGGCAATCAATAAATGCCTAAATAAACATTTTTACAAAAGTAAACAGTAACATACCACAAATTTTTAGTAGCTATAGAGGGTTTAACTGAAAAAGTGCATCTTCCTTCTGCTCCTGACTGCCAGCTCCTCTGACCGTACCAAAATTATCAGTGTCTATCCTCTGTGAAATTAGCTTGAGGTGGTTTACATTTTCAACATCATGTTTCTATGTCATATTGTGATAATGTCACATCTCTTGAAAGCATTTTCTGTGGAAATGTGAACACATTTATTCAAAATAAATTGATAAAAGAGCAATTTCTGTAAGCGTAAATGTGTTAAATATTTTTAGATTTTCCAAGTTGTCCTGTATAGAAGTTGTACCAATTTACACTTCCCATGAAGTCTGAGAATGCTTCTTTCCCTCTGAGAGGTGGTACATGTATATCCAAGTGAACATGGCTTTGTGAAATGTTCTTTTATACAAATGGTTGTATTCAGCACACACTCTTTTATAACACGCTTGGTTTCACTTAAGACTGTGTTTGGAAGTCATTGTTTTAGTACATATGAAGCAACCACACTTATTTATAACATGAAGAATATTCCACTGCATGGATGGACCATATTTGATTTAATCAGTGGCCTACTGGTGGATATTTAGCTTGTTTGCAAACAGATAGTTTCAATTGCAAACAATGTTACAATGTGAATTATTTTTCATGCATCTTGAACAATATGCACGAATACATTTATTCAAAATAAATTGATAGAAGTGCAATTTCTCTAAGAGTACATATGTTAAATATTGTTAAGATTTTCTAAATTGTCCTGTATAGAAGTTGTACCAATTTACACTTCCTGTGAAGTCTGAGAATGCTTCTTTCTCTCTGTGGCAGTCAACAAGATGTGTTAAGCCTTTGATTGTTGTCAATATGTTTAGTAAAAAGTGACACCTTATTGTATTTATTTTAATTCCTTCAATTATGAAAAATTGATCATCTTTTCATATATTTAAACTTTTCCTTGGAGTATATGGATCAATTCTAAATAGTTTTAACTAAACTAAACTCAGCATGCTAGAGAAAGAATACTAGGTACTATTGAGTGCACTTTGGTATTGAGGGTAATGAAAGAACCCTAAAATAAAAATATTCTAATGAATTTTTTTTCAAAGCAAACTAATCCATGTTTGGCTACTCTTTTTTTTTGGTAGGGGAGTACCGAGGATTGAACTCAGGGGTACTTGGCCCCTGAACCACATCCCCAGCTCTTTTTTGTATTTTATTTAGAGACAGGTTCTCACTGAGTTGCTTAGTGTCTTGCTTTTGCTGAGGTTGGCTTTGAACTCACAATCCTCCTGCCTCGGCCTCTCTAGCCGCTGGAATTACAGGGTGCACCACTGCACTTGGCTTGACTACTCTTGATTGCCCTATTACTTATGGCTACAACTTACCCCTAGGTTGACTGAAATCACTGTCTTGGGTTTGTGGTGTGTGTGTGTATGTGTTATGCCCAGAATTCATCATTGAATATGAAGATGCAATGCATGAGGCAGGGCTGTGGCACCACCAAACTGAAGTTTCTGGAACACAGACCACAGCCCAGCTGAAGCTGTCTCCTTATGTGAACTACTCCTTCCGAGTGATGGCGGTGAACAGCATCGGGAGGAGCCTGCCCAGTGAGGCGTCTGAACAGTATCTGACAAAAGCCACAGGTAGGGTGGACTTCAGGGATATGAAATAGAATACAGAAGTTTCCCACTCTTTGCAAATGACCAAAGCTTACACATATGTGGCTGCTTAACTTCTAGAACCAGATAAAAATCCCACGGCTGTGGAAGGACTGGGTTCAGAGCCTGATAATTTGGTGATTACATGGAAGGTGAGCTATGAAGCTTTCAACTTTCCTCAATCTTTTTAGAGTGAAAAGAAAAAGTTGTTTTAAAATAATTTCTTCTTCATTAAAATCCAATTTCACACATTCATCTTTATTTAAGAGGCATTATTGTGTAGTAGTTAAAAAGGTTGATCCCTGAAGCCAAAACAAATGAGTGCAAATCCAGCTTGCTACTTATAGTACGATCTTAAGCCAGTTGTTGAACATCTGTTAGGCATCTGTATAATGAGAATAACAATAGAAGCAACTGCATAAGATTAAAGGAATAATACATGTAGAACATGTATAATGCCTAGCACATATATGCATTCAAAAATAGTAGCTACTATTGTCGTTATTATAAGATAACTACCTGAAGCACATGCATCAAGCTATTGATTTATTAGTAGTAACAGTAATTATGTATTTTTTTGGATTTGGAAAATAAAATATTAACTCATATAATCCTTAAACCTTAGTTACTTACATATACTTATATGTATACAAATGTGTACATACTTATGTATATACATATATATATATACACAAATATATATATTATTTCAGGATAGTATGACAGGTTAACTTTATTTAATAAACAGGGCAATAGTTCATAAGTTTCAGTCTTCAAATATAACAGGTAATGATATACTATCATACAAACAGAAATGTATAAAGGAATCTAGAAACTGAAATGTTTTAAGACTTACCCACCCTTGGCTATGCAGTCAGGCTTTGAACGGTTTTTGTGGTATTTACTGCTTTAAGATAGTAATTTGCAATCTTTGAAATGTTGATCCCAAACAAGTCTTAAATCTCATCACAAATGAAAAAAAAAAAAAAAAAAAAAGATAAGAGGTCCTTGGAGAAAATGGTGAATAGCTTGTATTTCAGTGTCTCAATTCTTGCTTTAAGTCTGGGAATTGGATTTGTTGTTCCCATAAAAGGTTATGCAGTCGATTTGTTTTGTAAGCTCAGGTTCTTTGGCTTTTCCTATAGCCCCTGAATGGTTTTGAATCTAATGGGCCAGGCCTTCAGTACAAAGTGAGCTGGCGCCAGAAAGATGGTGATGATGAATGGACATCTGTGGTGGTGGCAAATGTATCCAAATATATTGTCTCCGGCACACCAACCTTTGTCCCATACCTGATAAAAGTTCAGGCCCTGAATGACGTGGGCTTTGCTCCAGAGCCAGCTGTAATCATGGGACATTCTGGAGAAGACCGTAAGTGTCTCCTACCATTTCCTTTTTACTCTTCCCCAGCCAAAGAAACCTACCAAGGTGTAAACCAAGGCCATTTCCAAAGATGCTTAGGTTTGCAAAGGAGAAAGGTGAAATTATTTTGTTTAATTACTCTGAATTTAAGTTTGCTATGTAAGAAATAGGAGGCTCAGGGCTGGGACTGTCTATACCTCAGTAGTAGAGTGCTTGCCTAGCATGTGAAGGTCCTGGCTTTGATTCCCCAGAACCACATACACCACACACACACACACACACACACACACACACACACACAAAGAAGTTCAGAATGTAAGAAAGGGATTACTTTAAAAAAAATGTTGTTCTCATAAAGATAACCAAAAATTCAACTTTCAATCCTGAACAGTCCTTAGAATAAGATTCTATAGAATCTATAAAATAGGCTGGGACATGTTTCAGATAAAAATTATTAGAGATAGAGACATTTTTTTTTTGCATGAAATTCAAAATAACACTGATACTTCTACTCCCTTCCCCTATCCTTTTTCTAGTCCCTATGGTGGCTCCCGGGAATGTACACGTGAATGTGGTGAACAGCACCTTGGCGGAGGTGCACTGGGATCCTGTACCTCTGAAAAGTATTCGAGGACACCTACAAGGCTATCGGGTAAGTGGTGGGAGACATTTCATGGTCTCCCCTTAGTAACAGGATATTGGCAAATGCCACTTGTCACACACACTGTATAACGTTGGAATTATTTGGTTCCTCTCCTCAGGAGCTGTTGAACTCAAGAGCTCATTTGTTTATTGCCTCAGGCAAGGCTATAAGACCCCCCAGCTAGAATTAACACCAAATATCACTCTTCCAAAGAGAGAAAAAAAAGTTGTCACCATTTTTTTCCAATAGATGATCCAAATCTAACATTGTGACAACTGAACAATGTGTACAAAATGAGGAAAAGTAATTTTTAAAGAACTAGAACATATTGAACTGTACTCATTTCAAAGTAATATGAACCACATGTATTGAACACACAGTTATCCTGATAATAATTTAGGCATTTTTAAAAATAATTCAGATTATATTTTAAGATCATATAAACCAACTGGGTCATTCTTATGAACATCAACTGTATTTGTTCTTGGGATGCATAGGAAAAAGGATTCATAGAGATTGATAGAGAGCAAAAGAAACACACACACAAACACGCAACACACACACACACACCATTGTTTTGTTAACACTGCCTCCTAGAGGCCACTTTTTGTACTGCATTATGTTCATTTTTCCCCACCTAACATGGGCTAGATTCTGTATTATACATGTCGGCTTGTCTTGAAAAATGCCTTTAAATTCCTAAGAAAAATTGAGGAATTTAATAAACAACAATTATGTTAGTTAGCAAAGTTAACACTTTGTTTACCTATTTCTCCAAAACCTGTGTCTAATAATTTAATATTAAAAATAAGCATTTTTTAAAAGTGATATAGCTTGACCTAGTAGAAAAGCTCTAAACTTGCAATAGAAGATCCCCTGTGGCTTTGGGACAGTCACTCAGTAACCCAGAAACTCACCTACACTGTAAAAAATAATAAAAGCCTCATTGTGATTTTTTAGGGTCAAACTAAATGATTGTACATGAACATGTATTAACTCTGGAAAAATACATAAACACTGGTTAATAATTTTATTTTTAGAATAATTTATATAATAAAAGACTTAAATAATTTTTATTGTCTATTCATTTGCCTCATGTTCTGGAGAGAACCTTACTAGTTTCATGCTATTTCATTTATTTCACTTATACTTCTGTAACAAAATAGTATGACCCAGCTATTCCTCTTGCCTCAGAATCAATATCCATCAGTTTTGCTACTAGTTTTCTTATAAAATGCACCTCAGGAATTTTCTGGGAAAACAAGTATTTTTGTGAGCATGGGGAATCTTGTTTCCTCCCTGTGCATCCTTGATTTTTGTTTTGTTTTACCATTTCAGATTTACTATTGGAAGGCACAGAGTTCATCCAAAAGAAACAGACGCCACATTGAAAAAAAGATCCTCACTTTCCAAGGCAGCAAGACTCATGGCATGCTGCCTGGGCTGGATCCCTTCAGCCACTACACATTGAATGTCCGTGTGGTCAATGGGAAAGGGGAGGGCCCAGCCAGTCCTGACAGAGTCTTTTCTACTCCAGAAGGAGGTATGGAGGGGGGCATGCCTCTGAGATCCAGGAACATATGGCCTACCCTGAGAGGTTTTACCTGACAGTTGGGCCTCCGAGTAAAATATGTTCTGGACGCCAAATGTGGTTTTCCTAGAGATAAGCACAGCACACACAAAAGGTGGTAAAGTCACTCCTATGTGGCCTAAGGATTTGAAGATTTCATATAACTCTGGACATTTTAGAAGGCTCCAGAAGGGAGCCTAAAGGGCTCTCTCCATTCATTTAAAAATTTTCTCCATTGCTTACACTATCTGAAAACTTGCTAATTTGATGATTATTTGGGTTATTAGCTTTCTGACCTGAGGCACATTTTGTGACTTCTCTAAGTGTCAGTAGCCTCATCCAAAAAGCATGAGATCTAAATGTGATACTTAAGAAAAATGTTGAGAAAGGAAATCATTTCTAAGAGTTGTGGTTGACTTCTACAGCTTCTTTCTTAGTGCACTTTCATAATTTATTATGAAGTTGAGCTAAATTAGAAGGTGAAAGTCTTGACCAAATGAGTTGGAAAAATGAAGGAAAAGTCAAAGCCCCTGCAAGTATGGACCACTGCAGGAGAGCAGCAAAGGAAAATCAAATGTATGTGGATGGAGGAGAAGGCAAAAAGAAATTTGGGAAGAAGAGTGTGGGACCCTAGTGGGTGAGGCAGAGAGGGGATCATATACTAAGAAGGAGAGAGATTCAAGAAGGCACTAAAGTGGGTTTGATCTATTTTGAATTTTGCATCAAGTCAGACATAATAAGGGGCCAGATAGCTTCTGTGAATACCTTAATCTTTTTGATAAAATCAGTTCTCAAATGCATGCTGTCCTGGCTCCTGGTTGAGGGCTCATGATGTGGCAGCTGCCCAATAGCCTCTGAGTCCTGAGTTCCCATCCCACAATTGCTTGTCTTTGATCTCACTTCCCTTTAGAGAGGCAGTGCTTCTTCCACCCAAGGTTTTCACACTGGTCCTTTGGATGGCTCAGGGGAAGGTGTCATAGAAGAAAAAATTAGAGGTTTAAAGGATAAAGAAGAAAGGAAGTGATGTGACTGACACAAAGCTCTGAAATAGTAGAGCTCCTATAGGAAACTACAGATTGCATGGTCATAAGTGGTAAGAAAAAGAGGTCAGCAAGGGAGGCCCCACATTGTGCATGGTTTGGGATGCTATGAATATGAAACTGGTCCAGAGGCTCTTATCCTGTAGACTATAATCCCTCAGGGGGACAATTTCAGCTTATAAAAAGCTCCTTGAGCCTCCTTAAATTGTAGGCAAAATGTATGCATATTTTTCTAGGGAGAGAGTTTCTGGATGTAATCAGATTCTCAAAGCGCTTTGTGATCCCCAAAAGTTAAGAACCACTTATTTATTTGAGGGAGCTTAGAAGCTTGTAACTATATACCAGGCATGGTTATAGATAGACCTGGCAAAGGAGGAGAAGTGAGAAAGAAGAAGAGAGGAGAGTATGGATATGGTTGAAGTTAAGAAGGTGAAGTTGCCAGGAACTAGTGTCTCAGGAGATGGAGGAAATGAGGCAGAGAGAAAAAACTAGGTAGACTCCCTGGTTTCTGGCTAGAATAAGGATGGGGGGGGGTGCGCATTAATGCATTTGTAGGGAAAGCAGCCATCAGGAAGGAGAGGTGCCACCATCCATCATTCCCATGAGGAAGTAAATAAAAGATGAGGATGTTTCCTCTGGCCATTTGACAGTCTCTGCTATAGAAAACCCAACACTCATCAGGCCTTTTCCAGGGCCAGGGGTGTGCCAGCCTTGGGCTTTTGTCCATTAGCACCAGATCCTGGGCAGCTGTCAGCTCTCAGGGTATGAGTGGCTCTGCACCTGGGTAGGCTGGCGTGGGCCCAAAGCTCAGCAGGAAGAGTGTCAATTGTTTGGTGACACCTGGTTTTGCTGGGGAAAATAGTTCTTAATGACCCAGAATTCAGCTGTTTCTCCTCAGAGGTCTGGTAAAGTCAGTTTTGCATAGTAACCAGTTTGCTTTTATTGTGACACACCCTCTATAAATCAAGTAAATACTATGTCCTTTAAAAATATTTGATTTAAGTTTATATAAAGGCAGTCATTTTGTATTTTGAGAGAAAAAATGGTTTTCATGAGTTTAAATGGAAATGGTTAGAGAAAAAGAAGACAATAAATAGATTCCTGGCACAGATTTGTATTAATGTATTTTCAACTGAATCAAGCACAAGATACTGAAAACCAAAGCTTTAAATCTATTATGTAAACATGAAAAAAACTATGTTATTTTAATACATATTGAAGTGTTTAATACTTTTGAATTGACTATGTGTTTTCATTAAAAGTCCCCAGTTCGCCTTCATCTTTGAAGATTGTTAATCCCACACGGGACTCTCTCACTTTGGAATGGGATCCACCAAGTCACCCAAATGGCATTTTGATTGAATACACCTTAAAATTTCAGCCAAGTAAGTTATTGGGAGAAAGAAAAGAAGAAATATGTGTTTAAAAAACCATATTTAACTGTTATCTTAAAATATAGGCTTTTATTTTATATCTGTAGAATATATACATGTACCTTCAAGTACTGGTTACAGAAGGAACTTCAAATCTAACTTTTTAAAGAAAAATTATATATATATATGTGTTATCAAAAATTAAGTACTCAGTGGAATAATACAGATCTCTGATGGTAGGATTGGGGGGAGGGGTCCAGTAATTAGATTAGGTAGGCATTATCTCTGAATATAAAATGTTAAAATGAGGTTCCTTTGACTCAAGGTTGATAAAAGAAAGATTTGGGGTTATTTAACAACAGGTGACTCCACCTGCAAAAACAGCATAAAACATGCTATTAATGATTCAACCATAAAATTCTGCTAGTTTATAAACTAAAAGAAAACATTTTTCGTGTTATGTGCATTGTACTCTACTATACTATTTTATACAGTATAACATTATAAAAGCTATAAAAATTATACTTAGTTATGTTAGGCAAAGAATGAGTAGATTATGAAAGTCATTGTAAACCAGGATGGATATTTTTGCTTGACACAATTACTTAAAAGTAATTCTGTACAATTAATGGGGAATGAACTTGTTTGTTATTTCTTATTGACAGTTAACAGTACCCACGAATTAGGCCCTCTGATAGATTTAAAAATTCCTGCCAACAAGACACGCTGGACTTTAAAAAATTTAAATTTCAGCACTCGGTATAAGTTTTATTTGTGTGCACAAACATCAGCAGGGTCAGGAAGTCAAATTACAGAAGAAGCAATGACAACTACCGATGAAGGTAAGATGGGTATGTATAAAATCCATATAATTATAAGTATCATGGAATAAAAATCTTTAACTTCAGTTTATGCTTTCTCTTTTCTGCTTACTGTAGAGTATCCATTTGACCTAATTAATAGAAACACTTGTAATTTCTCATTCCAATATATAGTGAAATCAGTAGTTCATATTGGAATAACTATTTGGTGTCTTTTTCAAGCCTACATGAAAAAACTTAAAATGTTTGGAGTGGGAATAAGAAATTACAATATTTGCCATACCTGAGTTCAAAGTTCAAGGCAATGTTTTTTTCCTGAATGTAACTTTATATGCACACATGCACATATGAACTCATACCTGTAATACATATATACACACATGCTGCATACCCATATATATGCAATTCTAGTTCTAATCATGATTCACTGGAAATAATTTGCTAGTCCACATATTGATTTAGTTTTTCTAGTAAATAATCAAGACAGTTATTCAATAGTGTGTTTATTTTGTGTTTGAGCAATGGATTTAGTATTTTGGCGTGTCATCTGGTAAAGAGAAAGCAAAATAGCTCCACTAAAGTACATAGAAAAGGAATTAAAATTTTCTCTACTTATTTAAAAAATCCTTCTGAAAATTTTAGATTTATTGAAAATGATCAAAAATATTGTAAAAGATTTTCTGGTTTTGCATGTCTCTAAAGTATAAAAATGCTTAAGGATTATTCAACTGATTATATTCCATTGCAAAAGAAATTAACATTTTTATCCAAAATTTGGTTCAAAATATAATAAGCCTTCTTACTAACAAGTATGAATAATGCACATAAAGTAATGTGTGGATTTGCATACTGGGTAAGTTTGGGGACACCAACATAGTACTGTCCCCTGTACCTGATGTGGTACAATTCATTCTTCTTGCATGCATTAGCTTTTTATAAGTGTTTTTTGTATCTATACATGCTCATGGGTGTGTTACATCTAACTATATAGTGTCCTATTTCTGTTTCCCTTCATTGAAGCTGGTATTCTTCCACCTGATGTAGGTGCAGGCAAAGGTAAAATAACTCATCTGCATGACTTTATACATGTGTTTAATTTGCAATGTTATATGTGGGGAAGTGCAGCATGAGTAAAAAAATAAAATAAAATATGCTTGGAACCACCAAAAGAAGAAGATCTTGACTGATCATGGCTTTAAAATTAATTTCTAGTCATTTTTACAAGTAGAAAGCCACATATTAAATTCTCCCCCCAATTTTTTTCTCAACTTATCCCTGGTGCAAATCCTAATCTTAGCTTTTCATAATATAATTTTGGCTGGATCAGACAGGACCAAAACTGTGGATTTGTCACAGACCAATGGGGCCATGTCACTTATCAAGAATTTAGGCTTGTTAGTCCTGTGGTGAAACAACCTGTGAGGGATTAGATCAGCTGAGCTTCCTTCTGCCATCTGACTTAGCTGCACTCCTTATAAACACAGCGTACACTTGACTGGCGTGACACAACACTGTGTGCTTAGAACACCCTATGACTGGTTTGGGACTGTCTCTCACTGTATGGCTTACAAGTGGATCTTCCAGTCAGCCTGCATGCTCTGCTCAACTGTGTTACTCCATCCTGTCTTCACCAAACTGCTTACATCTCCCACTTCTGAAATATAGAAACAATTCTGAGTGGATGCCTGTTGTTCTCCTTTATGTCTGATAGCTCTCTGTGTCAGAAAGCCTTGTTGGGGGAATGGTGCTTGATTAGCTGTTTGTTATATGTCTTTCACCTATGGAAATACCAAAGATCTCTAGCCTTTGATGCCTGGCCATTGGTTCAGTTCTTAAGACAGCAGCAGAGTCCCTGCCACTAGGTAGAGGTTTCAAGTGAGGGACCTACAATAGGGGCTCTTCCCAGGCATGTAGCAGACAAATGAATACAAATAGGGTGAAGGAAAGAAGAACAAAAGCAATAAGAGTTTAACCCAAAATTGCTCAGTCCTTGTGAGCTTAAGTTGGATGTATTTCTTTTCTTTCCTTAAAAATTTGCTTATATTCAGACACTTGGTAAATTATAAAATGTGTGTCATATTTTAGAGAGTTTGAATAGAACTGTAGCTATTTTCAGTGCTCTTAATAATATTGTATTTGTTGTTTAGACTGTAAAGGACAAAGTTGTAAAAATTCAGAATTCCTACAATATTGTAGAAAAAATGTATGCTTATTTTATTTTATATGTATGCTTCTATTCCAGGATTAGGTATATATTGAAAACATTAGTTGTTTTGTAATAATTTATTGCTCTATAATTGTAATTGAAGCTGGGCTTCTTTGTGCTGTAGCTGTATATCAGAGAAAGTGCATCAACAGGGCCACCTGTGTAACCTGTCTGAATTCTGTCTGAATTTTCCATTGACTTTTCATATTTGAAAAGGATATAAATTTCACAAGGAAAAAACACCACCCCCTATTTTAAAAACTATAACTAAAAGAAATCTTTATTAAGAGTTTGGAGCCAGGCACAGTGTTGCATGCCTATAATTGCAAGTACTCAAAAGGCTGAGAAAGGAAGATCACAAGCTCAAGGTCAGACTCAGCAGTTAGCAAGGCCCTAAGCAACTTAGTGAGACCCTGTCTCAAAATTTTTTTTAAAAAAAGCTGGGGATATAGCTCAGTTTTAAAGCACCCCTTAGGTTCAATCCCCAGTACCATAGGTAGGTAGGTAGGTAGGTAGGTAGATAGATACATACATAGATAGATAGATAGATAAATAGATAGATAGATAGATAAACAGACAAATAAATAAATTTAAAGAGTTGGGGGTTGGGATTCTACTATTGGGTGTTATTGCCTTGAATTGTGAGTTATTTATGATTATAGAACAAGGAAAAATGGAGTGTCTAAAGCTCATTAAGTCCCCAATATAAAATCAGGATCTTCAACTAAAAGGAAGAATAATGTTTAAGTAAGAAGAAAAAGCTAAATCTGACATTGCTTACATAAAATGATGGTATGATTTAAACTGCTCAGGCACATTTTGTAATTCTGAGTTTCCTTCCTTAAAATATGTTTTTCAATCTAACAAGAAATTCCATCCTCATCTATATTTCCCTTTTCCATGCAGAGTAGATGTTCTCTAAAAGGAGGAAAATGAAAGTTCTTCACAATCCTCCCAATTTTTATTTTTAATGTGTTTTATATTTTAATTTAAAATGGTATAAGAGTTAGAATTCTGTACAATAAAAGTAGCCAAACAGCATAACCTTAGGAAATTGTAATATCTGGGTTCCTTTAAGAATAAGCCAAATGTGCATTTCCTGTATCAATACTTTAGTACTAACTGTATATAATAATACATTGGATCTTTAAAACTAAAAGCTAAATGCTTTTCCATTAAGAAGTATTTCACTATGGTTCTTCATTGAACATCTTCTATAATTACTTCAAGACTAAACTCCCCAGTTTTGTGATTCTAAAACTTTTTAATGGAACTTAATGGTTCGCCTGGGTTCTTTGCCACCGATATTTTACACACATGCCCCTATGACCCTCTCTGTTGATTAATCATATTCCTGTCATTGTTTATTTATTTAAAAAGAAGGTGTCAGGAAACTAAAATTAGTTACTGCATAATTTAATAATCAAATTTTCCTCTCTGTTATTGCATCTGATAATTAATACAAAGAGGCACAAAAGGAACATGTGTTGTTGAATTCTATTTCAGAGGTCAAGTTTTTTTATTTCACTTCTTTATTGAATTCTATTTCAGAGGTCAAGTTTTTTTTACTTCACTTCTTTAATATACATATGGTTTTGATGCTAAGAAATACTATTTCATTACATTTGTTTCTGCACAAGTGTTTAGCTTCTAAATTATATAGCAAATTTTAGAATCTTAGAGTCTGAGTAAGCCATTGATGCTTTCATTAGTGGGTAATAAATTAATAGATAACAAACTAATCTTATTTTTAATGATGTAAGTTACTTTTCTGTAAATTTATCATTTTTGGTTTAAGATATTGAGATCGGGCTGATAGAATTGTCAGTCTCAGGATATTCAAATAATATTTTTAATCACTTGAGATGCCTTTACTCAGCAAGCTGATAGTACCATATGCACTGTGTACTTTGGATTTTTAAGGAGATAGTTGTAGTACATTTTTTGAGAAAATGCTATGTAACCAAAGGTTAACAGGTAAGATCATCTTGCCTTCTAAGATATGTCAAGTGAAATAATTCCTACTCCTTTTATTTCTACTTTCTTAACTTCTGATAGAGCACATTTGGCACTTTTTTGCAGCTCTTCTTCCAGCATACTCTAACCATCCAACATTACCTCAAAGCAGGTCCAAAGCCACATTCTAAGGAGCATTCTTTCTCACTCCTGCACAAATTCTTTAAAGACCTGCACTGAGTTGACAAATATAATTGAGAAATAGCCTCATAGTATTGGGTTTTGCCTGGAAGTCTCGCATGTACTGTAATGATATATGTTCCTGGGATTGTTGTGAAATCCATCCACCTGTAAATGAGGACTGTGGTATTTCCTGGTACTGTATCTATGGATTACAGTTTACATTGTTCAGAACCTGTATATTAGAACTTATGAATTTTAATATTACATATCATTATTTCTGATTATTTATTTCTTAATACTTTTAACAAATGAAAAACTTTTCTGTAATGAAAGTGAGGTATGAGCAAACCCCAAACTTTAAAATTTATTCTTACTTAATCTTATTTACACAATTTTGGAGCATTTGAACTTGTTTTCAAATTGTGTGTATGGTGCTGCAATATGATTGTTTGTTTGTTTTATTTTTCTATTGTATATTTAGTTCAAGCAGTAAGTCCCAGGATCAGCAATCTTACTGCTGCAGCTGCTGAGACCTGTGCCAATATCAGTTGGGCGTATGAGGGACCAGAGCATGTGAACTTTTATGTTGAATATGGTGTAGCAGGCAGTAAGAAACTATTTCATTACCCTGATTTTAATTTGGGGGACACTTTTCAAGAGATTAAGAACATTTCCAAGGATTTACTGTGGATTGTTTTGAAAAATAACTTGATCCTATAAATCAGTTATCTGAAAAAATTATAGCCGACTGTCAGTCTATATGTTTTATACATAATGAGGAGTGTCTTTTATCATGTTATGAATGACAAAGGGCATGAGCACTATTACATCTGTTGTTTTTCATACCAGTATTTAATATTGGTTCCAAAGTCACACATATAAATAAGAGTAATAACAAATAATTTGTAGGTACAGGTAGGAAAGAAGACATTTTTATTTTTTCAAATTGGATCTTAATGTAGCAGAAATAAAACTGCCTTGAAAGTATTCATTTTACCCAAACTAATCCAACAAAATTTTACAAGAAATTGCAGAAAATCAAAACTTTGTCTTAATGTTTGGATATATTCCCAAATTGGCATTCTGTTTCCATCCTGGCCACATCTACTGGGGGTGGCGACTTTCATATTCAGCAGTTTATTAAAGCCCAGTTGATTAAACCCAGTTTATTAAAATGCTTAATTCATTGTGCTCTGCATAATAGTAAGCTAGATGGTCAATGAATATTTGGACAAAATTTTGTATTTAGTCCAACTTTCTGTTAAGCTTTTATCATACAAATAAATATTTTAAGAAATAACTATCCTCTCAGAAAAATCAATACTTGGGAAATGTTGAATCTATAAATTGGACAAATTTGAAGGCATTTAATTTACTGAGAAATTCATCTTGTGAACCTTAAAAATTAATCCCTCCCATAGTTCATTTAACCTAGTTAATGTGTAACAGTTCTTTTTATAAACATTTCTAGAGAAGCTCAACAGTTTCATGAGGCAAAAAGCAGATAAGGAATCTCTCTTTGTATTAAAAAGAAGAATTAACACAATGGAAATATATGCAATTAATATGCAAACAAGGTATCCAGGAAATTTTTGAGGATATTTTCATGTAGGTCTTCTATTCATTCATTTAACATGATCAGATTTATAATAATCTAAAATGATAACTCTAAGCATCCTAGATTTTATCTTTAGCATGTAAAGATTTTCCTTTCTTGAAGCATTATATGACTTCTGGACCCTTAAAATGTTCAAATTTGTTGTTTTTTGCAAAATTTCCATAGGCAAAGAAGAATGGAGAAAAGAAATTGTAAATGGTTCTCGGACCTTCTTTGGGTTAAAGGGTCTAATGCCAGGAACAGCATACAAAGTTCGAGTTGTTGCTGTGGGGGACTCTGGTTTTGTGAGTTCAGAGGATGTGTTTGAGACAGGCCCAGGTGAGGCACACACCACACCAGTTCTGGCTCTCGCTCAGAGGTGGAAGCCACCGGTGCTCTAGTTAGAGACCGGAACTGGCGGACCTGTGTTATGGGTAGGGCCACGAATGCCTTTCTGTGGGGCCTGTTGGGTTGAGAGTTTTGGTTCTTAATTGTCTGGCTCTTCATATCAAATGAACTACACAATTGAGCAAATTATCCTTCAGCCACATTATTGCCAAAAACCATTTACCAAAAAAAAAAAAAAGACTTAAATATGATTTTCACTTACATTATTTTGATAATTCAATTTTTATATAATGTACATGTATAAAATTTCCCTCAAAGTTAACCTGAAATTTTTGAAATGCTGTTAAAATTGAAATAATTTGTAAGAGAGTCACAATTCTTATATCAAAAAATGGATCTCAACCCAGCAGAATACTGCAATTTGATTAGATGACTGATATAAATATTATTAAGTTTGTAAGGAACAAGAAATTTTATACTTCATATATTACATTTTTGTCACAACATGTTTGCCTTCCTTATGTTTTAGTTATGTGAACATTATAAAAATACACAAAAAAGTAACATTTATAAAGTAAAAAGAAATGCTCATGTAAAATTCATGAATATTCATATTTGTTTTCAAGATGGAAAGCAATCCTTGCTTACTTAAATTTAAATAAGGGTTGTATGATATGTGTTCATTTTGTGGCTCATACATTCATCTTATGTTCAGTCACTTCACGCATTCTTGAGGAAATATTGCATATCCTTGCAGAACCCATAAACAAAATGGATTTTTTTGTTGTGTACTTAATTAACAAAGCATGATGATTTTTAAAATTATTTCTTGTGATTTAAGAAATATATAACCATATTTGTTACAAAATTAAAAAACCAAAGGATAATATTCAAAAACTTATCAAGTGGTATTTTAAAAACATCCATATGCTAGAATAAATGTTAAATTTTTTCCCTATTATTCTACTCCTTGTATCTTCATATCCATTTATATACATAGTTCCAGAGAACCCCTATATTAAACTTAATAGGGCATAGCTAACCAATCATAGTTCATTTTACAAGGTGTTTGTTTATTATTATTAATAATAAATTTTAATTTGAAAATTTTGGCAGCTCCAGTCTAGATATACAGCTAGAATGGGAATAGTAGTCCCAGCATTTAGTCGGTCCTATTCTATACCAGGCAAGTGGTTTTTCCTTCAATCCTTTCAGCAATCCTGTGAGGTGGGCACTATTATTGTCCACTTACGCCTCATGTCAGTACTTAGAGGCGGAGAACCTGCCCGGACCAATAGGTGGAACATGGTAGAGCCAGATTAGAAGCCTGTCCTTTCAGCATCAGAGGAGAGGCCCTCACCAGACCCCACACACGGTCAAAGGCTATAATCCAAGGAAATGGGTCGTCCCAAATGACGGCTTCAGTCAGCCCTTGTTGTACCTGTTCTGCTGTTCTGGACCTAAAGGCTTCGTGTGTTCTTGACTTGCAGATGAGTTAGATTCACCCTCAAAATCAAGTTGTAGCATTTTCTGTTCTTTTATAAGACAAAACCAAAACAAAACAAAACCCAGTGGCAATTGCCAGGAAGCTCAAGATGAGTGATTGTGACAGATGGGCCATTCTTTCATGCCAGTGATGAGAGACAGGACAAGGCCACAGCCAGTTACCGTAACTTTTTCCATCTAGATGTAACTGTTAAATAGAATGAGTATGGAAATCTCTAGTGACCTTAGTTAACCTGTTACTCCTTCTTAAAAAAAATAAATAAATGAACTATTGGTGATTATAATGGTGGGATTTGCTGTTATAGATTCAAACATGCACACAATAAACCAATATAATTTGGTCAGTTTCCTTCACCAGTACCACCCACCGCACACTCCTGTTACTCCTAGGAGCAAACACTGTCTGCTTCTGGAATGCCTCTACCTCTCCTCCCAGTTTTTGGTGCTTCCTCCTTAGCCCTGCAGGTTGACACCAGTCCTTGTCTTCTCCTGCTCTTGCTCCTTCCCTGCCCATGCAAGAGGCAATGGTGAAATCATACCTTGGTGTAAAAACATACCTTTTGACTTTTTTTTGCTTTTTTTAAAATTTTCTGCATTCATGAACTGCTTCCTTCTATGAGTTTTGCTAATTTGTGGGAACCTAGATTCAGTTAGTTGTTTCATACATCCTCTTAATGTGACACCATCTCTGCCTTTTACAGATTTTTTGTGTGTGTTGGATTTTTTGCATAAGCTGAGGAATGAACCCAGGGACACTTAACCACTGAGCCACATCCGCAGCCACTTTTTGTATTTTATTTAGAGACAGGGGCTAACTGACTTACTTAGGGCCCCGCTAAGATGCTGAGGCTGGCTTTGAACTCATGATCCTCCTGCTTCAGTTTCTCAAGGTGATTACAGGCATAGGCCACCATGTCTGGCAACAGTCTGGATTTTTAAGGCATTAAAAAAAAAAAAAAGAATCAAACAAGACTATAGGCAGCACCTGAGGCTGCGATTCTCTCCTTTGTTACTGGCAGGATGTTTCATTAACACCATCCCACCTGTGTGATCGGGTGTGACCGCTCATTAACACCACCCACTTCTCCTCCCCTTCTCACCTCTGTCCCTCAGTTAAAGTCCCTTCTCTGACATTTCTAAGACTAAAATTTATTCTCACTGTGCCTAACAGCTTTTTTGTCAGCTGCCTCCAACCTTTTGTCAAGATTATTTTTTTCCCTTTCTGTTTATAAAAATCTCTATTGTAAAATGAACAGAACATTTTTAAACATAGTGGATTCTTTCTCAGTAATGTAGAACAAAGTGCCATTTCTGTCACTCTCTGTCTTCTGAGCTTATTTGGTGACTATTAGTACTCAGGGGCACCTTCCTCAGAGACCTCCTACCACCATGCACAGATTATCCACAGCTCTTCAGTCTGAGAGGGGAGGACAGTTGTTAGAATTAACTTCTAGGCAACAACAACAACAACAATTCCGTTCCTCTACCTCATTTTATTTTTATTATTTATTTCTTTGATACTTAGGATTTGACCCAGGTTCACTTTTGCACTGAGCTACATCCCCAGCCCTTATATTTGAATAGTCTTTATATGTGTAACTTTGTCACTTTATGGATTACTCAGTAATACCTGTATATAATTTTATTGTAAAAACTTTGGAAAATGTGAAAACCCTCTTTTAGTCTGCACCCCATTCCCACTCATTGAAACTCATATTCTAGAAGGAAAAGACCCATAGGCTTCATTTATATGTCTGTTCATACGTGTGTGTGTGTGTGTGTGTGTGTTTATGATCTGCACAATCTTGGTTATGGCCTGAGTTTGTATGTTACAGATAAGATGATTTGGAGTATCCTAAGGAGGTTGGGAGCCTCATCCTGTCATCCTGGGCTTCATATCCCAGGTTCAGATGGGAAGTCAATAGAAGTTATTTCTACTTTCAGAATATCTGTTTTGTGTCAACTTCTGGTGCACTCTGTGTGTGTGTGTGTGTGTGTGTGTGTATACATGTACCTGTTAGCTTATTGTGCCTGATTAATCTTAAATAATGAGATAGGGATATATTTAATACTTTTTTTTAAAAGAGAGGCAAAAATTCAGAATCAGTGTGGATGTTTGTTTTCCAATTGTCAAGAAAACACATCCAGTTTTTGCACAGTTGTATAGTAGCAAGCTTCTAGCCTGACATTCCATTTTTTAACAGTCACCATCTTTGTAAGACAGATTCTGTGCTAGTATTTGAATATTTTGTTGCTTTTTTCATTATCAATTGCATGTAAATAGATGAAAAGGTCAATGTTAAAATTGTTTAGGACAAGGCAATAAATCATTAAGCATACTAGAACCAGATTCCTAACTTAAGTCAAATGCTCAAGAGACTGTGCTTCTTGGTTTTGGATTCAGTTTAGAATAAGAAGCACACAAAGACCTTTGGCAAATTTACAGAACTATATTGCAAAGAGAATGTAATGATAAACTTTTCAAACATTTTTTACCTATCCCAGTATTTTATTCTGTGTTCAGATATTTGTAGATTTGATGTCTAGACTGTGCTTAGGAATGCATTGTAGCAGCTGCTAGTGTACTAGCTAGTAGCATCTCACCAGAGCCAGACAAACATGTGTCCATCTCCAGCTCTTGGGCAAGCTCTTTACCTCTTTGGGCATGGTTTATTCCTAATGCTTACCTCAAAGGATTGTTGTAGAGATTAAATGGGGTTATGTCCTCAGCACAGTGCCTAGCATATGGTAAGCCTACAAAAGTGTTAGCTGTCATTATTATTACCATTATCTTCATCCTCACCATCATGACTCAGGGATGTGTGTTGGAGAGGGAAACTGCCCATACTCACTCTTCAATTTTGTTTGCTTATGGTACGGTTCAAAACCCCCTAACTAATGAGGCACGGAAAGCCATTGGCCTTTGATTTTATTCCAGATACCATGTTTCCACTGCTCATTTTATTTCTTGAACATATTTTCAGACATTTTTTACATTACTCTTAACACTTGATTTTTATCATATTATTTTCTCCCTTACTTTCTATGGAGAAAAGGGGGCAATGAGATGCTTTCTTTTCAACACATAGAAGAACCCGGGATACATGTAGCCGTGCTTATTTCTCCAGAGATCATACACATCTAACCCAACTACAAGAAATGTTGACAGAAGAAAATCAATCAAAGTGAAATATAGGCACGTTTATGAAGTCAAAGAAGAAAATGTTTTACCTTGCTTATTTATGGTCAAATGAGAAAAAATTAAGACCTTTAACAAAGGATTCATGAAAATTTATTTAAACAAATCCGCATAGGTGTGTCTGAATAGCCATTGATGCTGCACTTGGTCCCATATAATTAACACTTTTGAATAGCACCAGAAGTGGTCATTTTCCTGTGGTTTTCTTAGAAGTTGTGTTAAGAAATGACTGGTTGAATAAGGGGCCTCACATTTATTTACTCAAACAGAATAGATGAAGAGGTAAAGAAAACATATACATGTGAATGAGTATTTTCTCTTCAAACTGGTCATTTATTCCAGTAACTCCTCTGATCAAAATATATTTTAAAGTCTTTTTGATAGACACTAAGAAATAACAAATATTGATCATCTGAGTAGATTCAATATTATAGAAATTTCCATTTGGAATTGAGGTGTTATATAAAATATGGTTGTGGCAGGCTTCTCACGTGAATCATCTTCTTTTTAGACAGATTGCCAAAGCTCTGAAAAACAGCAGTAACATTGCAATGGCACTTTAGGTTCCAAAAGTGGTTTCCTTTGAAGGAAAAATACTCCACTAGATGTATACATTCTGTTCTGTTTAAAGTTCAATTTTATATTCCTTTCATTGTATCAATATTATAATTTATCCTATAAACAATACATTTTTAATTAGCTTGGGAATATGTTTCTATGAGAATATATAGTTTACATAACTGTGAACACAGTGTTTAGCAGGGTTTGATACTATTTAATGTTATTAGCATTCATATTTCTTAAATTATTTAAATGGTGAAGATTTTACAAAGTTAGATAATTATATAATTCCTGATCAATAACTGACAGGTTCCAATTTGGGACCACATGGGAAATGTATAAAAGCTTGTATATTAAGGTGGCTTTTTTTTATTACAAGAAGCCACCACAGTTCTCTATCCCTTACCCGATTTCAACCAATACCATTGATTTGTTTTCCAGCAATGGCAAGCCGGCAGGTGGATATCGCGACTCAGGGCTGGTTCATAGGTCTAATGTGTGCTGTTGCGCTCCTTATCTTAATTTTGCTGATTGTTTGCTTCATCAGAAGAAACAAGGGTGGTAAATACCCAGGTAAGAAAAAAAAATACTGAAATTACTTTATAATTATTCATTAAAGTAAAAAGAATTGTGTAGATTGCAATAGTATATTTCCCTAGATCCAGAAATTTGGATTTTTCTGTTCAATTTTTTTTAATCCCTTTTTATAAAATGACATCCTAACTACTGTCAAAGGCATAGGGCATTTGGAAGAGCAAATCAGTCTGTTCTCTGATAATGTAAGTTTACTCTCTTAGGCTCCACAAAAGTTCCCAATACTGAAGCAGCACCTAAAAACCAAGTGGTGGGGTGGAGGATCAGTGTGTGAAGCTTTCCAAAGGAAGTAATGCATGGACCCAGTTTTGATGTGATATGTGACATTGCTTTCCCTATTAGGCTGATAGTTCACTCAATTTAGTAGGTCCATCAAATTTATATATTTTTTAAAATATTTACTTTTTAATTATACTTGGACACAATACCTTTATTTTACTTATTTATTTTATGTGGTGCTGAGGATGGAACCCAGGGCCTCACATATGCTAGGCGAGCGCTCTACTGCTGAACCACAACCCCAGATCAAATTTATATTTTCTTTACATGACCATTTACCTTCTGGTTATAAGAAAAAAAAAATTTACAAAAACAATGTGTTACCATAAATATAGATAATAAACAGATGGGTGAACTGGGGGAAAAAATCTTGGAAACTTACTAAAGTCACCTTATGTGTTAACAAATGTTCATTTTATTAGGTTCCCACAGCAATGACAAACGTATCAATTACATGCACAACTACATAATATTTCTGTTTATATGGTTGTATAACATCTATTTGTGGAGAGAATTATTTTCCTCTGCTGTGTAACTTTGATAAGGAAGTACAAGTTCAATGGATAAAGATGCTATTTCTAAATTTTCAGTTAAAGAAAAAGAAGATGCTCATGCAGATCCTGAAATTCAGCCGATGAAGGAAGACGATGGAACTTTTGGAGAATACAGGTGGGCCTCTGCTTCTTGTTGCTCTTTGTCTTCTTGGCCCTGCCCCTCTGCAAACACTCTCCCAAGGCAGGATTCAACCAGCAACGTGCTCTCCCTGGCTCTTCACATGGCCTCAGTTTAGAAATACTTCCATGCCTAAATGTTTACATGTTCCTCAAGATTAAAGCATTCTCATTTTTTATTAAAATATAAATTTCCATTTTAGTGATAGGTTTGGAGGCAGAGTAGGTTTGGAGACAGAGTATGTTCCAGAGGCCCATGTTGTGTTGGTCTATCTAGCAAAGCCAGCAAGTTATAGGGAGAATTAGAATATGAAAGACCCTACTTCCTACAGGATCTGCATTGTAAAGAAATGTGCTTTTATAAAACCATTGTAAACAAAACTCTTTAATTTCAGATACGAAGCTCTACTTAAGCAATACTTATACCTCTGTTGTTCATCGAAAGATGAGTATCTCATTTTATAAGCAGTTAATTATTAAGCAGTATCACAGCCATTTGGTCCATGTGTTAACTCACAGAACTTTGAAGATACATTCTTGACTTAATCATTAAGAAGAAATATTAATAAAACCTATTTGCTGATTTTTTAAACATCTCTTTAAACAAGAAATATTCTTGCCTAGGCACTATAGGTCTTTTCAGAAAGAAAGAAGTTTTTATTCTAGACATGATTAAAAACAGTAACAAAATATTTATTTAAGTATTCTAAAAGATCATCACTCTGGTGTCCCAAAAGGGTATTTCTATAAATCTTTGCACTGAGCTCAAATTGAGGCTTGCTTTTTCCCCCCCTAGAAGAAAAAGACTTTTGGGTGAAATAAAACATTTCACTATTGTAGTTTCCAGGTGACATTTGTATCTAAGTTATTTGTGTTAAGAATGCCCCATTTCTGGAGCTCATTTTTGGTACTTCCGTGTCAGTGTCATGAGGGTAAAATAATGCCAACAGTGAGAAATATAGAGCTGATTGAGAAAAGCCATATATTTCCAACAGAATGGGTTTTGTGCAGGTTTCCGTGTAGACACGAGGGTTTTGCCTTGAAGAGCATCCACATTCTGATCTTCTCTTCAACGGACACAACTACAGTTTCTTTAATTTCCCAGAAATTCTGTATCTCGGGGTATGGAAAAATGTGTAGTGAGGCTTGTCTTGATGTTAGATGTTGGCTCTGAGGCTGAAAGCATAGGAAAACCTCCTGCAGTACCTCTACCCTCTACACCCAAGGTTTTTATAGCATATGAGAGCAGCCTACAAATTCTCATAGTCCAGGGGAGCTGCGTCTTACACTTAAAAGCTGTGTCTTCACTGATTTAACTCACTCTTCTACACATTTATCCTGTAAGCAGGTGAGCAGGTAATCACTAAAATAGCTTGTTTTTAGAATTCTCATGGTTATAATTCTGTATAGGATATCCACACTGCTCCTTTGTTGGTTGTTAAGAAGCGACATCTTTAATATAGCCTGGAAAACTTATTATATATTTGCATGAGTTGAAAATAAACCATAAGCACTTCATATATTTTCCACATGGTGATGGATTCCTGTTTTCCATTATCATGCTTAAATGAATATGGCAATGTACTGCTCACTTCATGGATCTCAAATATCATTTGCTATGATGGTGATGTAAAGCCATGACCTGAAAAAAAAATGTGATTTTCCTGGAGTAACGATGCAAACTACAGTATTATGACTTGATTAAAATTGAGGTTGAGTTTTGTGAACCAGCTTGGAACCAAGAGACTGTTAATTTTACTGTCAACTCAACCATCACCTGTGATTCCTTTATATGGTACTCAGTTTGACAAGGTCTCGTTTTTTTTTTTTTGTTTTTCATCTATAAAGGGAAATAGTTGTTCAAGGTCGTCAAAGCTTTCTTTGCTGGTTCTATGATTTCTGTACTGTGAGCTATATACCAACTACTTTGAATATGATTTTGTCTCTAGAGCAGTACATAGCAAGTATTTAGATTATTGGCCTCATAATCACTATTTAATTTACATTTGTTTGATCATCTTCCTTTGTCTTGGTGTGAATTCATGTGTGCTATGTTCATGAAGCGTTTTCAAATGACTGTTTTTAACTTTTGCCATGATTTCTCAAGATGAAAAGACTTTTTATTTGGGCCTATTGAATACAAACCCAATTGGAGTGAAGACAAAAACTCTGATGACACATATAATGACATTGATGGCAGAGGGGCCAAAGGAAATAAAGTTCTGATGGGTGTCTCCAACTTGAAACACAACTTAGTCATGTGATTTTTTTTTAATGAATCTTAAAGTTCATAAGGACAACACCACATGCAAAACTACTTCCCCAAATTCCTGAATACCCTGTGTTACAGAGTGGCTTTGTCCTGTGATTTTCAGACACTACCTCAGAATATTTTCCTTTTGGTTTCATTTCTGTTTAAAGAAATCAGATGATCTTTATTTTCTTAGATGCACAATTAATGAAAACGGTTCCAACTACTGTTTATTACAGAAGTTTTTTTTTTGTAGTAATACATTTTAGTGTCACTTTTCCCCCCTAAATCACCGGGGTCCTTTCTCTGCTTTGCACCTTCTGAAAGTTTTGAGCTCTTTATCACTTGCTAATTCTCATTCTCCTTCATTCCCAAACTGAAATTTAATGCTGATCATACTGACACACACAAAATTAGGATGATTGCCTAAATGTGAATTTATTCCATGTGCAATTTGCTTATTCTCCAGTCTGAGGATGAAACTGTTTCTATATGGTGGGCTCTGAGCCACAGGACATTTCATAGTGCAAAGAGGGATGGAACTTTAATTGTGGCCAAATTTGATTTTTTTTTTCATATGCTATAACCCCATGCACTCACTCCAATACCCACCCCTAAGCAGTTATCCTCATGTGGAAGCCTGCAGCTTTGTTTGTTTGTTTCTTTAATTATACAGACAGTAGGATCTGCATCCTTACTAGCATATAGAAAAGTCAGAGAAACAATTCAACCAACTGTGTAAGTATTTTCTTATTCTTTAGATCCATTCTTTCTGAAACAAGAATGAACACAGCACGTAAACCATGTATCTATGGTACTTGAACTCATAACTTACTGCATAAATGGAGACTCTTGCCATAGGAATCTTGCCACGCATGTGAATGTGATCATGTTGCAAGAATGCTAACCCACACTCACAAAGCCTGACCAAAGCCAAGCTGTGTCACTTTTGTTACATACTTCAGATTTATTCTTCTTACAAATGTGAACTGATGTGTGAGCAAAATAAGTAATGACAGGCTTTTAGAGAGTGGGTTGGAAAGAGTTTCTTGGTCATGGATGTCAATGAAACCATGATAGGATAGTGACTACAGGACAATGAGACATAATTATCAGATTTATTTGCTATTGCTGAATTTTACTCAGTAGGCATTTAATAAGGGCACATGCCTAAAGCATGTTCCACTCAAAAAACACATTGAACTCCTTAAAATTTATCCTAAACATAAAATACAGGAAAATATATTTTCATGTTTTATCTGCCATCATAAAATTAAAGAAGGAATGAAATTTTTTAATGTTAGAATTCTGAAAAATTTCTGAAATGCCCACCATCTCTTTATTGTTACTTTTTCATGAATTCATCCTATCAATGTTTAGTGAGTGCCTACAAGTAAATATTTTTGACTTTGCAGGCCATGTGGTCTGTGTTGCAGCTCTGCTGTTCTGTGTAGCACAGATTAACCATAGATTAATACATAGTAAATGGGCATGTACCAAATTAGCTGTAGTTTACAAATGCCTAATCTCTAGGGGGTATATTTTCAATACTTGATAACAGAGTAATGCTTTCAAAATGTAGATCACATTTTGTCACTTAGCCATTGAAAACTCTCCAGTGGCTTCCCATCTTACTCAGTGTTACAGGGAGACTCTTCAGTGTCCCATGGGTCACTGATATAGCCCAGTCTCTTCCTCATTCCTATTAATCTCTGCTTCTCACTTGCTCCTCCAGTTCCAGCCACATTTCCTTGCTGTTGCCAAGCTCGCCCCTACCTCAGGACACTTACACTGTCTTGTGACTTTTGCCAGAATCGCTTTCCTTCCAGCTGTCCACCTGGCCAACATAGTTCTTAAGCTTTATCCAGTGCTACTTCTTAAGAAGTCCTTCCCTGGACATCCTAATCAAATATATTTTCTGTAGTACTAATTTTCTATAGTACTAATTGCCTTCCAACATCACTAATTTTCTTGTTATATTGATAGTTAATTGTACTATACCCTAAGAGAAGTCAATTTTGTGAGGTCAGCATTTCAGTCTGTCTTCTTTGCTCCTTTATCCCCAGTGCCTAGATGCTCAGTAAACATTTATTGGATGAAAGGGTGAGTGCATTGATGGCTGGATATGTCATAGACAAAAATTTCCTGTAGTATCCTTGGGAAGCTCGTTCTACAAAGCAGAATAAGGCTAATAGTTGGAATCCAAGTGACGAAATTCTGCTCATTATTGAACTTTTCAGCAGAACTGACTTTTTCATCAAGTCATGTTCAGTATTTCACAGAAACGATTCCTGCAAAGCCTACAGATTAATGAGTAAATCCCAAAGATGTAGTCTAAGCTATTTTCATAACAAATTAGAAGCTGAATTTTATGCCCTCCAAAATGCCCCCAAAGACAGGCAGCTCAAGGTTCCGTGACTGCACCCCAGTTGTTTATCAGTGGTGGTGATAATATAGATTTTCAACAAGAACTTGTGTGTTGTTAAATAGGTAATTTTCATTAGCAAAAGCCAGTGTCATGTGGCAAGCATTACTTCCCAGTCTTGAGATACTATTATTGAAGAAAAAAATGAAACCACTAGCAGAAGTTATTGACAAAGAAGACAGAATATTGGTGCATCTTAAAATTTGCTAGATAAACTACTACAGCTAAGCAACCTCTTTGTTACACTAAGACTTTTTATTCTTTACTAATATTGTGTGTTTCCTATTTTGACTTGCATTTAGTTCTTTGAAAGAAAACAAAATATTGGATTATGTCATTGCCCTTTTTTCCACTATTTTTTTGCCCAAATATTACCTATTAAGATATTTCTTAATATCTAATAGGCCAATGTGCATACCTAGTTACGTGAACAGTCATGTAATTAGGTGGACATCCTTAAATACCTCTTCTACTTCCTAGAAATTGTGCTTAGGTGTTCAACAGAGAAATAAGAAAAATAACAATTACTATAGAGTCCTATAAAGCTTTATTAAAGTGTGTCCCTCAGCTTCCCATCCAATGTAGACAAGCTGGATGATACACGTGGCACAAGAGAGGGGGTTAAGATGAGTGCAGGAAGTCTTTGATTTTTTGTGTTGGAAGCACTCATGCTCTTTAGAATATTGGCATGCCATTCATAGTACAAATTATGGAGAGCTTTTAAGTTAAAGTGTGTCTGTTTCCAAATTAATAAGTTTTTACCCATGACTAACAGTTTTATAGGAAAAAAATACTGTATACTATCAGTATAAGGATTTTGCTTTTCTTCTTAGGCTATTTTCATTTGTTTCTTCTGCATCCTTTTAATGGAATTTGTAGGTCTCTTGAAAGGTAAGGTTGAAGTTTACAAGTCTGGCCAATAACAAAATTATTCGAAATGCAGGATTTTGCTTCTCCTTCTGGCTCAGAAAAAAAAAAAATCCATGTTACACATTTAATCAAAATCATGCTCCATTCATGTCCAAGGAATCAGTGATGTTATGCAGTTTAACATACTAATAACTTCTCTACCTCCTATAAGTTTCTCTTCTCACTTTGAATTCAAAATAGTGGTCTCCATTTTTTCTCTATTCTTCCTTTTTTAATGCTTGTGATTATTTCTGGATTGCTTTCAAATCAGGGGTCAGCCTCTCTCATTGAAATTAACATGCACAATTGGAGGCCATCCATTCTACTGAAGACTTCATAATTCAACCATTTCTGCACCGCTCTTCATTCCAGCTCCATACTAGTCACTGGAGTCAGCCTGACAATTAGATTTGGCTACAGAAGCTCAGGACTCCAAGTGCTTTTCCATAATTTGCATGCGTGATCTTTAAAGAAAAAGATGTTACCCGACTGCCAGTCATGACAACAGTGTTTCCTCTTTATTCCAGTGACGCAGAAGACCACAAGCCTTTGAAAAAAGGAAGTCGAACACCTTCAGACAGGACTGTGAAAAAAGAAGACAGCGATGATAGCTTGGTTGACTATGGAGAGGGGGTGAATGGCCAATTCAACGAGGATGGCTCCTTTATTGGACAATACAGTGGTAAGAAAGAGAAAGAACCGGCAGAGGGAAACGAGAGCTCAGAGGCACCTTCTCCTGTCAATGCCATGAATTCCTTTGTTTAATTTTTAAGCTCTTTGCCAATGTCCAATTTCTCTAGAATGTTTATCTTAAGCACTTGTTTGTCAGCCTTCTCATACTATGAACATATGGGTAGAAAGTGTTTTCTGCTGTATGTTAATATTATGAGAAAAGTTAGAGCAAGAACACAACTCAGTCAAATGATATGTCAATGTGAACTGCAGTGCAAAGTGCATACTTTTTCATTCAAAGTGGGTTGTCTCGATTTCCTCAGAACTGATCAAAATGATGCAACATCGTCAACAAATCATGCTATTCCCTCTTCAAGATACAGTTCAATAGGATGCATGAGAAATGCTACACATTTAAAGGACATACCTAAGTTAAGTATGTTATTAAAACATGGTTTGATACTTTGTTTATACTATCCTCAGCTGAACCCCTAAATATGAATTCCGTTTTCATTGTCAAGAGTGTTACTGTAGTATTCTCTAGAACTTCAATGTCTTTGTGGACATTGTTGTGAAATTGGTGATCCTATGTCTAGCTGTTGTTAGTCTTTTGGGGAGACTGGTAGGAACAGTATGTACAGTATATACTTGCTAAATAAGTTAATTATGACAGTTGCATTTGCTGATGCTACTGAGACTCTGTTACCTGCTCTTTGCTCCTGTTACTTCATAGGCTTCTTAATCTTCCAGGTATTACAGCAGCACAGTGTTCTACTTTGTACATTATCTGTGTTTGGTTGTTTTTAGGCATAAACAGTGTGTATTGCAATGCATTTGGACATTTGTGCCATACTGAAAGAATTGAAACAAATCACTGTAATTAAATTTCAAAAAATTTTCCAGAAAATACAGGGCAAGATACATGCAGTGCCTTCAGACAATAAGCATTCCATAATATACTGCATTCTGTATCAGCCGGTACAGTGGACTCCATCTTAGATTACTGTCATTGTCAAAAAGTAACTTTTGAAAAGCAGAGATAATGAAAACTGCAATGCTGAAAACAAAAAAAAAAAGAAATGGAAAATTAAAGTAAGAAGACAGTTTATTTTAAGGCACATTTCCCCATAAATTACAAAGAAAAATTTTATTATCAACTAGACAACATGATAGTTTGGTTTCCATTCCAACAGGTCACATTCAGTAAGAATGTCAACATGGTATAAAATTAATAGAAAAATAAACAAGTTATTGCAAAACTAAAAGCATACAACAGCATGCCAACATAATTCATATTTGTAAGACTTTACCTATATGAGCTTTTGAAACTCTCTGCAGCATTAAGCAATGTATATGCAAATCACAATGGACACACTTCAGAATCTAAGAAATTGACAAGTGCTTAAAAGGCCAGCAGTCTAAGGGATTACATCTGCAGTTTAAGAAATAAATATATATATATTCTATCTTATTCATAAACAATATCTATCAAATGGTTTACCTCTAAATATGAAAATCTATAACAACCTATGGTTGAAGGAATGCTCAGTTTCATTTGCCAATAAATTGGTTTCTCATAACTTGCATCAAGTTTAATTTTAAGTAAAGCTTTTTATATGTAGATATTTTGTTGAATTTGTAAATATACTTAAAGTGTAGATGCTATATGCTTATAGGTGTTACATACAAATAAACAAATAAACAATGTTTATGTTGCACTGTGTAAGAAGTAAGCTAATTCATGCAGTGCGTGGGATTGGAAAGCATCTAAGTACCTTTTGTATTTTTTCTCCCTTTTTGCTGTGACATGGAAATAGTGAACTTTTCCACAGCAGGTTTCTAGCTGAAATCTTCAGACCTTTGCCTATGGAGCACAGTAGGTTTAATACCTGGCATGTTTGGTAAATGCAGGTAAAGCATAGTTTGAAGTAATCCCAGGTTAAGGTGGCCCTTAATGCTTTCATTTCTCCATATCCACTTTTGAAAGATCAACCTATCCATTGAAAGACAAAAATAAAAATAAAATGGACTTGCCTTGGCATCAGAGAGCACAAAGATAAAAGTTACTTTATTTTGTCAATGTTTCAGGAGAACAATAAAAGTACAGTTTTTTACCCTTCCATAATGGTACATGCTAAATTTATCTGTGCATGGAGTCACTTCTGTAATAATGCAACAGATTTTGTATTAAAAATTAAATGTGGTTTTAAAAGTCCCTCTCTCTTTTGTAATTTATCATGTGGAGTGGAGTGTGGATATCTAAGTAATGGTATATGTAACAATATAGGCAAATGTGGAAAAAAAAAGCAACTGTTAAACCCTCTTGATCTCTTTGTGATTTTTAACTTTTTCAAACATATTTCCTAGTGGGGTTTTTACATTTCTGTTGTTGTCACTTGTTTTGTTTGTGCTGGGGACTGATCTCGGGGCCTCACATATGCTAGGCAATTGTTCTACCACTCAGCTACAGCCCCAGCCCTCCAATGTTTTAAAGTAGGCAAATTTTTGATTTTTTACTTTAAAAGGCTGTCATATGCAGAGAAAATTAAACATAAATCTAAACACAATATAAAAAAGATAATAGGGCACATCAAAAATATTTTAATGAAAAGCAAGAATAGATATTACCAACATGTTGAGGGTAGGTCCAAAAAGAACAGGCACTGCCTCCTATCTCAAAGTCTGATTCCCCAGTGCCTGCTGTCAGTTATGACCCTGTCTTTTGCCTGCATGGACCTCTGCCTCCTCAGGCACAGGCAACTTGGATTTCTTAAGTGGCCTGCCTGATGAGACAGTTTGGACATTTAAAAGTACTCCATATCATCCACTCCCCTCTCTCCATCTCATTTTTTTAGTTGTCTCAAAACCATCTAGCTCTGCATATAGCCCAAGATTGATTTGTTCCCATGTTTTACCACCTGCCCCTTATTCACAGGTCCCTTGTCCCAGCATTGCACCCACAAGACCCACTGGCTCAGAACTCCCGTCTCTATGCAGTTATTTGAATTACATGTTGTATAAGTGAACTATAAGATGCTGTGTAGTGCTCAGTATTTTTCCCATGGAGGGAATGTCTGTTGCTCATTTAAGAACAACCATCAGACTCTTCTTTTCCCTCCATCTCTGGGCCAAATTCACAGACCACAGCCCCAGTTTACATTAGTCATTGCTCTGCTTAGCAAACAGGGTCTGGCAAAATGTGAGCCTGACCAGAAAAATAATTAGTCCATTGCTGGCATAAACTGTCTTATTCAGATGGGTTTAAATGGCCCTAGTTTAGTTTTAATGACTAATTTGAGAAATGGCCTGTGAAGGCAAGGAACTGAGAATTCTCACCCCAGCCTAGTCGAATCTCTTCCAGCGCATGAGCTTTTTTCTACAGATGACCACCAGAGGGCCCACATGCTTTATTTAGCACGCACCCACGCAAACATGCATAGGCAGAAAAAGCCACCTCTGGAAACTGAGCAAACTACTTGGATAATCATACTGTGTGATATGATGTGCAGAAAATGATCACCTGCTGTAACATGGGAAATGGATTTGCAACTTTCTATAACAAGTACACAGCTTCCAGGATGGCACGGTGACTTTACTGTGGGTGAAGGGGAGAAGCCACCTCTTGAGTCCCAAGGAAGCATCCTCATCACTGATGCAAGTTGGTAGGGATGAGGGGGGAGCACATCCTTAAGATGCTGAGCATGTTACTTTGTCTGCAAAAAATGGCCTGAGGGGCTGGAGCTGGGGCTCAGTGGTAGAGTGCTTGCCTGGCATGGGTGAGGCACTGGGTTCAATCCTTACCACCACAAAAAATAAAATAAAGGTATAATGTCCATCTACAACTAAAATATACATAAAACATCCTGGTTTGATGTTTTGTGATTGTAGAGTGTATGTACACACGAGGACAGTTTAAGCACAGACAGCTCTTGCTTTTTACTTTTAAAAAAGGGAAGGAGTGGGAGAGAATTCTACTAGAGTATTTATATCCAATAAATAGTTGTTAGGGGGAGGTGGAAAGATCCCTGGACTGGAAAGAGATGAAGACTCATACTCTAACTCCATTGTTAATTAGCTATGTCACCATGTGTACACAAACCCCCAATCTCTCACCTCTCCACACCTTTTCCTTAGCTAGAAAATGATGGATAGCATGATTTCTAAGACACTTTTCTGCTTAAATCCTATGGTTCCTAGTAACTTAAAAAGAAAAAAAAATCAGAGCATCCTCAAAAGCCAAGTATTTTACTAAGTGGAAGAAGGAGATACAACGAGCAAAACCAGATGCGATTCCTGCTCTAATGGAGCATGGAGTCCAGGGTAGGGCACAGACACAATCAAATGACCAACTAGAGAGATATGTAATTCCACACTGAGGTAAGAGCTAGGAAGGGAAGGCACACAATGAACTATGAGAAGAAATGGTGGCAGAGATCAGCCTGGATGAGGTAGTCAGGAAGGCTACCCTCAGGAAGTGTGAACTGAGAGATGAAGGACAGGAAGAACCAGGGAGGAGCAGGTGGGTAAAGCAGATGCCTGCATGGCCAGCATGCCTGCAGCAGCTGCAAAGGTCAGGCCATCCTGGGCCTGAGGACCACATGATGAGAACATGTATTTATTCAAGGAGCAGTGGGAAGTAACAGAGAGGGTTAAGTCAGGGTTATATGATTAGCAGGTTTGTGCCGAGGGAATGGGAATTATGGCACCTTGGGTGGGAAATGCCCTGGATCCGGGTCATAGCACTGGACATAGAAGTGAATGGATGGATTCAGGGAGTTCCGGGGGGGAAGGCAAGCATCAAGGATAGCTTTGTGTGTGCGTGTGTGTGTGTGTGTGTGTGTGTGTGTGTGTGTGTGTAGGGGGGGGCGGGGGTTATGGTAGTATCAGGGATCTAACCTAGGGCCTCATGCATGTTAGGCAAGCACTTTACCACTGAGCTATGTCCAGAACCTCTCAGGGTGGCTCTTAAATTTCTGACTTGCCTAGGAACAAGAGGTTCACTTAGATGGAACATCAGAAAATAACCAGGTTTGGAGGTAAGTTACGTATAAGAGCAGGTAAGGAATGTGAAAAATCTCTAAGACATCCAAGAGGAATAGCCAGTAGGAATTGGATATATGGGTTTAAAGTTCAAAAGAAATTCCTAAGATGATGAGCTAAGCCATGAGCCCCAGATATGATTGCCAAGAAAGAATACAAGTAAAAGAGCTAAGGACCAAGCCTTAATAGAAAACTTCCAAATGTACCACTCAGCAAGGGGAGGATGGGCCCCCACAGGAGACTGGGCAACAGCATTCAATGTCTGGAGCTTCTCCTTGGGATACATAAGGCAATGTGTTGTCTTAGAAGCTAGCAGAAGAGACTGTTTTGCAAGAATGAGAGCAGTTTAGTATCATATAACACTGAGAAATTGTGCAAAATGAGGATGGGGAATATTTATAGGATTTGAATACATAGAGGTCATCTGAGACCTTAGTCAAAGCTGTTGGGTGGAGTGTGGCAGCAGTTGGAATGTGATGAAGAGAGTTTAAAAGGTGAGGAGATCCAGACCTGGACAACCCACCCATCCTTAGCTTGGTTCCTTGACATCTCTACCACTATAATAATATAATCTAAGCATCTTGCTCTCTGCCCATGACCTCTGCAACATTATTTACTCTCCTTTCTCCCAAGCCTTCAGCTTGTTCCTTTATTTTGGTTATCTCCCCAGCAGATGTTATAGTCCATATTTTTGAATGATGGACTTTGCTCTAACATCCTTTTCCACTTTGTCTTATCTGAATACCTGTATCATGTAGCTCAGGATCAAGTCTCCAGCCTGCCCCTAAGAACTGGGGGATATAATGGAGATTAGTTCCACTGTAACTTCATCAACATCTTCAAATGGCTCAATCCTCAACACTGCTAAGAGACCTGCTAGTTTTCTCAGGTAAACTTACACTCAATGACTTCTTCCATCTCCTTGATCATTACCACCTGCCCCCTTTCCAACATACTCTCACAAATCACTTTCTACAAAATGACCTAGCATCATAATTTACTGAAGAGAAAGAAAGAAAAGAAGCATAGATGGGAATTTCCTCCTCTCTGCTGCCCTGCCTCTATCTTGCATTAAAGCAGAGGAGCTGTCCTTCCTCCTGTGTAAGGCCAAGCTTTCTGCCAGGGTCAGGAAGCCTTCTCCTCCTTAGTGGATTCTCATCCATAAGTTATCCCTGCTACTTCTCTACTGGATATCTATCTCCATTCCCTGGCCTGCTTCCTTGCTTGAGCCTCTGGTGGCACTTGTTGCTCCTTGCATCCCTGGGCTTTGACTGTGGGCCCCTCACTTGGGCCGCTTCATTGCTCCCCTTGGCTTCCCTGCACCTCAGAATCCTAGTGCCACCCAAATTCCCTGGCCCCGCCCTTCCCTGCTCTTTCCTGGCATGGGCCCTCTTCTAGGTTCCTAGTCTGGGCTCCTTGCTGGGGTTCTGGCCCTCACCCCACCCACACCCATCCTCCGGCCCTTTACACTGTACCCTCCTTCGGCCCTCCTGTCCTTCCTGTCCCTGCTGGGCCCTTTTTCCTGATTCTTTTCCAGGATGCTCACCTGGGCCTGGGGACTGGACCTGGCCTCTTGGATCTGTGGGCTCCTTTTGGAAAATCATAGCCGTACCCCTTGCCTGGGCCCTTTGTCCTCCCTCAATCTGGGCCCTGCTTCTCAACCCTGACACCCAGCAGTGGACCTGGACCTTGAGACTTCCTTCCCCTGAACTACCCACTCCCCTTTCTCCTCTCCCTCCCCTCCTCAGCCCCCCTGTTCAGGCAGCCCACCCTGGCCCTCCCATTTGGCTCTCCATTCCTGGGCTTGGCTTCTTCTTTGAGCCCCCAGCCTCACTTCTCAAGGACCCTGTCCCTGTCCCTTGATTTCAGGCCCCCTTTTCCAGCCCCCTCCTGTGCCTCCCCTCTGTTCCCCTTGTTCTGTGGCATCATGGCACTGCCTGGACCCTCCCTTCCCCCTGCTTCTCCAATGGGTCCTGGGTCGCCACCGACCCCCCTCCACTTCCAGACCCAAGGTATCCTCTCATAGTGCCCTCCTTTGGCCCTCTTTTGGTCCCAGGCCCTCTCTGAGGATCTTCTCACCTGGGGCAGAGGAGTGGAATTGGCTGGCCTCTGTGCCTGGAATGCTTCCTATGGAAAACACAGCCCTGCCCCTCTCCTGGGCCCCCTTTGCCGCCCAAACCTTGACACCTGGCAGTGGATGTGGGCCTTGCTCTGACCTTGCACCTCACGATCCCCTCTCTTCCCTCCCCTGCCCTCTCGCCTTGCATGCTGCCCCTACCCCAACCCAGCCCTCCCTAACCCTGACCCTTCATGCTCCAATCCCAGGGCCTGGCTCCTCACCTGAGTCCCTGACCTTGTTCCTCCTGTTGCGTGGCTTCACGTGGCATTGCTTCCTGTTGGGTCTGACCTGGGGGCCCTTCTTGGGTCTCTTAGCGTGCTCCCCTGGGTGCTCCTTTCACCACCCTCTGTCTCTTCATCCTTGCTCAGCCCTTCCTCACCTTCTCCAGCGTGCATTCGCTTAGTGCAATCGTGCTCGCCTTCTGCTCCTTGGGTCCCTCATCCTGAGTCAGTATGGTGGGTCCCTTGCCTGGGCTCCTGGCTTGGGTCCTGGATCTCGGCCCTCTCCACACCCACAACGACCCTCCCTTTGCCTTCCTCCTGGCCCCCTTCCCTTGCCCAGCCCCCATTGCCCAGTACCTGGCCCTGGATTCTCATCTGAGCCAGAGCGCCTTATGGGAAATAGAGCCCTGCCCCTTGCCTGGGCCCCTTGCTCTCCCTGGGTCCTTGGTCCTGCACCCAGAACCCTGACACCTGGCAGTGGCCCTTGGATCCAGTCTACCTCCCCCTTGCTTGATCCCCTGCCCTTCCTCCCCAGCCCTGTTCACTGTCCTGAGCCCCCTGCCCCAGCCCTGGCCCTTGCCCTCTCCATTCTCTGGCCTGCCTCCTCCCTTGAGCCTCTGGTGGCCCTTCTTGCTCCATGTGTCCCTTGGCTTTGACTGAAGGCCCCTCCCTTGGGTTGCTTCCCTGACCCCCTTGGCTTCCCTGCACCACAGTACCCTAGTACTGCCCGCCTGCCTGGCCCCACCCTTCTCTGCTCTCCTACACATGGGCCCTCCTCTAGGTCCCTAGTCAGGGTTCCTTGCTGGGGTCCTGGCCCCTACCCACCCACATTCGTCCTCAGGCTCTTCAAGCTGTGCCCTCCTTTGGCCTTCCTGTCATCCCTGTCCCTACCAGAGCCCTTTTCCTGATTCCTTTCCCAGGATGCTTACTCAGGCCAGGGGACTGAACCTGGCCTCTTTGGGAAATCTTAGCCCTACCCCTTGCCTGGGCCCTTTGGCCTCCCTCAGCCCGGGGCCTGCTCCCCAACCCTTACACCTGGCAGTAGACCTGGGCTTTGAGACTTCCTTCCCCTGCGCCACTCGCTCCCCTTTCTTTTTTCCCTCCCCTCACCAGCCCTGTTCCTATTCAGGCAGCCCTCCCTGGCCCTCACACTTGACTCTCCATTCCTGGGCCTGGCTTCTTGCTTGAGCTTCGGGTTGCCCTTCTCAAGGACCCTGTCCCTGTCCCTTGATTTCATGCCCCATTTTGGGGGCCCCTCCTGTGCCTTCCCTCTGTTCCCTTTGTGCTGTGGTATCCTGGCATTGTCAGGACCTTCCCCTCCTCATGCTTCTCCCTAGCCTAGGTGCCTCCAATGGATCCTGGGTCCCCCCACTTCCAGACGCAAGTGCCCTCCTTTGGCCCTCCTTTGGCCCTCCTTTGGTCTTGGTTTCTCTCTGAGGATCTACTCACCTGGGGCAGAAGAGTGGAATTGGCTGGCCTCTGTGCCCTGAAGGCTCCCTATGGAAAACACGGCCTTGCCCCTCACCTAGGCTCCCTTCGCCGCCCAAACCTTGACACCTGGCAGTGGACATGGGACTTGTGCTGACCTTGTCCTGCATGATCCCCTCCCTTCCCTCCCCTGTCCTCTTGCCTTGCATGATGCTGCCCCTACCATAACCCAGCCCTCCGTAACCCTAACCCTTCATGCTCTGGTCCCAGGACCTGGCTCCTTGCCTGAGCCCCTGACCACGTACCTCGTGTTGTGTGGCATCGCATGGCATGGCTTCCTGACGGGTCTGACCTGAGGGCCCCTTCTTGGGTCCCTTATTGCGCTTCCCTGGGTGCCCCTTGCTCTACCAGCTGTCTCATCATCCTCAGACAGCCCCTTCCTCCCATTCCCCATTGCCAATTCCCCTAGCACAGGTGTATACCCCTCCTTCTCCTCGGGTCCTTCATCCTGGGTCTGTCATGTCGGTTCCTTGACTGGGCTCCTTGCTTGCGTCCTGGCTCTCCCCCCTCTCCACACCCAATGTGACCCCTTGCCGAGCCCTCCTGTCATCCTCTTCCTGGCCCCCATCCCTTGCTAGGTCTGCTTGGCCAAGTCCCTGACCCTCGATTCTCATTTGGGCTAGGGCGCCACATGGGAAACAAAGCCCTGTCCCTCCCCTGGGCCCCTAGCTCTCCCTGGGCCCTTGGTCCTGCACCCAGAACCCTGAGACCTGGCAGTGGCCCTAGAATTCGAGCCTGCCCCACCCCCCGCTGGATCCCCTGCCTTAACTCCAGAGTCCTGTCCACTGTCCTGAGCCTCCTGCCCCAGCCCCGGCCCTTGGCTCTCCATTCCCTGGCCTGCCTCTGTGCTTGAGCCTCTGGTGGCCCTTCTTGTTCCATGTGTACCTGGGCTTTGTCTGCAGGCCCCTTGCTGGGGCCGATTCCCTGCTCCCCTTGGCTTCCCTGTACTGCAGTACCCTAGTGCTGCCCCGCCTTCCCGGTCCTGCCCTTCCCTGCTCTCCCCTGGCATGGGCCCTCTTCTAGGTCCCTAACCTAGGCTCCTTTTTGGGGTCCTGGTCCCCATCCCACCCATACCTGTCCTCAGGTCCTTCAGGCTGTGCCCTCCTTCGGCCCTCCTGTCCTCCCTGTCCCTTCCAGGCCTCTCTTCCAGATCCCTTCCCAGGATACTCACCTGGGCCAGGGGACTGGACCTGGCCTCTTGGCTTTGTGGGCTTTCTTTGGGAAAACCTAGCTCTGCTCCTGGCCTTGGCTTTTGGCCTCCCTTAGCCCAGGTCCTGTTCCCAAACCCTGACGCCCAGCAGTGGACCTGGATCTTGAGCCTTCCTCCCCCTGTGCCACCCGCTCCACTTTCTCCCCTCCCTCCCCTCCCCAGACTTGTCAGTTTTCATGCACCCCGGCCCAGTCCCTGGCACCTTGCTCTCCATTCCTGGGCCTGGCTCCTTGCTGGAGCCCCTGGCTGCCCTTCTCGAGGACCCCATCCCTGTCCCTTGATGTCAGGCCCCTTTTTCCAGGCCCCTTCTGTGCCTCCCATCTGTTCCCCTTGTGCTGTGATATCCTAGCACTGCCGGGACCCTCCAGTCCCCCTGCTTCTCTGTAGCTCTGGGCTCCTCGAATAGGTCCTGACTTCCCACAGACACCCCGCCACCTAGCAGGCCAGGTATCCCCTCACAGCGCCCTCTTTTGGCCCTCCTTTGGTCCAGGTCCATCTCTGAGGTTCTACTCACCTGGAGCAGAGGAGTGGAATTGACTGGCCTCTGTGCCCTGAATACTTCCTATGGGAACTCGGTCAGGGGCTAAGGTGAGTGCCCAAGCCCTGGAAACTGGAGCATGAAGGATCAGGTTTAGGGATGGGATGGTTGGGGTAGGGGCAGCATGCAAGGTTAGAGTCAGGGGATGAAAGGGAGGGGATTGAGCAGGTCAAGGTCAGCCCTAGACTCAAGTCCACTGCCAGGTGTCAAGGTTCCAGCTGCGAAGGGGGCCCAGGTGTGGGGCAGGGCTGTGTTTTCTACTTAGGCCAGCCAATTCCACTCCTCTGCCCCAGGTGAGTAGATCCTCAGAGAGAGACTGGGACCAAAGGAAGGCATTGTAGGGGATCCCATCCTTCAGGATTTGGGAGGTGTCGGGGGAGCCAGGACCCATTAGAGGAGCCTAGGCCAGGGAGAAGCAGGGGGAGGGGAGGGTCCAGGCAGTTCCAGGATACCACAGCACAAGGGGAACAAAGGGGAAGCACAGGAGGGGGCTCGAAAATGGACCATGAAATCACAGGACAGGGACAGGGTCCTCAAGAAGGATGCTCAGAGGCTGCAGCAAGGAACCAGGCCCAGGAATGGAGAGCCAAGTGCCTTGGCCCTGGCCAGAGCTGCATGAAAAGGGTCAGGGCTGGGAAGGAGAGAGAGGGAAGAAAGGGGAGTGGGTGGCACAGGGAAAAGAAGGGTAAAGGCCCAGGTCCACTGACGGGTGTCAGGGTTGAGGAGCAGGGCCCTGGGTGACGAACGCCAAAGGACCCAGAGAAGGGGCAGGGCTACATTTTGAAAAAGGGAGACTGAAGTGACAAAAGGCCAAGTCCAGTCCCTTGGCTATGGTGAGCATCCTGGGAAAGGGATCAGGAAAAGGGGCCTGGCATGGACAGGTGTGACATGAGGGCTGAAGAAGTCACAGTGTGAAGGGCCGAGGACTTGTGTTGGTGGAGTGGGGGCCAGGATCCCAGAAAGGAGCCAAGGCTAGGGACCTAGAGGAGGGCCCAGGCCATGGAATAGCAGGGAAGGGGGGCCCAGGTAGTAGGGCGGCACTAGGGTTCTGCAGTGCAGGGAAGCCATGGGGAGCAGGGAAGTGGTGCAAGTGAGGGGTCCACATTCAAACCCAGTGAAGCATCGAGAAGGAAGGGACACCAGAAGCTCAAGTAAGGAGCCAGGCCAGAGAATGGAGAGCCAAGGTACAGGGCTGGGGCAGGGGGCTCAGGACAGTGGACAGGGCTGGGGAGGAGAGGGAGCGGATGCAGTAGGGGAGAGGCAGGCTCGAGTGCCAGCACCATTGCCAGGTGTCAGGGTTCAAGTGCAGGACCTAGGGCCCAGGGAGAGCAAGGGAACCAGGCGAGGGCCTGGGCTCTGTTTCTCATAAGGTGCTCTGGCCCAGATGAGATTCAAGGTTCAGAGACCTGGCCAAGGCAAAGGAGAAGGGCCAGGATGAGGGCGACAGGAGGGCATGGCACCGAGTTGCGTTGGGTGTGGAGAAGGGCAAGAGCCAGGACCCAAGGCAGGGACCCAGGCAAGGGATGGACCTGACCAATAGTGGATTAGAGACACAAGCAGGAGGAGGCCCATGCTCCATGGGAAAGCAAGAGAGGAAGGAGATGAAGGGGCAGTGCTAGGATAGGAGACACAGGCAGAGCAAAGGGCAAGGAGGGGAGTGTGCTAGGGGGCCCAATCAAGGGGCCCCCAGGTCAGACTAACACCAAGAGATGCCACGTGAAGCCACGCAACAGAAGGAACGTGGTCAGGGTCTGAGGTGAGCAGCCAGGCCTGGGAACAGGAGCATGAACGGTCAGGGTTAGGGAGGGCTAGGTTGGGGTAGGGGGAGCATGCAATGCTAGAGGGTAGGGGAAGGAAGGGAGGGTATCGCACAGGGCAAGGTTGGCTCTAGGCCCAATTTCACTGCCAGGTGTCAGGGTTCCAGTGGCCAAGGGGGCCCAGGAGTGGGACAGGGTTGTATCTCCCATAGGGAGTCTTCAGGATGCAGAAGCCAGCCAATTCCAGTCCTCTGCCCCAAGTGAGTAGATTCTCAGAGAGAGACCAGACCAAAGGAGGGCCAAAGGAGGGCACTGTGAATGGATGTTTTGCTTCTGGAATTGGGGAGTTGTCATGGGGAGTCAGGACTCATTAGAGAACCCAGGCTAGAGAGAAGCAGGGGGAAGGGAGGGTCCCTAAAGTGCCAGGACAATACATTACAAGGGGAACTGAGGGGAGACACAGTGATGACTTGAAAATGGAGCCTGAAATCAAGAGACAGGGTAAAGTCCTCGAGAAGTATAGTCGGATGCTCCAGCAAGGAACCAGGCCCAGGAATGGAGAGCCAAGTGGCTTGGCACTGGCCAGGGTTGCACGAAAATGGACAGGGCTGGGAAGGGGAGGGAGGGGAGGTGATTGGGTGGCACAGGGATTGGAGGGCTCAAGGCCCAGGTCCACTGCTGGGTTTCAGAGTTGGGGAGCAGGGCCCAGGCTGAGGGAGGCCAAAGGGCCCAGACAAGCGGTAGGGCTACATTTTCCCAAAGGGAGGCTGCAGGGACAAAAAAACAGGTCCAGTTCCCTGGGCCTGGTGAGAATCCAGGAAAAAGGATCAGGAAAAGGGGACTGGCAGGGACAGGGACAACAGGAGGGCCAAAGAAAGGCACAGCGTGAAGGGCCGGAGGACCAGTGTTGGTGGGGAAGCAACCAGGACCCCAGAAAGAAACTCAGGCTAGGGACCTAGAGCAGGGTCCAGGCCAGGAGAGAGCAGGGAAAGGCAGGGCCAGGAAGGAGGACGGCACTAGGGTTCTGCAGTGCAGGGAAGCCAAGGGGAACAGGGAAGCAGCTCAAGCAAGGGGCCCACAGTCCAAGCCCAGGGACGCACAGAGCAAGAAGGGCCACCAGATGGTGAAGCGAAGAGCCAGGCCAGGGAATGGAGAGCTAAGGACCAAGGCTGGGGCAGGGGGCTCAGGACAGTGGACAGGGCTGGGGAGGGAAGGCTGTGGATCCAGTAGGGGGCAGGCTAGGCTCTAATCCTAGTGCCACTGCCAGGTGTCATGGTTCCGGGTGCAGGACAAAGGGCCCAGGGAGAGCAAGGGGCCCACCTGAGGGGCAGACCTCTGTTTCCCACTAGATGCCCTGGCTCAGATGAGAATCAAGGGCCAGGGACCAGGTCAAGGGGGCCTGGCAAGGGACAAGTTCTGGGAGGATGGTGATGGGAAGGCATGGCACAGGGTCGCAGTGGGTTTGGAGAGGGGAAAGAGCCAGGACCCAAGCAAGAATTCCAGGCAAGGGACCAGCCCACCCAAAAGAGGATTAGGAACCCAAGGAGTAGGAGGCCTGCTCTCCGGGGGAAATCTCTAGGGGAAGGAGAGGAAGGGGCGGTGCTAGGATGAGGAGATAGAGGGCAGCACAAAGGGCAAGGAGGGGAGTTCACTAGGGAGCCCAAGCAAGGGACCCCCCAGGTCAGACTCAACAACAAGAGACCCCACGGGAAGCCATGGGACACAAGGAAAGTGATCAGGGGCTCAGGTAAGCAGCCAGGCCTGGGGATTAGAGTGCGTAACATCAGGGTTAGAAGGGCTGGGTTGGGGTAGGGGCAGCAGGCAAGGCTAGAGGGCAGGGATGGAAGGGAGGGGATTGGGCAGGACAAGCTTGGCACTAGAGCTTCAGTGGGCAGAGGCCAGTCAATTCCACTCCTCTGCCCCAGATGTGTAGATCCTCAAAGAAGAACCTGGCCCAAAGGAGGGCCAAAGGAGGGCACTATGAGGGGACACCTTGTGCCAGATTGTGGGGGTCTGTGGGGATCCAAGACCCATTCTTGGAGCCCAGGCTAGGGAGAAGCAGTGGGAGGGGAGAGTCCGGGTAATGCCAGGATACCACAGTACTGTTGTAGGATCAAATGAGGCAAGGCACCAAACATAGCAGGAAACAGTTTTATTTGGCTGCAGCCAGGTTCAGAGGGCACAGCTTTTGCTGTAATCAATTAATCCCCTGAACCCCGATTTCAGGCAGTTTCAGAATTTTATACCCAGCATGTAAGGGGAGGGGTCAGAAGTTCACAGTCTGCAGAATTCAACATCCACATAAAAGCATCTTTTTCTTTCACTGTTTTGGGCAAGTTAACTCTTCAAGGACAACTTCTGAGAAGGGGAGAGCTTCTTTTCCCCATTTTCCTCTTCCTGCCAGTTGTTGCCATGGAGCCCAATTGGTAACATATCTTAAAAATGTAGGCATCTCTGTGAAGCCCAGCTCAAGGCCAATGGCCTTGTTTACACATTTCTACAAACTACTATACTGGATATGTTTGTGAAAAACTAGCAAGGGGGTGCCTAGCACCTGGAATGCTGGTATCTTCTCAGCCAGTGGCCAAGTAAAATAAGGCAACACGATAATAGGATGTTTATCTACATTGAACTCTTTTGCAGAGACTCTTTTGTGGACAGTCCTAAAATCAGCCATGGTGAAGATTTCTGGAGAAGCCCAGTTCAGACTTTTCTGTGGAGAAAGGGGGTGCCACTTCAATTCCCCCTTTAATCATGCTCCCCATAATTTATTCCTTTAAATTTAAGAGCATCATTACCATTATATTGGCTTAAAGCTTTATATAATGTCAAAACCTTAGTTGTTGTCATCCTTTTAACAGCAGCTTCTATAGTGGACCCATGAGTTTTAATGCACAGTGGAGCCAAATATGAGAGCAATAAACTGGTTAACTGCAGAACTCACTATACCAATTAAGCTTTTATATCTACCAAGAGTTGACAACCATCTCCCAAGAGCGTGTTTGGGACCCAAAGTTTAATACCCTTCTAGGTATGAACTAGTACATGTGCTAATTCTCTTGTGTTGTTGGTGATATTCTTAATTATTTGTCTATTATCATCCATTTGGATGCAACAGTCTGAGCTGTTGAACTCTCCACATATTTCTCTTTCTTCAGCCAGTAGGTAATCTAATGCCAAGTGGTTTTGATAGTTAGCCATTCGCATTGGGTCTGTTGTGTGGCTGGGAGGTCAAAGGCTGTGGCAGTCTGATTAATAATAATTTCTAGTATAGCTTGGAAGAGAATAATTCTGTTTAACATGTAAACAGGAGTTCTATAATTCCAACTGCCATTTTGTGCCAGGGTAGCAGGACCATAAGTGGCAATAATCTTCTGGGGTGGCCAGTTATCTTCAGCCCAAGATTGGTGACCTCGTAAATCAAGTTTCTTCCCAATGGACCTCTTTTGTCTTTCCAAACAGTCATCCATCTATTGAATTCCTCTGGAAGGACAGGTCCTAAATATATGTTTTACCACTCTTGGTTATAGTGGATTGTCTTGACATATGGTTCACTTGATCTCCATGGTTGGAATAGGAGTAGAACAGAACCCCTTAAGGTTATCAAAGGAAACCAAACTAAATAATAGACTAATGTTTTCGTTAGCATAGGTTAAAAAGCATAAATTAACAAAGCCAAACTAATAACACAAAACAAATCCTAGAAAATTTATATAAGCAAGATAAAAAGAATAAATTATTTTTTTTTACCCAGTGTCAAGTCAGTAGGAGTTACTGTTATCAAACCAGTAGCAAAAACCAGAGAATTATATATATATATATATATATATATATATATATATATATATATATATATATATATATATATATGTAAGGCGTGGCAATGCATTATAGTATAACAACTATCTTAGAGGTTGAAAGAATTCATTGGTCCTGGTGGAAAGTTTATCTTTCACTGTGCATCGATCAGTCATTCCCTGCCTTGTGGCTGAAGCGGGGCCTTAGTGTCCTCAAGCTTTGGCCGTGCATACACCAGTCAGCTTCCAGAGTGACTGGAGCAGGAACGTTGTCCTTCTGACCCTCAGGTTTCTCAGGTGCTCCTTTTTTTCCCTAGACAGTCAGCTTCAAGGGTGTAGCTGCATCTGGAGTGCTCACCCAGTCTGCAGCTGCAGGCTTGAGTCTGGTGTAGTCAATCCAGGGACCTATGTCTACAAACTTGACTGCAATTGGGGTGGATAAAATAACAGGAAAAGGGCCCTTCCAAAGAAGTGTAGGTGTTTGAATATTCCATTCTTTGACCCAGAATCAATCTCTAGGCTTGAAGGAGTGTGCACCTGTGGTCAAACTTAGTGGCAATCTTTCTCTAACCCTTTGGTTGAAAACCTGTAAAGTTTTCCCTAAGGTCTGAAGCTGTTATCTCAGGGTGACTTCTCCTATTTCCCTAAAGTCTCCCAATGGTCCCCTAATAAGAGGGGGGCCTCAAGAACATTATCTTATAAGGAGAGGATCCAGTACTCCTAGGGTAAGTGGATCTAATCCTCAACAGTGTAATAGGGAGAAGTTCATCACAATGTAAGTGAGTCTCCTGACACAGCTTACCCAATTGAGACTTAAAGTCCTGTTCATCCTTTGAACTTTACCAGAACTCTGCAGCCAATAGGCAGTATATAACTTCCATCTGATGTTTAAACTCTTGGTCAGTAATCATATCACCTCTGCCCAAAAGCTGGCCCATTGTCTGAGCCAATAGTTATTGGGATACCAACTCTGGGAATCATTTCCCAGAGAAGCATCCTGGTTATCTCCCTAGCCTTTTCAGGGTGGGTGGGAAAGACTTCCTTCCACCCAGTCAGAGTAGGAACACACAAAAACCCAAGTTACTTATAGCCCCCTGAGCATGGTAGTTCAGTGAAGTCTACTTGGAAGTAAACTTTCAAAAGGTGCTCCTCCTATAGTTTGGATTCCTGGTGGGAGCTCTGGCCCCTGACAAGGATTGTTGTGAGCACAAACCTCACATTGTTTTCAGATAATCCAGGTGATGTTTGTGAGCCAGGGGACATAGAAATGTTGACTCAGAACTGTCTTAAGTGCTGTATGTATGATGTGTTCTCCTGTGGAACTGTTTGATAAAGGCTGGGGCTAGAATCTCTGGGATGGTTATACCAGCCATCAGAAAATCTCCATCATCCTCCTGGGAGAAAATTTTCTTTTTCAGTCGTAAACCATTGACTTTCATGTTGGGAGTACATTGGCTCCCATTCTGTTAAATAGTCAGCCAGGCAGAAGGGCAGCATTTAAACTGGGGACTGGATTTTCTTCTCATTTCTTGCAGACAGCTAACCTGGCCTCTCTGTCAGCTCTCAAGTTGTCCTGAGAAACCACAGTATTTCCCTTTCGATCACCTTGGCAATATATAATCACAACCTTTCTGGGAGCCCACAGTGCATCCAAAAGTTTAAGAATTTCTTGCCCATACATCATGCCTTTTTTTTTTCTCCTGAGTTAATTAGCCCCTTTTCCTTACATAAGGCCCTATGTACATGATGGGGAGCGAACGCATATTTTGAATCTATGTAAATATCCACACAGACTCCTGCTGTCAACTGAGGTGCTTGAGTCAAAGCAATAAGTTTTGCTTTGTGTGCTGAAGTTTCCTGAGGCAGAGGTTCTGCCTCAACAGTGGAGTCCAGAGTGACCACTGCATATCCAGCAAAACATACCCCATCTTTTATAAAACTGCTTCCATCTATGAAGTACTCCACATCAGGGTCCCTGAAGGGTGGTCTGCCAGGTGTGGTCTGCTGGAGAACATTTCATCCATAACTTCAATACTGTTGTGATCAGATTGTCCAGGTCCAATGGGCAGCAAGGTTTCTGGGTTTAGAGTCTGGATGACTTCAATATGGATACATGGGTTTTCACATAATATGCCCTGGTATTGACCATTAGTTAACCAATATTGTCCTTTGTACTCAAACAATGTCAAAACTGAATGAGAAACCCTGAAAATCATTTTTTGTCCCATAGCCAAGTTATCAGCTTCCAACACCAGAAGATCTGTGGCTGCAAGGGCCCATAAACAAAGTAGCCAGCCTGGGGCTACAGAGACCAGCTATTTGGACAGATGTCCATGTCAAGACTCCTACAGCCATTCTAGACTGTTCATGGACATACAGAAAGTAAAGCTTTGTGAGGTCAGGGAGCCCCAGTCCAGATGCACTGGGAGTGCTTATTTAATGTCCTCAAAGGCCTTTTGCTTAGTTGTCCCCCATATTAGAGGATCCCATTCTCCCCACTTTGGGGCTTCATAGAGGGGTTTGCCATAACTGAAAGTTGGGATTCATATATGGCTCAATCTGGTAGCCCCCAAGAATTCTCTAGTGTGATGGCAGATTGAAGGGAATAGAATTGGGCAGATTTCCTGTGTCTTTTGAGGCCTAGTGGCTATTGTCTATTCTGTTGCTGAGTCAGATGGTAACCAAAGTATTTGACCTTTTTCTTGATAGATATGGGCTTTTAAGTCAGAGTCCAGTGCTGACCCAAGGATGGTGTACTCAAGCCCCTGGGAGGAACTGCCATTTAGGTCCTCTGGCACTTTAAGATGCAGGAAATTTTTTGTTATCTCCTGGTGCAGGATCTTGGCTGCTGTGATTCTCCAACTCTCAAATCTAATGTAAATCTTAGCAGTGATTGATGACCTGGGACACCATTTGTATAAAAGGCACCTCTGTCAACCTCGCCATGGGCCATCTGCCAAGGCTGGAGGGCAGGTTCCATGCAGGTCCTGGTGTGGCAGCCCACATTGTGCTCACTTAGGTGTTGCTCTTTGTGTGAGGGGCTTTCTCCTCTTGTCAGGTGGGAGCCTGCTCTAATTGTATATAGTAGCTGTCCTGCTTGTGCTTTTGTTCACTATGCCTGGGTGCATGGGGCTCTATGTCCCTTTCTGTTGGTGGCTCAGAGCGCTTGGCTTGGAGCCAGGGTGGCATGTCCTTTTGGAGTGTGCACCCTATGGCCCACTATCGGGTATTAACATGAATATATTTCTGGTTCATTTGGGGGCTTGCAGCACCTGAGCCCTCCTGAGGCTCTGGGTCCCATGCATCAGATACAGTTGTGTGTGTCTATTGGACCTCTGCTATATTCGTCAATCAACAACTTCCAAGCAAGTGGGAAGAAATTGAAAGGAGGGGTTGAGGCCAAAGGCTGGGAGAAAACATTCATTCCTTCTCTGTTCAAGGCTTAGTATTTGAGCATGGCAGTGGGTGCTTGCCTGCCTGGGCCACTGGAGCCTTCCTCTTTTGTCTGGGCACGCTTTTTTTTCCTGATAAACATTTGGACCATTGGCTTTGTTCTAGTGAGACCCCTCCTTTGAGTGAACTCTGGGTTTGTGGTGAGGGCAGCTGTAAGGAGATCCATCCTCCTCTTTATCTTTTTGGTCTGCCTGTCTTTGAGCCTCTGGGTGTCGATTGATGAAAACTGTTGTGGCCATCTTCATCAGCTATCTGGCGCACTTCTCAGTAAAGCCCTCTAGGTTTGTAATTTTTGGCAAATGTCTCTCTGAGCCTGTTCCCCAAAGGCTGCATTGGTCATCTGTTGCTTGAGCCTCTGCATCTCTTCACTGACAAACTTGCATTGTGGCAGCTATGCTTGTATGGTGCCCCTCCCCTCCTAGGCACCTCTGGGCATAGAGAGGGGCAGCAGTGGCATTGGCCTGGACACTCAGCTCTGAGTTAGTTGGATACATCTCTTTTGATCATTACTGCCAGTTTCATAAGGCAGAGGGGCCTTAGGCAGATGTGGGGCCCAGAGAAATGTTTAGGGCTATCAAAGTTGCAAGAGGGGAGATGCTGGAGCAGCGAGAGGTTTTTCTTGCCTCTGTTTGTCTGCAGATGCAACTCTGGCTTAGGCTAGGTCTTAGGGCTGGCTCTGATTCCTTCTAACTCTTGGGCACACTTTCTTTTTTTGCTCTTAGACTTCCTATGAGGGCTTTTTGATATCTTTTTATTTTTAGCTCTTCTTCTTGGTTAGGGCCCAATCCTAGGTCTGGATAATGGGCTGCATCAGATGAGTCATGGTCCAGGGTTTCTCTATGTAGGAGGGAGTATGATTTTTCTAGCTTATGAGTGCTATGGTAATGAAAGGCTGGCACACAAAAGTGCCTTATCTCCCTCAGATGTTTCCCTCTGGTCATTATGGGCAGGTCCTTGAGTCCCTTGCAGGGGCATCTGGAGTGCTCTAATCTGGGTTGTGGCTCTGGTCTTGAGACAAATCCCACCTTAATCTTGGGAGGTAAAAGAGTCCTTGGTTCTAGGAAGCCTTTGGCTCTGAGGACATGACAGAGGAAGGAATAGCCAGTATTGGGGGCCATTATTTGTTGCCTCTGAGGATGAGGGGCTGAGGGGACAGTTTGCTGACCCAGTGGTCTTGGCAAAGTTGGGTATAGTGGCACATAAGGTGGTGGATCCTCTTCTGGCTCATGGGGAAAACTGTTTCCCTTCCTGTTTTTCCTCCATCAGGTTTTCTGGTTAGCTGCTTTCCGCTGGGTCTTAGAGACCACTAAGCTCCTGGATAACATCAGCTTGGACTGTCCATCTAGACAGGCTCTCAACCAAGGGAGCTGTTTCTGTACTTGTCTTGACAGCAATCAATGTAAAAGAAATGGTTCAGGGACTCCAACAATAATCAAAAGGACCTCAGAAATGACTCTCTCATCTAAAGATCCTTCTGGTGGCCAGCCCACATCTTGTGTGGGCCATTCTAATTCAGAGAGTATGCCACCTTTGTGGAGTGAGTTTCACCCCACAGTTACCAGGAAAACCTTCCTAAAGATTTGTAACAAACATTTCAGAAGGCTCAGTTTCCTTTGTGTGCCTCCCATGTTCCACTCTACATTGGTGTCACACATTTAAGACAAGACTTGCTTCATCTGTCTCTGGCTGTTCCCCTCGTGGGGACTTAGGGCCCTCTTAGCCTTGCGGGTCCACATCAACCCCCAACCTGGAGCTTTCACCTACACATTGTTTGGGGAAATTCCACCATACACTGTATGAGGTGCCATGGAACTGCGGATCAGGACTCCACACTCGCTTTGGCCCTCGGGTTGGGTAGGAACCCTTCCATTTTCCCTCTCATTCACATACTTTCACACACTTTTCCACAGATATGGTCAGAAAAAAAAATTCTATACTGCCCAAATTCCAACAATTCCAAACCAAACAAAAAGGGCGTCATGGTTTCCCCTCTACTTGCTGACCCCGAACACAGACTACTTGGGTGACTCCCCCGGTCTGTTTCAGCTCCAACCACTTTGGAGGATACTCAGGACCCAACAGAGGTTGATCAAACCTCTCTTCTACCCTCTTAGGCCTCAAAGGGGAAGTCAGGTGGGCTTAAAAAACAAATGGACCCGGGTCCTACCTGTTCAGTTGGGCAGTGCTCCAAAATTCTGGTTCCTGTTGCCTTTGGGTCCCTTTGTGCTCCAGGGTGGCAGCCCCAGGGCACTGGATGAGTGGATCCTCCTTTAGGCCAAGAGTGGCCTGGGTGCACCAAGGGGAATGCTGTCCCCCACTGCCCCAGGGAAGCCGGTCCCCAGAGACAAGAGAGGCAGAATAGTCTTCCCTACCTCCTCTGTCCCATCTGGGTCACCACAAATGTTGTAGGGACAAATGAGGCAAGGCACCAAACATAGCAGGAAACAGTTTTATTTGGCTGCAGCCAGGCTCAGATGGCACATCTTTTATTGTAATCAATCAATCCCATGAACCCCAAGTTCAGATAGTTTCAGAATTTTATACCCAGCATGTAAGGACAGGGGCTCAGAAGTCCACAATCTGCAGAAGTTCACATAAAAGCAGCTTTTTCTTTCACTGTTTTGGGCAAGTTAACTCTTCAAGGACAACTCCTCAGAAGGAGAGAGCTTCTTTTCCCCATTTTTCCTCTCCCTGCTAGTTGTTACCATGGAGCCCAGTTGGTAACTTATCTTAAAAATGTAGACATCTCTGTGAAGCCCAGCTCAAGGCCAGCGGCCTTGTTTTCCATTTCTAAAACTACTATACAGGATATGTTTATGAAAAACTAGTTAGGGGCTGCCCAGCACCTGGAGTGCTGAAATCTTGTTGGTCAGTTGCCAAGTAAAAGAGAGCAACAGGAAAATAGGAAGTTTATCTACATTGAACTCTTTTGCAGAGACCTTTTTTCTTACAGTCCTAAAATCAGCCATGGTGAAGAATTCTGGAGAAGCCCAGTTAAGACTTTTCTGTGGAGAAAGGGGGTGACACTTCAATACAAGGAGAACAGAGGGAAGGCACAGGAGGGGGCCCAATAACGGGGCTTGAAATCAAGGGAAAGGGACAGGGTCCTGGAGAACTGTGGCCTCAAGCAAGCAGCCAGGCCCAGGAATGGAGAGTCAAGTGCGTTGGCCCAGGCAGGGGTCCCATGAAAAAAGACAGGGCTAGGGAGGGGAGAAAGAGGAGCAGTTTGCACAGAGAAAGGAGGGCTCAAGGCACCGGTCCAGGTCCACTGATGGGTGTCAGGGTTGGGGACCAACCTGGGTCTGGGCTGAGGGAGGCCAAAGGGTCCAGAAATAGGGAAAGGGCTACATTTTCCCAAAGAGAGCCTGCAGGTCCAAAGGCCAGGTCCAGTCCCCTGGCCCTGGTGAGCATCAGGAAAAGGGGTGCTGGAGGGACTGTGACAACAGGAGGTCCCAAGGAGGGCACAACAGGAAGTGCTGGAGGATGCTTCTTGGTGGGGTGGGGGCCAAGAACCCAGCAAGAATACCAGGCTAGGGAACTCGGGGAGGGCCCTGTCCTGAAAGAGCAGGGAAGGGCGGGGCTCGGTACGCAGGCAGCACTATGTTTCTGACCTGCAGGGAAGCCAAGGGGAGCAGGCAAGCAGCTCAAACGAGGGGCCCCCCAGTAAGAGCCCAGGAAAGCACAGAGCAGGAAGGGCCACCAGAGGCTCAAGTGAGGAGACAGGCCAGGGAATGGAGAGACAAGTGCCAGGGCTGGGGTCAGGGTATCAGGACAGTGGACATGCCAGAGGAGGGAAGGCATGGGATACAGCAGTGGGGAGGCAGGCTCCAGGCCCAGGGCCATTGCCAGGTCTCAGGTATCTGGGAGCAGGACCAAGAGCCCAGGGAGAGCAAGAGACCCAGGCTAGGAACAGGGCTCTCTTTCCCATGAGGCACCCTGCCCAGACATGAATCAAGGGCCAGGGATCAGGCAAAGGGGGCCTGGCAAGGGATGGGGGCCAGGAGGAGGACAATGGGAGGGCACAATGGGGGGTTGCAGTGGGAGGGGAGAGGGGCAAGAGCCAGGACCCAAGCCAGGATCCCAGGCAAGGACTGATCTCACCAACAGAGCATTAGAAACCCAAGAAGCAGGAGGCCAGCACTCCAAGGGAAAGCATGAGTGGAAGGAGAGGAAAAGTTGGTGCTAGGATGTGGATACAGAGGGCAGCAAAAAGGGCACCCAGTGGAGTGCATTAAGGGGCACAAGCAAGGGACCCCAGATCATACCCAATGTGAAGTTACACCTCGCGATTCCTTGCAACATGAGGAATGTGGGCTGGGGCTCAGGCAAGCAGCCAGGCCCAGAAACTGGAGCACAAAATGTCAGGGTTAGGGAGGTTGGGGTAGGGGCAGCATGCAAGGCTAGATGGTAGGAGAGAAAAGGGAGATGATAGTGCAGGGCAAGGTCAGCAGAAGGCCCAAGTCTACTGCCAGGTATCAAGGTTTGGAAGGTGAAGGGGGCCCAGGCGAGAGGTAGACTTCAGGGCCCAGAGACCAGCCAATTCCACTCCTCTGCCCCAGGTGAATAGAACCTTACAGAGAGACAAGGACCAAAGGAGGGCCAATGGAGGGCACTGTGAGGGGATACCTTGTGTCCGGAATTGGGAGCAGGGTTGGCGGGGAGCCAGGACCCCTTCAAGGAGTCCAGGCTAGGAAGAGACAGGGGGAGGGGAGCGTCTGGGCAGTGCCAGGATACCACAGTACAGGGGAACAGAGGGGAGGCACAGAAGGGGCCATAAAAAATGGGTCTGAAATCATGGGATAGAAACATGATCCTCAAGAAGGGAAACAAGGGCTTCAAGCAAGGGATGAGGCCAAGGAATGGAGAGCCAAGTGGCAGGACCTAGGCCAGTGTTTCATGAAAATGGACAGGGCTGGGGAGGGGAGGGAGAATAGAAATGGGAACAAGTGGCACAGGGAGAGGAGGGCTCAAAGACCAGGTTCACTGCTGGGTGTCAGGGTTTGGGAGCAGGGCCCAGGCTAAGGGAGGCCAAAGGGCCCAGGCAAGGGGCAGGGCTACATTTTCCCAAAGGGAGCTCGAAGGCCCAAAGGCCAGGTCAAGTCTCAGGCCCTGGTATGCATCCTAGTAAAGGGATCAGGAAAATGGGCGTGGCACGGACAGGGACAACAGGAGGTCCAAAGGAGGGCACAGAGGAATAGGCCAGAAGATGTGTGTTGTTGGGTTGAGGGCCAGGACCCCAGCAAGGAGACCAGGCTAGGGACCTAGATGTAGTCCCATGCCAGGGCAGAGCAGGGAAGGGCAGGACCAGGCAGGCAGGCAGCACTAGGGTTCTGCAGGGAAGGGAAGCCAAGGGAAGCAGAAAATTGGCCCAAGCTTGGGGCGCAAAGTCAAAGTCCAGGGAAACATGGAGCAAGAAGGGGTACTGGAGACTCCAGAGAGGAGCCAGGACAGGGAATGAAGAGCTGAGGGCCAAGGCTGGGGCAGGGGACTCAGGACAGTATACAGGGCCAGGGAGGGAAGGCAGGGGATCCGAGAGGTGACAGGCTGGCTTGAGGCCCAGGGCCACTGACAAGTGTCCAAGTTCTGTGTTCAGGACCAAGAGCCAAAGGAGAGCAAGGGGCCAAGTGGAGGGGCAGGGCTCTGTTTCCATAAGGTGCCCTGGCCCAGATGAGAATCCAGGGCTATGGAACAGGCAAAGGGGGTCTGACAAGGGACAGGGCCCAGGAAGAAGGCAACTGGAGGGCATGGCACAGGGTCACGGTGGGTGCAGAGAGGGGCGAGAGCTAGGACCCAAACAAGGAGCCCAGGTAGGGGTCCCACTCAACCGACCAAAAATGAGGGACCCAATGTGCAGGAGGCTCTGGGTGCGCCCAGGTAAAACACAAGGGGATGGGGAGAAAGGGCGACATGAGAAGGAGGAGTCAGGTGGAAGCACAGGGCAAACCAAGAGGAGCCCGCCAGGGGGCTCAAAACAGAATGACACCAGGCAAAGCCACAGGACACCATGCCACCCACTCGGGAATGTGCTCAGGGGCTCAGGCGAAGGTTCAGGGTCAGGGAGGACTGGGTTGGGGTTGTAGCAGCATGGAAGGCCAGAGGGCAGGAGATTGAAGGGAGGGAATGGCATAGGGCATGGCTGGCTCAAAGCACACTTCCACTGCCAGGTGTCAGGGTTCTGGTGGTGAGGGGGATCAGACGAGGGGCAGGGCTGTGTTTCCATAGGAAGATTTCAGGATGTAGAGGCCATCCAATTCCACTCCTCTGCCCTGGGTGAGTAGATTCTCAGAGACTGATCAGAATCAAAGGAGGACAAAAGGAGGGGACTGTGAGAAAATACCTTTAGACCGATGTGGGCAGGGGGGTCGGTGGGGAGCAAGGACCCAATCAAGGAGCCCAGTCTAGGCAGAAGCTATGGAGGGTATGGTCCAGGCAGTGCCAGGACACCACACCACAGGAAAACAGAGGGGAGGCAAATCAGGGCCCCAAGTAAGGGGCCTGAAATCAAGGTACATTAGCAGGGTCCTCTAGAAGAGTGGCCAGGGGCTCAAACAAGGAGCCAGGCCCAGGAAAGGAGAGCCAAGTGCAAGGTCCAGGGCCAGGGGCACATGAATATGGACAGGGCTGGTGAGGGGAGGGAGATAAGGCAGGGAGCTGGTGGCACAAAGGAGGGAGGTTCAAGGACCAGGCCCACTTCAGGGTGTCAGTGTCAGGGAGCAGAGCCCGGGCTAAGGGAGGCCAAATGGCCTATGCAAGGGGAAGGGGTATGTTTTACAAAATAGAGCCTGCAGGGCCAAGAGGCAAGGTCCAGTCTCCTGGCATGGATGAGTATCCTGAGAAAGAGATCAGGAAAAGGGGCCTGGCAGGGACAGGGAGGACAGGAGGGCCAAAGGAGGGCACAGCTTGAAGGGCCAGAGGACGAGTGTGGATGGAATGTGGGCCAGAATACAAGTAAGGTGCCCAGGTTAGGGACCTAGAGGAGGGCTCAGGCCAGGGGACAGCAGGGAAGGGCAGGGCCTGTAAGGTGGGGCTGCACTAGGGTACTGCAGTACAGGGAAGCCAAGGGGAGCAGGGAAGCAGCCCTAGAGAGGGGCCTGCACACCAAGCCCAGGGAAACACTGAGAAAGAAGGCCCACCAGAGGCTCAAGTGAGGAGCCAGGCCATGGAATGGAAAGCCAAGGGCCAGAGCTGGGGCAGATGTCTCAGGTAAGTGGACAAGGGTGGGGAGGGAAGGCAGGGTATCCGGCAGAGGGGAGGCAGGCTCTAAGCCCAGGGCCACTGCCAGGTGTCAGGGTTCCTGGGGCATGATCAAAGGCCCAGGGAGCGCAAAGGGCCCAGGCCAGGGGCAGGGCTCTGTTTCCTATAATGTGCACTGGCACAGATGAGAATCCAGAGCCAGAGACTGGGCAAAGGTGGCTTGCAAGGAAAGGGGCCAGGAGGAGGGTGACGGGAGGGCTCAACTCGAGGTCACAGTGGGTGTGGAGAGGGGTGAGAGCTAGGTACCAAGCAAGGAGTCCAGGCAAGGGAACAACCGGACCCATGATGATGAGAGACCCAAGAAGCAGGAGACCGCACGAGGGGAAAGAAGGGAAGGGGAGGAAGGGCTTCGGGAGAACCAGGAGATAGAGGGAAGCTCAAGGGGCACCTAGGGGACAACGCTGGTGGGCCCAAGCAAAGGACCCCCAGGTGAGACCCAACAAGAAGAGAATCCATTCTACACCAAGGGACATAAGGAACACGATACAGTGCTCAGGCGAGAGCCCAGGCCTTGGTACCAGAGTGCAAATGTCAGGGTTAGGGAAGGCTGGGTTTGGGTAGGGGCAGCATGCAAGGCAAGAGGGCAGAGGAGAGAAGGGAGGGGATCTCTCAGGGCTGGGTTGGAGCAAGTTGCATATTAACTGCCAGGCATCAAGTTTCAGGAGGCAAAGGGGACACAGGCAAGTGGCAGGGCTGTGTTTCCCATAGGGAGCATTGCGGGCACAGAGGCCAGCCAATTCTGCTCCTCTGCCGCAGATGAGTAGATCCTCAGAGAGGGACCTAGACCAAAGGAGGGGCAAAAGTGGACACTGTGAGGGGATACTTTTGGTTCGGAGGTTGGGGTGGGGTTGGTGGGCAGCCAGGACCCATTTGAAGAGCCCAGGCTAGAAAGAAGGAGGGGGAGCAGAGGGTCCTGGCATTGCCAGGATACCATACCATAAGGGGCATAGAGGTGATTTACAGGAGGGGGCCAGTAAAAGGGGCCTTAGCCAAGGTAGAGGGGATTCACTCCTCAAGTCGGGAGGCCCCTCCTACCTGGGGGAGGCACTTATACAGCTGTAGTCAGGGTAGCAGGGTCTAGCCCCTCCAGGCAGGAGACCCCTTTCACCTGGGTGTCAGGGGGAGCTCTTATCCTGCTGCAGCCAGGGTAGAGGGGACTCGCCTGTCCAGGCAAGAGACCTCTCCCACTTGGGTGGGGGGAGGGCTCAGATACAGCTGCAGCTAAGGTAGCTGGGCTTGCCCCTTCAGGCGAGAGATCCCTTTCACCTGGTTTTCAGGGGGAGCTCCTATCCCATCGCAGCCAGGGTAGAGGGGACTCTCCCCTCAAAGCAAGAGATCCTTCCCACCTGGGTGTTGGGGGGAGCTCCTATACCACCACATCAGGGTCCAGGTGATTCTACCCTCCAGACAGGAGACTTTCTCACCTAGGTGTCAGGAGAGATCCTATACAGCAGCAGCCAGGGTAGAGGGGACTCGTTCCTCCAGGCCGGAGACCCCTTCCACCTGGGTGTAGCAAGGAGCTTGTATACCACCTTAGCCAGGGTAGAGGGTACTCACCCCTCTAGACGGGAGACCCCTCCCACCTGGGTGTCCAGGGGAACTTGTATACTGCCAAGGCCAGGGTAGCAGAGACTCGCCTCTCCAGGCAGGAGACCTCTCCCACCTGGGTGTCAGGGAAATGTAGTATACCACCACAGCCAGGGTAGAGGGGACTCGCCTGAGGCGGGAGACGCCTCCCATCTGGGTTTGGGGAGAAGCTCATATAACTCAACAGCCAAGATAGTGGGGACTCGCCCCTCCAGGTGAAGACCCCTCCCATCTGGTTGTCAGGGGAGCTCATATACCGCCACAGGCTGGGTAGAGGGGACTCACCAATCCAGGCGGGAGATCCTTGCCACCTGGATCTATGGGGGAGCTCCTCTACCGCCAAAGCCAGGGGAGAGGAGACTCTCCCCTCCAGGAGAGACACCCCTCCCACCTGGGTATCAGGGGAGAGCTCTTATACCGCCAAATCCAGGATAGAGGGGACTCTACCTTCCAGGCGAGAGACTCCTCCCACCCAGGTGTCAGGGAAGCTCCTATACACCAGCAGCCAGGATAGAGGTAACTCGCCCCTCCAGGCAGGAGACCCCTCCCCCCTGGGTGTCTGAGAGAGCTCCTATACCTCTGCAGTCAAGGTAGATTGGACTTGCCCCTCCAGGAGGATGACCTCTCCCACCTGGGTTTCTCGTGGAAGGGTGGTGGCTTGTGTACTGCAGCCAGGGTGGAAGTGACTCGCCCCTCCTGGCCAGAGACCCCTTCCACCTGATGTCTGATGGAGCTCCTATACCACCGCAGGCAGGGTAAAGGGGACTCTACCCTGCAGGCAGCTGACTGGGTGTCAGGGGAGCTCCTATACACCAGCAGCCAGGATAGAAGCGACTCGCCCCTCAAGGCAGGAGACCCCTCCCACCTGGGTGTCAGGAGGAGCTTGTATTCCACCTTAGCCAGGGTAGAGGGAACTCAGCCCTTCAGGCGGAAGACCCCTTCCATATGGGTGTCAGGGGAGGAGAGGCTCCTATACAACTGCAGCCATGGTAGCAGCGACTTGCCCTTCCAGACGGGAGACCCCTCCCTCCTGGGTGTAGGAGGGGGCTCTATTACCTCCCGCAGCCAGGGTAGAGGGGACTGGCCCCTGTGGGCGAGAGACTCCTCACACCTGTGTGTGGGAGGGAGCTCCTATACTGCTGCAGCCAGGATAGTGGGGATTCACCCCTCTAGAAAGGAGACACCTCACACCTGGGTGCATGGAGAACTTGTATACCACCTTAGCCAGCATAAAGGAGACACACCCCTCCAGGCGGGAGAGCCCTCCTACCTGGCTGTCTGTGGAAGCTCATATACCACTGCAGCCAGCACAGAGGGTACTTACCTACTTACCCCTCCTGGCGGGAGACCCCTCCCACCAGGGTGTCAGGTGGAGCTCCTATACTGCCACAGCCAGGATAGAGGGGACTCGCCCCTCCATGGGGAAGAACCCTCTCACCCTGGTGTCTGTGGGAGCTCTTACACTGCCTCAGCCAGGGTAGAGGAGACTCGCCCATGCAGGCGCGAGACCTCTCCCACCTGAGTATCCTGGGACTCTTATATGGCACCAGCCAAAGTAGAGGGGTCTCACCCCTCCAGGCAAGAGACCCCTCTCACCTAGGTGTTGGTGTGAGCTATTATATGAAAGAAGCCAGGGTAGAGGGGACTCGCTTCTCCAGGCGAAGCACCCTTCCCACCTGGGTGTCAAAGGGAGCCTCTAAACCACCACAGCCAGGCTAGAGGAAACTCGACCCTCCAGGCTAAAGACCCCTAGTACCTGGGTGTCAGGGGGATATTGTATACCCCAGCAGCCAGGGTAGAGGCGACTTGCCCCTCAAGGGAGGAGACCCCTCCCACCCGGGAAACAGGGGGAACTCTTATACCAAGGTAGTCAGGGTAGAAGAGACTCGCCCCTCCAATTGGGAGAACCCTCCACTTGGGTGTCCAAAGGAGCTTGAATACCGCTGCATGCAGGGTAGAGGGGACTGGGCCCTACAGGCACGAGACCCCTCCCAACTGGGTGTCAGGGGGATTTCATATACTGACACAGCCATGGTAGAGGGTTTTGCCCCTGCAGGCAGGAGACCCCTCCCACCTGGGTGTCCAGGGAGCAAAAGTAGAAGGGACTCGTCCCTCCAGACGGGAGACCCCTCCACCTAGGTGTCAGAAGGAGCTAGATTACTGCCTCAGCAACGGTAGAGAGTACTTGCCTCACCAAGCGGATGCCAGGGGGAGCTCTTTTACCACAGCAGCAAGAATAGAGGGGACACGCTCCTCCATATGGGAGACCCCTCCCACCTGGGTGTCTGAGGTAGCTCCTACACCTCACAGCCAGGGTAGAGGGGACTCGCCACTCTATGCAGGAGACCCCTCCTACCTGGGTGTCTGGGGGAGCTTGTATTCCCCCGGCAGCCATGATAGAGCAGACTCGCCCCTCCAGGTGGAAGTCCCCTTCCACCTGGGTGTCAGGGGGAGCTCAAATACCGCCAGTCAGGGTAGAGAGTACTTGCCTCACCAGGCAGAAGACCCCTCCCACCTGAGTGTCTGGGGGAGCTCATATACTGCCACAGCCAGGGTGGAGGGTTTTGGCCCTGCAGGCAGGAGACCCCTCCCACCTGGGTGTCCAGGGAGCAAAAGTAGAAGGGAGTTGCCCCTCCAGACGGAAGACCCCTCCAACCTGGATGTCAGGGGGAGGTTGTATACTGCTGCAGTCAGGGTAGAGGGGACTCGCCCCTCCAATCGGGAGACCCCTCCCACCTAGGTGTCAGGGGGAGTTAGATTACTGCCTCAGCAAGGGTTGAGAGTACTTGCCTCACCAGGCAGAACCTAGGTGTCTGAGGGAGTTCCTATACCTCCAAAGCCAGGGTAGAGGGGACTCAACACTCCAGCCAGGAGACCCCTCCCACCTGGGTGTCTGGGGGAGCTTGAAACAGCCACAGACAGGGTAGAGGGGACTCCCTGCTCCAGGAGGGAGACCCCTTCCACCTGGGTGTCAGGGAGCTCTTATACTGCTACATCCAGGGTAGAGAGGACTCGCTCCCTCAGGCGGGAGACCCCGTCCACCTGGGTGTCTGGGGAAGCTCCTATACTGCCACAGGCTGGGTAGAGGGGACTCTATGCTCCAGGCGGGAGACTCCTCACACCTGGTTGTCATGGGAGCTCCTATACTGCAGCGGCCAGGTTAGAGGAGACATACACCTCCAGGCGGTGACCCCTCGAATCTGGTTATGATGGGGGTGCTCATATACCGCTGCAGTCAAGATAGCGGGGTCTCACCCCACTAGGCGGGAGACCAATCAACCTGGTTGTCAAGGGGGCTCATATACCACTGCAGACAGGGTAGAGGGGACTCGCCACTCAAGGCGGGAAACCTCTTTGACCTGTGATTCTGCGGGTGCTTGTATACCGCCTTAGACAGGTAAGAGGACACTTGCCCCTCCAGTCGGGAGACACCTCCCACCTGGGTGTTTGGGGGAGCTTGAATATCTCCGCAGCCAGGGTAGAGGGACTTGCTCCTCCAGGCGGGAGACCCTTCTCACCTGGGTATCAGGGGGAGCTCCTACACCGCCACAAGCAGGATAGGAGGGACTCTAAACTCCAGGCGGGAGACTCCTTTCACCTGGGTGTTGTGGGGAGCTAGTATACCACCCAAGCCAGGGTAGAGGGGACTCGTCCCTCCAGGGGAGAGACCCCTCCCACCTGGGTGTCAGAGGCAGCTCTTATACCCCTGCAGCCAGGGTAGAGGCTACTCCCCTCTCTACCCAGGAGACCACTCCCATCTGGGTTGGGGGTTGGAGCTCATATACCGCTGCAGCCAGGCTAGCGGGGACAAGCCCCTCCAGGCAGGAGACTCCTCCCACCTGGGTGTCACGGGGAGCTTGTATACCACCTTAGGTAGGGTAGATGGGACTCGCCCCTCCAGGCAGGAGATCCCTCCATCTGGGTGTCATGAATGGGGGGCTGGTGTACAGCTGCAGGCAGGGTAGCAGGTGACTCAAAAGCCCAGGCAGAAGACCACTTTCACCTGAGTGTCCGGGGAGTGCCTATCTTGCAGCAGCCATGGTAGAGGGGACTCGCCCCTTCAGGCAAGAGTTCCCTCGCACCTGATTGTCTGGGGGAGCTCATACACCGCCCAAGCCAGGAGAGAGGAAACTTGCCCCTCCAGGCAGGAAACCCCTCCCACATGGATGTTGGGGGGAGCTCCTATGCTGCTGCAGCCAGTGTAGAGGGAACTCTTCCCTCCAGGCGTGAGATCCCTCCCACCTGGGTGTCAGGGGAAGCTAGTATACTACTGCAGCCAGGGAAAAGGGGACTAAACTCTTCAGGTGGGAGACCCATTCCATCTGGATATGGGCGGGGTGTGGGGGGGGCTTATGTACCACAGCAACCAAGTTAGAGAAGACTCGCCAATCCATGCGGGAGACCTACCCCACCTGGGGGTCTGGAGGGAGCTTGTATACTGCCTTAGCTAGGGTGGGGGGTACTTGCTCCTCCAGACTGGAGACCCCTCCCATCTGACTATGGGGGAAGGGAGCTCCTATATCGCTGCAGACAGGGTAGAGTGGACTCGCCCCTCCAGGCGGAGGACCCCTACCACCTGGGTATCTGGGGGGAGATCATACACTGTGGAAGCCAGGATAGAGTAGACTAGCCCCTCCAGGAGGAAGACCCCTCCCACTTGGGTGTCGCTGGGAACTTATATACCACCTTAGCCAGGGTAGAGTGGACTCGCCCCTCCAGGCGGGAGATCTCTCCCACCTGGGTGTCAGGTAAAGCTCCTATACTGCAGCAGCCAGAACATCCAGGACTAGCCCCTCCAGGTGGGAGACAGCTCCCACCTGGGTGCCATTGGGAACTCCTATACCGCTCCAGCCAGGATAGAGGGGACTCCCCCTTCCAGGCGGGAGACCCCTCCAACCTGGGTGTCTGGGGGAGGGCTTGTATACAGCTGCAGACAGGGCAACAGGGAGTCCTCCCCAAAGTTGGAAGACCACTTATACCTGGGTGTCGGGGGAGCGCCTATCTGGCTGCAGTCATGGTAGAGGGAACTGGCCCCTTCAGGTAAGAGACCCATCCTATTGACTGTAGGGGGAGCTCATATACCTCCGCAGCCAGGGTAGAGGGGACTCGCTGGTCTAGGCGGGAGACCCCTTCCATCTAGGTGTCGGTTAAGGGGGCTCCTATTCATCCGCAGCCAGGGTAGTGGGGACTCGCCACTCCAGGCCAGAGACCCCCCCACCTGGGTGTAAGGAGGGAGCTCCTATACCTCTGCAGCCAGTTTATTTTAGTGGAGTGGCCCCTCCAGGCGGGAGATCCCTCCCACCTGGGTATGGGGGCGGGGGGAGCTTGTGTACCACTTTAGCCATGGTAGAGCGGACTTGCCCCTCCAGGGGGGACACCCATCTCACCTGAATGTGTGTGGGGGAGCTCCTATACCACCGCAGCCAGGGTAGAAGGTACTTGCCCCTTCAGGCCAGAGACCCCTCCCATTAGGGTGTCATGGGGAGCTCTATGCCATGGCAGCCACAGTAGAGGGGACTCCGCCCTCCATGCGGCGGACTCCTCCCACCTGGGTGTCAGGTAGAGCTACTATATCCCAGCAGCCCAGGTAGAGGGACTCTCCCATTCAGGCGGGAGACCCCTCCCACCTGGGAATGGGTGGGGGAACTCTTATCCTGCCAGAGCCAGGGTAGAGGGGAATAACCCCTCTAGGCGGGAGGCCCCTCTCCCCTGGATGTTTGGGAGAGCTCCTATACTTCTGCAGCCAGGGTAGAGGGGACTCGCCCCTCCAGACGGGAGACCGCTCCCACCGGGGTGTCAGGGAGAGCTCTTATACAGCCAAATCCAGGGTAGAGGGGACTTGCCTCTCCAGGCGGGAGACTCTTCCCACCTGGGTATTAGGGGGAGCTCCTACACCGCCACAGGCAGGATAGGAGGGACTCTACACTCCAGGTGGGAGACTCCTTTCATCTGTGTGTTGTGGGGAGCTAGTATACTGCTGCAGTCTGGCTGGGCACACAATCACGTACCACCACACAGCTTGTAGATTCAAACAGCAACTCTTTATTCCCGAACTCACACCAGCCATCTACAATACGTTCTGGGAAAATCCACCTTCTCTGCCCAAATCCACATCCACTGGGCTTCTGTCTCCCAAAAAATACTGTCTGAATCCCGTGAGAACTCAAGGGGAACTCAGGCAGCAGGATACGCCCTATTCCCAGCAGGAATAATCTTAAACCTTAAACCTGGAACCTAAACCGGGAATGCCCTAAACCCGATTATCCTAAACCGGGAACACCCTAAACCCGGATCCGCCCTGGTCCTTGAGCAAGGTCACTACATGCAATGTCACTGCAAAATGTCCTATTTCCATGAGTCCTTCCACTAAGCAACATGGGGTACGCTGGCAAGGAAATTGTCATACCTACTTGGCTAATGGCTCCCAGCAGTATACCACCCAAGCCAGGGTAGAGGGGACTTGTCCCTCCAGGGGGGAGAGACCCCTCCCACCTGGGTGTCAGAGGCGGCTCTTATACCCTGTCAGCCAAGGTAGAGGGGACTTGCCTCTCTACCCAGGAGACCACTCCCATCTGGGTTGGGGTTAGGAGTTCATATAACGCTGCAGACAGACTAGTGGGGACATGCCCATCCAGGTAGGAGACCCCTCCCACTTGGGTGTCACAGGGACCACCTTAGCCAGGGTAGATGGGACTCGCCCCTCTAGATGGGAGATCCCTCTCATCTTGGTGTCCTGAACGGGGGTGGGGGAGCTGGTGTACAGCTGCAGGTAGGGTAGCAGGGACTCAAAAGCCCAGGCAGAAGACCACTTTCACCTGGGTGTCCGGGGAGTGCCTGTCTTGCAGCTGCCATGATAGAGGGGACTCGCCCCTTCAGGCAAGAGTTCCCTGGCACCTGATTGTCCCGGGGAACTCATATATTGCCCCTGCCAGGAGAGAGGAAACTCGCCCCTCCAGGCAGGAAACCCCTAGTACCTGGGTATTGGGGGGAGCTCCTATGCTGCTGTAGCCAGTGTAGAGGGAACTCTTTCCTCCAGGCGGGACATCTCTCCCACCTGGGTGTAAGGGAAAGCTAGTACACCACTGCAGCCAGGAGAAAGGGGACTAAACCCTTTAGCTGTGTGACCCATTTCATCTTGGTATGGGGGGAGGGGGTTGTTTACCACAGCAGCCAAGTTAGAGAAGACTCGCCAATCCATGCAGGAGACCTACCCCACCTGGGGGTCTGGAGGGAGCTTGTATACTGCCTTAGCTAGAGTGGAGGGTACTCACTCTTCCTGGAGGGAGACCCCTCCCATCTGATTATTGGGGGAGGGAGCTCTTATACCGCTGCAGCCAGGGTAGAGTGGACTCGCCCCTCCAGGCGGAGACTCCTCCCACTTGGGTGTTGCTGGGAGCTTATATAGCACCTTGGCCAGGGTAGAGCGGAAAGGCCTCTCCAGGCGGGAGATCTCTCCCATCTGGGTGTCAGGCAAAGCTGCTGTACTGCTGTAGCCAGAGTATTGGGGACTCGCCCTTCCAGGTGTGAGACAGCTCCCACCTGGGTGTCGGAGGGAGCTCCTATACCGCTCCAGCCAGGGTAGAGGGGACTCCCCGCTCCAGCCGGGAGACCGCTCCCACTGGTGTCCTGGGGAGGGGGGCTTGTATACAGCTGCAGACAGGGCAACAGGGACTCCTCCCTCAAGTTGGAAGACCACTTTCACCTGGGTGTCAGGGGAGCGCCTATCCCGCTGCAGTCATGGTAGAGGGGACTAGCCCCTCCAGGCAAGAGATCCATCCTACCAGACTATAGGGGGAGCTCATATACCTCCACAGCCAGGGTAGAGGGGACTCGCTGGTCTAGGCGGGAGACCCCTTCCATCTAGGTGTCGGTTAAGGGGGCTCCTATTCATCCGCAGCCAGGGTAGTGGGGACTCGCCACTCCAGGCCAGAGACCCCCCCACCTGGGTGTAGGGGGGAAGCTCCTATACATCTGCAGCCAGGTTAGTGTGGACTGGCCCCTCCAGACGGGAAACCCCTCCCACCTGGGTATCCAGGGGACCTTGTATACCACTTTAGCATGGTAGAGAGGACTTGCCCCTTCAGGCGGGACACCCCTCTCACCTGGGTGTTGGGGGAAGTTCCTATTCCACCGCAGCCAGGGTAGAGTGTACTTGCCCCTTCAGGCGGGAGACCCATCCCATCAGGGTGTCATGGGGAGCTCTATGCCACTGCAGCCACAGTAGAGGGGACTCGCCCCTCCATTCAGTGGACCCCTCCCACCTGGGTGTCAGGGAGAGCTCCTATACCCCAGCAGCCTGTGTAGAGGGACACGCCCATTCAGGCGGCAGACCCCTCCCACCTGGGATTGGGTGGGGAAACTGTTATACTGCTAGAGCCGGAGTAGGGAGTAGAGGTGAATAACCTGTAGGCGGGAGACCACTCTCCCCTGGGTGTCTGAGGGAGCTCCTATACCTCCACAGTAAGGATAGAGGGGACTCGCCCCTCCAGACGTGAGACCCCTCCCACCGGGGAGACCCCTCCCACCTAGGTGTCAGAGGTGGCTCTTATACCCTTGCAGCCAGGGTAGAGGCGACTTGCCTCTCTACCCGGGAGACCACTCCCATCTGGGTTGGGGTTTGGAGGTCATATACCACTGCAGCCAGGCTAGTGAGGACTAGCCCCTCCAGGCAGTAGACCCCTCCGACCTGGGTGTCACGGGGAGCTTGTATACCACCTTAGAAAGGGTGGAGGGGACTCGCCCCTCCGGACGGGATTTCCCTCCCACCTGGCTGTTGGGGGGGAGCTCATATACCGCTGCAGTCGTGGTATTGGGGACTCGCCCCTCCATGCAGGAGACCCCTTGTATCTGGGTGCCACGGGGAGCTTGTATACCACCTTATCCAGGTTAGATGGGACTCACCCCTCTAGGCAGGAGATCCCTCTCACCTGGGTGTCAGGGAAAGCTAGTAAACCTCTGCAGCCAAGGCAGAGTGAACTCGCCCCTTCAGGCAGAAGATCCCTCTCATCTGGGTATGGGGAGGTAGCTCATATACTGCTGCAGCCAGGGTAGAGGGGACTCGCCCCTCCATGAGGGAGTAGCCTCTCACTTGTGTGCCTGGGGGAGCTTGTACACTACCGCAGCCAAGGTAGAGGTGACTCTACCCTCTAGGCAGGAGACCCCTCCCACCTGGCTGTCAGGGGGAGCTCTTATGACACTGCAGACAGTGTAGAGGGAACTCTTTTCTCCTGGCGGGAGACCCCTCCCACCTGGGTGTCAGGGGGAGTCTTATTCTGCCCCAGAGAGGGTAGAGGGGACTTGCCGCTAAATGCAGGAGACCTCTCCCACCTGGGTGTCATGGGGGGGAGGGGGGAGGAAGCTCCTATACTGCCACAGCCAGTGTAGATTGGTTCGCCTCTTTAGGCGGGAGACCCCTCCCTCCCATCTTGGTGTTGGAGTTCTTATAGGGCACCAGCCAGGGTAGAGGGGATTCCCGACTCCAGTGGGAGACCCTCTCACCTGAGAGTAGGGGGGAGCTTGCAAACTTCCTTAGCCAGAGTAGAGGCGATTTGTCCCTCCAGGTGAAAGGCCCCACCCAGCTGAGTGTCTGGGAGAGCATGTATACAACAGCAGCCAGGGGAGAGGGTCTTGCCCCTCCAGGCAGGACACCCCTCCCACCTGGGTGTATGATTGAGCTCCTATACCTCCCCAGGCAGGGTAGAGAGGACTCTACCCTTTAGGCGGGAGACTCCTCCAATCTGAGTGTCAGGGGGGCTCCTAAACTGCAGCAGCCAGGGTAGAAGGACTCGCCCCTCCAGGTGGGACACCAATCCCACCTGGGTGTCCAGGGGAGTTTCTATACTCCCACAGGCAGGGTCGAGGCGACTCTACACTTTAGGCGGGAGACTCTTACCATCTGGCTGTCAGGGGGAGTTCCTATACACCTGCAGCCAGGGTAGAGGCGACTCACCCCTACAGGTGGAACACCCCTCCCACCTGGGAATCACATACTGCCACAGCCAGGGTAGAGGCGACTCGCCCCTCTATGCAGGAGACCCCTGTCCCCAGTGTGTCTGGGGGAGCTAGTATACCTCTGCAGCCAGGGTTGAGGGGACTTGCCCCTTCTTCCTGAAGACACCTCCCACAGGGGTATGGGGGGGATCTCCTATCCCACCCCAGCCAGGGTAGAGGGGACTCGCTCCTCCAGGGGAGAGACCCCTTCTACCTACGTGTCCTGGGGGGAGGGTCGTATATGGCCGCAGCCAGGGCTAGAAGGGTCTCACTCCTCCTGGCAAGAGACCCCTTTCACCTGGGTTTCCAAGGGAGCTCCTATACCGCCGCCGCAGGGTAGAGGGGATGCTACCCTCCAGGCAGAGGACTCCTCACACCTGGTTGTCATGGGAGCTCCTATACAGCAGCAGCCAGGGTAGTGGAGACTCGCCCCTCCAGTCAGGAGACCCCTCCCACGTGAAGGAGCTCCCCCTGATACCCAGGTGGGAAGGGTCTCCCGTCTGGATTGGCGAGTCCCCTCTACCCTGGATTTGGCTGTATAAGAGCTCTCCCTGACACCCGGTAGGAGGGGTCTCACGTCTGGAGGGGCGAGTCCCCTCTATCCTTACTGTGGAGGTATAGGAGAACCCCTGGAGACCCAAGTGGTAGGGGTTTTCCCCCTGGAGGGGCGAGTCCCCTCTACCTTGGCTGCAGAGGTATAAGAGCTCCCCCAGACACTCAGGGGAAAGGGATCTCCTCCCTAGAGGGGTTATTCACCTCTACCCTGGCTCTGGCAGTATAACAGTTCCCCCACCCATTCCCAGGTGGGAGGGGTCTCCCGCCTGAATGGGCGAGTCTCTCTACCTGGGCTTCTGGGGTATAGGAGCTCTCTTTGACACACAGGTGGGAGGGGTCCACCGCATGGAGGGTGGAGACCCCTCTACTGTCGCTTTGGTGGCATAGAGCTTCCCATGACACCATTATGGGAGGGTTCTCCTGCCTGAAGGGGCAAGTACTCTCTACCCTGGCTGTGGTGATATCTGATCTCCCCCTGACACGCTAGAGGGAGGAGTCTTCCGCCTGGTGGGGCAAGTACACTGTACCCTGGTTTGGGTGGTATTAGAGCTCACCCTGACAACCAGGTGGGAAGCATCTCCCACCTGGAGGGGCGATTCTGCTCTATCATGAATAAGGTTGTGTACAAGCTCCCAGGGACACCCAGGTGGGAAGGTCTTCTGCCTGGATGGGCAAGTCCCTACTACCCTGGCTGCAGTGGTATACCAGTTCCCACACACACACCCAAGTGGGAAATATCTCCCTCCTGGAGGGGCGAGTTTCCTCTCTCCTGGCTGGGGCAGTATAAGAGCTTCCCAAGACAATCAGGTGGGGGGGGGGGATTCTTGCCTGAAGGGGTGAGTCCGTCTACCAAGGCTGCTGCAAGATAGGCACTCCCCCAACACCCAGGTGAAAGTGGTCTTCCGCCTGGGCTTTTGAGTCCCTGCTGTCCTGCCTGCAGCTGTACATCAGCCCTACCCCCAGCACACCCAGGCGGGAGAGGTCTCCCATCTTCAGCAGCAAGACCCTTCTACCCTGTCTGGGGCAGAATAGGAACTCCCCCTGACACCCAGGTGGGAGGGGTCTTCCGACTGGAGAGGAGAGTTCCCTCTACACTGGCTGCAACAGTATAGGAGCTCCCCCTGACACCCAGGTGGGAGGGGTCTTCCACCTGGAGGAGTGAGTCCACTCTACCCTGGCTGTAGTGGTATAGGAACTTCCCCTGACACCCAGGTAGGGGGTATCCCACATTGAGAGGCGAGTCCCCTTTACTTTGGCTGCTGCTTTATATGAGTTCCCCCCTTATCCAGATGAGAGGGGTCTCCCGCCTGAAGGAGTGAGTCCCCTATAACCTGAGTGCAGTGGTATACTAGACTTCCTTACACCCAGGTGGAAGGGGCCCCCAGCTCCAGTGATGAGTCCCCTCTACAGTGGCTGTGGCGGTAAAGGAGCTTCCCCTGACTCCAGGTGCGAGGGGTCCCTCCTGCAGGGATGAGTCCCCTCTAGCTTGACTGCTGCGGTATAAGAGCTCCTGCAGACACCCAGGTGGGAGGGCTCCCACACCTGGAGAGGCAAGTCTTCTTACCCTGGCTACAGCGGTATATGAACATCTCCTCACACCCAGGTGGGAGGGGCTTACTGTCTAGGTGGCGAGTCCCCTTCACCCTGGCTTCAGTGGTGCTAGTGTTCCCTGACACCCAGTTGGGGAGGGGTCTCCCGCATGGAGGGGTGAGTCCCTCTATACTGGCTGCAGAGGTAAAGGAGCTCCACCAGACACACAAGTGTGAAGAGTCTGCCGCTGAAGAAGAAGCAAGTCCTCTCTACCATGGCTAAGGCAGTATACAAGCTCCCCTCTCACCCACAGGTGGGAGGGGTTGCCCTCCTGGAGGACAAGTCCCCTCTACTCTGGCATTGGCACTGTATGAATTCTCCCCAGACACCAAGGTGGGAGGGGTCTCCCGCATAAAGGGGCAAGTCCCCTCTATCCTAGCTGCTGCTGTATAGGAGCTCAACCCCCATTCCCAGATAGGGGGAGTCTCCCGCCTGAAGGTGCGAGTCTCCTCTACCCTGGCTGCAGTGGTATACTAGATTTCCCTGACACCCAGGTGGGAGGGGTCTCCCACCTGGAGGAATGAGTCCCCTCTACAGTGGCTTTGGTGGTAAAGGAGCTCTCCCCGACACCCAAGTGGGAGGGGTCCCCACCTGGAGAGGCGAGTCCCCTCTACCCTGCCCGCGGAGGAAAGGAACTTCCCCAGACACCCAGTGGAAGGGACTCCAACCTGGAGGTGCGAGTCCCCTCTACCCTGGCTGCAGGGGTATATGAGCTCCCCCTGACACCCAGGTGGGAGGGGTTTCCTGCCTGGAGGGACGAGTCTGCTCTACCTGGCTGCAGTGATATACAAGTTCCCTCCAACACCCAGGAAGGAGGAATCTCCCATATAAAGGGGCGATTCCCCTCTACCCTGGCTGCTGCAGTAATCGAGCTCCCCCTGACACCCAGGTGGAAGGGGTCTCACGCCTGGACAGGCAAGTACCCTCTACCCTGGCTGTGAGAATACAACCCCCTCCAATACCTATGTGAGAGGGGTCTCCTGCCTGGAGGAGCGAGACCCCTCTACCCTGGCTGCAGCAATATAGGAGCTCCCCCTGACACCCAGGTGGGAGGGGTCTCCCTCTTTGAGTGGCCTGTCCCCTCGACCCTGGCTGCAGAGGTTTACAAGCTCCCCGAGACACCCAGGTGGGAGGGGTCTCCCACCTGGAGGGGCGAGTATCCTCTACACTGGCTGCTGTGGTATAGGAGCTCCCCTGACACCCAGGTGGGGTGAGTCTCCTCCCTGGAGTGTAGAGTCCCCTCTAACCTGCCTGCATCAGTATAGGAGCTGCCCCCTACACTCACGTGGGAGGGGTCTACAACCTGGAGGGGTGAGTCCGCTTTCCCTTGGCTGTGGTGGTATAAGAGCTCCCCAGACACCCAGGTGGAAGGGGTCTCTGACCTAGAAGGGTGAGTCTCCTCTCTCCTGGATGCAGAGGTATATGAGCTCACCCTGTGCTGCAGCCCGGCTGGTTGGGCAAAATAATGGGGGGGGGGGTGACGAGCAACTTGTGTACATTGATACAGCAGGAGTGGGAGCCCTTTATTCTAGGACAGGAGGGGTATATATACATTCCACACAGCTTATCTTAATTAACATAAACTAGATACAGCAGTCAACCAATAGGGAATCTCCACACTTAATGGCTCCCTGGCTTTACTTCACAAACCACTCCCTCTGGCAAAATGCCAGGCGCCATCTTGACTTGTTTACAGACCTTAACAACCCTGAACCCCAGGTGGGAGGGGTCTCCCGCTTGGAAGGGTCAGTACCCTCTAACCTGGCTTCCTTGGTATATGAACTCCCCCCTACACCCAGGTGATAGGTGTCTCCAACCTGGAGTGGCGAATCCCCTCTAACCTGCCTAAGGCGGTATAGGATAACCACACCACACCCAGGTCAGAGGGGTCTCCCAACTGGAGGGGCCAGTCCTCTCTACCCTGGCAGCATGGGTATAGGACCTACCCCTGCCACCCAGGTGAGAGGCGTCTCCCTCTCCACTGGCTGCAGTGGTATACAAGCTCCCTTTGACACCCATGTGGGAGGGGTCTCCTGCCTAGAGGAGCGAATCCCTGCTACCCTTGCTTCGGAGGTTATAGAGCCCACCTACAACAGTCAGGTGGGAGGGGTCTCCCACCTGGAGGGGTGAGTCACCTCAACCTTGGCTGCTGTGGTATAAGAGTTCCCATGACAACAAGGTGTGAGGAGTCTCCAGCCTGGAGAGCAGAGTTTCCTCTACCCTTCCTGGGCTGTATAGGAGTTCCCCAGGACATCCAGGTGGAAGAGGTCTCAGGCCAGGAGGGGCGAGTCCCCTCTACACTGGCTGGGGCATTATAAGAGCTCACCCTGACACCCACGTGGTAGGGGTCTCTCACATGGAGGGGCGAGTCCCCTCTATCCTGGCTTTGGCAAAATACAAGCTCACCCCCACATCCAGGTAGGAGGGGTCTCCCGCCTGGAGGGGCCTGTCCCCTCTACTCTGGCCAAGGCAGTATACAAGCTCCCCATGACACACAGGGGGGAGTGGACTCTCGCATGGAGAGGCAGTCCGGTCTATCCTTGGCTTTGGCGATACACAAGCTCACTCGCACACCCAGGTCGGAGGGGTCTCCTGCCTGGAGGGGCGACTCCCCTCTACTTTGGCTGGTGCCATATAAAAGCTCCCAGGACACCCAGGCGGGTGGGGTGTCCCGCCTGCAGGGGCGAGTCCCCTCTATCCTGGCTGTTACAGTATAAGAACTCCCCTAGGACACGCAGTTGTGAGGGGTCTCCCGCCTGTAGGGGCAAGTCCTCTCTAGCCAGGCTGCTGTGGTATATGAGCTTCTCCAACACCCAGGTGGGAGGGGTCCCCAGCCTGGAGTGGCGAGTCCCCTCTACTCTGGCTGCGGAGGTATACAAATTCCCCAGACATCAAGATGGGAGGGGTCCGACGCCTAAAGGAGCGAGTCCCCTCTACCATGGCTGAAGCCGTATAGGAGCTCCCCCTGACACCCAGTGTGAGGGGTCTCCCGCCTAGTGGGGCGAGTCTCCTCTATACTGGCTGCAGAAGTGTATTAGCTCTCCCCCACATAGCCAAATAGGAAAGGTCTCCCACCTAAAGGGGCGAGTCCCCACCACCCTGCTAAGGCAGTATACAAGCTCCCCTGGACACCCGCGAGGGAGGGGTTTCTGGCCTGAAGGAGCGAGTTTCCTCAACCCTGGCTGTGGCCATATAAGTGCTCCACCCCCATACGCAGGTGGGAGGGGTCTCTTGCCTGGAGGGGCGAGTCCCCTCTACCCTGACTGCCGCTATATAGGAGCTCTCCCTGATACCCAGGTGGGACACACCAGGAGACACCCAGGGGTCTTCTGCCTTGAGGGGCGAGTTCGCTGTACCCTGGCTTCAGTGGTATATGACTTCCCCCAGACACCCAGGTGGGAGGGGTCTACCGCCTAGAGGGGAGAGTCACCTCTACCCTGGCTTCTTGGGTGTATGAGCTCCTCTGGAAACCCAGGTGGAAGGGGTCTAACGCCTAGAGCGGCGAGGGGTCTACCCTGGCTGCAGAAGTATTGGAGCTCCTCCTACACCCAGGTGAGAGGGGTCTCACAACTGGAGGGGATAGTCCCCTCTCCCATGGCTGCAGAGGTATAGGAACTCCCCAGACACCCAGGTGTAAGAAGTCTCCCGCATGGAGGGGCTAGTCCCCTCTACCCTGGCTGCAGTGGTATACTAGCTTTCTCTGACACCCAGATGGGAGGGGTCTAGCGCCTTGATGGGCAAGTCCCCTCTACACTGGTTCCAGTGGTAATCAATCTTTCCCTGACACCCAGGTTGGAGAGGTCTCCCCACTGGATGGGCGAGTCCACTCTACCCTGGCTGCCCAGGTTAGGAGCTCCTGCAGTCACCCAGGGGAGAGGAGTATCCCGCCTAGAGAAGCAATTCCCTGCTATCCTGGCTGCAGCGATAAAGGAGCTCCTCCAAACACCCAGTTGGGAGGGGTCTCCGGCCTGGAGGGGAGAGTCCCTTCTATGCTGGCTGCAGTGGGATGGGAGCTCCTCTGACACCCAGGTGGGAGGGGTCTCCCGCCTGGACAAGGAGTCCTCTCTACCATGGCTGCAGCAGTATATGAGCTCCCCAAGACACCCAGGTATGAAGGGTTCCCGCCTGGAGTGGCGAGTCTGGTCTATACTGGCTGTGGCAGTATATGAGCTCCCCAAACACCCAGGTGGGAGGGGTCTTCGACTGGAGAGGCGAGTCCCCTCTACCCTGGCTGCCAGGGTATACAAGCTCCCCCTGACACCCAGGTGAAATTGGTCTACTGCCTGGAAGGGAGAGTATCCTCTACCCTGGCTAGGGCAGTATAGAAGCCCGCCCACCAGACACTTATATATCTCTGCAGCCAGGTAGAGTCCCCTCTACCCTGGCTTCTGAAGTATAGGTGGGAGGAGTCTCGCGCCTGGAAAGTCAAGTCCCCTCTATCATTGCTGTGGAGGTAAAGCAGCTTCCCCCTGACACCTAGGTGGGAGGGTTCTCGGGCCTAAATGGGAGAGTCACCTCTACCCAGGCTGCAGTGGGATAAGCGCTTTCCCGGACACCCAGGTGGGAGGGGTCTTCAGCCAGGAGGGATGAGTCCCCTCTACACTGGCTGTGGCAGTATAGGAGCTCCCCCTGACACCCAGATGGGAGGGGTCTCCCACCTAGAGGCACGAGTCCCCTGTACCCTGGTTGGGGAGGTATATTAGCTTCCCCCATACAGGTTGGGAGGGGTGTCCCGCCTAAAGGGGCGAGTCTCCCCTACCTTGGCTGTGGAGGTATAGGAGTTCCCCCAGACACCCAGGTGAAAGGGGTCTCCCTCCTGGAGGGGCGAGATTCTGCTACCCTGGCTACAGCTGTATAAGTGCCCCCCCAGGTGGGAAGGGTCTCCCGCCTTGAGGGGCCAGTCCCCTCTATCCTGGCTAAGGCCCCTTTTACTGGCCCCCTCCTGTGAGTCACCTCTGTTCCACTTATGGTGTGGTATCCTGGCAAGGCCTAGACCCTCTGCTCCTCTTTCTTTCTGGACTGGGCTCTTCAAATGAGTCTAGGCTGCCCATCGAACCCACCTGAACCTCCGCACCAAAGGTATCCCCTCACAGTGCCCACTTTTGCCCCTCCTTTGGTCTAGGTACCTCTCTGAGGATCTACTCACCTGAGGCAAAGGAGTGGAATTGGCTGGCCTCTGTGCCCTAAATGCTTTCTATGGAAAAGAAAGCCCTGCCACTAGCCTGTTTCCCCTTTGCCACCTGAAACTTGATGCCTGGCAGTTAATATGCAACTTTCTCCAACTCACCCCTGAGACATCCCCTTCCTTCCCTCCTCTGCCCTCTTGCTTTGCATGCTGCCCATACCCCAACCGAGCCTTCCCTAACCCTGACATTTGCACTCCAGTCCTAAGTCCTAGGCTCTCGCCTGAGCCCCTTATCCTGTTCCTGTGTCTCTTGGCGTAGTGTGAATTCTCTTCTTGTTGGGTCTGACCTGGGGGGCCCCTTGCTTGGGCCCACCAGCTCTGTCCCCTACGTGCCCTTTGTGCTTACCTCTGTCTCCAGGTCCTCCTGAAGCCCTTCTTAGCCTTTCCTTCTTTCCTTTCGTGCGGTCCCCTGCTTCTTGGGTCTCTCATCATCATGGGTCGGATCAGTCCCTTGCCTGGACTCCTTGCTTGGTTCCTGATTCTTGCCCATCTGCACAGCCACCGCGACCTCTGGTGGAGTCCTCCTGTTGCCCTCCTGACCCCCTTCCTTGCCAGCTGCATTTGCCCAGTCTCTGGCATGGACTCCTTGCTTGGATCCTGGCTTTTGCCCCTCTCCATTCCCACTGCAACCTCAGGTGGAGTTCTCTTGTCGCCCTCCTCCTGGCCCCCTTCCCTTGCCAGCCGCCTTTGACAGTCTCTGGCCCTGGATTCTCATCTGTACCAGTGTGCATTATAGGAAACAGAGCCCCACCCCTGGCCTGGGCCCTTTGTTCTCCCTGGGCCTTTGGTCCTGCCCCCAGAACCCTGACACCTGGCAGTGGCCCTAGGCTTAGAGCCTGCCTCACCCCTGCAGGATCCCCTGCCTTCCCTCCCCATCGTGTCCACTCACCTAAGACACCTGCCCCAGTCCTGGACCTTGGCTCTCCATTCCCTGGCCTGGCTCCTCACTTGAGCCTCTGGTAACCCTTCTTGCCCAGTGTTTCCCTGTTTGGTGTGCAGTCCCCTCTCTAGGGCTGCTTCTCTGCTCCCCTTGGCTTCCCTGTACTGCAGTACCCTAGTGCAGCCCCACCTTACAGGCCCTGCCCTTCCCTGCTCTCCCCTGGCCTGGTCCCTCATGTAGGTCCCTAACCTGGGCACCTTGCTTGTATTCTGGCCCACATTCCACCCACACCCGTCCTCTGGCCCTTCAGGCTGTGCCCTCCTTTGGCCCTCCTGTTGTCCCTGTCCATGCAAGGCCGCTTTTCCTGATCTCTTTCCCAGGATACTCACCCAGGTTAAGAGACTGGACCTGGCCTCTTGGCCCTGCAGGCTCCATTTTGTGAAACATACCCCTTCCCCTTGCATAGGCCATTTGGCCTCCCTCAGTCTGGGCCCTTTTCCTCGACACTGAAACCCTGCAATAGGTGACAACAACTAAGGTTTTGACATTATATAAGGCTTTAAGCCAATATAATGGTAATGATGCTCTTAAACTTAAATGATTAAATTATGGGGAGCATGATTAAAGGGGGGAATTGAAGTGGCACACCCTTTCTCTACAGAAAAGTCTGAACTGGGCTTCTCCAGAAATCTTCACCATGGCTGATTTTAGGACTGTCAGCAAAAGAGTCTCTGCAAAAAGAGTTCAATGTAGATAAACTTCCTATTTTCCTGTTGCCCTGTTTTACTTGGCCACTGGCTGAGAAGATATCAGCACTCCAGGTGCTGGGCACTCCCTTACTAGTTTTTCACAAACATATCCACTATAGTAGTTGGTAGAAATGTGAAAACAAGGCCTCTGGCCTTGAGATGGGCTTCACAGAGATGTCTACATTTTTAAGATAAGTTACCAACTGGGCTCCATGGTAACAAAGAGCAGGGAGAGGAAAAATGGGGAAAAGAAGCTCTTCCCTTCTCAGGAGTTGTCCTTGAAGAGTTAACTTGCCCAAAACAGTGAAAGAAAAAGCTGCTTTTATGTGAACTTCAGACTGTGAACTTCTGAGCCCCTCCCCTTACATGCTGGGTATAAAATTCTGAAACTGCCTGATATTGGGGTTCAGGGGATTGATTGATGACAGCAAAAGCTGTGCCTTCTGAGCCTGACTGCAGCCAAATAAAACTGTTTTCTGCTATGTTTGGTGCCTTGCTTCATTTGACCCTAAAACAGTAAGTGGTATCCTGGCATTACCCGGACTCTCCCCTCCCACTGCTTCTCCCTAGCCTGGGCTCCAAGAATGGGTCCTGGATCCCTACCGACCCCCCCAATTCTGGCACAATGTATCCTCTCCCAGTGCCCTCCTTTGGTCCAGGTTCCTCTCTGAGGATCTACACACCTGGGCAGAGGAGTGCAATTGTCTGGCCTCTGCCCACTGAAGTCCTAGTGCCGACCTTGCCTTGCCTGATCCCTTCTCTTCCATCCCCTGCTTGCCTGATCCCATCTCTATCCTTGCCAGCTGCCCCTACCACAATCCAGCCCTTCTAACCCTGATGTTTCACGCTCCAATCCCCGAGCCTGGCCATTCACCTGAGCCCCTGATCATGTTCCTTGTGTAGCGTGGCTTCCCATGTGGTCTCTTGTTCTCTGGTCTGACCTGGGGGCCCCTTGCTTGGGCCCCCTAGTGAGCTCCCCTCCTTACCCTTTGTGCTGCCCTCTATCTCCTCATCCTAGCACCGCCCCTTCCTCTCCATCCCCTAGTGATTTCCCCTGGAGAGCTGGCCTCCTGCTCCTTGGGTTCCTAATCCTCTTTTGGGAGGGTTGGTCTCTTGCCTGAAATCCTTGCTTGGGTCCTGGCTCTTGCTCTTCTCTGCACCCACCGCAACCCTGTGCCATGCCTTCCCATTGCCTTCCTCCTGGAACTTGTCCCTTGCCAGGCCCCCTTGGCCTGGTCCCTGGCCCTTGATTCTCATCTGGGTCTGGGCATCTTGTGGGAACAGAGTCCTGCCCCTCATGAGGGCCCTTTGCTATCCCTAGGCCCTTGGTCTTGTATCTGGGACCATGACACCTGGCAGTGGTACTGGCACTAGAGCCTGGCTCCCCCCTACTGGATCCCCAGCCTTTCTTCCCCAGCCCTCCCTCCCCAGCCCTGTCTACTGTCCTAAGTCCCCTGTCCCAGCCTTGGCCTTTAGCTCTCCATTCCCTGCCTGGCTTCTCGCTTGACCGTCTGGTGGCCCTTCTTGCTCTGTGCATCCCTGGGCTTGGACTGCAGGCCCCTTGCTTGGGCTATTTACCTGTTACTTTTGGATTCCCTGGAATGCAGAACCCTAGTGTAGCCCTCCTACCTGGCCCTGCTCTTCCCTGCTCTCCCCTGGCCTGGGCCCTGCTCTTGGTCCCTAGCCTGGTTTCTTTCTGGGGTCCTGGTTGCTTCCCCACCAACACTGGTCCTCCGGCCCTTCACGCTGTGCCTTTCTTTGGCCCTCCTGTTGTCCCTGTCCCTGCCAGTCCCCTTTTCCTGACCCTTTTTCCAGGATTCTCACCAGGCCCAGGGAACTGGACCTGGTTTTTTGTCCCTGCAGCCTCCCTTTGGGAAAATGTAGCCCTACCGCTTGTCTGGGCCCTTTAGCCTCCCTCAGCCCCCCAGGCCCTGCTCCCCAACTCTGAAACCCAGCAGTGGACCTGGGCCTTGAGCCCTCCAATTTCTGCACTGCCCGATCACCTTTCTCCTCTCCCTCCCCTTCCCAGCCTTGTCCATTTTCATGCAATCCTGGCCAGGGACAAGTCACGTGGCTCTCCGTTCCTGGGCCTGGTTCCTTACTGGAGTGTCCAACTGTCCTTCTCGAGGACCCTGTCCCTGTTCCTTGACTTTAGGCTCTATTTTCCAGTCCTCACTGTGCCTCCCTTCATTTCCCCTTGTACTATAGTATCCTGACACTTTACGGATCATCCCCTCCCCCTGCTTCTCCCTATCCTGGGCTCTCTAATGGGTCCTGACTCCCCCTGACCGCCCCCCAATTCCAGAAGCAAAACATCCATTCACAGTGCCCTCCTTGGCACTCCTTTGGTCTGGTCTCTCTCTGAGAATCTACTCACCTGGGGCAGAGGACTGGAATTGGTTGGCTTTGCGCCTTGAAGGATCCCTATGAGAAACACAGCCCTGCCCCACTCCTGGGCCCCCTTGGCCGCTGGAACCCTGACACCTGGCAGTGGACTTGGGCCTAGGGCCAACCTTGCCCTTCGGAATAGATACCCTCTCTTCCATCCCCTACCATCTAACCTTGCATGCTGCCCCTACCCCAACCCAGCCCTCCCTAACCCTGACATCCATGCTCCTATCCCCAGGCCTGGACACTCACCTGAGACCCTGACCACGTTCCTTCTGTTGTGTGGCTTCGTGTGGCGTCTCGGTGTTGGTCAGACCTGGGGGCCCCTTTATTGGTCCTCTAGCATGCTCCCCTCCTTGCCCTTTGCGCTGCCTGTGTCTCCTAACCTAGTGCCGCCCCTTTCTCTCCTTCTCCTCTTGCTTTTCCCTGGAGCACGGGCCTCCTCCTGCTTAGGTCCTTAATCCACTGTTGGTCAGTTCCATCCCTTGCCTGGGCCCCTGCCTTGTGTCCTGGCTCTTGCCTTTCTCCACACCCAATGCAACCCAGTGCCATGCCCTTTTGTCACCGTCCTCCTGGCCCTTGGCCCTGCCAGGCCACTTTGGCCTGGTCCGTGGCCCTTGAATCTTATCTGGGCCAGGGCGCCTTATGGGAAACAAAGCCCAGACCCTTGCCTGGTCCCCTTGCTCTCCCTGGGCCCTAGGTCCTGCACTTGAACCCTGACACCTGGCAATGGTGCTGGCACTCGAGCCTGCCTCTCCCTTGCTGCATCCATTCCCTCTCCTCCCCAGCCCTGTCCACTGTCCTGAGCCCCCTGCCCCAGCCCTATACCTTGGCTCTCCATTCCCTGGCCTGGCTCCTTGCTTGAGCTTCTGGTGTCCCTTCCTTCTCCATGCTTCACTGGGTTTGAATGTGGACCCCTCACTTGAACCGGCTCCCTGCTTCCCTTGGCTTCCCTGCACTGCAGAACCCTAAGGCTGCCTAACTGCCCAGGCTGCCCCCCTTCCCTATTGTTCCATGGCCTGGGCCCTCCTCTAGATCCCTAGCCTTGGCTCCTTTCTGGGATCCTGGCCCCCACTCCACCAACACAAGTCCTTGCCCCTTCACACTGTGCCTCCTTCAGCCCTCCTGTGGCACGTGTCCATGCCAGGCCCCATTTCCTGATCCCTTTCCCAGGATGCTCCCTACGGCCAAGGGACCCAACCTTGCCTTTTGTCACTTCAGGCTCCCTTTGACAAAATATAGCCTTGCCCCTTTCCTGGGACCTTTGGCCTCCCTCAGCCTGGGCCCTGTTCCTCAACCCTGACACCCATCAGTGGACCTGGGCCTTTAGCCTTCTTCTCCCTGTGCCACCCGCTCCCCTTTCTCCCCTCCCTCCCATTCCTAGTCCTGACCCTTTTCATGCAACCCTGGCCAGGTCCAAGGCCCTTGGCTCTCCATTCCTGGGCCTGGTTCCTTGCTGCAGCCCCCGGGTGTCCTTCTTGAGGACCCTGTCCCTTGATTTCAGGGTCCATTTTTGAGGCCCCTCCTTTTCCTCCCCTCTGTTCCCCTGGAACTGCCTGGACCCTCCCCTCCCCCTGCTTATCCCTAGCCTGGACTCCTCGAATGGGTCTTGGCTCCCCCTAAAACCTCCCAAATCCCAAAGGACCGGATCCCCTACAATGCCCTCCTTTGGTCCTCCTTTGGTCCCGGTCTCTCTCTGAGGATCTTCTCACCTGCAGCAGAGGAGTGGAATTGGCTGGCTTCTACACCCTGAATGCTCCCAGGGGATAACACAGTCCTGCCCCATGCCTGGGTTCCCTTCACAGCAGGAACCTTGACACCTGGCAGTGGACTTGAGTCTATGGCTGACCTTGCGCTGCTCAATCCCCTTCCTTCTATCCCCTGACCTCTAAATTTGCATGCTGCCCCTATCCCAACCCAACCATCCCTAACCCCATCCTTAACCCCATCCCTTACCCTGACCTTTTGTGCTCCAGTCCCGGGGGCCTGGCCACTCACCTTATCTCCTGACTGCGTTCCTCCTGTCCCACGGCCCCAGCCTTTCTGGAGGACCCTATTCCACTTGGTGTCAGGCCTGACCTCGGGGTCCCTTACTTGTGCCCTCTGGTGCGTTCCGTACCATGCCCTTTATTCTCCCCTCTGTCTCCTCATCCTAGCATCACCCCTTCCTCTCCTTCCCCTTGTGCTTTCCCTGGAGCATAGGGCTCCTTCTCCTAGGGTCCCTAACACTCTGTAGGTTGGGTCAGTCCCTAGCCTGGTCTCCTTGCTTGGGTCCTGGCTCTTACCCTCTCTGCACCCACCTGGACCTCATGCAATGCTGTCCTGTGCCATCCTCCTGGTCCTTGTCCCTTGTAGGGCCCCCTTGCCTTGTTGCTGGCCTTTGATTTTAATCTAAGCCAAGGCATCTTATGGGAAACAGAGCCCTGCCCCTGCCTGGGCCCCTTGCTATTCCTGGGCCCTTGGTCTTGCACTCGAAACCCTGATACCTGGCAGTGGTACTCACACTCCAGCTTGCCTTGCCCCTGATGTATAACCTGCCTTCCCTCCAAGCCCTGTCCACTGTCCTGAGCCCCCTGCCCCAGTGCTGGCCCTTGGCTCCCCATTCCCTAGCCTGGCTCCACACTTGAGCCTTGGTGGCCCTTGCTGCCCAGCACGTCCTGGGGCTTTGACTTCAGGCCCATTGCTTGGGCCGCTCTCAATCTCCTCTTGGTTTCCCTGCACTGAAGTCCACTAGTGCCACCTGCCAGCCCGACCTTGCCCTTCCCTGCTCTCCCCTGCTGAGAAACCTCCTCTAGAAACCTAGCCTGGGCTCCTTGCTGTGGTCATGACCCCACCCCACCAGCACCCATCCTCCAGGTCTTCATTCTGTGCCATCCTTTGGCCCTCCTGTGGTCCCTGTCCCTGCTAGGCCCCCTTTCCTGATCTGTTTCCCATGATGCTCAGCCAGGGCAGGGCTCCCTTTGGGAAAATGTAGCCCTGCCCCTTGCCTGTGTCCTTTTGCCTCCCTCAGCCTGGTTCCTGCTCCCCATCCCTGACACCTAGACTTGGACCTAGGCCTCGAGCATTCCTCCCCCATGCCACCTACTTCCCTCTCTCCCCTCCTTATTCTCCCAAGCCCTGCCTGGGCTCTGGAATGTGGCTCTCCATTCCTGGGTCTGACTCCTTGCTTGAGCCCCTGGCTGCCCTTCTAGAGGACCCTATTCCTGTCCCTGTCCATTGGTTTCAGGCCCCTTGCTCGCACCCTCTCCTGTGCTGCCCCTCTGTTCCCCTTGTGCTGTGGTAACTTGGCACAGCCCGGACACTCCATTCCCCCTGATCCTCCCTAGCCAGGGTTCCTCCAATGGGTCCTGGCTCCCACCCACCCAGCAACTCCCGCCCCTGTTTCTGGACCCAGGGTTTCCCCACACAGTGCCCTCCTTTGGCCATCCTTTGATCCTGGTCCTTACCTGAGGATCTACTCACCGGGGGCAGGGGACTGAAATTGGCTGGCCTCTGGGAACTGAAGGCTTCCTATGGGAAACACACACTGCCCCTCGCCTGGGCACCCTTTGCTGCTGGAACTCTGACACCTGGTAGAGGTTGTTGGCCTTGCTCCAACCTTGGCCTGCCCGACCCCCTCCTTTCACTCTGCAGCCCTGTCCCCTTGCATGCTCTCCCTACCCCAACCCAGCCCTCCCTAATCCTGACACTTTGCACTCTAGTCCCCGGGCCTGTCTCCTCGCATGGGTCCCTGACCACTTTCATCGTGTGGCGTGATATCACGTGATGTCACATGGTGTCGCTTCTTGTTAGGTTAGACCTGGGGGCCCCTTGTTTGGGGCCCCTACCACATTCCCCTCCATGCCCCATATGCCGCCTGCCCGCCCGCTGTATCCTCATCCTCGAGTCACCCCTTCCTCCCCTTCCCTGCTTTCACCTCACAAGGTTGGCCTGCTCTTTGAGTCCCTCATCATCCTAGGTTGGGTCAGTCCCTAGCCTTGGCTCCTTGCTTGGGTCCTGGCTCTCACCTCTCTCCACACCCACTGCGACCCTGCCCCAAGCCCTCCCGTCCCCTCCTCCTGGCCCCTGTCCCTTGCCAGGCTCCCTTTGCCAGGTCCCTGGCCCAAGATTCTCATCTGGGCCAGAGCGCCTTATGAAAAAGAGAACCCTGCCCCTTACCTGGGCCCCTTGCTCTCCCTGGCCCCTTGGTCCTGCACTGGAACCCTGACACATGGCAGTGTCCCTGGACCTCAAGCCTGCCTTCCCCCTGCTGGATCCCCTACTTTGTCTCTTTAGCCCTATTCACTGTCCTGAGCCCCCAGCCCCAGCCCAAACCTAGGCTCTCCATTCCCTGGCCTGGCTCTGTGCTTGAGCCTCTGGAGGCCCTTATTGCCCAGTGCATTCATGGGCATTGAATGCAGGCCCCTTGCTTGGGCCTCTTTCCTGCTTCCCTTGGTTTCCCTTTACTGCAGTACACTAGTGCTGCACGCCTACCCTTGCCCTGCTCCTCAATCCTGTCACCAGCAGTAACTTGGGCCTTGAGCCCTCCTCTCCCTGCACCACTGTCAACCCCTTATTCCCATTTCTTCCCTCCCCAGCCCTGTGTGTTTTCATGAGACCCAGGACCGGGTCCTGGCACTTGACTCTCCATTCTTGGGACTGGCTCCTTGCTGGAGCTTCTGGCTGCCCTTCTCGAGGACCCTGTCCCTTGATTTCAGGCCCCTTGCTTGGCCCCCTTCCTGTGCCTCCCCTCTGTTCCCCTTATACTATGGTATTTTGGCATTGCCCAGACCCTCCCCTCCCCCTGCTTCTCCCTAGCCTGGGCTCCTCCAATGGGTGCTGGCTCCCCACCGACACCCCCCAATCCCGGACCAAATGTATCCCTCACAGTGCTCTCCTTTGGCCCTCCTTTGGTCCTGGTCTCTCTCTGAGGATCTACTCACTTGGAGCAGAGGAATAGAATTGGCTGGCCTCTGGGACCAGAAGACTCCCTATGGGAAACACAGCCCTGCCCCTCACCTGGGGCCCCTTTGTCACTCAAACTTGACACCTGGCAGTGGATGTGGGCCTATAGATGACCTTGCCCTGGGTGATCCCCTGCCTTCCCTCCCTTGCCCTCTAGCCTTGCAAACTACCACTAAACCAACCCAGCCCTCCCTCACCCTGTCCCTTCGCCCTATAGTGCCCAGGACTTGCTGCCAGCCTGAGCTCCTTACCACATTCCTCATGTTGCGTTGCTTTGCCTGGTGTCTTTTTATGTCTTACATAGGGGCCCCTTGCTTTGGCCCCCTAGCACAATCCCCTTTGTGCCCTTTGAGCTGCCCTCTTTCTCCTCATCCTAGCACTGCCCCTTCCTCTCCTTCCCCTAGTGCTTTTTCCTGGAGCACAGAACTTCTGATCATTGAGTTCCTAATATCTTTTGGTGGGTTTAGTTCCTTGCCTGGGCTCCTTGATTGGGGTCTGGCTCTTGCCCCTCTTTGCACCCACCCTGACCCCCCACAGTGCCTTCACATCACACTCCTCCTGGCCCCAGTCCCTTGCCAGGCCTCCTTGGCCTTGTCCCTGGCCCTTGATTTTCATCTGGGCCAAGGCGCCTTATGGGAAACAGATTCCGGTGCCTTGCCTGGGCCCCTTGCTCTCCCTGGGACATTGGGGCTGCACCTGGAACCCTGACACTGAGAAACTGATGTGACTCCATTTTTTAGAAACCACCTTCTACCTCAGAGCAAAGCCTGTCCAAGGAAAGGGGCATGACCCTTGTCATTGGAAAAAACCACAGAGCACTCCTAGGCACATACCCACCCTGCTGAGTTGTTTGTCTGAAAAATAACAGGAGAGATCTGCGATGGCACAATGTGTCCCTGACTCAGTTAGGCTAGGTGAGGACCCATAGCAACCCTCTAGCAACCACCAATCAGCATGAGACAGAGAAAGTACCTGGGATGCCACATGACCCCCCAGTAGTTTATGGTGGTTGATACATGTTAGGAAACCATGTAGTTTAGCACATACACCCCTCATGGCTTAAACCAATCAGTTCAAACAAATCCCCCTTTTATACTTACCAATCACCCTACCCAAATTGTTCCTGCCAGTGAAGAGTTGTTATTTGATTTTCCTGTAGTGTGAAATGATTTGCTGTGTGATGTTTTGGTGCATATAGTATCCCAAAAAAAACCCTAAAAAATCTCACTGAACAAAGGACTGGGATTCACTCCTCGGCACCATTGCATCAGAAATGGTTGTGAGTCCAGGCTCGAGCTTGCAATAAAGACTCTTGTGGAATTGCATTAGATCCGGCTACTGGAGGTCTACTGGGGTCCAACGAATCTGGCAACACCTGGCAGTGGCGCTGGGCCTTGAGCCTGCCTCCCCCCTGCTAGATCCCCTGCCTTCCCTCCCCATCCCTGTCCACTGTCCTGAGCACCCTGCCCCAGCACTGGCCCTTGGCTCTCCATTCCCTGGCCTGGCTCCTCTCATGGGCCTCTGGGGGGCCTTCTTGCTCGGCGCTTCCCTGGGCTTCAACTGCAGGCCTCACTGGGGCTGTTTCCCGGCTCCACTTGTCTTCCCTGCACCTCAGAACCCTAGTGCTACCCCTGCCTGCCCTGCCCCGCCCTTCCCTGCTCTCCCCTGGCCTGGGCCCTCCTCTAAAATCCCTAGCCTGGGCTCCTTTCTGAGGTCCTGGCCCACACCCCACCAACACCATTCCCCTGCCCTTCCTGCTGTGCCCTCCTTGAACCCTCCTGTTGTCCTTGTCCCTGCTGGGCCCCTTTTCCAGATCCCTTTCCCAGAATGCTCACCAGGGCCAGGGGCTGGAACTGGGATTTTTAGCCCTGTGGGCTTCCTTTGGGAAAAGGTAGCCGTGCCCCTTGCCTGGGAGCTTTGGCCTCCCTCAGCTGGGGCCCTGCTCCACAATCCTAACACCCAGCAGTGAACCTGGGCCTTGAGCCCTTCTCTTCCTGCGCCACATGCTCCCCTTATTCCCCTTTATCCCCATGTTCAGACACAGCCAGGAGAGAGAGGACTATCCCATCCAGTTGGGAGACCCCTCCCACATGGATGTTGGGGGAGCTCATATACCCCAGCTGTTAGAGTCTGTAAACAAGTCTGGATGGCACCTGGCATTTTGCCAGAGGGAGTGGTTTGTGAAGTAAAGCTATGGAGCCATTAAGTGTGGAGATTCCTTATTGGTTGACTGCTGTATCTATTTTATGTTAATTAGATAAGCTGTGTGGAATATATATACCCCTCGGGTCCTACAATAAATGGCTCCCACTCCTGCTGTATCAATGTACACAAGTTGCTAGTCACCCCCCGGTTATTTTGCTGCAGAGAGACCCTTCCCACTTTGATGTCAGGGGGATCTCCCATACCGCTGCAGCCAGGGTAGAGGGGACGTACCCCTATAAGTGGGAGACCCCTCACACCTGGGTGTTGGGGGGAGCACAAAACAGCCACAGCCAGGGTAGAGGTGACTCGCCCCTCCAGGCAGGAGAACTCTCCCACCTGGCTGTCTGGGGGAGATCTTATATTGCCTCAGCCAGGGTAGAAGTGACCAGCCCTTCCAGGTGAAAGAGACCTCCCACCTGGGTTTGGGGAGAGCTGGTATACCACCACAGCCAGGATAGAGGGGACTCACCCCTCCAGGTAAGAGACCTCTTTGACCAGGGGAGCTCTTATACTGCTGCAGCCAGGGTAGAGTGGACTTGCCCATCCAGTCAGGAGACCCCTCTAACCTGGTTGTCTGGGGGAGCTCATATACCCACCCAGCCAGGGTAGAGGGGACTTGCCCCTCTAGGCTGGAGACCCCTCCCATCTAAGTGTCAAGGGGAGCTTGTAAACCAACACAGCCAGGATAGAGGGAACTCTGCTCTTCCAGGTGGGATACCCCTCCCACCTGGGTGTCAGCAGGAAGCTCCTATACTATAGCAGCCAGGCTAGAGGAGACTCACCCCTCCAGGCCTGGTTGTTGGGGGGGAGCTCATATACTGCCACAGCCAAGGTAGAGGGGACTCACCCCTCCAGGCGGGAGACCCCTCTCATGTGCATGTCAGGGAAAGCTAGTATACTGCCCCAGCCAGGGTAGAGGGGACTCGCCCCTCCAGTCCCCTCTACCCTGGCTAACCTGGTATACAAGCTCCCTGCAACACCCAGATGGGAGGAGTCTCCTTCCTGGAGGGGCTAGTCCCCTCTACCCTGGCTGTGGTGGTATATGAGCTTCCCAGACACCCAGGTCTGAGGTGTCCTGGCTTAGAGGGGCAATTCCCCTCTACCTGGCTGCAGCAGTATATGAGGTACCCCCACATACCAAGGTAGGAAGGATCTCCTACCTGGAGGGGCAAGTCCTCTCTACCCAGGTGGGAGGGGTTTCCTATCTGGCGAGGTGAGTCCCCACTACCCTGTCTGCAGCGGTATAAGAGCTCCCCCTCCAAACTCAGGTGGGAGGGGTATCCCACATTGAGGGGAGAGATCCTTTACTCTGTCTTCTGCTTTATATGAGCTCTCCCCCATACCCAGATGAGAGGAGTCTCCCGCCTGAAGGGGTGAGTACCCTATACCGTCTGTGCAGTGGTATACTAGATTTCCCTTACACCCAGGTGGAAAGGGTCTCCCTGCTTGTGGGGTGAGTCCCCTCTACAGTGGTTGCAGCAGTAAAGGAGCTCCTCCAGACACCCAGGTGCCAGGGGTTCCCCGCCTGGAGGGACGAGTCCCCTCTAGCTTGGCTGCTGTGGTATAAGAGCTCCTGCAGACACCCAGGTGGGAGGGATCCCTCACCTGGAGAGGCAAGTCCCCTCTAACCTGGCTACAACGGTATATGAGCATCCCCTGACACCCAGGTGGGAGGGGTTTCCCGCCTGGAGGGGCGAGTCTCCTCTTTCCTGGTTGGGGTGGTATATGAGCTCCGCCTGATACCTAGGTGTGGCTGTATAGGAGCTCCCCTCTATATCCAGGTGGGAGGGGTCTCCCGCCTGTAGTGGTGAGTCCCCTCTACCCTGCCTGTGGTGATATATGAGCTCCTCTGACACCCAGGTGTGAGGGATCTCCCACCTAGTAGGAGAGATCCCTCTATCCTGGCTGCAGCTGTACATGAGCTCCCCGCCCCCCAATAGTCAAATTGGAGGGTTGCAAGTACTCTCCAACCTGGCTAAGGCAGTATACAAGCTCTCCCAGATAAACAGGAGGGAGAGGTCTCCTGCCTGGAGGGGCAAGTCACCTCTACCCTGGATGTAGTGTATAAGAGCTCCACCTCCAAACCCAGGTGGGAGGGGTCTCTTGATTAGAGGGGCGAGCACATTTACCTTGGTTGCCTCCAAAAAGTCTCCCGCTTGGAAGGGCGAGTCCACTCTAACCTGGCTGCAGTGTTATATGACACCCAGTTGGGAGGGGTCTCCCCCCTAGAGGGGCGGGTCCCCTCTACCCTGGATTACATGGTGTATGAGCTCCCCACAGACACACACCCAGGTGGCAGGGGTCTCCCACATGGAGGGGCAAGTCCCTTCTACCCTGGATTTGGTGGTATAAGAGCTCCCCCCAGACCCCACACCTAGCTGGGAGAGGTCTCTCACTTGGAGGGGCGAGGCATGAGTTCCCTCTACACTGGCTGTGGAGGTAAAGACGCCCCCCCCACACCCAGGTGGGAAGATTTCTGTCCTGGAGGGGGGAGTCCCCTCTACCCTGCCTGTGGAGGTATACAAGCACCCCAATTGACACCTAGATGGGAGGGATCCCTCGCCTGGAGGGGAAAGTCCACTCTACTCGGGCTGCAGTGTTATAAGAGCTCCCCCTGACACACAGGCGGGATATGTCTCCTGCCTGGAGAGTCGAGTCCCCTATACCCTGGCGGCAGAGGTATACGAGCCCCCCCAACCCACACTTAGTTAGGAGGGGCTCCCGCCTGGAGGGTTGAGTCCCCTCTACCATGGCTACAAAGGTATATGAGCTCCCCCAGTAGTCAGGTGGGATGGGTTTCTTGCCTGGAGGGGCCACTTCCCTCTACCATGACTGCAGAGGGACAGAAGCTCCCCAGATACCCAGGTGAAAGTGGTCTTCGACTTGGGGGATGGGTCCCTGATACCCTTCCTGCATCTGTATATGAGCCCCCCACCTCAAGGACACCTAGGTAGGAGGGGTCTCCCTCCTGGAGTGCTGAAGTCTGGCTGGGCACAAAATCACGAGCCACTCAAGCAAGAACAAACTTTATTTTTGAAACTGCCGCCAACTTTTGAAACTTCCCCCGTAGGCTCCGGGGAAGATTGCCAACTAACCCACGCGGCTTCTCTCGGGTCCCCACAGGAACTCCCTCCTCTGGAATTCCCTCCTACCGCACTTCCCCAACCAATGGGAACTCTCCAGGAGTCCCGTAGCAGGCTGAGGTGAATAGCAGGAGTCCAATATCCATATAAATGCAAATCTTAACATAATCATATCATCTCAATGGCTTGCTGGCATCACCTTTCAACCAAAAATGCCATGCATCACATTACTTGGCTGTGGCTCTTAGCATCTCCCCCCTTCTGTTTAATTAAGCAACAAGCAATGTGGCTAGGGACCCTGCCTGTTAGGTTTGTCCAATTCAACATATGGTTCTTACCCGTCATTGGATGAACTGACCTTTAGACATCAGCCTCCTGTCTTAGGTTGATACCATTGAAATTGGATCATACCTGTCACTGACTACCGGTCCAGCATATAGCCATACTTGTGGATAGGCCTATGCACCAGTGGGGGGGGGTGAGGTTCTTTGCCTCACCTCTGTTGGCCCCCAAATTTGGCCTTGGTGCCAGTGGGGGGGTGAGGTTCTTTGCCTCACCTCTGTTGGCCCCCAAAATTGGCCTTGGTGCCGGTGGGGGGTGAGGTACTTTGCCTCACCTCTGTTGGCCCCCAAAATTAGACCATCACTAGTAGAAGGGAGGAAGATACAGAAATGCCACGACACCAAGCCAATTGATGGCTCCTAGGAAAAATTGCATCACTGGTGACACTTCAGCAAAGATACGCCAGCACTACCATAATTCGCTGCATCAACAGATAGATCACAATACATACAAGTGATACATAGTCCAGGCAAGTTCTGTAAGCAGTTCAAAGCGGAGGAATCTATCAATATGTCCATTTCCTCCCAAAATAAATTGACTCATTGATTGAGCATTACTTGTTGAGTTATTATTCATTGATGTATCAGTTTATACAGTTTGTTGTGATAACTATCGAAGAAGTTGTAGTTTGGTTTCATCTTTGTCTTCATCGGCACTGGGATGAAAATAGGAATTCTGACAATGATGCTAAAAAAAATATGTAACATTTCAACAGGTACTAAGAAAACAATTTTTTGAACAATTTACATTATCCTGAACAGAATTATTAAATATAATGAAAAGGAAAGGTGAAAGTAAACAAACATATCTGTTAACCTCCTATTTGTTCATATATTAAAACAATCCTCAACAGCTGTTTACCTAATTTAAATTAAACCATTAAAATCACGTGAATAATAATAAAAAAAATTTGGATCCATTTATTCATGAGCGCTCCTCATATATGATATATGGACATACGCACATACAGACATACAACACAAAACAGAAGTATGCACACGTAACATACAACACATAAGACAATAGTAAAGGCCTTGTAGCTTTACATAGGTGAAATCTCCATTGCAATGTTTAAAAACTCCACAGTCAAAAAATAAAACTGATCAGAAAAACATTAACCTAGGTCTGTATGAGCTCAAAAATAAAATAGAACTTTATGATGTGGGAAAAAGCAATAATAAAATAGATATTGAAAAAAGCATCCTGGTTAATCACTTTCGCAGATGTAAGAATAGCCAAGCTGGAGTTCTGGATATCAGCTGTTATGGATTTGAATCAAATCATCTCCATAGGTGGGGCTGTTGGTTGAATTACGCCCTCTGGTGATAAAACGGAGTTAGTAACAGCCTCCTGTTGTAGCCTTTTTCCTAATAACCCCTTTTCCTTTAAATTTTCTTCCTCTGTCTGACTAGCTCGAAAGACCTTCTCTTTTGCTTGATCTAAAATGTCTTTCTTCATGGTCTGAACCTCTAACAATTTACTTAACACCTTTTTGGTTTGTTTTTTTACTAATTTCTAATCTACTATAAAGATAACACAAAACAAAACCGAAACTGAATGAAACAAAAACGGAATAAAAAATCATTGTATCAATTTTCTCTTCCTCAGGGCCGACAAACTTCAAACCTTGAGCCACCCATTTTTCCCAGTTTGCCTGAGAAATTTCTAGGGAAAGGCAGCTTGAAACAAAAACAAAATAAATCAAAACAAGAACACATTGTTTTTTGAAATGGTCACCCATTCTCTCGCCTTCCCTCAGGGACGAGCAATTTCACTTACCTCCAAGTTTTAGACGTTCCGCATACAGGCCACCAAATGCCGCAGTCTGACTGGGCACAAAATCACAGCCTTGTAGATTCAAACAGCAATTCTTTATTCCCGAACTGTCACTGGCACTCTACAAACACGTTCTGGGCCAAATCCACATTCTGGGGGAAATCCACGTTCTCCACCGGGCTTTGAATCCCAAAATACTCTCTGAATCCTGCGAAAACTCAACGGGAACTCAAGGAGCGGGCGGGCACTTGAGGCAGCAGGATACGCCCTATTGCCAGCAGGGTCCACTTTAAACCTGGAACTGCCCTAAACCCAAGGAGCACCCTAAACCCTGATCAGCCCTAAACCCGGATCCGCCCTGGTCCTTGAGCAAGGTCACCTTACATGCAATGTCACTGCAAATGACCTGGGTCATGCCATGCGTCATTCCTACTTGGCAATGGCTCTCAGCAAATTTTCTCTTTCTCAGGGCTGAACAACTTCAAACCTTGAGCCAACCATTTTTCCCAGTTTGCCTGAGAAAATTCTAGGGATAGGCAGCTTGAAACAAAAACAAAATAAATCAAAACAAGAACACATTGTTTTTTGAAATGATCACCCATTCTTTCGCCTTCCCTCAGGAGCAAGCAATTTTACTCACCTCCAAGCTTCAGGCGTTCCCCGTACAGGCCACCAATTGCCGCAGTCTGGCTGGGCACAAAATCACGAGCCACTCAAGCAGGAACAAACTTTATTTTTGAAACTGCCACCAATGTCCTGTACGCTCCCGGGAAGACTGCCAACCGACCCACGTGGCTTCTCTCGGGTCCCCACAGGAACTCCCTCCTCCGGAATTCCCTCCTACCGCACTTCCCCAACCAATGGGAACTCTCCAGGAGTCCCGTAGCAGGCTGAAGTGAACAGCAGGAGTCCAACATCCATATGAATGCAAATCTTAACATGATCTTATCATCTCAATGGCTTGCTGGCATCACCTTTCAACCAAAAATGCCATGCATCATATTACTTGGCTGTGGCTCTTAGCACTGGAGGAGCAGAGTCCACTCTCCCCTGGCTGCTTTACCTGACATCCAGGTGGGCGAGATCTCCCCCTGGTTGGGCAAGTGTGCTGTACCCTGTCTATGGTGGTATACAAGCTCCCAGCGACCCACTGGTAGGTGGGGTATCCCACCTGGAGGGGCGAGTCCACCCTACCCTGGCTTCAGCGGTGTACAAACTCCCCCAGACACCTTGGTGGAAGGGGTCCCCCGTCTACTGGGGTGAGTCCCCGCTCTCCTGGCTGTAGCAGTATATGAGCCCCCCCCATAGCCAGATGGGAGGGGTGTGCAGCCTGGAGGTGTGTGTACACTCAACCCTGGCTAAGGCAGTATACTAGCTCCCCCCAGACACCCAGGTGGGAGGGGTCTCCTGCATGGATTGGCGAGTCCCCTCTACCCAGACTGTTGTTATACACAAGCCCTCCCATACCCAGATGGGAGGGGTCTCCCACCTAAAGGGGCAAGTCACCTTTTCCCTGGCTGCAGTGGTATACTAGCTTTCCCTGACACCCAGGTGGGAGGGGTCTCCTGCCTTTAAGGGCAAGTCCCCTCTACCCTGTCTGGGGTGGTATATGAGCTCCCCATGACACATAGGTGGGATGGGTATCCCGCATTGAGGGGAAAGTCCCCTCTACCTTGGCCGCAGAGGTATTGGAGCTCCCCCTGACACACCGGTGGGAGGGGTCTCCCGCCTGGAAGGGGGAGTCCCCTATACCCTGTGTGTGGTGATATACTAGATTTCCCTGACACCCAGGTGGAAGAGGTCTCCTGCCTAGAGGGGCGAGTCCCCTCTAACCTGGATAAGATGGTATACAAGCTCCCAGCGAAACCCAGGTGGGAGGGGTCTCCTGCATGGAGGGGCGAGTCCACACTACCCTGGCTGCAGCGGTATACAAGCTCCCCCCCCCCCCACACCCAGGTGGAAAGGATCTCCACCTGGGGGAGCGAGTCCACTCTACCCTAGCTAGGGGGGTGTTGGAGCCACCTCCGACACCCAGGTTGGAGGGGTCTCCCGTTCAGAGAGGTGAGTCACCTCTACCCTGGTTGCAGCAGTTTATGACATCCCCCTGACACCCTGGTGGGAGGGTACTCCCGCCTGGTGGGCAAGTACCCTCTACCCTGGTTTTGGTGGTATTAGAGCTCCCCCTGACACCCAGGTGGGAGATGTCTCCCACCTGGAGGGACGATTCCCCTCTACCTTGGCTAAGGTTGTATACAAGCTCCCAGCCACACTCAGGTGGGAAGGTCTCTTGCCTGCATAGGCTAGTCCCAACTACCCTGGCTGCAGTGGTGTACCAGCTCCCCCACACACACACAAGTGGGAGGAGTCTCCCACCTGGAGGGGTAAGTTTCCTCTACCCTGGCTGCAATGTTATATGAGGTCCCCCCGACACCCAGTAGGGAGAGGTCTTCCGCCTAGAGGGGCGAATCCCCTATACCCTGGATTCAGTATATGAGCTCCCCACAGACACCCAGGCAGCAGGGGTCTCCCACATGGAGGGGCAAGTCCTTTCTACCCTGGCTTGGGCGGTATAAGAGCCCCCCCCACACACACACCTAGGTGGGAGAGATCTCCAGCTTAGAGGAGCGAGGCCACTGTACCCTGGCTGGGGCTGTAAAGGAGCTCCCCTGACACCCAGTGGGAAGATTCTCCCCCCTAAAGGGTAGAGTCCCCTCTACCCTGCCTGTGGAAGTATAGAAGCTCCCCTGGACACCCAGGTGGGAGGGGTCTCCTGCCTGGAGGATGCTAGTCCTCTGTATCCTGGCTGCTGCAGTATAGGAGCTCTCCTGACATTCAGGTGGGAGGAGTCTCCTGCCTAAAGGGTAGAGTCCTCTCTACCCGGACTGTAGCAGTATAGGAGCTCAACCTGACACCCAGGTGGGAAGGGTGTCCCACCTGGAGGGCGAATCCCTCTACCCTGACTACTGCTGTATACATGCTCTGCCAGACACCCAAGTGGGAGAGGTCTTTTGCCTAGAGGGGCAAGTCACCTCTACCCTGGCTAAGGGAGTATGCAAGCTCCCCCTACACTCAGGTGAGAGGGGTCTCCTGCTGGAGTCGCAGGTCCCCTCTACCCTGGCTGGTGCCCTATAAGAGCTCCTAGAACACCCACGTGGGAGAGATATGCCGCCTAAAGAGGGGAACCACTCTATGCTGACTGTGGTTTTATAGGAGCTGTCCCTGACACCCAGGTGGGAGGGGTCTCCCGCCTCCTGGGGTGAGTCCCCTCTCCCCTCCCTGTGGCTGTTTCAAGCTCCCCCCTACACCCAGGTGGGAGGGGACTCCCTTCTGGAGGGGAAAGTACCCTTTCCCCTTGCAGTGGCTGTTTTGGGCTCCTGCAGACACCCAGCTTGGAAGGGTCCCCCTCCTGGAGAGGCAGGTCCCTTCTACCCTGGCTACAGCAGTATATGAGCATCCCCTGACACCTAGGTGGGAGGGGTTTCCCTCCTTGAGGCATGTGTTCCCTCTACACAGGCTGTGGAGATAAAGGCGCTCCCCCAGACACCCAGGTGGGAGGGTCTCTGTCCTGAAGGGGCTAGTCCTTTCTACCCTGGCTGTGGAGGTATAGGAGCACCCCCAACCGATACCTAGATGGGAGGGGTCTCCCGCCTGGAGGGGCAAGTCCCCTCTACCCTGGCTGCAGGGTAAGAGCTCCCCATGACACACAGGTGGGATGTGTCTCCCACCTGGAGGGGCAAGTCCCATATACCCTGGCTACAGCTGTATAGGAGCTCCCCCCTACACTCAGGTAGGAGGGTCTCTTGCCTGGAGGGTCGAGTCCCCTCTACCCTGGCTGTGGAGGTATATGAGCTCCCCCCCTCCCCGACAGTCAGGTGGGACGGGTCTCTTGCCTGGAGGGGCCAGTCCCCTTTACCATGAGTGCAGCCGGATAGGAGCTCCCCCAACACCCAGGTGAAAGTGGTCTTCCACCTTGGGGGTGAGTCCCTGCTACCCTTCTTGCAGCTGTATATGAGCCCCCCACCAAGGACACCCAGGTAAGAGGGGTTTCCCCCCTGGAGGGACGAGTCCACTCTACCCTGGCTGCTGTAGTATAGTAGCTTTCTCTGACCCCCATGTGGGAGATATCTCCTGCCTGGAGGGGCGAGTATGCTCTACCCTGGCTATGGTATTATACAAGCTCTCAGTGACACACAGGTGGGAGGGGTATCCTGCCTGGAGGGGCGAGTCCACTCTACCCTGGCTTCAGCAGGGTACGACTTCCCCCCAGACACCCAGGTGGGAGTAGTCCACCACCTAGTGGGGCGAGTCTCCGCTCTCCTGGCTGTAACAGTACATGAGCTCCCCGCCATAGCCAGATGGGAGGGGTCTGCAGCCTGGAGGCATGAGTACCCTCCACACTGGCTAAGGCAGTATACAAGCTCCCCCCAGACAACCAGGTGGGAAGGGTCTCCCGCATGGATTGGCGAGTCCCCTCTACCCTGGCGGTTGTGATATACAAGTCCCCCCCCCCATACCCAGATGGGAGGGGTCTCCCACCTGAAAGGGCTAGTCACCTTTTCCCTGGCTGCAGTGGTATACTAGCTTTCCCTGACACTCAGGTGAGAGGGGTCTTACGCCTGGAGGGAAGAGTTCCCTCTATACTGGCTGCAGCACTACAGGAGCTCCCTATGAAACCCAGGTTGGAGGGGTTAACTGCCTGGAGGGCAGTTTTCTCTCTCTAGGATGGGGTTTTATTTGAGCTTCCCCTGACAATCAAGTGGGAGGAGACTCTTGCCTGGAGGGGCAAGTCCCCTCTACCATGGCTGCTGCAGGATATGTACTCTCCCCCCCCCCACACACACCCAGGTGAAAGTGGTCTCCCGCCTGGAGTGGGGAGTCCCCTTTACCTGCCTGTGGCCGTATATGAGCTCCCCTGACACCCAGGTGTGAGGGGTATCCCACCTAGTGGGGTGTGTCCCCTCTATCCTGGCTGCAGCAGTACACGAGCTCCCTCCCATAGCCAAATTGGAAGGGTCTCCCACCTGGAGGAGCAAGTACCCTCCACCCTGGCTAAGGCGGTATACAAGCTCTCCCAGACAAACAGGAAGGAGGGTCTCCTGCCTGGAGGGGCTAGTCACCTCTACCCTGGCTGCAGCAGTATAAGAGCTTCCCCACCAAACCCAGGTGGGAGGGGTCTCCTGCCTAGACGGGCAAGTCCCCTCTACCCTGGATTCGGTGGTGTAGGAGCTCCCCCCAGACAACCAGGTAGCAGGGGTCTCCCGCATGGAGGGGCGAGTCCCTTCTACCCTGGCTTGGGCAGTATAAGAGCCACCCCCACCCGACACCTAGGTGGGAGAGGTCTCCCACTTGGAGGGGCCAGTCCACTGTAACCTGGCTGTGGCGGTAAAGGAGCTCCTCTGACACCCATTGGGAGGATTCTCCCCCTAAAGAGTAGAGTCCCCTCTACCCTGCCTGTGGGAGTATAGAAGCTCCCCTGAACACCCAGGTGGGAGGGGTTTCTCGCCTGGAGGATGCTAGTCCTCTCTACCCTGGCTACTGCTGTATAGGAGCTCCCCAGACACCCAGGTGAGAGGAGTCTCCCGCCTAAAGGGTACAGTCCTCTCTCTTCTGCTGAGGAGGTATAGGAACTCAACCTGACACCCAGGTTGGAGGGGTGTCCCCCCCTGGAGGTGCGATTCCCTCTACCCTGGCTGCTGTATACATGCTCTCCCAGACACCCAGGTGGGAGGGGTCTTCCGCTGGAGGGGGGAGTAAACTCTACTCTGGCTGTGGAGGTATAGGAGCTCCCTTCTACACCCAGGTGGGAGGGTCTCCCGCCTGGAGTGGCAAGTTCCCTTTACCCTGCCTGTCGTGGTATATGAGCTCTCCTGGCAACCAGGTGTGAGGATCCACCTAGTGGGCTGTGTCCCCTCTATCCTAGCTGTAGCTGTACACGAGCTCTCCCCCATAGCCAAATTAGAGGGGTCTCCCGCCTGGAGGAGCAAGTACCCTCCACCCTGGTTAAAGCGGTATACAAGCTCTCCCAGACAAACAGGAGGGAGCCGTTTCCTGCCTGAAGGGGCGTATCACCTCTACCCTAGCTACAGCTGTATAAGAGTTCCCCCAAAAACCCAGGTGGAAGGGGTCTCTTGACTGGAGGGGCGAGCACCTTTACTATGTTTGCTGCGGTATAGGAGCTGCCCCCGGTCACTCAGATGGGAAGGGTCTCCCGCCTGGAGGGACAAGTCCACTCTAAACTGCCTGCAGTGTTATATGAGCTCCCCCCCTACACCCAGTTGGGGGGATCTCCCACCTAGAGGGGCAGTCCCCTCTACCCTGGATTTGGAGGTGTATGAGCTCCCCCCAGACACCCCAGGGGTCTCCTGTATGGAGGGGCGAGTCCCTTCTACCCTGGTTTGGGCGGTATAAGAGCCCCCCCCCCCACCCGACACCTAGGTGGGAGAGGTCTCCCTCTTGGAGGGGCGAGTCTACTGTACCCAGGCTGTGGCGGTAAAGGAGCTGCCCTGACACCCAGGTGGGAGGAGTCTCCCGCCTAAAGGGTAGAGTCCCCTCTACCCTGCCTGCGACAGTATAGGAGCTTCCCAGGACAACCAGGTGGAAGGGGTCTCCCGCCTGGAGGTGCGAGTCCCCTCTCCGCTGGCTGTAGCAGTAACTGAGCTCCCCGTGACACCCAGGTAGGATGGGTCTCCTAACTGGAGAGGCGAGTCCCTGCTACCCTGGCTCTGAGGGTATGAGCCCCCCCCCCCACCCCCCACGACACCCAGGTGGGAGGTGTATAAGGCCTGGAGAGGCAAGTGCCAGCTAGCCTGGATGCAGAGGTTTACGGGGCTACCCAGGACACCCAGATGCGAGGTGTCTCCCGCCTGGAGGCGCAAGTCCCCCTAGCCTGGTTGGGGCGGTATACTAATCTCCCCCTGACACCCAGGTGGGAGAGGTTTTCCTCCTGGAGGGGCGAGTCCCCTCTACCCTGCCTGCGGATATATAGGAGTTCCCCCATACACACAGGTGAAAGGGGTCTCTAGCCTGAATGGACAAATCCCTGCTACCCTGGCTGCATCCAGGTGGGCGGGGTCTCCCTCCTGGAGGGATGAGTCCCCTCTACCCTGGTTGGGGGGGTATACTAGCTCCCCCCCCAGCCGAATCCCAGGTGGGAGTGGTCTCCTGCCTGCAGGGGCGAGTCCCCTGTACCCTGGCTGCTGCAGTATATGAGCTCCCCCTGACACCCAGGTGGGAGGAGTTGCCCATCTGGGTGGGCAAGTCCCCTCTACCATGTTTAAAGAGGTATACAAGCGTCCCCTGAACCTAGATGGGAGTGGTCTTCCACCTGGAGGAGCCAGTGCCCACTACCCTGACTGCAGTGGTATATACGCTCCACCCTCCACACCCAGGAGAGAGGGGTCTCCTCTATCCTGGCCTTTGCAATATAGGAGCTCCCATGACAACCAAGTGTGAGGAGTCTGCTGCCTGGAAGGTAGAGTCCCCTATCCCCTGCCTGTGCAGGTATAGGAGCTCCCCCAGACATCCAGGTGGATAGGGCTTCACTCCTGGAGGGGCGAGTCCTCTCTACCCTGGCTGCAGTGGTATATAAACTCCCCCAGATACCCAGATGGGAGGGGTCTCCCATCTGGAGGGGCGAGTCCCCTCCACCCTGGCTAAGGTGGTATACAAGCTCCCTGCGACATCTAGATGGAAGCGGTCTCCCACATGGAGGGGTAAGTCCCCTTTACCCTGACTGCTGCTGTATTCAATCTCTCCTAACACCTAACACCTGGGAGGAGTCTCCTGCCTGGAGGGTAGAGTCGCCTGGACCCCGCCTCTAGCTGTATAGGAGCTCCCCACAACACCCAGGTGGGAGGGGTCTCTTGCCATGAGGGGCGAGTCCCCTCTACCCTGGCTGCAGCTGGATAGGAGCTCCCCCTGAAAACCAGGTGAAAGGGTCTCCCACCTGGAGGGGAAAGCCCTGCTACCCTGGCTGCAGCTGTATACAAGCTCCCCCCACCACCACCCAGGTGGGAGAGGTCTCTTGCCAGGAGGGGCGAGTCCCCTATATCCAGGCTGCAGCATGATACAAGCTCCTCCTGACACCCAGGTGAAAGGGGTCTCCCTCATGGAGGGGGCAGGACCCTGCTATCCTGGCAACAGCTGTATAAGCGACCCCCAGGTGGGAGGGGTGTCCCGCCATGAGGGGTGAGTCCCATCTACCCTGGCTAAGGCCCCTTTTAATGGCCCCTCCTGTGAGTCACCTCTGTTCCCCTTAGGGTGTGGTATCCTGGCAATGTCTGGACCCTCTGCTCCCCATCCTTCTTCAGCCTGGTCTCTTCAAATGGGTCCAGGCTGCCCACTGACCCCACTCCAACCTCTGCACACACCTATGTCCCCTTTGCGGCCTGAACCTTGATGTCTGGCAGTTCACATGCAAATTGCTCCAACCCAACCATGAGAGACCCCTCCCTTCTCTCCTCTGCCCTCTTGCCTTACGTGCTGTCCCTACCCCAACCCAGACTTCCCTAACCCTGACATTTGCACTCCAGTCCGAAGGCCTGGGCTCTTACCTAAGCCCCTAATCACGTTCCTCATGTCCCTTGGTGTAGAATGGATTCTCTTCTTGTTGGGTCTATTCTGGGGGCCCCTTGCTTGGACCCGCCAGCATGGTCACCTAGGTGCACCTTGCGCTTCTCTCTATCTCCTGGTCCTCCCAAAGCCCTTCCTACCCTTCCCTTCTTTCCCCTCATGTGGTACCCTGGTTCTTGGGTCTGTCATCATCGTGGACTGGGTAGGTGCCTTGCCTGGACTCCTTGCTTGGTTCCTGACTCTCACTCCTCTCCATACCCACTGTGACCTCGCATCAAGCCTCCTGTCGCCCTCCTCCTGGCCCTTTCCCTTGCCAGATGCCTTTGCCAAGTCTCTGGCCCTGGGTTCTCATCTGTGCCAGTGTGCATTATAGGAAAGAGAGCCCTGACCCTGGCAAGGGCCCTTTGCTCTCCCTGGGCCCTAGGTCCTGCCCCTGGAACCCTGAAACCTGGCAGTGGCCCTGGGCTTGGATCCTGCCTCCCCCCGCCTGCCAGATCCCCTGCCTTTCTTCCCCATACTTGTCCACTTACCTGAGATCCCTGCCCCAGCCCTGGTACTTGGCTCTCCATTCCCTGGCCTGGCTCCTCGCTTGAGTCTCTGGTGGCCCTTCTTGCTCAGTATTTCCCTGGGCTTGGTGTGCGGACCCCTCTCTAGGGCTGCTTCCCTGTACTGCAGTACCCTAGTGCAGCCCCACCTTACAGGCCCTGCCCTTCCCTGCTCTCCCCTGGCCTGGGCCCTCCTGTAGGTCCCTAACCAGGGCTCCTTGCTGCCAAAGTCTGACGGGGCTGCTGAAGTCAAGCTGGGCAAAATAACCGAGAGGTGACAAGCAACTTGAAGGTTGAAGCGGGAACTACTTTATTGCGAGTGAACTCAGCGTGAACTGAGCGAACTCAAAGTAGCGGGCACCCAAGGTAGCAGGAGCCGCCTCTCTGACGGACTGCAGAGGTATATATGCTTAACTAATTACACACAGCTTAACTTAATTAACATCATCTAGATACAGCAGTCAGCCAATAAGGAATCCTCATCATCTTAATGGCTCGCTGGCGTTGCTTCACAAACCACTCCTCCTGGCAAAGTGCCAGGCGCCATCTTAACTTGGTTGTGGCCCTCATCACCTTGCTTGTATTCTGGCCCACATTCCACCCACACTCATCCTCTGACCCTTCAGGCTGTGCCCTTCTTTGGCCCTCCTGTCTTCCTTGTCCCTGTCAGGCCCCTTTTCCTGATCTTTTTCCCAGGACACTCACCCAGGCCAGGAGACTGGAGCTGGCCTCTTGGTCCTGCAGGCTCTATTTTGTAAAACATACCCCTTCCCCTTGCACAGGCCATTTGGCCTCCCTCAGCCTGGGCCCTGCTCCCCGACACTGACACCCTGCAGTGGGCCTGGTCCTTGAGCCTCCCTCCTTTGCACCACCAGCTTCCTCCCTTGCCTCTCTCCCCTCACCAGCCCTGTCCATTTTTATGTAGCCCTGGCCCTGGCCCTTGTACTTGGCTCTCTGTTCCTGGGCCTGGCTTGAGCCCCTGGCTGCCTTTTTCGAGGACCCTGCTCATGTACCTTGATTTCAGGCCCCTGATATGCCTCCCCTCTGTTTTCCTGGTGCTGTGGTGTCCTGGCACTGCCTGGACAGACTGGGGTTCTTGATTGGGTCCTTGCTCCCCACCAACCCTAGTCCACTTCCAGACAAAAGATATTTCCTCACAGTCCCCTCCTTTGGCCCTCCTTTGGTTCTGGTCAGTCTCTGAGGATCTACTTACCCAGGGCAGAGGAGTGGAATTGGCTGGCCTCTACATCCTGAAATCTCCCTGTGGAAACATAGCCCTTCCCCTCACCTGATCCCCCTCACCACCAGAACCCTGACACCTGGCAATGGAAATGTGCTTTGTGCCATTCCCTCTCTTCTCTCACCTGCCCTCTGGCCTTCCATGCTGCTACAACCCCAACCCAGTCCTCACTGACCCTGAACCTTTGCCTGAGCCCCTGACCACGTTTCCAAGTGGTGTGGCGTCCTGTGGCTTCACCTGGTTTCATTCTGTTTTGAGCCCCCTGGCGTGCTCCTTTTGGTTTTCCCTGTGCTTCCACCTGTCTCCTCCTTCTCATGTCATCCCTTTCTCCCCATCCCCTTGTGTTTTACCTGGGTGAACCCAGGAGCCTCCTTCTCATTGGGTCCCTCATTTTTGGTTGGGCGGGTGGGACCCTTGCCTGGGCTCCTTGCTTGGGTCCTGGCTCTCACCCCTCTCCACACCCACCAAGACCCTGTGCTATGCCATCCTGTTGCCCTTTTCCTGGGCCCCGTCCCTTGCCAGGCCCCCTTTGCCTATTCAATGGCCCTGGATTCTCATCTGGGCCAGGGCACCTTATGGAAACAGAGCCCTGCCCTTCCCCTGGGCCCCTTGCTCTCATTTGGCCCTTAGTCCTGAACACAGAACTTGGACACCTGGCAGTGGCCCTGGTCCTCAAGCCAGCCTGTCATCTCTCAGATCCCCTGTCTTCCCTCCCTGGCCCTGTATACTCTCCTGAGCCCCCTGCCCTAGCCTTGGCCCTCAGCTCTTCATTCCCTGTCCTGGCTCCTCTCTGGAGTCTCCAGTACCCCTTCTTGCTCCATGTTTCCCTGGACTTTGACTTTGTGCCCCAAGCTTGGGCCGATTTTCTGCTTCCCTTGGCTTCCCTTCCCTGCAGAACCCTAATGCTGCCTGCCTGCCCAGTCCTGCCCTTCCCTGCTCTGCCCTGGCATGGGACCACATCTAGGTCTCTAGCCTGGTCTCCTTGCTGGGGTCCTGGGCCCCAACCCAACAACAGCCATCTTTTGGCCTATTCTGGTGTGCCCTCCTTTGGACCTCCTGTTGTCACTGTTCCTGCTGCACCCGTTTTCCTGATCCCTTTACTAGGATGCACACCAGAGCCTGGGACTTGACCTGGCCTTTGGACCCTTCAGGCTCTCTTTGGCAAAATGTAGCCCTGCCCCTTACCTGGGCCCTTTGGCCTCTCTCAGCCCGGGCCCTGCTCCTCAACCCTGACACCCAGCAGTGTAACTGTTCTTTGAGCCCTCCTCTCCTTGTGCCACTGGCTCCCATTTCTATTCTCCCTCCCCTCCACAGCCCTTTACATTTTCATGAGGCTGAAGCCTAGGTCCTGCCACTTGGCTCTCCGTTCCTTGGCCTAGTCCCTTGCTTGAACCCCTGGTTGCCCTTCCCGAGGATCCTGTCCCTGTCCCATGATTTCAGGCCCATTTTTCCAGTCTCCCCATCTGTTCCCCTTGTACTGTGTTATTCTGGCACTGCCCAGACCCTCCCTTCCCCATGTTTCTCTCTATCCTGGGCTCCTTGAAGGGGTCCTGGCTCGCCACTGGCCCCGCTCCCAATTCAGGACACAAGGTATCCCCTCACAGTGCCCTCCTTTGGCCCTCCTTTGGTCCTGGTCTCTCTGTGAGGTTCTACTCACCTGGGGCAGAGGAGTGGAATTGGCTGGCCTCTGGGCCCAGAAGGCTTCCTATGGGAAACACAGTCCTGCCTCTTGCCTGGGGCCCCTTGACTCAACCTTGACTCCTGGCAGTGGACTTGGGCCTAGCGATGACCTTGCCCTGGGTGATCCCCTTCCTTCCCTCCCTTGCTCTCCAGCCTTACAAGGTGCCAATAAGCCAACACAGCCCTCCCTCACCCTGACCCTTCGCCCTACAGTCCCCAGACCTTGCTGTATGGCAGAGCTCCTTACCACTTTCCAAAGTCCCTGTGCTTTGCCTGGTGTCTCTTTGTGGCTTACCTAGGGGCCCCTTGCTTTGGCTCCCTAGCGTGATCCCCTCTGTGCCCTTTGCACCACCCTCTGTCTCCTCATCATAGTGTCACCCTTTCCTCTTTTTCCCTAGGGCTTTTTCCTGGAGCAAGGGCCTTCTGATCATTGGGTCCCTAATATCTTTTGGTGGGGTCGGTCCCTTGCCTGGGCTCCTTGATTGGGTCCTGGCTCTTGCCTCTCTCTGCACCCACTGCAACCCCCCACCATGCCCTTCCATCAAACTCCTCCTGGCCCCTGTCTGTTGCCAGGCCCCGTTGGCCTGAACCCTGGCCCTTGATTCCCATCTGGGCCAGAGCACCTCATGGGAATCAGAGCCAGGCCCCTTGCCTGGGCCCCTTGCTCTCCCTGGGTCCTTAGGGCTGCACCCAGAACCCTGACACTGAGATACTGATGTGACTCTATTTTTGAGAAACCAACCTCTACCTCAGAGCAAAGCCTTTCCAAGGAAGGGAGCGTGACTCTTGTCCTTGGAAAAACCCTCAGAGCACTCCTAGGCACATACCCACCATGCTGAGTTGTTTGTCTGAAAATAACAGGAGAGATCTGTGGCACAAGGTATCCCTGACTCAGTTAGACTAGGTGAGCACCCATAGCAACCCCCTAGCAACCACCAATCTGCATGAGACAGAGAAAATACCTGGGATGCCAGATGAACCCCCAGTAGTTTATGGTGATTGATAACATGTTAGGAAACCATGTAGTTTAGCACGTACATCCCTTGTGGCCTAAACCAATCAGTTCAAACGAATCCCCCTCTTGTACTAACCAACCACCCCTACCCAAATTGTCCCTGCCAGTGAAGAGTTGTTGTTTGATTTTTCTGCAGTGTGAAATGATTTGCTGTGTGATGTTGTGACGCATAGAGTATCTCCCAAAAAACTAAAAAATCTCACTGAATAAAGGACTGGGACTCTCTCCTTGGGACCGCTGCATTGGAAATGGTTGTGAGTCCAGGCTCCAGCTTGCAATAAAAACTCTTATGTGATTGCATAGGATTTGGCTCCTGGAGGTATAATGGGGTCCCACAAATCTGGCATTACAACACCTGGCAGTGGCGCTGGGCCTCAAGCCTGCCTCCCCCCGTGCTGGATCCCCTGCCTTCCCTCCCCATCCCTGTCCACTCTCCTGATCCCCCTGCCCCAGTGCTGGTCCTTGGCTCTCCAGTCCCTGACCTGACTCCTCTCTTTGGCCTCTGGGGGCCATTCATGCTCCGTGCTTCCCTGGGCTTCAACTGCAGGTCTCACTTGGGCCATTTCCCGGCCCCACTTGGTTCCCTGCACCTCAGAAACCTAGTGCAGCCCCTGCCTGCCCTGCCCTGCCCTTCCCTGATCTCCCTTGGCCTGGGCCCTCCTCTAGGTCCCTAACCTGGGATCCTTTCAGGGGTCCTGGCCTGCAACCCACCAACACCCTTCCCCTGGCCCTTCCTGCTGTGCCCTCCTTCGGCCCTCCTGTTGTACTTGTCCTTGCTGGGCCCCTTTTCCAGAACCCTTTCCCAGGATGCTCACCAGGGCCAGGAGTTAAAACTGGGATGTTTAGCACTGTGGGGTTTCTTTGGGAAAAGGTGGCCATGCCCCTTACCTAGGCGCTTTGGCCTCCCTCAGCTGGGGCCCTGCTTCACAATCCTGACACCCAACAGTGAACCTGGGCCTTGAGCCCGCCTCTTCCTGCGCCATCAGTTATTCCTTTTCTCCCCATATATCGCAGCAGCCAGGAGAGAGGGGATTTGCCCTTCCAGATGGGAGGCCCCTCTCACATGGGTGTTAGGTGAACTCATATACCCCAGCAGCCAGGGTAGAAGGGATTCCCCCCTCAATGCGGGAGACCCTTCCCACCTGGTTTTTTGGGGAGCTCATACACCACTGCAGCCAGGGTAGAGGGGACTCACCCCTATAAGCGGAAACCCCTCACACCTGGGTGTCAGGTGTGATTAAAAACAGCCACAGACAGGGTATAGGTGACTTGCCCCTCTAGGCAAGAGACCCCTCCCAAATGGGTATCAGTGGTAGTTCTTATACTGCCTCAGCCAGGGTAGAGGTGACTAGCCCCTCCAAGCAGAAGACTGCTCCCACATGGGTTTGGGAGGATCTCTACCACCACAGCCAGAGAAGAGCAGACTCGCCCTTCCAGGTAAAAGACCCCTCCCACCTGGGTGTCTGGAGGAGCTCTGATACTGCAGCAGCCAGGGTAGAGGGGACTTGACCTCCAGTCTGGAGACCACTCTAACCTGGGTGTCGGGGGGAGCTCATATACCACCACAGCCAGGGTAGAGGGGACTCGCCCCTCTAGGCTGGAGATGCCTATCCCCTGGTTGTAGGGGGAGCTCATAAACCAACACAGCTAGGATAGAGAGGACTCACCTTTCCAGACTAGAGGGGTACTTCCATTCTACACTGGCTTGGGTGGTATACTAGCTCCCCCTGACACTCTGGTGGGAGGGGTGGGTCTCCTGCCTCAAGGGGCGAGTCCTGGCTGATGCAATATAGGAGCTCCCACCCCATACCCAGATGACAGGGGTCTCCTGCCTGAAGGGGTGAGTCCCCTGTATACTGGCTGCAGTGGTGTAGGAGCTCCCACACACACACCAAAGTGGGAGGGGACTCCCGCCTAGAAGGGTGAGTCCCCTCTACCCTGGCTAGGGTGGTATATGATCCCCCCCCATGGGACAAAGAGGTGGGAGTGGTCTTCCACCTAGAAGGGCAAGTGCCCTGGACCCTCACTGCTGCTGTATAGGAGCTCCCCTGACATTCAGGTGGGAGGAATCTCCCATAGGTAGGGGAGTGTCCTGTCTACCCTGGCTGCTGTGGTGAAAGAGCTCCCCGTGACACCCTGGTGGGAGGGGCCTCCCGCCTGGAGGTGCCAGTCCTCTCTACCCTGGCTAAGGTGGTATATAAGCTCCCCACAACACCTAGATGGGAGGGGTTTCCTGTCTGGAGGGGCAAGACCCCACTACCCTGGCTGCAGTGGTATAAGAGCTTCCCCACAAACACTGAGGTGAGAGGGTTCTTCAGCCTGGAGAGGCAAGTTGCTTCTACCCTGGCAACTTGCCTCCAACACCCAAGTGGGAGGCGTCTCTAGCCTGGAGGAGAGTCCCCTGTACCCTGGCTGCAGCTATATCAGAGCTCCCTAACCCCCAATTGGGCTGGGTCTCCCACTTGGAGTGGCATAAACTGTATACCCTTGCTTTGATGGTATAGGAGCTCCCCCCTAACACCCAGGTGGGAGGGGTCTTTCTCCTGGAGGGGCGATATCCCTCTACCCTGGGTGCAGTGGTATACTTGCTCCCCCTAACACCCAGGTAGGAGGGGGTCTTACGCCTGGAGGGACAAGTACCCACTCTCCTGGCTGTGGTGTTATATGAGCTCCCCCTGAAACCCAGGTGGGAAGGGTCTCTCCCCTGGAAGGGAAAGTCCCCTCTACCCAGCATGTAGCAGTATATAAGCTCTCCTGAAAACCAAGTATGAGGGGTCTCCCGCCTAGTGGGGCAAGTCCCCTCTATACTGGCTCAGCGGTATACAAACTGCCCCCTAATAGCCAGATGAGAAGGTCTCCCGCTTGGAGGGGCGAGTCCCCTCTACACTGGCTGTGGTGGTATACTAGTTTTCTCTGACACCTAGGTGGGAGGGGTTTTCTGCCTGGAGAGGCAAGTCAGCACTACTCTGGCTACAGTGGTTTATGAGCTCCACCCCTCCCCCCAAGACCATTTGGGAGGAATCTCCTGCCTAGAGAGGTGAGTCCCCTCCACCCTGGCTAAGGTAGTATACAATATCCCTGCGACATCCAGGTGGAGGGGTTTCCTACCTGGAGGGTTGAGTCCCCTCTACATGGCCTCAGCGGTATAAGAGATCCCCCTGAAACCCAGGTGAGATGTGTCTCTAGCCTGGAGGGGCTAGTCCCCTATACCTGCCTGCGGTGGTATAGGAGCTCCCCCCCTACACCCAGGTGGCAGGGGTCTCCCACCTGGGGGGGGCGAGTCCTCTCTTCCCTGCCTCTGGTGGTATATGAGCTCCCCTGACAACCAGGGTTTAGGGGTCTCCCGCTTTGTGGGGTGAGTCCCCTCTCTGCTGGCTGAAGCATATAGGAGCACCCGCCCCATAGCAAGATGGGAGGGGTCTGTTGCTTGGAGGAGCAAGTACCTTCCACCCTGGCTAATGCTGTATACAAGCTCCCAGACACCCAGGAGGGAGGGGTCTTTCCCCTGGAGGGGCGAGTCACCACTACCCTGGCTAAGGTGGTATACAAGCTCCCTGTGACAACCAGGTGGGAGGGATCTCCCGCCTGAAGGGGCGAGTCCCCTTTTCCCTGCCTGTGGCGGTACATGAGCTCCCCTGATACCCAGGTGGGAGGGGTCTCCTGCCTAGAGGCATGAGTTCCCTCTAAACTGGCTGCAGAGGTAAAGGAACTCTCCCTGACACCCAGGTGCTAGGGTCTCTGTCCTGGAGGGGCGAGGATAGGAGGTTTCTATCCTGGCTGCTGTAGGATAGGAGGTTTCTGACACCCAGGTGAGAGAGATCTCGGGCCTGGAGTGGTGAGTCCGCTCTACCCTGGTTAAGGTGGTATACAAACTCCCAGCGACACCCAAATTGGAGGAGTCTCCCTCCTGGAGGGGCAAGTTCACTCTACCCTGGCTTCAGTGGTGTAGGAACTCCCCCCAGACACCCAGGTGGCAGGGGTCCATCGCTTGGAGGTGGAGTCCACTATATTCTGGCTGCAGCAGTATACAAGCTCCCCCCCCCACAACACACAGCCAGATGGGAGGGGTCTCGAGCCTGGAGGAGCGAGTACCCTCCACCCTGGCTAAGGCAGTATACAAGCTCACTGCAGACACCCAGGTCAGAGGGGTCTACCACACGGACTGGCTAGTCCTCTCTACCCTGGCTGCTGTGGTATACAAGTTCCCCCACACCCAGATAGGAGGGATCTCCCACCTGAAGGAGCAAGTCACTTTTCCCTGGCTGTAGTGCTATACTAGCTTTCCCTGACACCCAGGTTGGAAGGGGCCCCTGCCTGGAGAGAAGAGTTCCCTCTACACTGGCTGCAGCAGTATAGGAGCTCCCCCCACACACACACACCCATGTGGGAGGGGTTTCCTGCCTTGAGGGGCGAGTTCCCTCTCTCCTGGCTGGGGCTGTGTATAAGTTTCCCCCAACAATCAGGTGGTAGGGACTCTTGCCTGGAGGGGCTAGTCGCTTCTACCATGGCTGCTGTAGGATAGGCACTCCCCCTACACCCATTTGAAAGTTGTCTTCTGCCTGTCCCTACTACCCCACCTGCAGCTGTATAGCAGACCCCCCCCCCCCCAGGACACCCAGGTGAGAGGGATCTCCCGCCTTGAGGGGCGAGTCCCCTCTACCCTGGCTGCTGCTTCATATGAGCTTCCCCCCATACCCAGATGAGAGGGGTCTCCCGCCTGAATGGGCGAATCCCCTATACCCTGGGTGCAGTGGTATACTAGATTTCCCTGACACCCAGGTGGAAGGGGTCTCCTGCTTGGAGGGGCGAATCCCCTCTACAGTGGCTGCGGTGGTAAATGAGCTCCCTCTGACACCCAGGTGGGAGGGATTCCCGCCTGGAGGGGCGAGTCTCCTCTCTACTGGCTGGGGCGGTATATGAGCTCTGCCTGACACCCAGGTGGATGGGGTCTGCCACTTGGAGGGCAAGTAACCTCAACCCTGGCTGTGGGCATATAGGAGCTCCCCCCTACACACAGGTAGTGGTGAATCCCCTGGAGTGGAGAGTCCCCTTTACCCTGCCTGTGACGGTACATGAGCTCCCCTGACAATCAGGTGTGAGGGGTCTCCTACCTAGTGGGGTGAGTCCCCTCTATCCTGGCTGCAGCTGTACAGGAGCTCCCCCACCCATACCCAAATTGGAGGAGTCTCTCACCTGGAGGAGAAAGTACCCTCCATCCTGGCTAAGGCGGTATACAAGCTCTCCCAGACAAGCAGGAGGGATGGATCTCCTGCCTGTAGTGGCAAGTCACCTCTACTCTGGCTGCAGCGGTATAAGAGCTCCCCCTCCCTAACCCAGGTTGGAGGGGTCTCTTGACTGGAGGGGCGAGCACTTTACCAAGGTTGCCGCAGTAGAGAAGCTGCCGCGTCACTCAGTTGGGAGGGGTGTCCCGCCTGGAGGAGCAGGTCCACTCTAACCTGGCTGTGGCTGCAGCAATATAGGAGCGCCCCTCTACAACCAGATGGGAGGGTCTCTGGCCTGGAGGAGCGAGTCCCTTCTACTCTGCTGCAGAGATATATGAGCCCCCCAACCGACATCTAGATGGGAGGGGTCTCCCGCCTGTTGGGGCGAGTCCCCTCTACCCTGGCTGCATAGGTATATCAGCCTCCCCCCCCCCCCCCGCCCACGACAGTCAGGTGGGATGGGTCTCTTGCCTGGAGTGGCCAATCCCCTCTACCATGACTACAGCGGGATAGGAGCTCCCCAGGCACCGAGGTGAAATTGGTCTTCCGCCTTGGGGAATGAGACCTTACTACCCTGCCTGCAGGTGTATATGTGCCTTCCCCCCCCCCCCCCAGGACATCCAGGTGGGAAGGGTCCCCCTCCTGGAGGGTCAAGTCCCCTCTACCCTGGCTGGGGCGGTATAGGAGCCCCCCCACACACCCAGGTGGGAGAGATCTCCCCCCTGGTGGGGCGAGTCCGCTCTATCCTGGCTAAGGTAGTATAGACCCAGATGGGAGGGGTCTCCCGACTGGAGGGGTGAGTCCACTCCACCCTGTCTTCAGAGGTGTACGAAATCCCCCCAGACATCCAACTGGGAGGAGTCTCCCGCCTAGTGGGGCGAGTCCCCTATATCCTGGCTGCAGAGGTATACGAAGTCCCCTCCCATAGCCAGATGAGAGGGGTCTCCAGCCTGGAGGAGCGAGTACCTTCCAACCTGGCTAAGGCAGTATACAAGCTCCTGTAACAGTACATGAGCTCCCCGCCATAGCCAGATGGGAGGGGTCTGCAGCCTGGAGGCATGAGTACCCTCCACACTGGCTAAGGCAGTATACAAGCTCTCCCCAGACAACCAGGTGGGAGGGGTCTCCCGCATGGATTGGCGAGTCCCCTCTTCCCTGGCTACTGTGGTATACAAGCCCCTCCCCATACCCAGACTGGAAGGGTCTCCCTTCTGAAGGGGCGTGTCCCCTTTTCCCTAACTGCAGTGATATACTAGCTTTCACTGACACCCAGGTGGGAGGGGTTTCCTGACTGGAGGGGCAAGTTTCCTCTCTCCTGGCTGGGGAGGTATATGAGCTCCCCCCAACAATCAGGTTGGAGGGGACTCTAGCTTGGAGGGGCTAGTCCCCTCTACCAATGCTGCTGCAGGATAGGCACTCCCCCGACACCCAGGTGAAAGTGGTCTTCTCCCTGGGATTTCGATTCCCTGCTACCCTGCCTGCAGCTGTATACCAGCCCCCTTCCTAGGACACCCAGGTGGGAGGGGGGAAGTCCCCTCTACCCTTTCTGGGACAATATATGAGCTCCCCCCTCCCCGCCCGACACCTAGGTGGGAAGGATCTCCCGCCTTGAGGGGCAAGTCCACTCTACCCTGGCTGCAGCGGTATAGGAACTCCCCCTGACTCCCAGGAGGGAGGGGTCTTCCGCCTGGAGGGGCGAGTCCACTCTAGCCTGGCTGTAACGGTATAGAAGCTCCCCCCACCCCCCCCACACACACACCCAGGTGGGAGTGGTGTCCCGCATTGAAGGGCGAGTCCCCTTTACCCTGACTATTACTTTATATGAGCTCCCCCATACCCAGATGAGAAGGGTCTCCTGCCTGAAGGGGCGAGTCCCCTATACCCTGGGTGCAATGGTATACTAGATTTCCCTGACACCCAGGTGGGAGGGGTCTCCCGACTGGAGGGGTGAGTCCCCCTGACACCCAGGTGGGAGGGGTCTCCCGACTGGAGGGGTGAGTCCCCCTGACACCCAGGTGGGAGGGGTCTCCCGACTGGAGGGGTGAGTCCCCTCTATTCTGGCTGCAGCAGTATACAACCTCCCCCTGACACCCAGGTGGGAGGGCGAGTCCCTTCTACTTTTTCTCCCTGGACACCCAGGTGGGAGTGGTCTCCTGCCTGCAGGGGCGAGTCCCCTCTACACTGGATGCAGCGGTATTCCAGCTCCCTGGGACACCCAAGTGGAGGGTTCTCCCGACTGAAGGGGCGAGTCTCCTCTACCCTGACTATGGTGGTATAAGAGTTCCCCCGGATTCTCAGGTGGGAGGGGTCTCCCCCCTTGAGGGGCAAGTCGCCTCTACCCTGGCTGCTGGGGTATACAATATCCCCCTGACACCCAGGTAATAGGGGTCTTCGGCCTGGAGGGTCTTGTTTACTCTAGCCTGCCTGCAGCAGTTTAGGAGCTCTATTTGACACCCAGGTGGGAGGGGTCTCCCGCCTGCATGGGTCAGTCCCCTCTACACTGGCTGCAGCAGTTTAAGAGCTCCCACAGACTCCAGGGTGGGAGGGGTCTCCCGCATGGAGGGGCGAGTCCCCTCTATCCTGGCTGTGGCAGTATAGGAGCACCCCCTGACATCCTGGTGGGAGGGGTCTCCCGCCAGGAGGGGTAAGTACCCTCTACCCTGGCTGCAGTGGTATATGAGCTCCTACAAACAGCAATGTTGGAGGGGTCTCCGGCCTGGAAGTGCGAGTCTCCTCTATCCTGGCTAAGGTGGTATACAAGTTCCCTGTGACAACCAGGTGGGAGGGGTCTCCTTTCTGGAGGGGTGAATCCCCACTACCCTGACTGCAGCCATATAGGAGTTACCTCCCACACACAGGTGGGAGGGGTCTCCCGCCTAGAGGGGCGAGTCCCCTCTACCCTGGCTGCGGGGGTAATAGAGCCCCCTCCTACACCCAGGAGGGAGGGATCTCCCGCCTGGAGGAGCAAGTCGCTGCTACCCTGGCTAAGGCGGAATACAAGCTCCCCCTGACACCCAGGTGGGAGGGTTACACTGCCTGGAGGGGCGAGTCCCCATTACCCTGGCTGCTGCTGTGTAGGAGCTCCCATGAAAACCAGATGCGAAGAGTCAGGCGCCTGCAGGGTAGCGTCCCTTTTACCCTGCCTGTGGTGGTGTAGGAGCTCCCCCGGACACTTAGGTGGAAGGGTTTTCTCGTCAGGAGGGGAGAGTCCCTTCTACCCTGGCTGTGGCAGTATAGGAGCCCCCTCACGACACCCAGGTAGAAAGGGTCTTCCACCTGGAGGGGCGATTCCACTGTACCCCAGCTGCAGAGGTATATGAGCTACCCCAGACACTCAGGAAGGAGGGGTCTCCTGCCTAGAGGGGCGTGTCCCCTTTACCCTGGCTGTGACAGTACCCGAGTTCCACTGGAGTCCCAGGTGGGAGGGGTCTCCCACCTGGAGGGGCGAGTCGCCTCTACCTTGGCTATTAGTGTATAGGAGCTCCCCTAACACCCAGATGGGAGGAATCTCCCGCCTGGAGGGTAGAGTCCCTTCTACCCTGGATTTGGCGGTATAAGAGCTCCCCCACCACACACACACACCTAGGTGGGAGGGGTTTCCCTCGGAGGGGAGAGTCTCCTCTCTCCTGGCTTTGGCGGTATAGGAGATCCCCCATACACCCAGGTGGCAGGGATCTCCCGCCTGGATTGGCGAGTCCCCTCTACCCAACCTGTGGCGGTATATGAGCTCCCCAGACAACCAGATGGGAGAGTCTCCCATCTGAAGAGGCGAGTTCCCTCTACCCTGGCTGTGGTGGTATACTAGCTTTCCCTGATACCCATGTGGGAGGGGTCTCCTGCCTGGAGAGGCGAGTCTCTGCTACCCTGGCCTCGGCAGTGTACAAGCTCCCCTGGGCACCCAAGTGGGAGGGGTTTCCCACATGCAGGGGCGAGTCCCCTCTACTCTGGCTGCTGGGGTATTGGAGCTCCCGCTGACACCCTGGTGGGAGGTGTCTCCCGCCTGGTGAGGCAAGGACCCTCTATCCTGGCTGCAGTGATATATGAGTTCCCCCTGACTCCCAGGTGGGAGGGGTCTCCCACTTGGATGGGCCAGTCACCTCTATCCTGGCTGCTGCGGTATAAGAGCTTCTCCCCATACCCAGGTGGTAGGGGTCCCCTGACTAGAGGAGTGAGTCTCTGCTTCCCTGACTGCAGCTGTATATGAGCCCCCCGCTTATGACACCCAGGTGGGAAGGGTCTCTTTCCTGGAGGGGCGAGTCCCCTCTACCCTGGGCAAAATACAAGCTCCTCCTGACACCCAGTTGAAAGGGGTCTCCCCCCAGGAGCAGCGAATCTCTGTTACCCTGGCTGCAGGTGTATATGAGGCCCCTGACCCTACACCTAAGTGGGAGGGGTGTCCCACCCTTAAGGGCGAGTCCCCTCTACCTGGCTGTGGCTGTTTTTAGCTCCCTGTGACATCCAGGTGGGAGGGGTCTTCTGCCTGGAGGGGTGAGTCCCATCTTCCTTGGCTTGGAGGGTACAAGAGCTTCCCCCCACGCCCAGGTGTGAGGGGTCTCCCGCATGGATTGGCAAAACCCCTCTACCCTGGCTAGAGCGGTATACGAGCTCTCCAGGACACCCAGGTGAAAGGAGTCTCTCGCCTGAAGGTAGAGTCCCCTCTAACCTGCCTGCATGTAGGAGTTTCCCACTACACCTACGTGGGAGGGGTCTCCCGCCTGGAAGGGCGAGTCTCCGCTCTCCTGGATGCAGTGGTACATGAGCTCCCCCTACACCTGGAGTGGCCAGTCACCTTTACCCTGCCTAAGGCGGTATAGGAACTCCACCACATCCAGGTTATAGGGGTCTCCTGACTGGAGGAGTAAGTCCCCTCTACCCTGGCAGCGTGGGTATAGGAGCTACCCCTGACACCAGGTGAGAAGTGTCTGCCGCCTGGAGAGGTGACTCCCCTCTCCCCTGGCTAAGGTGGTATACAAGTTCTCCTTGACACCCAGGTGGGAGGGGTCTCCTGCCTAGAGGGGCGAGTCCCTGCTACCCTGGCTTCGGAGGTATACAAGCACCCCTAAAACATTCAGGTGGGAGGGGTCTCTCACCTGGAGGGGTGAGTCCCCTCTACCATGACTGCGGAGGTATAAAAGCTCCCCCAGACACCCAGGTATGATGGGTCTCCCGCCTTGGGGGGCAAGTTCCCTCTACCCTGGATGCAGCGGCATACTTTCTCCCCCAACACACACAAACACATACACATACACACACACACACACACACACACACACACACACACACACACACAGGTAGGAGCAGTCTCCCGCCTGGAGGGGCGAGTCCCCTGTACCCAGCCTGCTGCAATATATAAGCTCTCCTGACAACCAGGTGTGAGGGGTCTCCCGCCTAGTGGGGAAAGTTCCCTCTATACTGACTCGGCGGTAATACGAGGTGCCCCCCCCCCAATAGCCAGATGAGAGGGTCTACGCCTGGAGGGGCGAGACCCCTCAACCCTGGCTGTGGAGGTATAGGAGCTCCACCCATACCCAGGTTAGAGGGGTCTACCAACTGGGGGCGAATCCCCTCTCCTCTGTGGTGGTATACTAGATTTCCCTGACACCCAAGTGGGAGGGGTCTCTTGCCTGGAGAGGCGAGTCTGCACCAGGCTGCAGCAGTATATGAGCTCCGCCTCCTGACACCCAGGTGGGAGGAATCTCCTGCTTAAAGAGGCGAGTCCCCTCCACCATGGCTAACGTGGTATACAATATCTCAGGGACACCCAGGTTGGAGGGGTTTCCCACCTGGATGGGCAAGTCCCCTCTACCCTGGCTACAGCGGTATAAGAGATCCCTCTGACACCCAGGTGAGATGTGTCTCTAGCCTGGAGGGGTCTCCTATACCCTGGCTGTGGTGGTATAGGAGGACGGCCCTACACCTAAGTGGGAGGGGTCACCCAACTGGAGGGCGAGTCCCCTTGCCCCTGGCTGTGATGGTATACTAGCTTTCCCTGACACCCAGGTGGGAGGGGTCTCCTGCCTGGAGAGGTGAGTCCGCACCCCCCGGCTGCAGCGATATATGAGCCCCCCCCACACACACACGCACCCAGGTGGGAGGAATCTCCCACCTAGAGAGGGGAGTCCACTCCATCCTGGCTAAGGTGATATACATTCTCCCCTGCGACACCCAGATGGGAGGGGTTTCCCGCCTGGAGGGGCAAGTCCCCTCTAACCTGACTGCAGCAGTATAAGAGATCCCCTTGACACCCAGGTGGGATGTGGCTCCACCCTGAAGGGGCGAGTCCCCTATACCCTGGCTGCAGTGGTATATGAGCTCCCCCTGACATGAAGGGTTTAGAGTGGGAGGGTTTCTGAATGAAGTGGAGCAAGTCCCTTCTCTACTGGCTGCGGAGGTATAGGAGCTCCTCCCCCATAGCAAGATGGGAGGGGTTTCCTGCCTGGAGGAGGGAGTACCCACCACCCTGGCTAATGCGGTACCCAAGCTTCCAGACACCCAGATGGGAGGGGTTTCCTATCCGGAGGGGCAAGTTCCTACTATCCTGGCTGCAGTGGTATAAGAGCCCCCCCCACACACCCAGGGTGGGGAGCTTTCTCCAGCCAGGAGAGGCAAGTTCCCTCTATCCTGGCTGCAGGGGCATAATAGCCCCCTCCAACACCCAGTTGGGAAACATCTCCATCCTGAAGGGGCGAGTCCCCTGTACTGTGGCTGTAGCTGTATAAGAGCTCACCCTAACACCCAGTTGGGATGGGTCTCCCGTCTGGATTGGCATATACCCTATACCCTGGATTCCATGGTATAGGCGTTCCTCCCTGTCACCCAGGTGGGAGGGTTCTCCTGGTGGGAGGGTCTCCCGCCCAAGGGGTGAGTCCCCTCTACCCTGGGTGTAGTGGTATACTGCTGCAGTCCGGCTGCAGCAAAATAACCGGGGGTGGGGTGGGGGGGGAGTGGGGGGGGTGACGAACAACTTGTGTAGATTGATACAGCAGGAGTGGGAGCCCTTTATTGTAGGACTGGAGGGGTATTTATACATTCCACACAGCTTATCTTAATTAACAAATTCCATTCAGCAGTCAACCAATAAGGAATCTCCACACTTAATGGCTCGCTGGCCGTTACTTCACAGATCACTCCCTCTGACAAAATGCCAGGCACCATCCAGACTTGTTTACAGACTCTAACATTTGCCAGGCGCCATCCTGACTTGTTTACAGACTCTAACATTTCCCCCTTTTGTTTAATTTAAATAAGACCATAGTGGTTTTTACACAAACACCATAAATAATCTGCTACAAGCAGAAGGGGAGGATACAAAATGCCACAATACTAAGCCAATTGATGGCTCCATGCAAGAAGCCCTTGGAAAAATTATACCAGCAATGACACCGTTTGCAAAGATACCGAGTTACAATTTGTTGTAGATTACAGTTTGTTGTCTCAGTCCAGGTAAAGCAGTGTCTCAATAGATTAACTCACAGTCCAGGTAAATTCTGCAGGCAGCTAGCTTAAATCACAGTCCAGGTAAGTTCTGCAGGCAGCTAGCTTGAATCACAGTCCAGGTAAGTTCTGCAGGCAGCTAGCTTGATCCGAAGTCTCCTTTGGTTCTCAGCAACACTGGAAATTCTTCCACCCTCGTCCTCACCGGCACTGGGATGAAGGCAGGAACTCCAGCAATGATGATAAAGAAAATCCTGTAGTATTCCAGCAGGCACTAAGAAAACAACCTTCTGAACAATTTAGTACATTATCTCAAGGTTTTTTCACATTTGAAATAAGCCTTTCCGCTCCCCGGGCAGGGGGCGGGGAAGAGCCTTCTGCCATAGCTTGGAAGGTCCTTGCTGCGCCATGACCAGCTCGCCCACGTGGCAGCTGCCACTCCAATTCACACACCCTCCGGTAAGGAAAAGTATTCAGTAATAGCCTTTTGCTGCAACTTTTTTCCTGATAATCCTTCCTCTTCTGAACTTTCTTTTTCTTTCTTACTAGAGTTCTTGGGCTTCCATCAACACATGACCTAATTGCTCTTGGTTCCACTGGGGTGCCTCTTTCCCTTATCAATTTACTTCTCACCCCTTCCATATTTTCATCACAAAGACAATATAATACACAGAGACAAAACAAGACACAAACATGCTGTATCAATCTTCTCCATTTTCTCAAATTGGCCATTCTTCCTCTTGCCCTATCTGCCTAGAGACGAGCAGATTTGCTCCCATCCTATGTATGGACGGGCAGCTTTTTTTTTTTTTTTTGTCACTTACCCCTGAGTGTCCCGGGGCTCCCGGTAGGGGCCACCATCTGCCCTAGTCGGGCTGCAGCAAAATAACTGGGGGGTGACGAACAACTTGTGTAGATTGATACAGCAGGAGTGGGAGCTGTTTATTGTAGGACAGGAGGGGTATTTATACATTCCACACAGCTTATCTTAATTAACATAAACTAGATACAGCAGTCAACCAATAAGGAATCTCCACACTTAATGGCTCGCTGGCCTTACTTAACAAACCACTCCCTCTGGCAAAATGCCAGGCGCCATCCAGACTTGTTTACAGACCTTAACAGTATACTTGCTCCCCCAGACACCCAGGTAGGAGGGGACTTCCTTCTGGAGGGGCAAGTCCCCCCTCCCCTGGCTGTGGCTGTTTTGAGCTCCTGCAGACACACATGTAGAAGGTGTCTACCACCTGGAGGATGAGTCCCACTCTCCTGGCTGCGAAGGTATATGTGCTCCCCCTGACACCCAGGAGGGAGGGGTCTCTCGCTTGGAGGGATGAGTCCCCTCTACCCTGGCTGCTGCGGTATAGGAGCTCCCCCCTACAACCAGGTTGGTGGGGTCACCCGCATGGAGGGGCGAGTCCCCTCTAGACAGGCTGCAGCGGTATATGTGCTCCCTCTAATACCCAGAATGATGAGTCTCCTGACCAGAGGGGCGAGTCCACTCTCCCCTGGCTTGTGCGGTATACTAGATCCCCCTGACACTCAGGTGGGAGGAGTCTCCCGCCTGGAGGGGCGAGTCGTCCCTATCCTGGCTGTTGCAGTATAGGAGTTCCCCCCCAACACACACATCCAGATGATAGGGGTCTCCTGCCTGAAGGGGCGAGTCCAGTCTATCCTGGCTGCAGTGGTGTAGGAGCTCCCCCGGACCTTGAAGGGTGAGTCCCCTCTACCTTGGCTAGGGTGGTATAGGAGCCCCCCCACCGGACACCTAGGTAGGAGTGGTCTTCTGCCTGGAGGGGCGAGTGCCCTCGACCCTGGCTGCTGCTGTATAGGAGCTCCGCTGACAACCAGGTGGGAGGAATCTCCCACCTATAGGGGAGAGTCCAGTCTACCCTGGCTGCTGTTGTATAAGAGCTCCCCCTGACACCCTAGTGGGTGGGGCCTCCTGCCTGGCAGTGTGAGTCCCCTCTATCCTGGCTGTGGTGGTATACTAGGGTACCAGTCCCTCAGTGCATATTTTATCTGTACCAGGTAAAATATGTCACAAGCTCCCCGTGACACCCAGGTGGGAGAGGTTTCCTGTCTGGATGGGCAAGTCCCCACTCTATACCTGCAGTGGTATAAGAGCTCCATGCCACACATGCCCCGGTGGGAGGGTTCTCCAGCCTGGAGAGGCGAGTTGCCTCTACCCTGGCTGTGGGGGTATACTAGTCTCCTCCAAAACCCAGATGGGAGGCGTCTCCAGCCTGGAGGGGTGACTTCCCTGTAACATGGCTACAGCTGTATAAGAGCTCCCCCTAACACCAGTTGGGATGGGTCTCCTGCCTGGAGTGGTATATACCCTACACCCTGGCTTCCATGGAATAGGAGCTCCCCTCTGACACCCAGGTGGGAGGGGTCTCCTGCCTGGAGGGGCAAGTCCCCACTCTCCTGGCTGTGGGGACTATATGAGCTCCCCCTGACACCCAGGTGGGCAGGGTCTCCTGTCTGGAGGGGTGAGTCCCCTCTACCTGGCCTGTAGCAGTACATAAGCTCTCCTGACAACCAGGTGTGAGGTATGTCCTGCCTAGTGGGGCAAGTCCCCTCTATACTGGCTCAGTGGCATATGAGCTGCCCCCCCAATAGCCAGATGAGAGGGTCTCCTGCCTGGAGAGGAGAGTTCCCTCTCCCCTGGCTGTGGTGGTATACTAGGGTACCAGTCCCTCAGTGCATATTTTATCTGTACCAGGCTCCATCGATATGCTCTTTGTGTGCTACATGCTGCTCCACGCAGGCCAGTGGGGAAACCAGCAGCCCTCTTCCAACAGAGAGAGCCCCTCCCCTGCTGATCTATGGTAGTACACTTGCCCTCCTGACCAGGGCTGAGACTGGGAACCCCGCAGGTGGACTCATCAACACACCACAGTTGATAAACTAGGCAAAAGAAATGATTGAATGCAGACAATTGGGTAGGAATTAGAGTCAATTGAAAGAACTAGGCCTTCATCAGAAGCAGCAGGACATGGCACCCTAGATCCTACACGTTCCTATCACTTTAGTTTTTGAGAACCCCAAGAAGGCATCAGCCAACAAGGGTGCTAAAGGCTCAAACCAGCTGTTCTGGATTCCTCCTCCAGGTATCATCCCTCTTTCAGCTCAAGTGTCACTAATCTGGTGTCATGGCAAAAGGCTAGCTTTGGGTTTTCCCTCTGGAGCTTCCTTTTGCTAATGTGTCTTTTGTTTACAATTTACAGCTTGCTCCTTCCACTGTGTTGCTCCCAGCACAAGTGACAAGGTGGGAGAAAGTGAGGCAGATTTTACTGTTTACCATGACTTTTGTGGTCAGCCCAAACTAACAATCTGGCCAGCAGATGGTTACACTGAAAGGCAGTCTCCTGGCTCTGCACAGGTGTGTACATCCTTGCAGTTCTTGTTCCCTTAGCAGCAGCAGCACTGGGGAGCTTGCTAGAATCTCAGAATCTCAGACCCCACCCCAGCATCAGAACCTGACCTTAGCAACAACACCAGATGATTCAGAGTCACAGTACAGTTCAGGAAGCACTGCCAGATAGAGACTTCCCTTTAAGAGCACCAGCAACAGCTTCCTGCAGAGGTTTCTCTTCTGAAGAACCACTTATTTATTTATTAATTTTTTTAAAAATTAGCCTTGCTGGCCTGTCAAGATTTCAGCAAAAAGTATGGGAGAGATATCATTTGGACAGTAAGGAGAAAGCCTGGAATGGAGCCCACTCAGTCACCCCAGGGACTCTGGACTATGAATCTAGCATCATGTTGCAGCTGTATAAAGCAGTGGAGGCTGTTCTAGGATCTGTACCAAACAAATGACAAAGCAAGCTTCATCTGTCATGCTCAAATTCAGGACCCCCCAAAACCCACCAGAGGCCAAGATTGATGTAAGCAGCAAAAAGGTGTTTATTGCGAGCTAGCTTGGTCCTTCACGCACACACAGCAACTGGTGATACTGAGAGGCCCCAAGCCCTATTTGCAACAGTTTTATACACTCTTTCGGGAAGGCAGAGACTTCACATACTGCCGCAGCCCTGCTGGCTGGGCAAAATAACCGGGGGTGGGGGGGTGGGGGGGGTGACGAGCAACTTGTGTAGATTGATACAGCAGGAGTGGAAGCTGTTTATTGTAGGACAGGAGGGGTATTTATACATTCCACACACCTTATCTTAATTAACATAAACTAGATACAGCAGTCAACCAATAAGGAATCTCCACACTTAATGGCTCCCTGGCTTTACTTCACAAACCACTCCCTCTGGCAAAATGCCAGGTGCCATCCAGACTTGTTTACAGACCTTAACATTTCCCCCTTTTGTTTAATTTAAATAACGACCATAGTGGTTTTTACACAAACACCATAAATAATCTGCTACAAGCAGAAGGGGAGGATACAAAATGCCACAATACCAAGCCAATTGATGGCTCCATGCAAGAAGCCCTTGGAAAAATTATACCAGCAATGACACCATTTGCAAAGATACCGAGTTACAATTTGTTGTAGATTACAGTTTGTTGTCTCAGTCCAGGTAAAGCAGTGTCTCAATAGATTAACTCACAGTCCAGGTAAATCACAGTCCAGGTAAGTTCTGCAGGCAGCTAGCTTGATCCGAAGTCTCCTTTGGTTCTCAGCAACACTGGAAATTCTTCCACCCTCGTCCTCACCGGCACTGGGATGAAGGCAGGAACTCCAGCAATGGTGGCTAAAGAAAATCCTGTAGTATTCCAGCAGGCACTAAGAAAACCACCTTCTGAACAATGTAGTACATTATCTCAAGTTTTTTTTACATTTGAAATAAGCCTTAATAGTGCTCATTACTCATTAGCTTCCAGGTGTGGGAGAACCATTGTAGCTTAGTTATTGGCATTGAAAATGACCAAACATCAGGGACCCCGGTAGCGTCTTCTGCCTGCTGTAGCATCCTGGGCAGCCCCAGATGGCCCTGGGGAGAGTCCCGGTCTCAAACTGCTTCCAGGAACAGGGAGCAAAAGCTTGTGAGACTGTGCCTCCAGGTCAAGTCTAGATTTGGGCTCCCAGCAGTGGAAGAGCCGAGCCGGCTTCCACCGCTTGGAAAGCCTTTGTTGTGCCATGACCAGCTCACGCACCCTCAGGTAACGAAAAGTATTCAGTAATAGCCTTTTGCTGCAAATTTTTTCCTGATAATCCTTCTTTTTCTGAGCTTTCTTTTTTTCTGACTAGAGTTCCTGGGCTTCCATCAACACATGCCCTAACTATTCTTGGTTCCACTGGGGTGCCTCCTTCTCTTAGTAATTTACTTCTCACCCCTTCCATATTTTCATCACAAAGACAATACAAAATTTCAAGACAAAACAAGACACAAACATACTGTATCAATCTTCTCCATTTTCTCAAAATGGCCATTTTTCCTCTCGCCCTATCTGTCTAGGGACGAGCAGATTTGCTCCCGTCCTATCTATGGATGGGCAGCTTTTTTTTTTTTTCATCAGTTACCCCCGAGTGTCCCGGGGCTCCCTGTAATGGGCCACCATCTGCCACAGCCTGGCTGGCTGGGCAAAATAACCAGGGGGGTGACGAGCAACTTGTGTAGATTGATACAGCAGGAGTGGAAGCCATTTATTGTAGGACAGGAGGGGTATTTATACATTCCACACAGCTTATCTTAATTAACATAAACTAGATACAGCAGTCAACCAATAAGGAATCTCCACACTTAATGGCTCGCTGGCCATCCAGACTTGTTTACAGACCTTAACAACATACATCATAGCATCTCTTAGCAAATCATCACACACCTCGGGAAAATCATAAAACAACTCTAAAACGTGATTAGCATATCAAGTGGCGGGTAAGAATATGGAAAGGATTATTGGTTAGTTCAGGGGTTGATGCACTTAAAAATGATTGGTTTAAACCGTGAGGGTGTTGCAAGGAGGGTACGTGCCAAGCTGAAGGGCTTCTGGTTTAGATATTGTTCACTACACCTAGGTGGGGGCCATGTGGAATTTCAGATATTTCGATATCTTGGCCTATCTTAGGCAATCACCATCTGAGGCTTTTCCGAGAACTGTTTGCACAGAGCTTTCTGTGGTATTTTCCTGACTTTAGGACTGTAGTAGGTCAGGGGTTAAGTTTCAGAGCAAAATGAGGTCCCAAGTAGAATGAGGTTGCTTAGGTCTTTCATATCCCAGCCAGGCTACAGGAGGATCAATCACAGCAATGAATTTCTAAACACTGACCTAAGGGTGTTCATGAAAATGTGTTGTTATCTGAGAGAATCAAGTTTGAAAGATTTTCCTCCATTCCTAGAAGATATAGGAAAGACCACAAGCCAAGTCTCTACAATCATAATGAAATGAGAAAGAAGCAAATTCCCTGGATACTTTCATTAAAAAGAAAAGAACAAAAGCAAACCCACTGAATTATCTATATATATTTTTCCTAGGACATAGATATATTTGATTTGTGGGTAGAGAGGATGAGATAGGATGGGTGGTAATGGAAGAAGAGGGGAAGGATTGTAATGCAAAGGAGTAAATTTTAAATAGGAATAAAATGGATCACTCTTTCAATCAATTAACCTTGGCCTAAAATGTGAATTATTTTCTTTTGTGGTTGAACACCCATATCACCTTGAACAAGTGTCTTGAAACTCTTTCTTCAACTCTCCTTCATCTGTCAAAGTAAGATAATAAAATCCCTACCATGTTAGACTGTTGTGAAATTAAATGAGTAGCATATGAAAACCATCTATCAGTGAATAAATGTTAGATCTTATTATATAGAGACACAGTCAATTCTGGAACTAAAAGAGTGTGTGAGGATGGCCTTAGGCTTGAGCCTAAGCAACTCCATTTTAAAAACTCCAGTTTAGAACCTGCAGTCTGACCAGGCACACCCACAGAGTCTTCCAGTATGGCCACAAACAAGTTACTTCCCCTTACCATGATAAACAGAGTGAAGCCCCTGGCAGACTGCCCTGGCCTGGTAAGAGGAAAAGGTGAGAAGATCATGGTGGAGACCACCAGACCAGATGTTTCTGACCCCAGGATAAATGATATCACTGAGAAATCTGGTGGTAGCTGATAATAATTGAAAGGGGGGTCAAAAGCCCCCAAATTTAGTATAATTAATAGAGCAAATGAATGGGGATTGAGCCAACCGAAACAAGAATGTACTCGAGCTGGAGAGCCTGATGAGGACCTGATATCCCATGACTTATCATGTTCCTGATCTTCTGTGTGATTCTCACCACTCTCAAACTCTACTACCTCCTCTGGACCTTGGTGAGAGTCGCAACTTCTCCCTATGACCCTCTCCTCAACTGGTCGTCCACTCCACCCCAGGAAAAGCCTCCTTGGTTCTGGACCTGGTCACCGCTGTCTAAGTGAGTGTGCATCTGCTGGACTTAAAGCCTAAGGCTTAAGACATTTGAACTTAACACGCAGAAGAAATGTCTGTAATTAGCCTATCATGATTAAGAGTATTTTGCAGTGCTTAGAATTAATCTAGAATTGTTTGCTATGACTTGATTATGTCTATTGCAGTGCCTAGCATTAAGGATTGCCATTTTATTGATTAAAAGCCTATAGAGTGAAACTGTATTGAGTAATTTGAGTGAATAAAGCATTGAAAGGGGCAGAAGCACGCAGACATTTCTTATTTCTCCCCTCAACTGTATACATCACAATTTTACCCCCTCCTGACAAAGTGTCTGGCCCCCACACTCCTCTTTAACCATCAACTGATTAGATAAGGCCCAAGTCCCATCATGGAGGGTAATCTGCATTAGTCAAAGTCTATTGATTTAATAATTAAACTTATCTAAAAATAACCTTCACTGTGTAACATTGAAGATGCTTTGACTATATCCCTTTTGGCTTTGAAACTTACAGGTTTCCCAGCCTTCTTCTCCCTGATCTTTTCTGATCTTTTATTTATTTATTAGGTGTAGATGGACACAATACCTTTATTTTATTTATATTTTTTATTTCTATATAGTGCTGAGGATTGTATCCAGTGCCTCACACATGCCAGGCAAGTGCTCTACCACTGAGTCACAACCCCAGCCTTGTGTTACTATTTTTTTATAACTTATTTGGAAAAATAAGAGACCCAGAATAGCTAAAGCAATCCTTAGCAAGAAAAGTGAAGCAGGAGGCATCACAATACCAGACCTTAAACTATACTACAGAGCTATAGTAATTAAAATGGCATGATATTGGCTCCAAAATAGACTTGTAGATCAATGTTACAGAATAGAGGACGCAGAGACAAAACTACATAAATACAGTTATTTCATACTAGACAAGGGTGCCAAAAACTTTCACTGGAGAAAAGATAGCTTATTCAACAAATGGTGCTGGTAAAACTGGAAATCAATATGTAGCAAAATGAAATTAAACCTCTATCTCTCACCCTGAACAAAAATCAACTCAAAGTGGATCAAAGACTTAGGCACTATAACAGAGACCCTGTGCCTAATAGAAGAAAAAAATAGGACCAAATCTTCACCATGTCTGCCTAGGATCTAATTTCCTTAATAAGACTCCTAAAGTGTAAGAAGTAAAATCAAGAATCAATAAATGGCATGGATGCAAATTAAAAACTTCTCTTCAGCAAAGAAAACAATTAATAATGTGAGGAGAGAGCCTACAGATTGGGAGAAAAATCTTTACCACATGCACTTCCCTTATCAAAACTACTCTAATATTTCATCTCACTCCTGTCAGAATGTCAATCATCAAGAATACAGGCAACAATAAATGTTGGTGAGGATGTGGGGGAAAAGATACACTCATACATTGCTAGTGGGACTGCAAATTGGTGCAACCACTATGGAAAGCAATATGAAGATTTCTCAGAAAATTGGGAATGGAACCACCATTTGACCCAGCTATCCTACTCCTTGCTTTATACCCAAAGGACTTAAAATCAACATACTATAGTGACACAGTCACATCAATGTTTATAGCAGCTCAACTCACAATAGCTAGACTATGGAACAAACATAGGTGTCCTTCAATAGGTGAATGGGTAAAGAAAATGTAGTATATACACTCAATGGAATATTACTCAGCTTTAAAGAAGAGTGAAATTATGGCATTTGCCAGTAAATGGTTGAAGTTGGAGAATATCATGCTGAAGTGGCATCACCTTTTCTTCACAGAAAAGACTCAACTGGGCTTCTTCAGAAATCTTCACCCAAAGATTTTAGGACTGTCAGCAAAAGAGTCTCTGCAAAAGAGTCCAATGTAGATAGTCTTCCTATTTCCATGTCACCCTATTTTACTTGGCCACTGGCCGGGAAGATATCAGCACTCCAGGTGCTGGACACCCCCTTACTAGTTTTTCACAAACATATCCAGTATGGTACTTTGTAGAAATGTGCAAACAAGGCCTCTGGCCTTGAGCTGGGCTTCACATAAGTGTATGTTTTTAAGATATGTTACCAACTGGGCTCCATGGTAACAGCTGGCAGCGGGAGGAAAGAAAGGGGAGAAGAAGCTCTCCCCTTCTCAGGTGCTGTCCTTGAAGGGTTAACTTGCCCAAAACAGTGAAAGAAAAAGATGCTTTTATGTGATCTTCTACAGACTGTGAACCTATGAGCCCTTCCCCTTACATGCTGGGTATAAAACTCTGAAACTCCCTGAACTCAGGGTTCAGGGGATTAATTGATTACAGCAAAAGCTCTGCCCTCTGAACCTGGCTGCAGCCAAATAAAACTGTTTCCAGCTATCTTCGGTGCCTTGCCTGGTTTGTCCCTACAACAATGCTAAGTGAAATAAGTCCATCCCACAAAACCAAAGGCCAAATGTTTTCTCTAATATGCAGATGTTAATTCACAATAGGCAGCACTAGGAAAGAATATTGTTACCTTAGAGTAGGTAGAGGGAAGTGATGGAAGGAGAAGGGAGGAGATGTGGGGATAGGAAAGATAGAAGAATGAAACAGATGTTACTACTGTATGTGTATGTATGACTAAGTGACCAATATGATTCTGCAACATATACGCTCAGAAAAATGACAAATTATATCCCATCTATGTTTGATATATCAAAGTGCATAAATGCATTCTACTGTCATGTATAACTAATTAAAGCAAATAAAAAAATTTAAAGATGCAATGGGAGTTTTATTTAAAGGACAAGAATGCTGATATTAATTAGATAAAATAGGGTAAGGTAATTATGGCAACAGATTCTTTGATTCTATTAAGTGTTAAGTTTTTTTTTAAAAGCCATGGTGCAAATTCTCTTTTAGATAATTAACACAGGCAATTATGATGGAATGCTGTCTCATTAGGGAAATAATCTTGCAGCACCTTTCCCCACACTATCCCATGTTTAGACAGTTATGTTCATAGTAGGTTGTGTGGAAACATAAGAATGTTTATGCCAGTTTCATAGCACAATGATGTAACAATATATTAATGTAATATTTTATATTTAATTTTCATTAAATTTAGGTCTTAAAACTTATAACATAAAATAGCTTAAGAATATTATACATTAAAATATAAATTTTATATTAATTATTATATATAAGTATACACAATATTGTTATGAGAAAATATAGTATTTATAATTTAATAATATGAAAATGTAATAACATAAAATTCTATAAATAATTTTATATTGTTATAAATATGATAAGAAGAGTAATTAATACAGAATGATTTTCCCCTATCTTGGAAGGGTCTGACAGTCAATTTCTCCTTATTCTTAAAGACAGGGAAATAAATGTGTTCTTAGTTTAATGTACTTCATTCTATTATGAAGGAACTCAGACTAGGTTTGTGAAAGAGAAAGAAGAATTTTAGGGAAGTCTATGAAATTAAAAAAAATAAATAAATAAAGCAAAGATGTTCCCTAAGACCAACAGGTTACATGAGGATAAAGAAAAGATAAAGTGGAATTTGTGAGTGGGCTGGGCCTGGAAAAGTTTCTTAAGACGTTTGAGCTCCATAGTGTGTATCTGTAATTTCAGTTACTCCAGAGACTAAGACAGAAGGATCACAAATTTAAGATCAGCCTGGGCAAATTAGCAAGATCCTATCTCAGAAATTTAAACATAAATAATAAAAAGGGTTGGGTATAAATCTCTGCGGTGGAATGTCCAAGTGTTCAACTACCAGTACCATCAAGAAGATAAAGAAGGAGAGGGTTAAGAAGAAGGAAAGGAGTAGTTTGAAGCCATGGTTCCAACCTGTAATTAATCCCAGTGACTCTGGAGGCTGAGGAAGGAGGATGGCAAGTTGGAGGGCAGGCTCAGCAATTTAGTGAGTGAAGAGAAAGTGAGGAATGAGAGACGAGTAAGAGAGAAATGAAAGATGGAGACCTGGCAGAGATACACACGACAGTTTATTTGTCAGAGCTGAAAAGTAAAGGCCATCTCTCTATAGGAGAGAGGCAAAATAGGCTTGGGTTCTGGGACTTTTGTAGGACAGACTCAGGAATCAAGCAGGTCCTAATGTGGGCAGTTAAGGGCTGGGTTGGTATGAGGGAGTGGTGAGCCTTTCTCAGAAATGCCCTTGGGCAGGAAAGAAACTTTTTTTCTTAAAATGGAGGCTGGGTGAGTGGAGGGTTCTAGGGTTGTGGCTCAGCGGTAGATCGTTCACCTCTCACGTGTGAGGCCTTGGGTTCAATCCTCAACACCACATAAAAATAAAATAAAGGTATTGTGTTCAACTACAAAAAATAAATAAATAAATATTTTTAAAAAATGAAGACTGTCAGATGCTAAGCAAGGACCTTATAGTAAGACCCTATGCAACTTAGCAAAACCCTGTTTCAAAATAAAAAAAATAAATAAAATAAAAAGGACTGGCAATGTAGCTCAGTGGTAAAGCATTCCTGGGTTCAATACCCACCACTCCCAATACAAAGAGAGTGGGGAGAACATCACCCAGGAAGATCTGGGTAGATGGATGTTGCCGGTGGCACTATTAAATAATTACTTGGGGGCAGATTTCCTTTAAATGCAAGCGTATATTTGATCACACCAGTCATTAAATATAAACAATTAATGAAAAAGTGTTGAGTGTGCTGGAGCACCCCAACTAGCATTCAATGCACACAAATTAAACACTATAAGCAAATGACACTATCCTAGGGCAACCACAAGCCCCCAAATACCTCTGCTGCCGCATGACTTCTCTTAGCCAAAGAGCAGAGTTGTCTTTGTCTGGTAGTTCTCTCCAGCCAACAACTGGAAATGGTGGAGTTGAACTGGGGTTGGACAGCAAAGTGGCCAGTCTCTCTGATGTCCTCGGAACAGCCTTGTTGTAGCAGGACAAGTGATTTAAATATAGTTCCAAGTTGGTGGTGTACGTTGGTGATTGGTTTCACCCAGTGAAAGTCAATGTCCTCTGGTTATGTCCAGTGAGATAATGTGTAATTGCAACAGGACATGTCCTTTGTGCATGTCCATGGAGCTGTGCTCCCTATCAAGTGTAACCAGTCATTGTTAAGTGTGCCTAATGCTAGTGCTCCTTAAAGCTCCTTATCAATTGCAATCAGACATGACAAAGCATGCCTATCATTGTTATCCCTTATGGCCAGCAACTTAATGAGTCCCAGCATGTCCCAACAAGTCCATGGCAGATGCTCCTTACAATGGAGAAAGCATCTCTATGAGGATTATTGGTCTTGCACCCAGGAATTTCTTGGGAACTGAGCCACCACCTGCAGTTGTCTTGCTTTCATTCAAGAAAAAGTCTCCAATATCTGTATCAGGAGACAGTGATAATTGCTTTTCCTTGGAGTCCATGAGGATGTCATTTCTCCATTAGTTACCCCTACTAGGGCTAGGAGGACTTGCAGCCAACACCATCTCTACTTCAATACCAGTTGTGATGGGCAAAGGTGTGGCTTATGCAGTTGAGGGGAAGAAATAAAGAATGTCCACACACTTCTACCCTTTCAATGCTTTATTTACTCTTATTGAGAAACTGATGTGACTTCATTTTTGAGAAACCAGCCTCTACTTCAGAGCAAAGTCTGTCCAAAGGGACGGGGTGTGAGGGGGTGACCTTTTTCTTGGAAAACCCACAGAGAAGTCCTAGGCTTGTAGCTACCCTGCTGAGTTGTTTGTCTGTAAATAACAGGAAAGGCTTGCTGCTCCAGGTGTCCCTGACTCAGCAATGCTAGTTCCTGGAAAGACCACAGAATGTGTGAGGCCTAAGGCCCAATCATGATGACCTGTAGCAACCCCCTAGCAACAACCAATCGGTGTGAGACAGGAAAGATGCCTGGAAGGCCAGGCGACCCCCGCCCCGCCCCAGTAGTCTTGGTGAGTGATAACAAGTTAGGAAACTGTGTAATTTAGCAGGTACACCCTTGCAACCCCTCACGGCTTAAACCAATAAGTTCAAATGTAACTAATCAATCACCCTTACCCAACTTGTTCCCGCCAGTGAATGTGCTAATCAATGTTAAGAATTCTTTGATTTTTCCATGGTATGAGATGATTTGCTGTGTGATGTTGTGACACATAGAGTATCCCCAAAAACCTATAAAATCTCACTGAACAAAGAACCGGGACTCACTCCTCTGAACCGCTGTGTCAGAAACAGTTGCGAGTCCAGGATCGAGCTTGCAATATAGACTCTTGTGTGCCTGCATCGGACTTGGCTCCTGGTGGTCTTTCAGGGTCCCCCAAATCCAGCATTAAAAAATCACTCAATACAGCTTTACTCTATAGGTTCTTTTTTTTAAATTTTTATTTATTTTATTCATTTTAGTTGTTGACAAACCTTTATTTTTTATTTATATATGGTGCTGAGAATAGAACTCAGTGCCTCACACATTCAAGGCATGTGCTCCACCAGTGAGCCACTACCCCAGCCCCATAACTCTATAGGTTCTTAATCAAGAAAATTGTTGTAGGGACAAACGAGGCAAGGCACTGAAGATAGCAGGAAACAGTTTTATTTGGCTGCAGCCAGGTTCACAGGGTACAGCCTTTGCTGTAATCAATCAATCCCCTGAACCCCAAGTTCAGGGAGTTTCAGTGTTTTATACTCAGCATGTAAGGGGAGGGGCTCAGAAGTTCACAGTCTGCAGAAGTTCACATAAAAGCAGCTTTTTCTTTCACTGTTCTGGGCATGTTAACCCTCCAAGGACAACACCTGAGAAGGGGGGAGCTTCTTCTCCCCTCTCTTTTCTCCCCCTGCCAGCTGTTACCATGGAGCCCAATTGTAACTTATCTTAAAAATGTAGACATCTCTGTGAAGCCCAGTGCAAGGCCAGAGGCCTTGTTTGCACATTTCTACAAAGTACCATACTGGATATGTTTGTGAAAAACTAATAAGTGGGTGTCCAGCATCTGGAGTGCTGGTATCTTCTCAGTCTGGAGTGCTGGTATCTTCTCGGCCAGTGGCCAAGTAAACAGGGTAACATGAAAATAAGAAGTTTATCTACAGTGGACTCTTTTGCTGACAGTCCTAAAATCAGCCATGGTGAAGAGGGCTTTTCTATGGAGAAAGGGGGTGCCACTTCAATTCCCCCCTTTAATGATGCTCCCCATAATTTAATCCTTTAAATTTAAGAGCATCATTACCATTATCTTGGTTTAAAGCCTTATATAATGCCAAAACCTTAGTTATTGTCATTTTTTCAACAGCAGCTTATACAGTGGACCCAATAGTTTTAGTGCACAGTGGAGCCAAACATGGGAGCAATGAACAGGTTAACAGCAGAATAACCATTACACCAGTTAAGTTTTAAATCTACCAAGAGTTGAAAACCATCACCCAAAAGCATGTTTGGGACCCAAACTTTAATGCCCTTCTAGGAATGAACTAGGATATGTGCTAGTTCTCTTGTGTTGTAGGCTGTATTATTAAATGCTTGTTTATTGTCATCCATTTGGATGTAACAATCTGAGCTGTTGAACTCTCCACATATTTTTTTTTCCTCAGCCAGTAAGTAATCTAATGCCAAGTGGTTTTGATAGTTAGCCACTGGCATCTGGTCTGTTGTGTGGCTAGGAGGTCAAGGCTGTGGCAGTCTGATTAATAATAATTTCTATTACAGCTTGTAAGTGAATAATTCTGTTTAACAAGTAAATAGGAGTTCTATAACTCCAACTGCTATTTTGTGCCCAGGTATCTGGAGCATAAGTGGCAATAATCCTCTGGGGTGGCCAGTTACCTTCACCCCAACATTGGTGACCTCCTAAATCAAGTTTCTTTCCAATGGACCTCTTTTTTTCCCCAAACAATCATCCATCTATAGCATTCCTCTAGAGGGACAGGTCCTAAATATATGTTTTACCACCTTTTAGTTATAGTGGATTGTCTTGACACATGGTCCACATTATTTCCATGGTTGGAATAGGAGTAGAGCAGAATCCCTTAAGGTTATCAAAGGAAACCAAACTAAATAATAGGCTAATGTTTTGGTTAGCATAGGTTAAACAGCATAAATTAACAAAGCCAAACTAATAACACCAAACAAATCCTAGAAAACTTATATAAGCAAGATAAAAAGAAACCATAAGTGAAATTTTGTTATCCAGAGTCCAGTCAGTAAGAGTTACTGTTATCATAGCAGTTGCAAAAACCAAACAGAGAACTGTGCATATATCCAGAAGCAAGGGGTGGCAATGCATTACAGTATAGGGACTATCTTAGAGGTTGAAAGAGTTCATTAGTCCTGGTGGGAAGTTTATCTTTCACCATGCATTAATCAGCCAGTCCCCCCTGAGTGGCTGAAACAGGGCTGTAGTCTCCTCAAGCTTCGGCCGTGGGTAGACCTGTCAGCTTCCGGAGTGACTGGAGCAGGGCTGTTGTCCTTCTGATCCTCAAGCTTCTCTGGTGCTCCTTTTTCTTTGGGATGGTCAGCTTCAAGGGCGTAGCAGCATCTGGAGAGCACTCCCAGTCCGCAGCTGCAGGCGTGAGTCTGGTGTAGTGAATCCAGGGACCTGTCTCTGAAAACGTGACTGTTCAGTTGGGGTGGATAAAATAACATTGAAAGGGCCCTTCCAAAGAAGTTCAGGGGTTGGTTGGATATTTCATTTTTTGACCCAGACTCAATCTCGAGACTTGAAGGAGTGTGCACCTGGGTCAAATTTACTGACAATCTTTCTCTAACCCATTGGTTGAGAACCTGTAAAGTTTTCCCTAAGACCTGAAGCTGTCAACTCAGGGTTAATTTTCCTATCTCTCTTAAGTCTCCCTGTAGTCCCCCAATAAGAGGGGGGCCTCCCATATATTATCTCAAAAGAAAAGAATTCAGTCCTCCTAGTGGGAGTGGATCTAATCCACAACAGTGTAATAGGGAGAAGTTCATCACAATGTAAGTGAGTCTCCTGACACAGCTTACCCAATTGAGCCTTAAAGTCCTGTTCATCCTTTGAACTTTACCAGAACTCTGCAGCCTATAGACAGTATGTAACTTTCATCTGATATTTAAACCCTTGGTTAGTAATCGTATCACTTCTGCCCCAAAGCTGGCCCATTGTTTGAGCCAGTAATTATTGGGACACCAAATCTGGGAATAATTTCACAGAGAAGCATCCTAGTATCTCCTTAGCCTCTTCAGTGTGGGTGGGAAAGGCTTCCACCCAGTCAGTATGAAAATACAAAAAAACAAAAGTTATTTATAGCCCCGTGAGCGCAGTAGTTCAGTGAATTTTACTTCCATGTCTTCAAAAGGTGCTCCTCCTATAGTTTGGATTCCTGGTGAAAGCTTTGGCCCCTGACAAGAATTGTTGTGAGCACAAACCTCATATTGTTTGCAGATCATACAGATGATGCTTGTGAGCTGGGGGTCATAGAAATGTTGATTCAGAACTGTCTCAAGTGCTGTATGTCCAAATATTTTTCTGCAAAACTGATAAAGGCTGGGGCTAGAAACTCCGGGATGGCTATTCCAGCCATCAGAAAATCTCCACCATCCACCTGGGAGAAAATTTTCTTGTTCAGTCTTAAATCAGTTACTTTCATGTTGGGAGTATGTTGGCTCCCATTCTGTTAGCTAGTCGGCCAGGCAGAAGGGCAGCATTTAAACCTGGGACTGGATTTTCTTTCCGTTTCTTGCAGACAGCTAACATGGCCTTTCTGTCAGCTCTCTGGTAGCCCTGAAAAACCACAGTGTTTCCCTTTTGATGACCTTGGCAATATATAATCACAACTTTCCTGGGAGCCCACAGTGCATCCAAAAGTTCAAGAATTCCTTGCTCATACATCATGCCTTTTTTTTTCCTCCTGAGTTAATGAGCCCCTTTTCCTTACATAAGGCCCTATGAACATGAAGGTAGCGAATGCATATTTTGAGTCTGTAAATATCCACACAGACTCCTACTGTCAACAGAGGTGCTTGAATCAAAGCAATAAGTTTTACTTTTGTGCTGAAGTTCCCTGAGGCAGACATTCTGCCTCGACAGTAGAGTCCAGAGTGACCATTACATATCCAGCAAAACATACCTCATCTTTTATAAAACTGCTTCCATCTGTGAAGTACTCTGCATCAGCGTCCTTGAGGGGCTGGTCTGTTAGGTCTGATCTGCTGGAGAACACTTCATCCATGACTTCAACACATTTGTGATCAGGTTTTCCAGGTCCAATGGGCAGCAAAGTTGCTGGGTTTAGAGTTCTGATGACCTCAACATAGATATGTGAGTTTTCACATAACATGCCCTGATATTTGACCAATTTTTCATTAGTCAACCAATAGTGTCCTTTATATTTTAAAAATGTCAAAATTGAATGAGGAACTCTGACAACCAGTTCTTGTCCCATGGCCAGTTTATCAGCTTCTGATACCAGAAGAGCTGTGGCTGCAAGGGCCCAAAAAAGGTGGCCAGCCCTGGGCTACAGAGTCCAGCTGTTTGGACAAATAGGCCACTGGACAGTGCCATGTCTCCAGCATCTGAGTCAAAACTTCCATAGCCACTCCAGACCAATCATGGATATATAGAAAGAAAGGCTTTGTGAGGTCAGGGAGCCATAATCCAGGTGCACCAGTGAGTGTTTGTTTAATGTCCTCAAAGGTCTTTTGCTTAGTTGACCTCCATATAAGAGGATCCCATTTTCCGCCCTTTGTGGCTTCATAGAGGGCTTTTGTCATAACTGAAAGTTGAGGATCCATATATGTCTGAACCCAGTAGCCCCCAAGAATTCTCTAGTCTGATGGCAGGTTGAAGAGACTGGAATTGAGCAGATCTCCTGTTTCTTTTGAGACCCAGTTGCTATTGTCTGTTCTGTTGCTGAGTCAGATGGTAACCAAAGTATTTGACCTTTTTCTTGATAGATATGGGCTTTTAAGTCAGAGTCCAGTGCTGTCCCAAGGATGGTGTACTCAAGCCCCTGGGAGGAACTGTCATTTAGGGAAGGGAGGCATACATAGAGCGTCTGGCGCTTTAAGTTGCAGGAATTTTTTGTTATCTCCCAGTGCAGGATGTTGGCTGCTAGGATTCTCCAACTCTTAAATCTAATGTAAATCTTAGCAGTGACTGATGACCTGGGACATTATTTGTATAAAAGGTACCTATGTCAATTTTGCCGTGGGCTGTCTGCCAAGGTTGGAGGGCAGTGGTGCGGTTCCGTGAAGGTCCCAGTGTGGCAGCCACATTGTGCCCACCTAGGTGTTGCTCTTTGACTGCATGGCTTTTTCCTCTTGCCAGGTGGGAGCCTTCTCTAATTGTATATAGCAGCTGCCCCACTTGTGTTTTGTTCAGTAAGCCTGGGTGCATGGGGCTCTGTGGCCCTTCCTGCTGGTAGCTCACAGCGTGTGGTTTGGAGTCAGGGTGGCATATCCTTTTGGAGTGAGCACCCTATGGCTCACTATCAGCTGTTAACATGAACATATTCCTGGTTCATTTGGGGGCTTGAGACCTCCTGAGGTGCTGGGTCCCATGCATCAGATACAGTTGTGTGTGTCTATTGGACTCCTGCCATATTTGTCAATCACAGATTTCTGAGCAAGTGGGAAGAAACTGAAAGGAGGGGTTGAGGCCAAAACATTCATTCCTTCTCTATTCAAGTCTTAGCTTTTGAGCATGGCAGTGGGTACTCATCTGCCAGGGCCATTGGTGGCTTCCCCTTTTGTCTGGGCACGCTTTTTTTTTTTTTTTTTTTAATAAACATTTGGACCATTGGCTTTGTTCTAGTGAGTCTCCCCTTTGAGTGACCTCTGGGTTTGTGGTGAGGGCAGCTTTAAGGAGATCCATCCTCCTTTTTATCTTTCTGTTCTGCCTGGTCTTTGAGTCTCTGGATCTCAATCGATGAAAACTGTGGTGGCCACCTTAATCAGCTCATTGGCTCACTTCTCAGTAAAGCCCTCTAGGATTATAATTTTTGGCAAAGGGCTCTCTAAGCCTGTCCCACAAAGGCTGCATTGATCACCTGTTGCTTGCGCCTGTGCATCTCTTCACTGATAAACTTGCATTGTGGCTTCAATGTTTGTATGGTGCCCCTCCTCCCCGGGGCGCCTCTGGGCAGGGAGAGGGGCGGCAGCAGCAGTGGCCTAAACATTTAGCTCTGAGTCAGTTGGGCACATCTCTTTTGATCATTGCTGCCAGTTTCATAGGGCAGAGGGGCCTTAGGCAGATATGGGTCCCAGAGAAATGTTCAGGGTTATCTAGGGTGTGAGAGGGAGATGCTGTAACAGCAGGAGGCTTATCTCAGCTCTGTTTGTCTACAGATGCGCTTGGCTTAGGCTAGAGCTCAGGGCTGGCTCCCATTCCTTCTAACTCTTGGGCACTGACAGTGTGTTTTGTTCTCTTTTTCTATTCTTTTAGATTTTCTCTGAGGGCTTCTTGACATCTCTTTATCTTTAGACCTTCTTCTTCATTGGGGTTCCATCCTGGGTCTGGATAATGGGTTGCATCAGACCAGTCATGGTCCAGGGTTTCTCCGTGTAGGAGGGAGTATGATTTTTCCAGCTTATGAGCACAATGGTGTTGAAAGGCTGGCACACAAATGTGCCTTGTTTCCTTTAGGTGTTTTCCTCTGGTCAATATGGGCAGGTCCTTTAGTCCCTTGCAGGGGCATCTGGAGAGTTCTCATCTGAGTTGTGGCTCTGATATTGGGACAAATCTCCCACCTTAATCTTGGGAGGTAAAAGAGTCTTTGGTCCTAGGAAGCCTTTGGCTCTGAGGACATCACAGAGGAGGGAATATCCAGTATTGGGGAGCCATCATTTGTTGCCTCTGAGGACAAGGGGGCTGAGGGGACACTCTGCTGTCCCAGTGGTCTTGGCAAAGTTGGTCATGGGCCCTCTTCTGGCTCATGGGGAAAACTGTTTCCTTTCCTGTCTTTCTTAGTCAGGTTTTCTGTTTAGCTGCTTTCCGCTGGGCCTTAGAGACCACTAGGCTCCTGGCTAACATCAGCTTGGACTGTCCATCTAGACAGGTTCTCAACCAAGGGGGCTGTTTTTGTACTATCTCTTGCCAGCAATCAATATACGAGAATTGGTTCAGGGTTCTAACAATCAAAAGGACCTCAGCAATGACACTCTCATCTAAAGAGCCCTCTGGTGGCCAGCCCACATCTTGGGTGGGCCACTCTAATTCACAGAGTATGCAACCTTTGTGGAGTGAGTCTCACCCCACAGTTACCAGGAAAAACCCTCCTAAAGGTTTCTCACACACATTTCAGAAGGCTCAGTTTCCTTTGTGTGCCTCCCATGTTCCACCCTGCATCGTTGTCGCACACTTAGAACAAAACACATTTAGGACAAGACTCGCTTTGTCCATCTCCAGCCACTCCCCTCTCGGGGACTTAGGGCCCTCTTAGCCTTGCGGGTCAGTATCAACCCCTGACCTGGAGCTTTCACCTAGACGTTGGTTGGGGAAATTCCGCCATAGTCTGTATGAGGTGCCACAGAACCGTGGATCAGGACTCTGCACTCGCTTCGGCCTTCGGGTTGGGTCGGAACCCTTCCCTTTGTCTGTCTCATTCACACACTTTCACACAGACATGGCCAGGACAGAATTTCTATACCGCCAAATTCCAACAATTCCAAACCAAACAGAAAAGGGAGTCACCATTTCCCCTCTGCTCGCTGACCCTGAACAGAGACTACTCAGGTGATTCCCCAGGTCCGTTTCAGCTCCAACCACTTTGGAGGGTACTTGGGACCCAACAGAGGGTGATCAAGTCTCTCTTCCACCTGCTTAGGCCTCAAAGGGGAAGTCAGGTGGGCTACAAAACAAATGGACCCGGGCCCTACCTGTTCAGATGGGCAGTGATCCAAAACCCTAATTCTGGTTCCTGCTGCCTGTGGGTTCTGTTGTGCTCCAGGGTGGCAGCCCCAGGGCACTGGGTGAGTTGATCCTCCTTCAGGCCAAGAGTGGCCTGGGCGCGCCAAGGGTACCTCTGTCCCCCATTGCCCCAGGGAAGCCAGTCCCCGGAGACAAGAGAGGCAGAACAGCCTTCCTTACCTCCTCTGTCCCATCTGGGTCGCCAAAAATGTTGTAGGGACAAACGAGGCAAGGCACTGAAGATAGCAGGAAACAGTTTTATTTGGCTGCAGCCAGGTTCAGAGGGTACAGCCTTTGCAGTAATCAGTCAATCCCCTGAACCCCAAGTTCAGGGAGTTTCAGTGTTCTATACCCAGCATGTAAGGGGAGGGGCTCAGAAGTTCACAGTCTGCAGAAGTTCACATAAAAGCAGCTTTTTCTTTCACTGTTCTGGGCATGTTAACCCTCCAAGGACAACACCTGAGAAGGGGGGAGCTTCTTCTCCCCTCTCTTTTCTCCCCCTGCCAGCTGTTACCATGGAGCCCAATTGTAACTTATCTTAAAAATGTAGACATCTCTGTGAAGCCCAGTGCAAGGCCAGAGGCCTTGTTTGCACATTTCTTCAAAGTACTATACTGGATATGTTTGTGAAAAACTAGTAAGGTGGTGTCCAGCACCTGGAGTGCTAGTATCTTCCTGGCCAGTGGCCAAGTAAATGGGGCAACATGAAAATAGGGAGTTTATCTACAGTGGACTCTTTTGCTGACAGTCCTAAAATCAGCCATGGTGAAGAGGGCTTTTCTGTGGAGAAAGGAGGTGCCACTTCAAAATGACAATCCTTAATGCTAGGCACTGCAATAGACATAATCAATCCACAACAAACAATTCTAGATTAATTATAAACACTGCAAACACTCTTAATTATGACAGGCTCATGAAAGACATTCCCTCTTCATGCTGAGCTCAAGTGTCAGATCTAAAGTCTCAAGCCTTAGGCTCTAAGTTCACCAGATACACACTTACTCAGACCACGGTGATAGGGTCAGGGACCTATGTAGGCTTCTCCTTGGGTAGTGCTGATGGCCGGTTGAGGAGAGGACCATAGGGAGAAGTTGCAGTTCTCACAAATGTCAAGATGTGGCCATAGAGTTTGAGAGTGGTGAGGGAGATGCAAAGGATTAGGCAAATAATGAGAAGAGTTGGGATGTCAGTCCAGGTCCTCATTAGGCTATCTGGCATGAGGAAATCAGTGTCAGCTGGCTGAATGTCTGTTCATTTGCTCCATCATTTATACTAAATTTGGGTCCTCTGACAACCCTTTCAATCCCTGTCAGCTACTATCAGATTTTTCAGTGATGTCTTTTGCCCTGAAGTTAAAGCATCTGATGGTTAAAGCATCAGGTGGTCCCCACCCTGATATTCTTGCCTCTTACCCTTATGGGGTGAGGGCAACATGACACAGACCTCACTCTGAGTTTGTCAGGGTGGAGAGAAGTGACTTGTTTATGTCAGAGCTATGCCAGAGAGTCATATTGGAGGGCTCCTGGTGGGGCTGCAGGTTTGAAAGTGGAGTTTTAAAATGGGGTTTCTGGGGTTGGGTTTGTGGAGTGGTAGAGCCACTTGCCTTGCATGCGTGTGGCCCTGGGTTCAATTCTCAGCACCACATAAAAATAAATAAATAAAATGAAGGTGTTGTGTCCAACTACAACAAAAAAATAAATCTTTAAAAAAATAAATAAATAAGATGGGTTTGCTAAGGTTAAGGCCTAAGGCCATCCTTATAAAGCACACAATATTACAGATGCCTTGAACCCCAAGTGGAAAAATGACTGATGGGTCTAGACTGGGTCCCAGTGGAGCAGGAGTAAGAGTGGATCCCACACCTCTAATTGGGAGAGAGTTGGTAAATGAATGCACCTTGACCTGCAGGAGACTTCTTTCATCCTGTCTTTTTCTCCCTGAAATGGAGCAATAATTTTTGAAACATCTCTTACAACAATTAAAACTATTTACAGGGTGGGGTTGTGGTTCAGTGATAGAATGCTCGCCTAACATGTATGAGGTCCTGGGTTTGATCCTCAGCACCACAAAAAGATAAATAAAGGCATTAAAATAAGCAAATAAATAAAGTATTTACAAATATAGGAAAGGAAATGAAAATTACTTAAAACTGAGCTAGGGGTATAGTTCATTGGTAGAGCACTTGCCTAGCATGCACAAAGTGTTGGGTTCAATTCTTAGCAAAGAAAAAATATTCAAAGTATTGAAATCCATGGCTGTATGTTTTCCTTTTTGATGTTTCAAGAGCCTCATTACGATCCTATTTTTTGTTGAAATATATGGAGTTTCTCAGGTGTGATGGCACAGGCCTGCCATCCCAGTTACTCAAGAGGCTAAGGTAGGAGGATTGCAAGTTTAAGGTCAGCCTTAGCAACTTATCAAGGCCCTCAGCAATTAGGAAAACCTTGTCTCAAAATAACATAAAAAGGGGATGATGTTGTGGATCAGTGGCAGATCACTTACCTAGCATGTGTGAGGCACTGGGTTTGATTCTCAGCACTGCATATAAATAAATGAATAAAATAAAGGTTAATCAACATCTAAAAAATATTAAAAATATAATAACATAAAAGGCTGTTAGGGCCAACAAGGTAGCACATGCCTCTAATCCCAGCAGCTCGGGAGGCTGAGACAGGAGGATCACCAGTTCAAAGCCAGCCTCAGCAATGGTGAGTCACTAAGCAACTCAGTGAGTCCCTGTCTCCAAATAAAATACAAAATAGGGCTGGAGAGGTAGCTCAGTGGTTGAGTGCCCCTGAATTCAATCCCTGATACAAAAAAAAAAAAAAAAAATGCTGGGAGTGGCTGTGGATATGGTTAGTGGTTAAGCCCCCTTGGGTTCAATTCCTGGTACTCTGGCCTTGCTCTACTTCAGAAGGATTCAATCTGAGGTCAAACAAATAAAATATTTAGTAACCAAAGTAATAGATTAAATAATTCAAGTAATCTCCTTATTAGCAGAGACAGAATATTTGTGAGCCTAAAACCATCTTTATTATCCTTACATGCTTATTAAAGATAGCTATGTTATTTTGTTTGGCATTAAATATATCTCTAGCCAGTCATGGTGGCACATGTCTGAAATCCCATCTACACCGAGAGCTGAGGTAGGAGGATTATAAATTTGAGGACAGCCAAATGTACAAATGTACAAAACGTACAGCATTGGGAGAAACTGTCTCAAAAAAATGTGTATACCTTGATATCAAAAAGATACAACTAAATTAAGATTTATCTGAATAGTTACAAAAAAGAAGAGAATGACAAAGTTGAATATTTATGCAGCTCACCAAGGTTGTAGAGGATCCCAAATTGTACAGAATCAACTAGATCAATAGTAGAATGGTTTAAATTCAACAAGGACATGCAGTGGGTATTAATATAACTTCTAGATAGAGATAGGCTAACTCAGCCTCAATTCTGCTACACACTAGCTGTGCCTCTTTGGACAAACTACTTAAGCACTCTGGGTTTCAGGTTTCCTCATCTGTAACCTGAATCTCTATCCTTCATATAGGATTCTGGGAGAATGAAAAGTAATAATGTGTTCAAAGTACTAAATCTGGAAACAGGCACACAGTAAGTTTGCAGCGAATATTAATTATCATTGCTTTTTTAAATAAATAGCTACTTTGTGCATCCTATTTGCTAGGCACTTTTCTAATTCACCAAGAATTTGAGTGCTAGACACTATTTAAAATGGTGCAGATATTAATTCATTTGTTCCTCATAAATATCCTATGGGCTATTATTATTATTATGATCATGATCATCATGACCTCTCATAGATAAGGAAATTAAAGTCCAGAGATAAAGTAACTTCCTTGATACAACACAGTTAGTAAGAGTAAGAACCAGGAATTCAAATTCAATCAATTCACTTCCACCAACTGTTCTTTCCCCACACCCTGCCTGGCACTGGGGATTGAACATAGGAGCACTGTACCCTTGAGCTACACCCCCAGTCTCTTCAAATTTTGAAATAGAGACTCTCTAAGTTGCCCAGTCTGGTCTTGAACTCAGCCTCCATAGTAGTTGGGACCATAGGAAAGCAACAACCTTTATGCCTGGCCAGAGAGCATACTCTTAACTAAATCAGGCTTCATCATTATCCTTGCCGTCATCGTCGTCGTCATCATCATCATCATCATCATCATAATCATCATCATCACCACCATCTTGAACCATAAGCTGAGGGTGATGCACAAGGCATTAATGTGTACATATTGATTATTAAAGTTTTGTTTACATAATGAATGTTTTCATAAAATGTGTACATCACTCATGTAACCTAAATTATATTTTAACTTAGAATTTTAACTTGCAAATGAAAAAGTACATATGGAATCATTCTAGAAAGGTTAAAAAATTGTTAGATTAAAAACTATAAGAAAGGCTGGAGTTGTAGCTCAGTGGTGAAAGAATAAAAGAAATTGAAGTTAAAATGTAAAGGACCAGGTTTTGTAAAATTTCCAAGCTGCACTCAGAGCCTGAAATTCCTATGGCAGTTAAGACAATTCCCGGAACTGCCTGTTAGATATGTGTCGAAATCTTCCCCTGACCACCTAGTTAACCCCTTCCCAGAAACCGTGCCGCTCAGCACGTATACATTTCAGGGCTTCAACCAATCAGTTTAAATATATACCTATCTTAGTACTAACTAATCACCCCCACCCGACCTGTTCCCACCAATGAATGTGCTAATCATGTTTTAGAGTTGTTATTTGATTTTCCCGCGGTATATGATGATTTGCTAAAGGAGGCTATGTTGTATGTAAGGCCAGTGCCCTCTCTAAAGAATGTATATAAACTCTGCTCAAGTTGTTCTCGGGGCTCTTTGTTCTCTGCTCTTCTGAAGTGAGCTCTGAGCCCCAGCATGCTGGACCCCCAATAAACCCTTTGCTGTTGCATGAGACGGTCTCTTGGTGGTCTTTTCCTCTGACGCTCGCCTGACCTTTTCAGTGGTAGAGCACTTGCCTAGCATGTGTGAGGATCTGGGTTAATCCTCAGCACCACATTAAAAAATAAATAAATAAATAAAAGGTATTGTGTCCAAATATAACTAAAAACATTTTTTAAAAAACTGTAAGAAAACTTAGGGCTCATTTCTTATCTTTTCTTGTTTGTTTGTTTGCACTGAGGACTTAACCCAGGTTCTTTACCACTGAACTACATCCCATGCTTTTTTGATTTTTTATTCTGAGACAGCAAAATTAAATTGCTTAAGGCTTTGTTAAGTTGCTGAGGCTGGTCTTGATGTTGTAATCCTCCTGTCTCAGCTTCCCAAGTCACTGGTATTACAGGCATGTGCCACTGAGCCCACCTACATTCTCTTCTTATAAATTTGCTACAAAAATTGTTCCATCAAGAATTCCTACTCATGTCAGGCCCAGTGGTATGTGTCTGTAATCCTGATGGCCCATGTCTGTATTTCCAATGACTCGGGAGGCTGAGAGATGAGGATCACAAGTTTGAGACCACATCCAGCAATTTAGCCAGGACCTGAGCAACTTATCAAGACACTGTCTCAAAATTTAAAAATAAAAAAGGGCTGGGCAGGCTGGGGCTATAGCTTAGTAGGAGAGGCTTGCCTCATGCATGCAAGGCACTGGGTTCGATCCTCAGCAACCACATAAAAATAAATAAAGGGGCTGGGGTGTGGCTCAGTGGTAGATTGCTCACCTAGCACACGTGAGGCACTGGGTTCAAACCTCAGCACCACATAAAAATGAAATAAAGATATTGTGTCCACCTACAACTAAAAAAATAAATATTTAAAAAATAAAAAAATAAATTTTTTAAAAAATAAATATTTAAAATAAATAAATAAATACATAAAGATAGCGTGTCCATCTACAACTAAAAAAAAAGGGGGGGGGGGACTGGGGATGTGGCTCCATGGTTAAGTGCCCCTGGGTTTAATCTCCAGTACCAAAAAAAAGAAAAATGAAGAATAAGAATTTCTACTTGCTCTTAAGTTAATAGAATGACGAAATACAAAGCACTTTATAATCTATTCTAAAATAACAAAAACTGTAGAAATAATATAAGCTACAATTATCTGCGATTTATACCCCAACAGAAGCAGAGCAGTCTTTATCCATTATAAATGGACACATAGATGCACATACATCCTTGGAAAAAAACCTTAAAGCCTGGGGCTGGGGTTGCAGCTCAGTGGTAGAGTGCTTGCCTCACATGTGTGAGGCACTGGGTTCAATTCTTAGCAAGGCATACAAATAAATGAATAAAATAAAGGTCCTTCAACACTAAAAAATATTTTTAGGAAATCTTAAAGCCAGGGGCTGGGGATTTGGCTCAAGCAGTAGCGAGCTCGCCTGGCATGCGTGCGGCCCAAGTTCAATCCTCAGCACCACATACAAACAAAGATGTTGTCTCAGCCGAAAACTAAAAAATAAATAAATATTTAAAAAATTCTCTCTCTCTCTCTCTCTCTCTCTCTCTCTCTCTCTCTCTTTTTTAAAAAAATCTTAAAGCCTATATAATAATATTCAGTCTGTGTTGATTGCCACTGGGGAAATGTGATTACCATTTGGACAAGTACTTAAATTTTCTTGAATCTCTCTCTCTCTCTTTTTTTTTTTTTAACTGAGATCAAATAATGATATAAAGAAATAGCACCAGACATAATTTGACCAGAGGGGCAATAAAGAATTCAATTTCGGGCTGGGGATGTGGCTCAAGCGGTAGCGCGCTCACCTGGCATGCGTGTGGCCTGGGTTCGATCCTCAGCACCACATACAAATAAGGATGTTTTGTCCGCCAAAAACTAAAAAAAAATAAATATTAAAATTCTCTCTCTCTCTCTCTCTCTTTAAAAAAAAATTCAATTTCTGGGGTGGGGGTTGTAGCTCAGTGGTAGAGTGCTCACCTAGTATGTGAGGTGCTAGGTTCAATCATCAGCACCACATGCAAATAAACAAATAAAATAAAAGTATTTTGTCCAAGTATGATTAAAAATTTTTTTAAAGAATTAAATTTCTTTGCATTGCAGTGGTTCCCACATGTAATTCCAAAATAAAAAGGATTGGGATGTAGCTTGATGATAGAGTGCTTGGCTAGCAAGTGGGAGGCACTGATTTTGATCCCCAGTACAACAAAATAAATAAATAAATAAATAAATAAATAAATAAATAAATAAATAAAAGTTACAACTTCAAAAGTTCTAGGCACAAATTTCATAACTTATTTACATTATTGGATATTTAAGGAACCAAAATATTGTCCGGAGCTTCTCATGGTCCACATTTTGTACCTTTTACTCTTTTTTTTTCCTAATTTTTATTTTTAGATGGACAAAATATCTTTATTTTATTTATCTACTTTTATGTCATGCCCAAGGCCTCACACGTGCTAGACAAGCACTCTATCACTGAGCCACAACACTTGTCCTGTACCTGGTACTCTTCAAGTGATAAAGGAATTAGAGGCCTATGCTCAGCTGTGATGAGCAACTTCCCATCCTGACTCCTAACCAGAGATCCTGCCCTGGAGGAGCCCAGGCTGTGATAAGAGGTGGTTGGGATATAGTGTAACACAACCATGAGGCCAGGGTATTGTGTCCAATTCCCGATCAAGGCCATTTATCTGAAAAGTATGACTTCATGTTAAGACATTATGGAAGGATATGAATATGAAATTAATTAATAATCCATATTTAATTTATTGTATAAATGGAATGATTACTGGGATATTGTTATTTTAAACACTTTGGTGTTTTTCCATATCACAACTTTATTGCATTTAAGGATGTGATTTATTTTCTCTCTCTCTCTCTCTCTCTCTCTCTCTCTCTCTCTCTCTCTCTCATCTAAGAAATGGAAAAAATACTCTGAGAAAGTGGTGTCCTTTGATTTGGTTCTGTACCCCCTCACCTCAGGTTATCAAGTAATAAGATCCTGCTAAGTGTCTCTTAGTTCTTGGAGATGCATGTCAGTGCTGTCTAGAAAAGGCAGCGCTTTTTTTTTTTTAATAAAAATTTATCTGACCCTAGTTAACAGAAAGATTTTATTGAGGACTATTGTGATAGGTCAAAGTGTTAAGACTTTTGCAGTATGGAAGATTATTTTGTTTTTGTTTTTGACATTGAGCACAAGTATAGTCAAGGAACAGGCTGGTGGCAATGGTGGATGGAAAATTACTACAACACATCAAAGATAGGGGGGATTCTTACTAGAATTACTAAGCAGGATTCTTGCTTAATGCAGGCTAGGGTGATGAGACATCAAGGGTGGGAAGAGTGAAGAATTTGATTAAATATTTTTTTAAATTTTTTTTTAAAGAGAGAGAGAGAGAGAGAGAGAGAGAGAGAGAGAGAGAGAATTTTTAATATTTATTTTTCAGTTTTCAGCGGACACAACATCTTTGTTTGTATGTGGTGCTGAGGATCGAACCTGGGCTGCATGCATGCCAGGCGAGTGTGCTACCGCTTGAGCCACATCCCCAGCCCTTGATTAAATATTGACAGTGATAAAAGCCAGGGTAGGGAGATTCTGTCTAAACTAGGCTATGTAAAGTAAGGCTTAGTTGAGAAAAGTGCTCATAGGGACATGGTTAAAGTTGATCAGAACGAGGATCTGTTAAATTCAAATGAATAAATTCATTGAAACAGATCCCCTTTGAAATTAAGAGCAAGTCCTGACCAAGCTCCTCCCAAGGAAGCTAAAATCCACACATTCTCATAGATATATATGTACAGATGTAGCATTGTTATGCTCGAATTCGGGACCCCCAGAGACCCAAGATCGATGCAAGCATCAAAGAGGTGTTTATTGCGAGCTAGCTCGGTCCTCCGCACGCACACACAGCAACTGGTGATGCTGAGAGGCCCTGAGCCCAGGGTTTGCAGCAGTTTTAACATTCTTTGGAGAAGGCAGGGACCCCCACATACATCATAGCATCTCCTAGCAAATCATCACACACAGCGGGAAAATCAAATAACAACTCTAAAACATGATTAGCACATTCACTGGCAGGAACAAGTTGGGTAGGGGTGATTGGTCAGTACAAAAGGGGTATTCGTTTGAACTGAGTGGTTTGAGCCAAGAGGGGTGTATGTGCTGAGCTACATGGTTTCCCAACTTCTTATCAACCACTGGGAGGGTTATCTGGCATCCCAGGTATTTCCCTGTCTCATGCTGATTGGTGGCTGCTAGGGGGCTGCTATGGATCCCCACCTAGCCTGACTGAGTCAGGGACACCTGGCACAGCAGATCTCTCCTGTTATTTGTAGATGAACAATTTAGCATGGTGGGAATGTGCCTAGGAGTGCTCTGTGGGTTTTTCCAAGGACAAACGCCATGTCCCTTCCTTGGACAGCTTTGCTCTGAGATAGAGGCTGGTTTTTCAGCATAACCAAGCTATATCTGTACATATATATCCCCTGTCTTTTGTTTCTATGAGTTGTAACCAGTTTCTTTAGGGCCTGGAGAGAAACAATCTAGCTGCTTCTTCCCAGTTTGGTCAACAGGCATAAAATGTGTATTTCCTTGCTTTCTTATTTCTTATGCATTGGGGCAGCTGACTCTTGCCTGCAGGGTTGCTGGCCAGGCGGGTTATCTGGTTGACTGTCAGTAACAGCATCAACACCTAAAATTAAAGCAGAATCTGGCTGGGCCCTGTTGTCTATAATCCTAGTTACTCTAGAGGCTGAGACAGTGGGATCAGGAATTTCAAGGCCTGTTAGAGTCTGTAAACAAGTCTGGATGGCGCCTGGCAAAATGCCAGAGGGAGTGGTTTGTGAAGTAACACCAGCAAGCCATTAAGTGTGGAGATTCCTTATTGGTTGACTGATGTATCTAGTTTATGCTAATTAGATAAGCTGTGTGGAATGTATAAATACTGCTCCTGTTCTGCAATAAACGGCTCCTACTCCTGCTGTATCAATGTACACAAGTTGTTCGTCACCCCCCGGTTATTTTGCTGCAGCCAGACTGCGGCAAAGGCCATCCTGGGCAACTTGGCAAGACTCTGGCTTGATATAGGAAAAGATGGGCTGGGTAGGTATAGCTCAGTGATAGAACATTTTCCTAGCATGCACAAGTCCTGGGTGGAATCCCCAGTACCACACGTGCATTCACACACACACACACACACACACACACACACACACACACACGCATACGGAAACAACAAATCTAAAAAACAGAATATGGCTCACTTAGGGCATCAGTTTGAATTAAATTCTTGCCTGTCTTGGAGAAGAGAAGGCAATAATCAAAATTTATAAGTGCAACATGCACTCCCTTTCCCAAAAGTTTTCAGCTGGTGTGTCACTAGCCACCCACACATTTGGGTAGAACTCAGGGCATCGCCCATGCTAAGCAAGTACTCTACCACTGAGTTACACCCCCAGTCCTAGTTTTCACCAGCCTCAGGGGTCCACTGAACTGTACTTGAGTCCTGGAGTCTCAGAAGCTCCTCTACATTGTTGAACTCCTTGTGAGTCTCCTGTTTGTTCTGTACTATCAAGAAGCTCCAGGACCCATGTTCATAATCTGCCACATCTATTTATCCCCCATACCTTTAGGACTACTCACATGTACATTATTCTCCTAAATTTCTTATTTAATGGGCTTGACTTTCCCCCTGAGTACACGGATTTCTGAAGACATAGTAGGCAATTCTGAAAGGGTGAATAAACAAGACACTAATCAGAAATCTAACTAAGAAAACCCTTGAAAGGAAGTTTCCAGAGCTATTTCTACCTCTACCCTGCTGACTTTGGCATCTCTTGCTGTGCTGTCCCCATTCCCCTCCAAAAAGTGCCTTTATATTCTCCAAAGAAGTAGCCTAAGAGATGAGATGGCTCTGAATTACTAAGAATCTTTTCTACCTGGTTTTGGGATACCCTGAATGTACCCTCTTCTTCTTCCCCAACACACATGCAGCTTGAGTAGAGGGCTGGGACTATCATGCTTAAGCAATCTCTAGAGTTTTGCACTTCCAAAGACCTTAGAGCTCCGAGTTTGTAGACATGGGTTAGGGGAGCTCTTCCAGACCTCCTGGAGGGTACCTTAATGTAATGATTTCTTCAGGCAGTTTTAACTTTAACAGATGGAAAAGCGATTCCCTTTGGAGCAGCATTTGAGGGAGTGGTGGAAAGGGATAAGTAATTGTTAGTGTGGAGATGATCATTTTGACATGAAGGCAGATACCAGTCTGCCTTCATTCATCTTCAGTGTTTAGCGTTATTGTAATTCCAGCCACTCCAGAGGCTGAGGAAAGAGGATTGCAAGCTCAAGGATACAAACTATCCTTACACCTCAGGGTCTGAGCTGTCTGTCTTATTAGAAAACCTGTGGGTGTTCTTGCTGTGCTGGGAACATCCCCTCTCACCCTAGATTGTGACCTGTGCTTCAACTCCTGTACAACTGGGTGGTGCCTTTGGAAATTTACATTATTTGCATAGTATACTATGCTTAGCTTCTCTTTAGGTCCTGCATGTCTTGTTGCTAAATTTAGATGCAGTGTGCTCTTTCTTTCCTTTTGTCTTTTTTTGTCTTGCAAAGGAGAATCAGAATTCTTTGGTTGCTTACTCAACCCCTCCCTACCTCTCCTGACTCTGATTGGTCTGTGGTTCTCTGAACTGTCCTGCTCTGCCCACTGTCTGTGTAAGATATCTGCTTCTGTTGCCTCTTGCTGTTTCTGGATTTTTCTGTGGGTGACCCTCAACTGACCTTAGGTCTGCAGCTTTAATCCCCTCCTTGTTGGCCCCTTATAGTTCTTTTTGCTTTTTGGTATTGGAGATCAAATATGCCTCATAATCCTAAGCAAGCATCCTACCACTGAGCTATGCCCCTAGCACCTTAGTAGATCTTCTTAATGTTTGTGCCTTGAAAGAATTCCCCACGCAAAGACACTTCGCTGGGAGAATTCCAATTTTATTGCAAAAAGCAGTGTGCTTATATAGAACTAAGGGGGAGATGGTAGGGCTTAGATAAATGGCAGGCAACCTGTTTATTGGCAAGTTCTTTCAGATATCAGCTCCAGAGCCCAGGAATTAGTTCTCATTGGGGCTAAGGTTCCCCGCCAGCGAGATTTGAAATTGGTGCCGGCGGGAGAGTTCACACGGGCGGGAACTTTTCGCGCCACTGCAGAAAAGAAGAAGGTAGGAAGAAGAGGTGCTTAGGCGCCATGTTGGGGTTTTTTTCTCTGGGGTATGGCTGCCATTTATACTTTTCCCAACATTCCTCCCTTTTTGTTTTCTTAGGAAGTGGGGCCTCGTTGGTCAGATCCGGCTGCTTCCTGCTGTGTGGGGGCACTGTGGGGCCTAGAAAGGGAAGTGGAGGAATGCTCAGGGGGCAGGTCTGGGGATATCATGGCAGCCAGAAATAAAACCCAGTGGCTATAGACAGCTACTTCCATAGGGGTGAAGTCTATGAAAGTTCCCTGAAGCCACAAGTTGTCGATGGTATGGAACCAGTCCTGGATGGAGGAGATTGTTGGTATCAGCCACTGGTCCTGTAACAGAGACTCTAGGAAATACTGGAAGCGTTGCCTGGACATGGTGTCACCAGCACCTGAAGAAGATCAGAGCGAATAAAAACAGAATGAAGATAAAAATTAAAGCAAAGGTCAATTTTTGGCAGAAGTTCCATGTTGGGGGACTGACAGAGAAGAGGCCAAGGGCCATGAGGAAGCTTAGAAGGACATAAAAACTCATGAATCCAGGATGGCAGATTAAGAGGTTCTCCGAGCTCGTTGTCTCCCGCTGTCTGATGTCCGTTGTATTCCATCGTGCCTGGTAGTGAGCTTCAGCACTGCGTGAACTGTTCTCTTGGAGATGTTGGGGGTTCATCGGTCATCAGAGGCTGGTAGTGCCTAAGCAGAAGCTGGTTGAAAGTTTGATTAGAAATTTTCTGCAATTGGGTTTGAAGGAACTTCATTATGCAGGGCAAGAGAGCACAAAAAAGGAGCATCCCAATAAGGGGCCCCAGGATAGGTAGTAAGTACGTGGCAAGAGAGGATTGGAAGAACCCTGTTATGGGATTAGAGGAGGTGGGTTTGAGCAGTTGGGTCGATAATTCCTGCAATTTAACAACATTTTTTTCTATTAGCCCAGACTCATTAACATAGTAACGACATTCCTCTCTGAGGAACAGGCATGTACCCCCTTTTTCTGCAGTGAGAAGATCAATCGCCCTTTGGTTTTGTAAAGCCACTTGTGCCAATGAAGTAACCTGCCACTGCAAGGAGCCCAGAGACTCAGCAGTGGTATCGAGTGCTTCCTGCAGTTTTTGTTGCAGGTCATTGGATGCCCATAGAGCATGACCTATAGCTCCACCAGAGAGTCCGAGACTCACCACTGAAATTGTTAAAGTGAGGCCTACCAGAACCGGCAGAAAGACTGCCCTACGGGTGCGGGAAGGTAGGGCCAGCTGCCAGAATTTGGTGGGAGTATACAAAGACAGCTGGGGAACTACAGTAACCAAGAAACAGGTGCCAGAGACATTGATGGTTGAGGTACTCAAACTTACACCAGAGGAAGTGTCCAGGTTGCATAAACGCAGGGCTCAATGGGGTGCTATAGCTCAAGGAACAAATGGGTAAAGGATTCATTGTTGGCAGGTGGAAACAGATGAAAGGAAATGAAGTATTGGTGGAATAACTTTCCCATAGTGGGATACGTGTCACATGTAGGGGTTGTCCTTTCTTAGAGAAATTGTAGGTTTTGCTGAAATATTTCCTGCCGCTAATGGGACCGCTGCTAAAAGTGGATGACTAAGTGAAGCACAGAGAAAGCACTGAGAAGTAGGCACAGAAAGAGGGGTGGAGATTAATAATCGAAGAATTTGGTGTAGCAAATTGAGCCATGTGGGAGGGGGACCTGAGGGGGTTGAAGGCTCTGAATCCTCTTTGGATGAGCTATGGATAAGATCTCGAAGTTTTGATTCTGACTCCTTAATGTGTTCGACTACCTGGATGGTTGCCTTAGGTGGTGTAATCAGGGTGCGGCCAACAGTCATCCACCCTGTGGGTCTGGCTGAGGTTGTCCGAGCATAGACAGCAAACTCAACATAGTCCCAACGTTTGGCCTTGGGGTCAGGTATATCTAAAGTATACTATCCATTGTTATCGGATGAAGAGCCTTTATGCCACTTTAGGTAACTAGAAGTCCACCCTTCAGGGTAACCAAGTGAGTGGTAAGAATAGCTACCACGTTCATCATGGAACCTGCATGACCAGTAGGGGCACCCATTATATATCTCAGGCCACCAATGACAATAGTCTTTGGTTTGATCAAAAAGGAAGCAAATGAAAGGCCAGTTCCAGCTACCAGGGATGAAGGTCCTTGAAGGTGACAATTTTAGGGAAATAGAGGTGCAGTTGTGGATGAAGCAAGTAGTTGCATCCACTGCACGGACCTTCTGCATGCCATGTTCTGAGTATCGTTCCCGAAGAGTGAATAAGTACATGGTAGGAGAGGAGGGTAAAGACCAGTCCCGACAGAGCACAGAAAATAAGCAGAGCACAAAAAACAAGCAGAGAGAGAAGACTAGGGTGTTGGGAGAGCTCATTGTGCCTTCTTTAAGAGGAATTGGGCTGTGGGGAACACCGTGTGAGCCGCAACTTAAAGGGGTGAGATGGGTGTGGAGAGCAAGAGTAAAGGGGAGGTTCAGGAGGTGATTCTTGGAGTTCCTCTGGGGTGGTCCTGTCGTCAGCAGGTGGGGCCTCCTGGTGATATGGCTTCAACCTAGAAATGTGAATCCAGGGAGTGAGACGGTTGTCCGGTAAGGAGAGTTTGGCGGCGGTGGGGGTACAGAGAATGACAGGATAGGTGCCTTCCCATTTGGGGGCAAGAGGCCCTTTCTCCTCTGGGGTATTATAATAGACTAGACTCCCAGGTGTTAAGGGAGGAGTGTTTGGAGAGGAGACTGGGTCCGGAAGAAGCCAGTCCTGATATTTCCAGAGTTCCGAGCGGAGATGAAACAAGAGAGGCAAAGACAAATCTCGGGTGAGAGGTCCTTGTGAAACGACCAACCCAGGGGGTATAAGAGGTCTTCCATACATTATCTCAAAGGGAGACAGTAAAGATGGTTTCTTAGGGAGAGCTCTGATTCGAAGCAAAGCCAAGGGAAGGAGTTTGACCCAGTCTAAGTTTAATTCCATTGTCAATTTGGTAAGGACTTCCTTTAGAGTACGATTTACCCTTTCCACTTTCCCTGAAGCCTGGGGGCGATATGGACAGAGGAAATGCCACTTGAAGGAGAGGGCTTTGGAGACCTTTTGTGTGATCCTAGAAATAAACTCAGGGCCATTGTCAGATTGTAAGGAAGTGGGCATACCAAACCTGGGGATGATGTCTGTCAGTAAGATTGAAGCTACAGTGGAAGCCTTTTTATTGGAAGTGGGAAATGCCTCAACCCAACCAGAGAAAGTATCCACAAAGACAAGGAGGTATTTAGTGCGCCGTACTGTGGGCATGTTGGTGAAGTCTACCTGCCAGTCAGCAGCAGGAATGTGTCCCCAGGCTTGGTGGGAGGGGAAAGGTTTGGGCCTTAAAGGAGTATGAGGGTTGGTCCGCTGACAGATCTGACAATTAAAGGCTATATGGCTTTGTCAGAGGGGGTGAGGGAGAAGAAGCTCTGTAAAAAGAGGGTTAAAGACTGAGAATTGGAATGGAATAAAGTATGAAGGAACTTGAAAAGATCCTTGTTCTTACTGGAAGAAGTAGGGGCTTCAGATGAGCTGTCTAAAGTGGCCATTATATGTCCCCCAGGGGGGCCATAATTGGAAGTGGTAGCAGCCATTCGTGCCGCCTGGTCAGCTTTGGCATTGCCCTCAGTGATAAGAGAGCCATCCTTCTGATGGGACCTACAATGGACAACTCCCAACTGGGTGGGTAAGTGGGAGACCTCTATCAGATTGGTTATAAGAGCCGAATTAGTGATCGCATTACCTTTGGTGGTAAGTAGGCCTTGCTCCTTCCATATTGCAGAATGGGATAATAAGATATGGAAGACATATTTTGAGTCAGTATAAAGGGTGAGGGATTTGCCTTGTGCTAGAAGGCAGGCACGAGTGGCTGCTATAAGTTCAGCCTGCTGGTTGGTAGTTCCTGAAGGCAGAGCTTTGGCCTCTATAATCTCAGTGGCTGAAACTACAGCGTATCCAGAGTAATGGGTGCCATTCTGCCTAAAGGAACTGCCATCAGTGAACCAGATAAGGTCAGGCTTGGTGAGTGGTCCCTCAGAAATGGAAGAATGACAGGGGAGGAAATCATCTAAGGTTTCCAAACAATTATGAGTTGGTGTGTTAGACATGGGAGTCATTGGGAGCAGTGAGGCAGGGTTCAGTGCAGAGCAGGGGAGGAAAGTAATATTAGGGTTTTCCAGAAAGGAAGTGAGGAGCAACAGAACTCTGGATGGAGTAAGGGTTTGAAGGCCCTTACAAGCTAAAAGATCCTTCAAGTGATGTGGGGAGTGGATAGTTAAAGGGGCCCCAAAAGTCAGCTTAGAGGCTTCTTTGTGTAAAATTTGTCCAGCAGCCAGAGCTCTTAAGCAAGGGGCCCACCCACGGATGGTAGGGTCTAGTTGCTTGGACAAATATGCCACAGGTGCAAATGTAGGCCCATAGTTTTGACCTAAGACCCCAAGTGCTTGTCCCCCTTTTTCATGGACATATAGATGAAATGGTCTTGAAAGATCAGGAAGGTGAAGGGCGGGTGCCTTTAGGAGGAGTTGCTGAAGCCTGCGGAAGTGGTAGTTGGGGGAGAAGGCAAGAGATTCACTAGGGGGTCCCTTTGCTAGGTCATACAGGGGTTTGGCTAGAAGAGAATAATTTGGGATCCAGGCCCTAAAATAACCTGCTAGTCCTAGGAATGATAGTATTTCGGCTTTCGTATGGGGCACTGGAAGATTAGAGAGGAGTTGCCTCCTATCCAGTGTTATTTCCTTTTTCCCGGGTGTAAGGTGAAAACCAAGATAGGTGACAGAAGACTGGGAAACCTGGGCCTTGTGGGGAGACACCCTATATCCCTTATCTGCTAGGAAATTGAGAAGCTGGGCGGTGTGGGATTGAGAGTGTTCCCAAGAGGGACTACATAGAAGAAGGTCATCGACATATTGAAGGAGAGTAGAGTCAGGGCAGGTGGGGTGAAAGGATGTGAGGTCCTGGGCAAGAACTTGGCCAAAGAGATGGGGGCTATCCCTAAATCCCTGTGGGAGGACATTCCAGGTAAGCTGACGAGAATGGCGGGTGTGAGGGTCAGTCCACGTAAAAGCAAAGATATCCTGAGATTCTGAGGACAAGGGAATAGAAAAGAATGCATCTTTTAAATCTAGGACCGAGAAGTGGGTAGTAGTGGCAGGGATCTGAGAGAGGAGGGTGTAAGGGTTGGGCACTAGCGGGTGGATGGGGACCACAGAAGAGTTGACAAGGCGAAGTTCTTGAACCAGCCTGTAGGACCCATTAGGTTTCTTAACTGCCAGAATGGGGGTGTTGAAAGGAGAGTGTGTAGGCCTAAGATACCCCTTTCGTAATAAATCCTGGATGATGGGTTCTAATCCGAGGAGGGCTGTGGTTGTGAGTGGATATTGTGGTTGACTAATATATCTTGAAGGGTCCCATAAGACAATATGAATAGGACTGCATTTAGCCATAGAGGGTGTAGTTGTGTCCCAAACCTCAGGGTTAACTGGTTTAGATAGTTGTGGAAGAGTGCGTGAAGGAGGTGTATCTGCCCCTAGGAACATCATGAGGAAATGAGAGGTAGGAGAGGTATGGGGTGATATCTGAATGGTGACTTTTAATAGTGAGAGTATGTCCCTTCCCAGAAGGGGAATGGGGCAATGGCTCATAACGAGAAAGGAGTGTGTGAAGGACAAAAGGGATCCCTGCATATAACATGATAAGGGGGGGGAGGTTTCAAGGGAAAATCTGTTTACCTCCTTCCCCGACAATAGGAGTTTTTGAGGGTGTGGTAGGACCCCAATACTCCCTCAAGACCGAAAAAGCAGCACCAGTATCCAAGAGGAAGGTAATGAAGCGTCCATCCACCAGGAAGGTGACCCTAGGCTCTTGCTTCTTGATGGTAATAGTCGGGAGGGAAGGCACAGGGCTCCATCAATCCTCCTCTGCCAAGCCCAGGAGAGGCTGGGGTTGCCGGGTGGCTGACCAACCTCCCTTCCAGGTTGTTGGGCAGTCTGCCCCCCAGTGTCCCCTTTGATGGCATTTTGGGCAGGGGTTGGAGGGTGTCCTCAGCGAAGGACAATCCCTGGCCCAATGTCCCTCATTACCACATTTGAAGCAAGCTCCAGGGGGTGTCTTATTAGGACGGCATGGTGATGACCTTCTCTGAATGACCTGGGCCAACATTTGGAATTTGGCATTTTCAGCCCTCTGCCTACGGCGTTCACTTTCATCCTCTCTACCATGAAAAGCCTTGAAAGCAACAGCAAGGATTTCGGTCTGAGGAGTAGCAGGGCCCTGTTCAAGCTTTTTAAGCTTGGCTTTAATGTCAGGGGAGGCTTACCTACATCAGATCAGTGGTGAGTGCAGGAAGCCAGAGTCTGAAAAGAGCGGACCAGGGTGGAGTGTCTCGGCGGAGCGGGGGACGGGGCTCTTGTTGGAAAGAGCTCACCCGTATCCTCACAAGGGGCACCAGAATGAAAGAATTCCCCACACAAAGACACTTCGCTGGGAGAATTCCAATTTTATTGCAAAAAGCTGTGTGCTTATATAGAACTAAGGGGGAGATGGTAGGGCTTAGATAAATGGCAGGCAACCCATTTATTGGCAAGTTCTTTCAGATATCAGCTCCGGAGCCCAGGAATTAGTTCTCATTGGGGCTAAGGTTCCCCGCCAGCGAGATTTGAAATTGGTGCCGGCGGGAGAGTTCACACGGGCGGGAACTTTTCGCGCCACTGCAGAAAAGAAGAAGGTAGGAAGAAGAGGTGCTTAGGCGCCATGTTGGGGTTTTTTCTCTGGGGTATGGCTGCCGTTTATACTTTTCCCAACATGCCTCTGTATCATTTAGAAAATGAAATAATTTTATTTTACTAAATTGTGAAAATAAAGGTGTTTTTTTAAGGTGTTTTTTTTTAATTCAAGTGATGTAGAAAGATCTCATTAGGAAGTAGTCATGGAAATCATAGTCTAATGTGACTCCAGTATAAATATTTTCATAGTTAATTTGAGGGTATCACCATGGGTTTGTGTTTAGCATGCATATATAATACATACATTTGCCTGAATGAACTCACATTTTGTTCCCTGGTATTTAAATTTTTGATTCTTATTTATTTATTGGCACCAGGAACTGAACCCAGGGGCACTTAACCACTGAACCATATCCCCAGCCCATTTTTTTATTTTTTAATCAGAGACAGTGTCTCACCAAGTTGCTAAGGGCCTCATAAGTTGCTGAGACTGGCATTGAATTCTCAATCCTCCTGCCTCAGCTCCCCTAGTGGTTGACTTCCAAACATGAGCCTCTATTCTTGGCTTCTGGGTGACCTTCTTAGAAGAACTTTAAAGTCCAGTGTGGGGAGAGATGCTGAATCTAGCACAAACTCCTGGCCTTTCATTTCCTTGTGAACACAAGGGTAGTGGTACCTGCATCACGCACTTCTTCAGTGGAGTGGAGGGATTATAATTTAAAATTTTTAGCATCAGATGATCTCTTGGTGGGTGCAAAGGGATGGAAATTATCCTTATGCCTCAGGGTCTGAGCTGTCTGTCTTATTAGAAAGCCTGTGGGTGTTCTGGCTGTTCCAGGAACATGCCCTCTCCCCCTAGATTGTGACCTGTGCTTCAACTCCTGTATGACTGGGTGGCGCCTTTGGAAATTTACATTATTTGCATAGTATACTATGCTAAGCATTCTCCTTAGGTCCTGGATATTTTGTGGCTCAATTTAGATGCAGCCTGCTCTTTCTTACAAAAGGGTCTTTCAAAGTTGCTTAGGGCCTCAGTATATTGCCGAGGCTAGCTTTGAATTTGCACTCTCCAGCCTCAACCTTCCAAGCCTCTGGGATTACACACGTGCACCATCGCACCTGGCTCTTTCCCTGCTACTGTATGTGACAGTTTGTCTTAAGGTTTTCATTTCAGTAAATGGAAACACAAATAACTTAAAGAACATTTGTGGAGCATTTTCTTTTTTTTTTTATTTTTTCTTTTTTTTTTTTTTTAGTTTTGATGGACATAGTACCTTTATTTTATTTATTAATTTCTAAATGGTGCTGAGGATGGAACCCAGTGCCCCTTACATGCAACATGAGCACTCCTCCATGGAGCCACAATTCCAGCCCTGGAGCATTTTCAATATTCACAAAAGTTGAGAGATTGTGCTTTTGCCACTTTGCCCCTCTTCAATAGTTCTCTATGCATGGCCAGCCAAACCATTGCATTAAATGTTCTATTGTGTATCTCTTTGGGGCTGGGGATGTGGCTCAAGTGAGGGGCACTGGGTTTGATCCTCAGCACCACATTAAAAAATAAATAAAATAAAGATGCTGTGTCCACCGAAAACTAAAAAAAAATAAATATTAAAAAATTCTCTCTCTCTTTAAAAAAATGTTCTATTGTGTATCTCTCAAAGCTAAGTCTTCATAAATACTGAAGACTATCAATAGTAATTCATTATTATTGTCACACTGGTGATGTTTGGATTTCTTAGTTGTCTCAAAACGTGAAAAGTTTGTCTGTCCCATGGTCTAAATAACTTCCCAAAGGTTGAGTGATATTTCGTTTGGATGCACTCTAATTTACTCCACCCTGTGGAGGGAGTGGTGGCACCAGAAGTGTACCATTAGTGTGCTGAAACTTATCTCTTAGGGGGAGGACCCTTCAACCATGAGGGTGGAGTCCACACCCCAGGATATGGGGTGTGGCTATGTAAAGGAGGTCCAAAGTGATTCTCCCTTTTGTGAGGAGCCTGCAGGAAGGAGTCTTAAGCAATTTGGAAGCTGTGTTCAATCTCCAACTTCTACTCCTGCAAAATGGTAAGAAATGAGTGGTTGTTTGTAAGATAGAGATGCAATGGGGTCTTGTTTTAGAAGCCTGAATGAGCCAATGCACAGATATTTCCTCATTCTAGTCTGCCATTGTTTGTTTAAACTATTTTTGCTAATGGGGATTGAGCCTAGGACTGACTAATTTATCACTGAGCTACATCTTCAGTCCATTTTTGTGAAAATATATTTTTAGTTGCCAATGAACCTTAATTTATTTGTTTATATGTGGTGCTGAGAATTGAACTCCTTGTCTCACGCATGGGAGACAAGCGCTCTACCACTGAGGATAATCTCAGCCCCTCTTTTTACTTTTGAAGACAATGTCTCCCTCAGTTGCTGAAGCTGGCCTCAAACTGGGATTCCTCCTTCCTCAGTTTGCAGAGTTGTTGGGATTAAAGGAGTGTACCTCTGTAACCGGCTGGACATTCATTCAGTTGTGCGCACATGTGTGTGTGTGTGTGTGTGTGTGTGTTTGATACTGTGGATTCAAGCCAGGGGAGTTTCACCATTAAGCCACAGCTATGTGGTTTTTTGTTTATTTGGTTGGTTGTTTTTTTTGTTTTGTTTTGTTTTTTGTTTTACTAGGGATTGAATCCAGGGCACTTAAGCACTAAGCCATATCCCCAGCCCTTTTAAAATGTTTTATTTAGAGACTGGGTCTCACTGAGTTGCTTAGTGACTTGCTAAGCTGCTGAGGCTGGCTTTGAACTCACAATCCTCCTGCCTCCCCTCCTGAGCCGCAGGGATTACAGGTGTGCACTACCTTGCCTGGTTCAGCCATGACAATTTTTATTGCTTATTTTGGCAAAAGGTCTGAATTCCCAGGCTGCTCTCTAACATTATTCCTCCTGCCTTAGTGCCTTAGTTACCTCTCAGTTGCGGAGAGGGGATTACAGATGGTCACCACTGTGCCTGGCTCTCAAGTTTTTTAATGAAGACTTTTCCTTTAAAATGTTTATGATAATGGTAGTCTTTTGTATAGTAAGCTGTATTGGTGATTGGTGCTGGTAGTAATGTTTCCACAGGAGTGTCACTATTGTACATATATCTTTTATTTGTTTGGGGGCCTGTCCTGTTGTTTGTGCACTGCTTTGTGGTTCTTTTATTATTACTTTGTTTTTCTGAAACTAGAAATTGCACCCAGGGGTGATCTACCACTGAGCTTTAGCCCTGGACTTTTTTAATATTTTGTTTAGAGGTAGACTAGCCTGGAACTTTTCATCGTACTTCCTTACCTTCGGAGATGTTATTTCATATTTGTTGCTGTTGTTTGTTTTCTTTTTCTGGAAGAGGGTCTTCCTATGTTGTCCAGGCTAACCTTAAAGTTTGGGGCTCAAGTTGTCCTCCTATCTCAACTTTCTGAGCAGCTGGGACTACCGGCTGGTACCTTCGGGGTCCAGGTTTAGGAGATTGTTTTTTGTTTTCTTTATGAGTTTCATCCAAATAGAGGTTTGGCTCCAGTTGGGTGAAGTTTTTTATAATTTCAGTAAGGCTTTGCAGTTTTATAACTGTAGAGCTTGCATGAGAGTTTATTCCTAGGTGTTATATATATTTTAATAATTGCTGATTTCTGTGCTGAGGATATAAGGTGAATTTTGAGCACGTGTGGAGGCCCGGGCTTTATGCCACGCCAACACTCCCCCCAACCCTTTAACCCCTCATTTATTCCTAATGAGTTTTCCCCCATTGTGTTCTAACTGGCTATTCTTGTTTATAAAGATATTTGTTTTCTAGCATTTTTATGACTTAATGAATGATAATATACATGCTCTCTTTTTGGTATAACTGGGGATTAAATTGAGAGATGCACTCATGGGCCAGCTTTTATTTTTTAGTTTTTCTGTTGGGGATTTAGGGGTTGAACATAGATATTTTTCTGCTACGGAGATACATCCCAAGCCATTTTTACTTTTTTTTTTTTTTTTTTTTTTTTTTAGTTGTACTTGGACCCACTGCCTTTATTTTATTTTATTTTATTTTTATATGATGCTAAGGATGGAACTCAGTGTCTGGCATGTGATAGGCAGGCCACAACCCCAGCCCCTCTTTTTACTTTTTAAGACTGTGTCTCCTTCAGTTGCTTAAGCTGGCCTCAAACTGGGATTCCTCCTTCCTCAGTTTGCAGAGTTGTTGGGATTAAAGGAGTGTACCTCTGTAACCAGCTGGACATTAATTTCCTTGTGTGTGTGTATGTGCGCGCATACGCGCTTGTGTGTGTGTGTGTGTGTGTGTGTGTGTGTGTGTGTTTAATAATGGTTATTCAACACAGAGGAGTTTTACCATTAAGCTACAGCTATGTGGGGTTTTTGTTTGTTGGTTGGTTTGTTTTTTGTTGTTATTTTTTTTCCTTAGGGATTGAATCCAGGCCGCTTAAGCACTGATCCACATCCCCAGCTCTTTTAAAATATTTTATTTAGAGACAGGGTCTCACTGAGTTGCTTAGTGACTTGCTAAGTTGCTGAGGCTAGCTTTGAAATCACAATCTTCCTGCCTCACTTCCAGAGCTGCTGGGATTACTGGTGTGCACTACCTTGCCTGGTTCAGCCATGAAAATTTTTATTGCTTATTTTGGCAAAAGGTCTGAATTTCCAGGCTGCTCTCTAACTTTCATTCCTCCTGCCTTAGTGCCTTAGTTCCCTCTCATCGACTAAGAAGGGATTACAGATGGTTACCTCTGTGCCTGGCTCTCATGTTTTCTAATGAAGACTTTTCCTTTAAAGTGTTTATAGTAATCAATGGTAATCTTATGTATAGTAAGTTGTATTGGTGATTGGTGCTGGTAGTAATGTTTCCATAGGAGTGTCACTATTGTACATATATCTTGTGTTTGTTTGTTTTTTGTTTTGGGGCCTATCCTGTTGTTTGTGAACTGCTTTATGGTTTTTTGTTTTGTTTTGTTTTGTTTTTTAATCATTTTTTGGGTGGGAACCAGGAATTGGACTCAGGGGTGACCTACCCCTGAGCTTTATCCCTGGCCCTTTTTATTTTTTATTTAGAAGCAGGCTAGCCTGCAACTTTTCATCCTACTGCCTCACCTCTGAAGTAAAGTTATTTCATATTTGTTGTTGTTGTTTGTTTTCTTTTTCTGGAAGAGGGTCTTCCTATGTTGTCCAGGCCTGCCCTAGAGTTTGGGGCTCAAGTTGTCCTCCTGTCTCAGCTTTCTGAGCAGCTGGGACTGCAGGCTGGTACCTTCTGGGTCCAGCTTTAGGCATTTGTCTTTGTTTTCTTTATGATTTTCATTCAAATAGAGGTTTGACTCCAGTTGGGTGAAGTGTTTCATCATTTCAGGAAAGTTTTGCAGTTTTATAACTGTAGAGCTTGCATGTGAGTTTATTCCTAGGTGTTATATATTTTTAACAATTGCCGTTTTCTGTTTTGAGGGTCTAGGGTGAATGTTGAGCACGTGTGGAGGCCCTGAGTTTAATGCTTAGAGTTCACATACAGCGCCATGCCAACCACCCACCCCAACCCCTCACCCACTCCTCTATTCCTAACAAATTGTTTTCTAACTGGTTATTCTTGTTTATAAAGATATTTGTTTTCTAGTATTCTTATGACTTAATTTAATGGATCATAATATTACATGCTCTATTTTTTGGTGGAACTGGGGATTAAATTCAGAGCTGCTCTCATCGGCCAACTTTTTTTTTTTTCTGGTGGGAATTTTGGGGTTGAATCCAGAGATTTTTCTGCCACTGTGATAAATTCCAAGCCCTTTTTACTTTTTATTTTAAGACAGTGTCTCCCTCAGTTACCAAGGCTGGCTTCAAACTTTGGTTCCTCCTTCCTTATTTTGCAGAGTGGCTGGGATTAAAGGAGTGTACCTCTTTAACCAGCTGGACATTCATTGTGGGGTTTTTTATTTTTTATTTTTTTTGTGTGTGTGTTTGATAGTGGGGATTGAACCAAGGGAATTTGACCACTGAGCCACATCCTCAGCCAGTTTTTTATTTATATTTAGAGACAGGGTCTCACTGAGTTGCTTAAGGCTTCACTAAATTTCTTTGCTCATTTTGAAGTTGTGCTCCTCCTGCCTCAGCCTCCCAAATTCTGTTGGGATTACACACGTGTGCCACTATGCCAGCCTGCCCTGTTGTTTGTGAACTGCTTTATTTTTTTTTTTTTTTTTTTTTAGAACTAAGGATTGGATCCAGGGGTGATCTACCACTGAGCTTTATCCCTGGCCCTTTATATTTTTTATTTAGAAGCAGGCTAGCCTGAAACTTTTCATCCTTGGCCTCACCTCCAGAATAGAGTTATTTCATATTTGTTGCTGTTTGTTTTCTTTCTTTTTTTTAGAGGGTCTTTATACGTTGTGCAGGCTAGCCATAAAGTTCAGGGCTCAAGTTGTTCTCTTGTCTCAGCTTTCTGAGCAGCTGGGACTACAGGCTGGTACCTTTTGCATCCAGGTTTAGGTATTTGTCTTTTGTTTTCCATATGATTTTCATCCAAATAGTGGTTTGACTCCAGATGGGTGACGTTTTTTCTCATTTCAGGAAAGTTTTGCTGTTTTATAACTGTAGAGCTTGCATGTGAGTTTATTCCTAGGTGTTATATATTTTTAAGAATTGCTGATTTCTGTGCTGAGGGTCTAGGGTGAATGTTGAGCATGAGTGGAGGCCCTGGGTTTAATGTCTAGTGTTCATGTATAGGGAGGCCCAACCACCTCCACGTCTATTCCTGATGAGTTTTCCCCCATTGTGTTCTAACTGGTTATTCTTGTTTATAAAGATATTTGTTTTCTAGTATTCTTATAACTTAAACAATGTCTTTTAATATTTTTTAAGATTATAGATTGACACAATACCTCTGTTTTTGTATATTTTTATGTGGTGCTGAAGATCAAACCCAGTGCCTCACATATGCTAGGCAAACACTCTATTTTTTTTTTTTAATGATTTTATAGCCTGCTATAGAACTTTGGTCTTTGCCTCTGTTTTAAGGGTTTAGTAAGCAATTGAAGCTTTTATTTAAGCAAGGCATTAAAGCATTTAATAGAGACAGAGGCAGTAAGATTATAAAGAATGTGGAAATTTCATCATTAGCCCATGAGTATGTAAATTTTTCCTGTGAGATGAGTGCCTTCACAACACTCAGTTTTTTGGGTTTTCATAAAAGGCAGTGTGTATTCCTGATGTCTTAAACCTGAAAAGAGACTTCTAAAGTGCTTACATAAGCCTTGTTCTGAGATGTAAACAGGTTCTAGTTGAACCATCTGTATGATATGAAATTGTTTGTTTGTCCTTAATTTACTAGGTGTAGATAGTAGAGATTTTCATACCTTAATTTGCTAGACTGGGAATATATGGGTGCTCTACCATAGAACTATAGCCCCAGTTATTTTAAATTTGATTTTGAGACAGGGTCTCACTAAGTTTCCTACCTGGATTCAAACTTGTGATCCTCCTGCCTCAGACTCCCAAGTCACGGGATTCCATGACCACCATACTTAGCTTCCAACCTATCGTTTTATGTATACCATGTATTTAAAATTTGGTAGTTTAGCTGGGTGTGGTGGTGCATGGCTATAATCTCAGCAGCTCAGGAGGCTGAAGCAGGAGGATCACGACTTCAAAGCCAGCCTCTGCAACTTAGCAAGGTCCTAAACAACTCAGTGAAACCCCATCTCTAAATAAAACACAAAGCAGGGCTGGGGATGAGGCTCAGCGATTAGTTATTCTGGGTTTAATTCCTGTTACCTAAATAAATAAGTAATTAAAATTTTCTAGCTTGTTATGATAGAGAATAGTTTCCAAATTTCAAAATTAAAAGAATAAGATTAGTAATTTACTCATTTACCTTTATATACTTACTGGTCAAAAAAACAACAACAATTATGCCATCATCCTAAGGTACTGGGCAGTGCATATATCACAATTTATAGTGAGAACAGCTTTATGCTACTCAACTAATTTGACGGAAGAGTTTGTGAGCATGGCATAGAATTCTTATAGTTTGTGCCACTTTTAGAAATTCTTTCCAGGTCATCAAAGTTGAAAATACAGTGGAATTGTTGTGTAGGTTTACAATGCTCAGAGGGGAGAGAATAATGTGAAAAACTTCATAGAATACACCAAGTAGACAAAGTACTTTAACCACATAGTAATGGTTTCCAAAATTCTTAAAGCCCCCTTGTTCAATTAATATGGAGACAGGCATTGTGAAAAGTAAGTCTCATTGAAGCTGAGGTTTTCCTGTATAGGAGCAGTTCTTGGAGAAGCCAGCTTGACCACCTCAGTGGACAGTCAGGATAACAGGTAAGGTCTCTAATTGCTAGTTCGTAGCAGGTGGTATTGGTGGGTGAGGCTTCTGAGATTAATTCGCAGCTGATGAGGCCTTGTCACTGCTTGGCTCTAGGCTTTCAGAGAAGTGTCATGGGCTTTTACATGACAGTGTGGCTCTACCTTAACCTAAACTCTCAAGGTGTCTGTCAAACTCTTAAGTTAGGATCTTTTCTGAAGCTCAGTAGTTTAGATCAGTACCTGACTTGTGGGGACTCTAATGGGACATGTGAGGTCTGGCAACACATCATGCTGTAGCGAGGATGGAACATGCTCCAAAAACATCAAACTTTAGAAGTATTTAGAATCATTTCATAGTCACATAACACATGGCCCAGCACCAAAACCAAGCCACCCTCTGCCCTGGTTCCAGGATCAACCCATGGACAGGTGGACATAAGGTTCCATTATTCCATGCCTTTGTACATTCTGGAGTCTGAAAAGGCTACCCAGGAGCTGTAAGGGGTAAGTGGGTGGAGAAAATGAGTTCTTAGAAGAAGAACCCGACAGGCCAGGTGGCCGATGCCTGTAATTCTAGTGATTGGGAAAGCTTAAGCACCAGGGTTGCATGTTGGAAGCAAGCCTCAGCAACTAACAAAATGCTGTTCCAAAATAAAAATGGCCACAAGTGTTGCTCCATGATAGAGTGACCCTGGGTTCCATCCCCAGCACTGCCCTCACCACCCCCCTCCAACCAAAAAAAGCCTGGTTGCTCTTGCCAGCAGGACTGTGGGGTCCAGAAAGAGACAAAGCATTCACACCAGGTTCCCACTTATCACAGGTACTCTTTACAAGGTTGGCCTCCTCTCCACACCTCTTCAAAAATCTTTTCCAACAACTTTATCTTACCCCCAAAGTTTGTTATTTTGATTAAAATTACATTCATATGACGTCTTGTTTCCAAAATTAATGTTTTTTTGACCCATGCAGGGCATGTGTTCACTCCAGTCACCACATGTGCCCCTTATTGAAGTTTGGCTCTGCATATTTTTTATGTTGTTTGTTCCTGAGGATTTAAACTTTTTATGTCTGTTGTGAAAGGGACACTTTTTTTTTTTGTGGTGCTAAGAATTGAACCCAAGGTGGTGTGCATGCAAGGTAAGCAATCTATCAACTGAGCTATATCCCCAGCCCTGAAAGGATTTTTATATGATGTTATTGCTGATTCAGTGATTTTTCTAATGATTTTCATGAGAATAAGGAATGTTGAATTTTCATTTTCTTTCTTTCTTTCTTTCTTTTTTCCTACTTTGTGTAATTGATGCAGGTATCATCAGGCTGTAAAATGTTCTTCAGTACTCCTGTCTGGTCCCTGGATGCTTGTGACCTTTAGCTCAGCCATGAGGCTGGTTATAGAATTCAGTTGTACCTGTGTTAAACTCTTATTCAGGTCAAGTGGGTGTTGATCTTATAAAATATGTTCCTGAGGCTGTGATGTCAATATTAGATTCAGGTTCTTAATGTTTATATTTGTGGACTTGTCTCTAGCTGGCAATGTGGCCTCTTTTATTTTGTTTTATTTTTTTATTTTTTTAGGTACTGAAGATTGAACCCAGTGGTGCTTAACTACCCAGTCACCTACCCAACACTTTTTAAGTTTTTACTTAGAGACAGGGGTCTCATTAAGTTGCTTAGGGCTTCAATAAGTTGCTGAGGCTGACATTGAACTCACAATCCTCCTGTCTTATCTTCCTGAGCTGCTGGAATTACAGGTAAGAGCCACCACTCGCAGCCTGGGGAATTATTTTCAGGTTTTTATGTCACTATTAGACTTGTTAAAACCTCTGCCATTGTTGTTTCTGTTTGACCAATCCACCCAACCCAATCATGGCATTTTTCTCTGTACTTGAACTTTATTTCATTAGGAAATGACTACCTGTGAGTCAAATTTACCACACGTTTTTCTAAGTAAGGTTTTACTGGAACACAGTCATGGCTGCTTTCTTGGCACAGGAGCACAGTTGAGTAGTGGTGCAGACTGGATGACCCACAAGGCAGAATTATTTACTGGTTCACCCACCAAGGAGGCATTTTCTAGTCTGTGCATTCCTGTATCCTTCACCTCCTCTAGACAAGGCTTATGACCTGTGTTAGTCAGGTTTTTGTCAGTAACAACAAAGTACATGACAAGAACAACTAGTTTGAGAGTTTCAGTCCATGGTAGACTTACTCCATTGCTCTGGGCCCAAAGTGAGGCAGAATGTCATGGTGGAAGGGCATGATGGAGGAGTGCTGCCCCTTTGTTGTTGGCAGGAGACAAAAAGAGGGAAGGGGAAGAGGCCATAGGGAATATGGACCCATTCAGGACATACCCAGTGACCTACTTCCTTCAATCATACCCCACCTGCTTATGATTACCACCCAATTACTCTATTCAAAATAATACGAACTGATTTAGGTCACAGCTCTAAGTCTAATCATTTCACCTTTGAATAGTTCTGCATTAACAGTTTTTCAGGACACTTCATGTCCAAATCATAATATGATCCTTTTCAATCTAGAGTGTTGGGCCCTTGCTTCAGTAGTTTCTTTACCAGGCAAAATGCTGCCCTTAACAGGTTATATGCTGTAGTGGGGGAGAGATTGGTAATAGGAAATAAATTAGTAGATGGTGCAGTAAGTTGCAAAGTTTTTGAGAGGATGGTTGAGAGGAAGCAGTGGGATAGTACAGTGGACACTGAGGTTCTTCCTAGGCCTGGCATACATGAGCTCTTCCATTTGTCCTTCAGCTTTGATCCAAGTGAAACTGGACTTTTCATACCTTCTTCCTTCACCTCCCCAGCTATAACCAGTGCCCTTCTTGGTCTCTACAAACTGTGAGTACTCTGGTGAAAAACCTGCTAGACAAAGTCCTAGGGTGCATGTAGCTGAAAATGTACACAGGGCTGTGTGGTTGGGGTTAAAGGGGGTCTGGAAGAGGGAATTGGAAGGGAAGTGTTGTTATGTGGCCTGGACCATGAAGATGCAACAAGGTGGACCCTCTTTCTGTGTCAGACCCCTTGGTGGATCTCTTGGTAGTCTGTCTGTCTTTGGAGTTTGTAATTGACCTGTGGGCATTGACCACATGATATTGATATGGGAGGATAAGAATTTTGGTCACTTGTGTATTTTCAAAAATGATAGATATAATGGACCATATTAGGAGTGTAATGGAAATTCAGTAGAAGTTATTTTTAAAGTCTGGCACATGGTTAAGTACCAGCAACATTTGCCAAATGAAGTAAAATAGTTGTATTCCATATAGTTATCAGTGCTCAGGAATTTTGGTTTTTATGCTTAACTGTTAGTAATAGTTGTGTTATCTTCTATAAGATGGAAAGGAACCATCAACTTTAATTTCCATTGACTATGGTTGAGTATAGGTTTTCCAAGAAAAATGAAGATAAGATATATTTAAGGAATACATTTGTAATTGGTTCATGTTTTTAGCCATTTGGTGGATGTTTCCTTACCTGGAGGCACATTTATATTTTCAGTATAAAGATTTCAAAGAAAAATAAGCCAAGTGCTTTTATTTTAAAATTAATAATAATTTCAGTTATGTATTTAAAAATTAAAATACTTTTGTATTGGTACTTGTCATCAAGTTCCTATAGGTTAAAGCCTCCAGGATATTAATTGTGAGGAACAGAGACTCAGGCAGGTGGTATATTTCTGGTGGTGTAACTAATAATTTTATTGAGTCAATATTTGTGGTTATATGATTAAGGTTTTATAAATTTGCTAAATATTTTTTAAGAATAACTTCAGGGCTGGGGTTGTGGCTCAACTGCAGAGCGCTTGCCTAGCATGTGTGAGGCACTGGGTTTGATTCTCAGTACCACATACCAATAAATAAAATAAAGGTCCATTGAAAACTAAAAAAAAATTAAAAAGAATAACCTCACATGAAAAAATATAAAGATGCTATGTTAGTTTTTCATGGCTGTGATCCAAATACCTGAACAAGAACAAATTTGAGAAAGAAGAGTTTATTTTGGTTCCTTGTTTCAGTGGACTCAGTCCGTGGTCAGTTAGCACCATTGATCTGGCACCCAAATGAGGCAGAATATCATGGCAGAAGGGTATGGTAGAGAAAACTGCTCAGCTTTTGGCATTGGGGAAGCAGGGTTGAAGAGGAAGGGACCAAGGACCAATACTGTCCTCAAGGGCAAACCCATAATGACCTACTTCCTCCATTTGTGCCCTATATGCCTATACTTTTCACCACCTCCCTGTGGTCCATTCAAATTATTAAGCCATCTAATAGATTAACCCACTGGTAAAGTCAGAACCCTCATGAACATTCATCTCTGGAACATGGTGGCATTCCCTTAACCATGGGCTTTCCAGATTTAAAAAAAATCAGATTCTATTATTGGTTCTATTTTAGCATAATTTAGCTGTTATAACTGAGTTTCATGATGTAATTTGTTGCATGACTTTGTATTGTCCGTCCAAGTGTCTAGAGTATCAGAAGAGACCCAGACTCATAAAGAGCAGGACATGAGGGAGGTTATTGTAGCAGGGGCATTGAACCTATGAAGTTAACAAAGGATTGACATGTTTACCATAGAGCAATATATATCTGAGATGAGAAAGAGCAAGTTCACTTGAATTTGTTCTGGTTTGGTGGCCCCATATTGTTGGCAGAATTAGCAGTCTAAGGCTCTAAGTCTTGTTTTGTTCTTGCCATTCTGGTGATTAAAACCAGGGCCTGGTATAAGCTAGGCAAGCAATCACTGATTGACATTCCTAGCTTTAGGCAGCAGGCTGTATAATTTTAGGTAGCTTTTCTACCTTAGCCTCTTTTTGGAGCACAATAGACAATTTTAATTTTAAGGCATCTAAGTAAGAATAATTTATATAAAGGATTTTCCTGGAACAAAATGGTGCTTGTTCACAGGCATACACTCATGGTATTACTCTATGATGGAATGTTTTCTGACAAATGCATCCTGAGGTGATTTTGTCCATACGTAAACATCAGAGTATGTACCCACATAAAGTAAGTCATCACTAGGTGATCTAGTCTGATGGGACCAACTTATAAACTGATCTTCATTGACTGAAATGTTATGTCATATATGACTGTAACTGGGACCACAGAGGTTACACTTTTGTCAACAGTTCAGCATTTTTTATGGGTTTGCATCATTCTCACACGAACAAACTGAGGTTTGAGGAGAAGCCTCACTCCTGGAAGTCTCGTATGTCAGACTTTCAGGAAGGGCCAGTTTGACCCATTCCTAACCAGTACCTGATGTGTGAGAATCATGTGACTGAAATGAAGAGGAAGAAGCCCTTTCCAGACTGAGAGGCTATACTGGTGGCCAAGCCGGATGTCCCTGCTTCAGATGGTAAGTCTCCTTCTCTCATATAGTGGTGGGGTGGGGTGGGAGTAAGGGGTTGACTAGGACTTTGGGTTTCCTGGGATTGGATTGTCATGGGACTGCAGGGTTCCTGTCACACCTGGGGCTGAACACTGGGACACAGCAGCAGAGCTGGAAATATCACAGGTAATCAGGCCTCTCAGCTCTACCAAGCAAGTGTGAGAAATAGGGTTATGAGGAAAGGCCATAGGTGCAAAGTAGGAATGAGTGCAGGAAATAAGATCCAGTTAGACAGTGCAAGTGTGGGCATTGGAAATGGGGATGTGGCTGGGAAGTGCAAGAGTTGTGCCCTTTTTAGGGGGAAGCTGCAGATAGATACTCCATACGCCACCCCCCCCTCTGTGCCCCAACTTCTCTTCCTTTTGTATGTTACTGGTTCCTTACACTTGTTGCCTAGATTTCTTGCTTTGGACCCTTGCTACATTTCTTTGCCATTCCCTGCACCAGTCCTGTGCCATTATCCCATTCCCATGTTTACTTCCTGGTCTGAACAACTTGGCCTCACAAGATTATCATGTCAATGTGTACAACTTCCATGGCCATAGATTCCCATCCTTGCTCTAGGTGACCAGATTCTTTCGTTAGGCCCATTGCCCCAACTCTTACATGGGCCACTTATTCTATATACTTGTCCAAGGTACAGTCCTGACCCTTGTAAGGGACTCTTATCTCTGTTGCCCAGTCAAGTGAATGTGACTGACAAAACAAGATACATTGTCCTGGGCCCCTTACTTGGGACCATTACCACATCCTCTTTCCCAGACCTGTGACCAGACCAGTCCCTACCTTTACCTTCATGTTCTTAACAAATCGTTGTTTTTGAAAAGAATTTCCCTGTGTTTCCAGAATTCTATGACCATGTGTCCATGTCACTTCCATTCTACCTTAGCTCTTCAAGACCCACATCCATGAACCTTGCACTGGAACTTTATCTGGGACAACCACACTCCCAATCCCTGCTCATGTTTCTTGCCTCATCCATTTTCCCAGAGTCACATCCTTAACCCTTTCTACCAGGATATGGCAATGCCTCTAGACAGGCTCCTGATTGAGTCCCATGACAAGAAGATAAACTGGAGTCTTCATGCACAACTTCAGCACCCAATGCATAGTGCTTCAGACGTTCCCTTGCCAAGGACCCTAATATGCTACCCTGGCAAGAGCACTGAAACAATTCCAGATGGGAACCTACTTGAGAGACTGATTCTGTGGATCCCTTAGATCCAATTGTGTGCAAAATACAATTCCATTGACTGGGTTAATTACATGAGCGGATTTCTTGCTCTGAGCCATGGTGCCACTTTTCCCTTGTGCCTACACATCTGCCCTGAGACATTGCATAGACACCTGGATTGGGATCGTCCCTTGAGCCACTTGCCTGGAAACTCATAGGAGACATCCTGTAACCCCTTTGTCCTCCACTCCCATGCCACATTGCCTGGCCAGGCTCTGCCCTGGGTTCGTGGCTTCAGCACATGGCTGAATGTCCCCTTGTGTTTCCCTTGCATGGGCTTCTTGCTTGAGCTACTTGCTTTCAAAATTTACACCTTCATTCCATGTCCCAGCACCTTACATGGCCCCCTTGTGCTCCCCCATTTTCTTCTCCTGCCAGGACCTGCCAGGTCACTTTGCAAGACCCCTGTTTCAAGCTGCCAAAGCAACACTGGCCTCTCCATACATGGGGATGCTTCAGGACCCTTGGCCCTGTTCCCAAAACCTCAGATGTGACAGTGGACTTGGGCCTAGTGCAAAATCCTGTATGATCACTTCACTACCAGCCCCCCCTTGCATTTGCCCCCTACCTCAGTCCCACGTCCTGTGTGTGCCCATGGCACCAGTCATGGCATGTGTGGTTCCTGGCTTCTCACTTGAGACCCTTGCTGTCCACCATGTGCCACATGTCTCCTGGTGGGGCACACTGCTTGGCCCCTTTGCTGCATACCTATGGCATCCCCTCATATTCCCTGTGGCATAACCATGCCTGGTCCCTTCCCTGGGTTTTTGGCTTGAGCTATGGTTGCATTGTCCCCTTGCATGGACTCCCTGTGCAGTCACTTGCCTGGGTTCCTTGCTTGGGCCCTTTCTTTCATGTCTTGCACTTAGCCTCCCTTTCCCCCACCTCACTGTGCCCTCCTGTTGCACTTTTTAAAGCCTCAGACCTGTACCAAGCTTCTTTGCCAGCTCCCTGTTTAAGGCTGCCTCCCTACAGTAGGGGTGTGGTGTGATATTGACCTTCCCCCTCCTTCCTTTAACGAGACCTTAGCCCTGTCCTTTGACTGGGCCCCCTGCATCCTTGCATTCCCTTGCCCCTTGGCCCTGTTCTCAGACCACTGAGACCTGGCAGTGGACTGAGCTTTCCCAGACCTCCTCCTGCAGGATCCCTTCCTTTCCTTGCCATTCCCCATATATATGTCCCCTATCCCATGCCTGTGTCCTTCTAATTGTGCTCTCTGTCCTTAGTCCCTGGCCTGAACTCCTAACTTGAACCCTTTGATGCCTATCTCTTGCCCAGGGCCCCTTGGTGGGGGACCACTTGCTAGGGCCCTTTGCTGTGCCCCTCTGGCATCTCCTTGCTTGCCTGTCCTATTGCCACATCCAGCTCCTTGCCTGATTCTGGCTTGAGCCCTGGCTATTTGTCACCTTCCCCTAATGCACTGTGTGGTCCCATGCTTGGGTTCCTTGCTCTCACACTTTGAACTGACCCTTCCTGTTCTGATACCATGCCCTCTTCTTGCTCGTCTCCCAGCCCCAAGCCCATGCCAGGACACTTTGCATGCTCCTTGTTTAAGAATGCCTACCTCCACAAGTGAGAGTGGAAGGGGGAAGGTGTCCTGTCCAATCCTGGGTCTCCTGTTTCAGGAACATAGCCCTACCCCTTGCCTGGTTGCCACATACTCTGTAGACCATTACCCCTGATTCCCACCCTTGTAGTGGACAAAGCTTTCACAGACCTCCTCCTGCAGGATTTCTTCTTTTACTTCCCCCTGTTCTTTGCATTGGATCTCTGCCCCTCCACCATGTCTTTCTTTATGTATCCTCTGTACAGATCACCTTGAGCTTGGTCCCTGGAACTGAGTCCTCCATTGAGGCCCTTGCTAACAATCTATCCAACACATCCAGCGGTGACCCCTTGCATGGGCCCTCTGGTGTAAACCTCTGGAATCACCTTGGTCATCTCATCTGTTGCCCTGTCTAGCCCCTTGCTTAGATTCCTGGTTTGATCCTTAGCTGCCTGTCCACTTGCATGAAACCACTACATGTTACCTTGTGAGGTTCCTTCTTTGTGTCCATTCTCTGAACCCTTGCAAGAACCATTCCTGTTCTGAAATTGTGCTCTTCCATTGCCCTTCGCCATACCCTAAAGCAGGTAGGCCCATTTACATGATCCATATTTAAGAATAGCTACTTCACATGAGAGAAGGAGAGATGGAGTCAAAAGTGCCATGTCTATTCCATGGCCTGTTGTCCCAGGACATTAGCCCTGCCACTAGACTGGGCCCCTTGGACTCTCAGAAATTTGTCCCTATTCCCCTTGAGCAGGTCATCATCTGGGTCTCTTTGATTGAAGCCCTGGCCACACTTGTTGAACCAAAACTCCCATTACCTGAGGGGGAATGCTTGCCTGGGCAGCCTCCTGAAGTCCCCTGAGTTTCCTTATCCTCCATCCGCCCTTCCCCTCTCTTGTTTCCTCTTACCCAGGTCCTTGGACTTGCTACCCAAACCTGGCATATGGCAGTAGGCCTAGGCCTTGATCCTACCACTCCCTGCAAGATCTCCTATCTCTTTCCCCATACATGCAACCCCTACCACAGCCTAACTGCAACACTTGGCACTACAACCCTGGGCAGGGCTCTTCCCTTGAACCACTGGCTGCGTTTCTCAAGTAGTACCTCCATGTACCCTGACAGGTGGGCCACTTGCTTGGACTCCATCTGTTCCCATGGGTTTCCCATGCACTGTGGTACCCTTGCACTGCTGCACTACTCCAATTAAATGCTTTTTCCTAGAGCGGACATTCCTCTGATTACTTTACTGGGGCTCCAGTCTTCTTTCCTTCTTCTCTCTCTTTTCTGCAATCACTTAGGCCCCTGCTTTTGCACATGTCCCTTGCCATGACACTCTTCCAGGTTCCTGTCAGAAGATGTTCACCTGAGGTAGGGGAGGAAACTTGACATTGTAGCTCACAGGACTACTTATGGGAAAAATACCCCTGCCCAACACCTGGTCCCATTGCACAGTCTGGGTTCTTGTTACTGCTCCCCAAACCATGGCACATCCCAGTAGACCTAGGCCTTGCACCAGCCACCACTGCACTCTAGTATTACATGCAGCCCCTACAGGACCAATAAACCTATGAGTTTCAGACCATCTTAATCCAGATACCCATCAATACTACCTTTTAAAAAGAATAAGGGGTATACGAAGATAACTAGGGACCCTTTACTAGTTCCCTGTGGTGCCTATTGCATTGAGATATTAAAATGTGAATCGATTTTCACATTACCTGCTACCTGCATTTTCCTTCACTTTATCTATTGAACTCTCTAACTAAATGTGTAAATTGCCTAAGTTACTAGCTTGGGTCAATATCCACATGCCAAAGCCATACATTGTTAACTTTGAGGAAGCAATCACAGGACACAAAACTCCAAGGGTACCTGTCCCAAAATACTCATCTAGGCAACAACACCTTATGACACACAGAGGACTACCCCTATCCTGGGACCCTTGCTCTGCCTGGGCCCTTGGTCCCGCACCCTGAACCCTGACACCTGGCAGTAGACCTGGGCCTCGAGCCTGCCTCCCGCTGCTGGCACCAGCCCCCAGCCACTTCCCTCCCAGCCCCGCCCACTTTCCTGAGCCCCCTGCCCAGGCCCTTCGCCCCTGGTTCTGCCTTCCCTGGCCAGGCTCCTGGCTTGAGCCTCTTCTGGCCCTCATGGCTCGGTGCGCCCCTGGGCTTTGACAGCGGGGCCCCTTGCCTGGGCCGCCTCCCTGCTCCCATTGGCTTGCCTGCACTGCCCTGTACCGGTGCCGCCTGCCTACCCGCCCTGTCTCTTCCCTGCTCTCCCTCCCTCTCCTCTGGCATGGGCCCTCCTCTAGGTGCCTAGCCTGGGCTCCTTGCTTGGGTCCTGGCCCCACTGCCCCCTTGAGTGCCCACCGCGGCCCCGCACTGTTCCCTCCCTTGACCCTTATTTGGTCCCTGTCCCTGCCAGGCCCCTTTGCCTGATCCCCTTCCCAGGGTGCTCCCTCGGCCTCCTGGCCCTGCGGGCTCCCTAGGGGACAAGGTAGCCCTGCCTGCCCCTTGCCTGGGCCCTTTGCCCTCCCCCAGCCCGGGGCCCGCTCCCCAAACCTGGCCCCTCATCACCCCCCCACCAGCAGTGGACCCGGGCCTTGAGCCTACCTCCCCCTGCCCTCCCCTCGCATCCCTCCCCAGCCCTGTTCCTTTCCCGTGAGCCCGGTTCCCGGCCCCGGCCCCGGCCCAGCACCCACCCCCCCAACTTGGCTCTCCATTCTAGGTCCCGGCTCCTTGCTTGAGCCCTGGCCGCCCTGTTGGAGGACGCTGTCCCTGTCCCATGATCTCCGCCCCCCATGCCTAGGCCCACTCCTGTACCTCCCCACTGTTCCCCGCGTGCTGTGTACCCTTGCACTGCCGGGACCCTCCCCTCCCCTGGCTTGCAGCTGGCCTGGGCTCCTTGACTGGGTCCTGGCTCTCCCCGCACCCCTGGCTTGGACCCCCTGCATCCCCACACTGGGCCCTCCTTTGTTTGGCCCTGGTTTGTTCCAGGTCCCTTTCTGAGGATCTGCTCCCCTGGGGCAGCGGAGTGGAATTGGCCGGCCTGTGCACCCTGCAGGCTGCCTACGGGAAACGGAGCCCTAAGCCTGGCCCGGGCCCCCTTCGCTGCCTGAACCCTGACACCTGGCAGAGGACGTGGGCCTTGCGTCGACCTTCCCCTGCGCGATGCCCTCCCTCCCCTCCCCTGCCCTCTGGCCTTGCGTGCTGCCCCCTTCTCCATCCCAGCCATCTCTATGCCCGACCCTTTGCGCTCCAGTCCCCTGAGTCGCGTGGCGTGGCGTCGTGTCTGAGCTGGGGGCCCCTTGCTTGGGCCCTTACCACGCTCCCCTCGGTGCCCCTTGTGCCGCCCCTTGCGCCGCCCCTTTCGCCGCCCTCTGTCCCCTCATCCTCGCGGGTCCCCTTCCTTGCCTTCCCTGACCTCCCCTTGCGTGGGCCCCCGTAGTCCCTGGGTCTGTGGGTTCTTCGGTCTGCGGCTGGGTTGGTAGGTTGGTAGTTCGGTTGGTTGGTCCGTTGGTTGGTAGGTTGGTTGGTTGGTGTGTGCCTGCGTGGCTGTGGTCCCTCATCGTTGGTTGGGTTGGTCCCCTGCCTGGGCTCCTTGCTTGGGCCCTGACTCTCACCCCTCTCTGCCTCCAGCGTGACCCCAAGCCCAGCAGCCCTCCTGTTGCCCTCCTCCAGGTCCCTGTTCCAGTAGCTCAGGGCTAAAAATTCCACAATTTTTCCATACTCCTTCATCCACCTCCACACATCTAAGCAAGATCAGGTTAAGGGACTCTGTGTACTGAAGCCTACTTGCTCTCTGGTCCTGGGCAGAGGAGTAGGAAGTGGCTTCAGCTGACCCCTAATTGCCTGCTCTGTGTTTAACAGGTGATTTACAGCTGCCTAAGCCGGGAAACCTTTCAACATAGTCGTGAAGAGTGGTGGCTTCTCTAACTGTCTTTAAATAACTGAGAGGTGCCCATCATACTCCAAAATAAATGAGACTGAAAGATGCACCTCAAACAGATGCATGTTGCATGGAGAGGAGCCTACCTCAGTGTAGACCTCCATAGAACCTCCAAATATGATAGTGCTGGTTTTGGTGAGGACTCCTGCTTCCCCACATGTTGAAGTTTGAACATTAGAGAAACATGCCGAGACAAGCATATGAAGTAGGGTTTATTTAAAAGACTTCTCTTTTGAGGGAGAAGGGGGCAAAGCTGGTATCTTGTTAGCCCAAGAAGCCTGGTGTTCTGCCCTTTTCATATGTCCTAGGCTTCCTTTATTCTCCTACTTTCCCCCCTTAACTTTCTTTTTCCTGTGTACTTGACCCAGGAATGCTAGGTGGTATGGCCAAAGGTGGGAAATAGGTGGGCTGAAGGGGGAGTAGTCAAAAACACATTAACAACCTTATAGCTCCCAGTAGGGCAGCGGGGAAATTCCTGGGACTAGTTACCTTAGCAACAGTTTGGAGCAGGGGCAGGTTCTTGATAAGATCCCTCAGAGGATAGTCACCAACTTCCCAGACTCACACAAAATTGGCCTCCTAGTTCTGACCTGACTTGATTTACCTATCTGCACTGACTGCCTGTCTAATTCTGGCTTCAGCACCCTTGGAAAATCGTTCTTTAACTCCCAGAGTGTTCTTTAAACTCTAATGCCAAAGGAATCACCTGCTCATACTTTAACAGGAGATTCTGATTCAGTAGGTCTGTGGGGAGCCTGAGAGTGCAGTTCCAGCCAGCCCTCAGGTAAAGGCCTCCCAGTAGGGAACAGCTCACAGTAGCCAGTAGACTACAAACCACAGCCAGTGGGACCCAGGCCCACAGGACAGAAAGTGGGAAGAGGAAGACAGCCTTATCTGTTTTCCATTCACAAACAGGACCCTGTTTCTAGCTGCTGCAGCACACCAACCACCAGTGAAAAGAACAGAAGTGAAGATCTTTGCTTGGTGAGGTGTGAATGGAATGTGCCATTAGGCAGGCAAGAAAACACAAACCTCTGCCTCTTGATTCTGCTTTGGATCAATGAGACACACTGGTCTTCAGCATCCTAGTGCTCCAACATCCACCCTTTCAAATGTTAGGACATACTCTGGGGTATTGATGCTGCTGGGAAAAAAAAAAAGTTTTATTTTAGGTAGTGAAAATTTCTTTTACATCTCAGTAACATTGTTTTCATTTCAGTGGCCTTTAGTGATTAATAAATACACGCTACAATTTATCATGATCTATTACTTAAGCTATGAGTTTAGATATTTTTATCTGTTTTTTAAAAACCTTTTTGTAAATCTAGAACATTAATAAACAATGGGAGATCAAGAATCTGTTTTTTTATATCTAATGGCGATAAAAGAAATGTACAGACCATTTATCCAAACACTTTCAATTGCTAATCAAAATTAAGTTTCTTCTTTTTAAAATTTTTTTTAGTTGCAGATGGACACAAGACCTTTATTTAATTTATTTATTTTCTATGTGGTGCTGCGGATCCAACCCAGTGCCTCACACGTGCCAGGCAAGCCTTCTACCACTGAACCACAACCCTGCCAGTTCCTTGATTCTTGAGCAGAAACCTTTTTTTTTTTTTTTTCATATTTCACCCTTTGCCTTTCATATTGCCCTCTGGCTTTCTCACTCTAAATAAAACAAGATAAGAGGGAAAATGTCAATTTTTCATAAGAAATGATATGCTTTCGATGATAGACATAGTGATAACTCACTTATGGGATTCTGAATGATAGGAGTAGGATAGTAGTCAGGGCCCAAGGCAGATGCTGGTGCTGTTAACAGCTTAAGTTTGGAAATGGCAAGGCAAAAGTTGGGGCAAGGAATGTGTGAATCTGCAGGGCTCCTGAGTGGGGCTGGCAGCACAGGATAGTGAATCTGAAATAGAAATGGGTTTCAGAAACCAAAAAAGCAGGAGTAGGCTATGGGAACAACTCTTGGGGCTTAATCTGAAGGCAAATGGGGAAAAAAAGGTTTTTGTTTTCCCATTCACTGAGGGTTTTGTTCTTCTGCTTTACAACTGATTGACTAAATTCATGAAATAACTTTTTACTTTTTTTTCTTTTATTTGAAGAGGGGATAAAATGTAATGAAGAAAAATTCCCTGGGCTGAGGCTGTACCTCAGTGGTAAAGTGCTTGCTTCACATGTGTGAGGCACTGGGTTTAAACCTCAGTACCACATAAAAATACATAAAGACTGTGTGTTCATCTACAACTAAATAAATACTTCTTAAAAAAATCCCTCACAATTACTATAATCACTTAATATAAATCTCATTATGTTATTATAGACCAAATGAGGCTGATTTAATTTGAAAAACTTCCTAAAGGCCCTGGAAAATGAAGGGCATAGATGGAAAGTGTGCCTGCACAAAGACACTACTATAGGTGGATATTCCAGGTTCCGTCTGGCCACCACTCCACCTTGTGCCTTTCAACCTGAACAAGGAAGGTGTGAATCTGCAGGGCTCCTGTGTGGGACTGGCAGCACAAGGCAATGGATCTGAAATAGAAATGGGTTTCAGAGACCAAAAAAGCAGGAGCAGGCTCTGGGAACACCCCTGGGGGACACAAGCCTCCAGCAGGCTCTTCTTCCCTTCTGTACTTTTGCATGCACTGATCTACTGTGATTAGGACCTCATCTGCAGTAGCTTAGGGATGGCAAAACATGATAGGTGCTTATACAGAAGTCTCCAACCCTATACATAAAGGAAGTCATTTCTGTGACTTTAAGGATCCTGCTCAGCAACCCTCAGGTAAGTGGATTGGTTCTTGCCTGCTCTAGGCTTTCCCAAGGTGGGGAATTTCCCCCTACATTGTGGTCCCTTTCCAGGTAGAACTCTAGGACTGCAGAATTCTGCACCTGCTCCCACAGGAGAGAATATATTTAGTTTTATTCATCTTTGTTTTTTGTAATGCTTCTAAAATTCATCTATTGACACATATTTACAACAAACCCATTGAAGGGGTTCATGTTATATCTTCATTCATACAGAGTGTATTGGTCACTTCCACCAACTTGTCTTCCATCTTCTCCTCACCCTTTCCTAGAACTTAATAATCCCTACTCTACATTCAAGTAAACTTTTTGTTTATAAAATTCTACATTTGAGAGAGAACATCCCATACTTGTAGCTCTTTTCATAACAACTGGCGGAGGTAAGCGCTCTGAATATGCTTAAGTGAATAACAATGCAGAGTTGATAACATTGAAGGTAAAAGGATCATTAAACAGAGGAGCCTGTGTTTCTATAAGATGTAAAATATACATGCTTCTGATAATTTTTTAATAACCAATTTCTGGTAACCAGGCAACAGTGTGCCATACCTGTAATCATACCTATTAAGGAGCCTGAGGTGGGAGGACTTCAAGTTTTAGAAAGCCTGGGAAATTTAGGAATTCTCTATCTCTAAAAGAAAATACCAATAAAGGGGTTCTGGTAGAAGAACATGAAAAATCCTTATACCTTAGGGAGATATTATAAAGGGCCGCAGTTATGCATTTGTTCTTCTTTGGGGTTATGCTTCTAGGATAATAAATAGTACGATCATATAAGAATTATTAAACCTTTACAAAGGTTATTTGTTGTACTGTTTCTCAGGAACTGTTGTTACTTTGCTCATATGTCCTTTTTTCTTTTTCAGCATTGAGAATTGAAGACAGGTCACTAGAGCAAATCTATCCCCAGGCTTTTTGCCATTTTGAGAGAGGGTCTCCTTCAGTTGCTCACCTGACCTCAAACTTTCATTCCTTCTGCCTCAGCCTCCTAGTTGCTGGGATTACAGGTTTGTGACACAACTATGCTGGACTTACCTATGGTTTCTTAAAATCCTAAAACATGATTTTTAAAATTAACAATTTTGTTCTCACTTCACAGATTGAACAATATCCACCAGTTGTGCCTTAAAATTTTTAAATTTTAAATGACACTTTCATCTATTAAAGGTTGAGACAAGAATTTAAATATGAACTATATTTGTTTATTTGATATTTGAAGTCTATAGCTTATCATCCCTTCCCCCCACCAACCTCTCTCTTCCCCTTAGTCCTTATAATTTAGGAATTCATCAGTAGAGAAACAATACAGATAGATGAGAATTCCAGTCAAGACTGGAGAATTGATCTCCATCTTTTCTCCAAACAGTCCTCTCTATGGAGGACTCAGCTGCAGCATTACGTATGGTTTCATTTGGGATAATGAATTAAGCCTTTGTAGAAGCAGAGGTACATGTCCTGAAGAAGCACTGTGAACATGGGGTTTCACATATACAAAGCAAACAGAGAGTCTGGCATATCATAATGAGTAAGCCTTTGTGAAATAGTTTAACCTTAATCTATTTAATCTAATTAATTAATTACTTAATCTAATTAATTACTGATACAAATTAGATTTATTATAATCGCATCCAAGATGATTGCTCTTTTTTTTTAATTTGTTCTTCCTAGATATACAAGACAGTAAAGATGATTGCTTTTCAACTGAAGTTCATCAGTCCCAACCTTGTAAGCAATTTGCTGCCAAGAGTACCATCATCACCCAACATAATGAACTCTACCTTGAAATTGTGCAAGAGGGCCATCAGTAAACACCAAATGCTGAGCATCCACTCAATCCTTTGCCTCCTCTCTCAGCCCTGCCACTGCTTATTCTGATCCAGAGGCCAAAGTCATGGACCATTCACTTCTGTGTGAAGCAGGCTCTGGAATCTGCAGAGATGACAAGAAGATCCCAGTTGCCTTTGTCACTGAGCTTAGAATATTCTGGGCAATGGTTCCCCCTTCTGTCCTCAGCTGAGAGAACCCTGGTGGGAAAGCCTATATTTCCATTGGAAACTTCTCTCAAGGCCATGGGGGCTGCTATATTGGGTATGCCTCCACCCAGGCACTTGCCTAGAGCCCACACACCATAGAACCATCCCTAGTTCTACCTGCCTGCCTTACCAGAACCCTATGCCCATGACACCAAAGAACTCAAATTCAGCCTCAGGAGAGTGGCATGCTGCAAAGCAACCAGGCAGTCACCTGCCCTGGTAGATTCCCTTGGTCAAATTCATATAGTCCTAGAGACATGCTCCCCAGAGACATGCAGACTTTTAACCCTGACCCATGACCATTGAGTCCTAGGAGTACTGAGTGGTCAGACTGGTAGATTTTATTTCTACTTCTGTTCCAGAAAAATGTAAGGCATATCACTTACCAAAGTCTCCTTGTTTATTTACTAATAGGCAATTGATGTTATTTTTAGAGGCCCTCATAAATATTTGGTTCCCTTGCTCAGCAGTAGACAGAATGAAGAGAGAAGAGAAGATAGAGGAGTGCTGCAAGAAGTGGGAGACAGAGCTCTGATTCTGAGCTGTGCTGTGGACTTCACATCAGAGCTTAGAGAAGGTCTCCTTTGGACAGAGGTATGGAAAGTATCCAGGGAGAGCAATGCAAAGGGGCCCCAAATTTTGGCCTCAAACAAATCTATCCAAGTATAGGAAAGAATGTGTGGGATGGCAGGAGTTCCTTAGTTGGGAAGTGTGTCTCTTTGCATAGTATTTGTATCCTGCATCTACCTAAGGAAGGGCCTGGAGTCTCCAGTGTCTAATACTCCCACAAGGCTGTCCCTGTCCAGCACACCTTCTCTCAGACACTAACATCTCTCAGACTGGTGTCAATGAGATCCAGTTTATTACCAACCAAGAAGAGGAGGTCCTGGAAAGCAGAATGTCTGCCTCTGGTCCCAGGATCCCTGTGGTAATGAGTTAAAATATATATAAAATGTACAAATGTCTCTATTTAAACAATTTATTTCTTGATGGAAAGGGTTACACAAAAGAAAAACTGCAAAATATCTAGGTGAAATTTTGAAAGACATTTTTTTTTTACCTGATATTTGCTCAAACAAAAAATATATAAAACTAACCTTGTTAAAACATCCTAAAAGCAGAAAGATTTTAAATACTTTTTTTTGGAGAATATATTTTTTTAATTTTTTTTTTCAGTTGTAGATGGACACAACACCTTTATTTATTTCTCTTTATGTGGTACTGAGGATCAAACCCATGGCACAACACATGTTAGGTGAGCATTGTACCCCTGAGCCACAACCCCAGCCTAACAGGAAATGTATTATTTTATGTATAAAACGTAAGTCCATTCTTTTGGGGTTGTTAAAAATGAGAGACTATAATAAGCTCAAAGGCACAAAGTGGAATATAAAAGCTCGATTGTATTCCTTCTGTCTTTAGGAACAGACACTGAACATATACAGTTTACACACAAGGGATAAAAAAATTAGCAATCTGATCAAATGCAAAAGCAGATTTCAGACTGAATATCAGAGAATGTCTTTCAAAATCACACAGCAACTGACCCATAGAGAAAGACTTTCCAAAATTAGAAAAGACTGGACAGGCAGCCATCAGCACCAGAGCAAACCTCTACAGAGCCACAAAGCCCCTGGCAAGTGTCAGAATACAGGATCATTCCAAGTGTTTGTGGGGAATGTGTGCATGCACACCACTATTGGAAAGTAAATGCTGCATTCACCCTAAAGAACAATCTGGCAATTATCGGTAAAATTAAGGTCATATACTTTTTATGGAACAATTCTATTGATGGTCACCTGCCCTAGAGAAATTCTCCCACAGGTTCATAGAGACAATTATGTGTGGTTATGGGAGACAGCAGCAATATGAATGTTCACTTCAAGACAATGGAGAGTTAGGGTGTGCTAAGGCACATCAGAAGCTACTATGTCAGAGTTTGAAGCAGCAGATGAAATGTACATTAAAAGTTCTTAGTAACTTGCAGATGGGGACTTTGAGTGCAGATTAGTGGTAGAGTGCTTGCCGGCATGCACGAAGCCCTAGAGTGAATACCCAATGCTACCAAAAAAAAAAAAAAAAGAATGAAAGAAAGAAAAAAAAAAACAGGAAATGTTAAAATTTCTTCTAAATAAAATTGGGTATGTCCCCTGAAACGTTTTACATCAATTAAAAATATAAATCACCTGAAGAATGAATCACTCCTCTTCCTATATCTTGTCAGAGGTGATCTGTGAAAATGGTTCACTATTGTCTTGATACAAAAAGCTCCACAAAATCTTACAAACAAGAGGTTCAAATCTTTGTGTTAATTTTTAGAACACAAAGAAACTTCCAAGGCCATCAAGGGTATGCATATCCAAATGGCCAAAAAATATCTGAAAGATGTCACTTTAAAGAACCAGGTGACTGGGCATAGTGGTTCATGCCTGTAATCCCAGCAGTTCCAGAGACTGAGACAGCAGGATCCCAAGTTCCAGGCCACCTTTGGAAACCTAGTGAGGCCTTATGCAACTTAGTGAGACCCTGTCTCAAAATAGAAAATTAAAAGGAACCTGGGAATAGACTCAGTAGTAAGTACTCCTAGATTCACTCATCAGTAACCAAAAAAAAAAAAATAATAATAATAATAAAATAACACAATAACACTATGTGCCCTTCCATTGTTAACATGTGGTTGGTGTGTCTAGGCCAAACAGTGGAGCTGACACAAGTCCACTGATCAAAAGAAATCGCTGATTTTGGCAGACATACTTACATATGAATAAAATAATGCTGAACTTGAGAGTTTAGATGTGGATTTTCTGTCATTGACTGTTTCTAGATGAACAAAGAACCCAAAATATACTGCCACATTTATAGAGCTCATGGCCAGATTAAGTCATACATGAACTCCCCCTGCCACATTCAGATGATTCTCAATGAAAAACAACATTTTTTTCCTAAACCAAAAGAAGAAAAGGCACTCACACATGCATACACACACACACACACACACACACACACACACACAAAAGAAGAATGCAAAGAGGAAGAAGAAGAAGAGAAAAAGAAAGAGTAAAAGGCAGAGGAAGAAGAAGAAGAAAAGAAAGAAAAGGAGGAAAAGAGGGAGGGAGGAAGTGGGGGAGGGGGAGACAATAAAATGTTCTTAAATTGCTGAGGCTAGCCTTGAACTTTCAGTCTTCCTGCTGCAGCCTCCTCAGTCACTCAGATTACAGATGTGCTCCATCACAGCTGACTAAATAAACATTTCAATAAAATAGAAATGGGAGGAATTGCAATGAAAATAGGGAAGGTAGGTAAAGGAGAACAACTCAGGATAGAATACACATATTTACATTAAAAAGTTTAGGCTCCTGAAAAAAAACACAATATACATAATGTGGCATTAATTCCATTCATTTACTCTTTAGACAGGAAATTTAGATTCCTTTTGATGCAGGAAATCTAGACATGGATTAGAAAAATTACAATTCTAAATAGCCATAGGACTCTCTTTTTCTCAACACAACCTGCTCCCCTTACTTGTTTCCCCACTTAGCTATGTATGCTTGAAAATTTAGCTTTTGCATCCAGCTCCAGGATGAATTAGCTTATGGGTTTAAGAGTATAATTAATAATTATAATTAATAAGTAACTGCGTGGTTTTGATTTTTTTTTTTTTTTTTTTTTGTATTTTATTTAGACAGAGTCTCACTGAGTTGCTTTGCATCTTGCCCTTGCTGAGGCTGGCTTTGAATTCAAGATTCTCCTGCCTTGACCTCCCAAGCCACTGGGATTACAGAGGTACATCACCATGCCTGCTTAATTAATCTATGTTTATCTGAAATAGAGAAAGAATTTTTACAGTGAATTGAAACTAGAAAGAACTAGAGCCTCCATTCTATCCTACCTCATCCACTCATCCTTTCCCTAATTCAATCAAAACCAAGGAATTTCCAAAATGCCTTCAGGATTGGTCCACTCTCACCTTAATCCTATCAGGTTCTTCAATCAATTTATAATTCAAATGAATGTCCCTCCCACATGATTGGGTGTGACTTCTGAGGTCAGCTACAGGACAGAACACTATGAAAAGCTGCAGTTCATACCAGACTGAATGAGTTGCTCCTTTTCCTAGGCCAGGTATACACCTTGGCATATAGGGAAGCTGAAGTTATGGCAGTCTATCTGTCAACCTTGGGATCATTGACTCTTAGGAGATTTTGTCCAGAGCCCCTCATTCCCCGAGGTCTGAACCCAGAATAGGCGTGGGCCTGGGCGCTGGATAATTTTTCTGCACTGAGCTGCCACTTCTGCCAATGCCTCTAGAGCTGCAGAGATGTGAATTTTCCAGTAAGCCAACTGCCTCACTGGGCTTATACAAAGCAGAGAGCTGTCTTTGGGGAACTGAGGTAGTGTACTAACAGAATATGTTGTTACACAGGAGCAGGAAGTTAAGATGGACCAGCACTGAGTTCAAGACCCTAGCATCCAGCAGCCAGTGATTGAAACTTCTCAGGAGCTCCAGTCACCTCAAGAAGAGGCAAGCACTACTATAAGTGGGACATAATGAGCCCTGAACCTCCCAGGAGGTGCCATTGCCTGGGCAATTAGATAGACACACACTCAAGCTGTCTCCTGGAGCCCAGGTGGTCCCTGGAAACTGCTGAAAACTGAGGCTTACATCCCAGAGGAACCCTGAAAGGAAAGGAACACCATATTGAGGATGCCTTGAAGTGCAATGCCCTTCAGCCAAAGCCCTACAAAGAGCCTGACAGACTCTAGTGGAAACCCTCATACTGTCCCTGTGGACTCGAAATCTTGGCTGTGCTGATAATCCCTTATTTTGTTGTTTCTCTCCTGAATGATTTAAAGGTTATTGAATAAGAAAAACTCTTTGTGTAATTAATTTGTTAAGGAACTCTTCTTTTAGATGGACTGAGAATTCTCATAGTTTCTAATCTGATTAAATTTTTCATGATGATTAAAGTCATTCCTTTATTCACTGCTTGTCTATTGATCTTGAGGGGGTGAGTAGAGGATCAGGATGGGAAGCTGTATAGGTAGATCTGGGACAGGAAGTAGATAATTACCCAGGTCAGAGCTGTGGCCTGAACCAGTGGAAATCTCTGGAGATATGAGAGTAGTGTGGTAACAGAATTTGTAGATGGGTGGCCACTTGCTGGTGTTTCTTCAAAACTTAATGTGACCTTCAGAGGAGGGAAGAGAATCAGCATCAATAAGTATCCTTTAAATGGTCTACAGTTACTTTTTTATTAACTAAGATAGGACACCAAAATGAAATCTCTAGTCTTGGGCCTCTGAGTTGACAACCATGGGATCCAAGACATCAGCTCTAGGTCAGACATGTCTAAACAGTGACAGAATCCTGCCCTATGGGCTGTGTCCAGTGTAAGAGACTTCATAGATTGTACTTCAAGATCCACCAAAACTGAAGGCTTGTGGGTAGGGTCACATGGCAAACGTCAGTTTGCTCAGGTGGCTTTAGCAAACTATCATTAGCAGGGTGTCATGATATGTATCCATAGTCCAAGCTACGCAGGAGGCTCAGACAGGAACATTGCTTGGGCCCAGAACTTTGAAGCCACCCTGGGCAACAGAACAAGAACCTGTCTCAAAAAATAAAAAGATAAATTACACTGGGCTGAGCTTCAAGGGATGTAAATGCCTTCATTAGCATGGACATGGACTTTTAAACTTTCCTGTTCCCTGAAATATAGTAGGTTTTAAATTGAGGGGATTTGGATTTAGAGGGGCCTAGGTGCTAGGTCATACTGAACAGTGGGATTAGACTTGTTTGCCTTGTTTTTCTCATCAGTTTAATTGAGTGTCAATGGTCCATGGCAGGGAATGGTAGTAGAGGTCAAAGAAGAGTTTGGAATATTTATGTTGTTATAGTTAAGGCTTCATCCTGGGGTTTTTGATTTCCAGACTACTCATGTATAATTGAATCAAGACTTTATTACTTTATTGAAGCATTTTGGGACAATTTTATTGCGAAAGCAGAAGAAAAATGCACAAGAGCTCTGAAGCCTCCATGGTCAACTAGCAAACACAAGCTTTATTTCTAGTTCATTCCTTCCAAAACTCTCCTTCAAACATGGTTGCAGGGGAAATCTCCGCGTTCCTTGGTCCCAAAGGTTGTAGACTCAAGCAGCTTCAGGGAGTTTTGCACAAAAGGTCCCGGATCCACTCCCAGCAGCCTTGTTTTTTTTTCTCCTAGCCTCTGGTAGGGGAAGGGGGAAGAGGACTCTTACAAAAGTCACCACCACCAGAGGTCTTGGCCTCTAGACCTCCCTCACCCTTGTACCTGGAACACAAGGGAGCCCCAGCAGATGGTTGATGGTAGGGCACCTTAGAGACCACAGACTTTCCTGTGTGTGCCTGCGGCTTCTTCTGGGTCAAGGATACCTGCTCCAGGACAGGAGACTTCTGTGTCCTGGTGCAAGATGCTGTGTGCTCTGGGAAAGTCATCTTTCCATGACCAATGCCAGAGAAGAGGTCCTTGGGGTGTGGAATTCAGGTTGCTGTGGAAGGCGTGGCTGTCATAAGAGATAACTTGTTGCTGGATGTTGAACGGCAGCACCTGGGGTCCAGGATATATTGAGCTCAGTGTTGGAGGCCTCTGGAGACCTGGCTCCTTGTATGCAGAATTCCAAGCCTGTGGCATACAGCAGGGAAAGTGCTTCTCCATGGTGTTGTGGGCCTCACACCAGGTACCGCCAAGTATGTGAGGCTTAGCAGGCAGCAGATTTGGTGTTCTGAAACTCTTCTGGCCTCCAATGGGTTTCTAGCCACAGATTGGGAATAAACGTGGTGCTTGCTTTAATCCTGAAATGAAATCTCATCAGAAAGTTCCATTAATGAGATTAACAACAACAACAATTATCTGTTAGTCACTGTAATAGGAAGTCTTGCTCTATACAAGACACTGAAAAATAGACATTTTTCTTCTGGCTTTAGAAGGGTTGTCAACACAATACATAGATAATCACAACATGGCTTGGTTGTAACCCTTTTCCTTCCTGAACTCTGCCTATGTGATAGAATAATTGGGACCAGGAGTACTTCCAAAAAACAATATAAACTGGGAAATGAAATTTTGTTTTCAGATATGGTGCTATAATCTGATTGATCTATCACCTCATCCCACACTCTATCTAATTTGTAGCTTGAGAAAAAAACCCTAACGATAATAGTAGGACATGAGCTCTTTGAGTAAATTAGGCCACAATCCCTCATAAAAGTTATTTATAGCCCATAGAGGAGATGTTGTAAAAAATATTTTAAAGATAACTTTCAGTATCTTCTAAACACCCAATAGGATGAAGCTAAAAATCCATAATAAAAACAGGAAGTTAAAGTTCACAAATTTGTAGAAAGCAAAAAAAAAAAAAAATTCAAATAATTTTCTGACCAAGGAAAAAAGCACTAGGGATAGAAGAATATACATAGATATCTAATAACAAAGAAAACACACTGTACCAACATTTATGGGATGAAGTAGAAATAGTGACCAGGAAGGTGTAGTAGTCAGGGTCCTCAAAAGGAACAGAATCAATAGAAAGTGCCCTCTGTGCAAAGGGGACCACAGGACCTGTCCCATATCCAGCAAAAACACCCACAGCACAAAGTATACTGGCATCCAGGAAACCCGCCCTTCTTTTCTCAATCTCCAAAACAAATACACAAGTGAAAAACAATTTTTCCCATAGTTTTATTATACAAGGGTCAGAAAATTTTATGAAAATCCAAGACAGCATAAATTTCTCACATGATTACTAAACTGAGAAACTTTTAAAAAATATTAATTTATTTTTTTCGTTGTAGTTAGACAGAATACCTTTATTTTATCTATTCATATATGGTGCTGAGGATGAACCCAGGGCCCCACACATGCTAGGTGGGCACTCTACTGCTGAGCCACAACCCCAGCCCTGAGAAATATATATATTTTAAATACCCTTTCTTTGCAGAGGTTCTTCCATTGCAGCATGTTGGCAGAGAACTCATGGCTCTCAAGCCAAGAGGCAGGCAGTGAGCAGTCCAGAGCCCCCATTATTCTAAAGTCACTGAGCATGGGTGGGAACTTTAGGCAGCATCCTGCAGACTTAAGGTGGTTAGCTCTTAGCACATAAGAGGGAGACTCTGTAAAGAGCATGGGTAATCTTGGGATTCCTCAGTCCATAGGGGCAGACTAGACGCTGTTGAGCTGGGATTCTCAGAGGCATCCTCTTCTCCTGGGGGTACATGGCGCTATTGCTGGGTCTCACACATCCGTACTGGACAGGCAGGCAGCTGCGTGCCCCTTCTGAAGGTGCTGTGCAATCTGAGTCCATGGATGTGTCAGGGCCAGCTGAGATACCCACAATGTCTAAAAGGCATCACACAGTTGAAGTCCTGGAGATCCCAAGAAAGGAAGCCCAGCCTGGGATAAAAAAGCAGAAGCCAGGGCCCAGAATCTGATTTTTTTTTTTTTTTTTTTTTAAGGGCTTGGCAGTGCCTGGGGCTCTGAAGCCTCATCTCCATAATCCCAGGCCTCCCACACAGCAGGGCAAATGTTTGTCCATAGCTGCAGCCTCTCAGAGGAGGAAAAGTTTTCAGAGACCCTTTGCCTGCTAATTTCTACTCTTCTGGGCTCCTCTTGATCTGAACCACATGGTGTAAAGTTGAGGGGAGACAGGATCTCAGGGGAATATTTCTTCAGAAGGCAGGATCTCCTAATCCTAAAGACCGATCCAATGATCTGGGATGTTAGTGTTCATTTAAATAGATTTGCTTGATTGATAGGTTTAAAACAATTTTTGAAAATTTCAGTATCCCCTCTGCTGATTGTGATGGCCCCAGCCTAATTACCCTGGTCTCCAAGGAGAAAAAGAGAGGGTAGAGGATGATAGAGAGAGAGTGAATGAGGTAGCCTGGGAGTGTTTAGGGACAGCCAAGTAGGACACTGAAGATAGCAGGAAACAATTTTATTTGGCTGCAGCCAGGTTCACAGGGTACAAATTTCCCTGTAATTAATTAATCCCCTGAACCCCGAGTTCAGGTAGTTTCAGAACTTTATACCCAGTGTATAAGGGGAGGAGCTCAGAAGTTCACAGTTGGCAGAATTCACTAAAAAGCAGCTTTTTCTTTCACTGTTTTGGGCAAGTTAACCCTTCAAGGACAAGGCATGGGGTGGAGGCTGATTCTGTGGTGACACAGCCTCATGGGGGCAAAGCCTAAGAGTCAGAGGTGAAGAGTCAGAGGCTGCCCAACAACTTCACCCAGAGCTCTAGCCCCAATCTCATTTCCAGCCCCAGGCTCCCTGGTGGGCTCCTCCCTGCCTCCAGGGCCTGGCCCTTGGGGGTAGCAGCCCACAGCTGATAGTAACAGGTCCATCATTTGGCTCACTATTATCTGAAGACTAGAAATAGAGTGGTTTCAAAAATGGAAAGGCATAGAGATTATTTTTACATTTCATAAATTGTCACCATATGTTATGTGAAATCAGTATAGATGGTTTGTATAACAAAATAAACTCTTCTGTCCTTTAATTCAAAAAAAGTAAATTGTAATCTATCTTTAGGGAAGAATATAATAAAAACAACAACAACAACAACAAACATGTATAATTGTAAAAAGAGTTAAACAAAAAATTATTTTTTAACAAAATAACAAACTTATTTCATCAGCAGGGAATAGGGCTTTCCCTGGTCAGAAATAAAGGCAGCTTTAGTGATGGGGCAAGTCTTCTCTGAGATACTAACTTTAGATCATACCATTGTTGAGAGTTTGCTTTCCAGTGTTGGGGTAGGTAAAGTGGGCTTGCCTATTGTTCCCATGATTTCTAGACTTTTAATTTTTGTACCAGCATTGAACTCAGGGGAGATTAACCACTGAGCCCAAATCTAACCTATTTATTTATTCATTTATTTATACTGGGAATTGAACCTGAGTTCTTAACCACTGAGCCACATCTCAGCCCTTATTAGGTTATATTTTGAGACAGAGACTCACTAAGTTATTAAGGGTTTAGCTAAATTCCTGAGGCTGGCTTTGAACTCACCATCCTCCTGCTTCAGCCTCCTGAATCACTGGCATTACAGGCATGTGCAACTATGTCTAGCTCTTTTCTTTTTTATTTTGAGACAAGGTCTTGTAAAGTTGTTTAGGAATTTCCTAAGTTCCTGAGGCTGGTCTTGAACTTGCCATCCATCTTCCTCAGCATCCCAAGTGCCTGGAATTACAGATGTAGGCCACCTAGCCTAACTGGTTTTTGTTTGTTTGTTTATTTGTTTTTGTTGTTGTTTTGGTTTGGTTTTTAAATATATTTTTTAGTTGTTGATAGATCTTTTATTTTATTTATTTATATGTGGTGCTGAGAATCGAACCCAGTGCCTCACGCATGCCAGGCAAGTGTGCTACCACTGAGCCAAAGCCCCAGCCCCTTGTTTTTTTTTTTTTTTTTTTGTAGTTGGACACAATATCTTCATTTTTATTGTAGTGCTGAAGATTAAACCCAATGCCTCACACATGCTATGCAAGGGGTCTACCACTGAGCCACAACATCAGCACCTAGCCCAGATGATATTGTTCAACGTTTTGCTCTAAGAACTAGGCCAGAAAGAAGTCAGGCATTCTGAGGAGTAAAATTATGGTTGTTCTACCTCTAGACACTAGAAGTGATAATGGTGGGTCCACCTCCCTTTATAAACATAATTTCCTCCTCCAAAAAAGTGGAATTTCTGTTTTAAAAACATTCTCACTCACATACATAAAGTATCCACACTGAAATGCTTAATATGTGTTGCCTTATTGGGTTTCTCTTCCACTCTCTTCCTCAGCTCTCTGTGTTCTGTGGCTCTGGGGATCAGAACCAGAGCCTATAGCCCACCAGGAAAATGCTCAACCACTGAGCTGGACCCTCAGCTCTCATAATTTTTTTTCAAATGATGTTATCTTATATATTTCTACCAACAGTGTTTGAGAGTCACTAAGATATAACTGTCTATCTATCTACCTACCTGCATTGGAGAGAAGGCAGATGTTTAATATGTGACAGGATACTAATGAATATTGTAACTCACTTTTTGAATTTCTATGATGTTAATGACCTCATGCATCCCTGTGCTCTTCCTCAGACCACAGGTGGACCCCTAGTATTTCCTCTCTTGACTTCAAAAACACAAAATTTTTATTCCAAAGTTGGAGGGAAAAGGCTTTAATAATGTTGTAAATTTTAATAAAAAAAAAAAACACATTCTGAGTAGATCAAAAAGAACACAGAATAGGATAAATTATCCACAGAATAAGATAAATTAAATAAAGAGATTATCTCACTGAAAAGTGTTCAGTCATTCATGAGACGAAGAGAAAGGAAGGAGTGGTGGGCACTGCAGAGACCTCAGGCCGGGAAAGAGAATGAAATGTAGGGGCATCAGAATTTTACAAAGAAAGTGGCAAAAAAGTGCCCATATCCACTTTTCATTAGGAAAAAACAGAACAAGGAAGAAGTTGTGAGGTGAGACCCCCCTAAGCTCTCCACTCTCACTCTCTCCCCTTCTAGTTCCTGTGTTTTCCCATATTTCAAGAGACCTGTAGTTTTGACATGCATGAGGCTTCTCTGCTGCTCAGCATGATAAGCAGAAAAGATATACTGCACCCCCTGTTCACTAGACCAAAGAAGAACACAGCCTCATCCGGGGTCCTAGCAAGTTCTTCCTAAGAATTATTTTCTAGAGAGTAAATGGAACCCATCTTTTGCCACTGAATTCCCACCATGTATAAGCAATGAGTTTATACATGCATTCCTATAATAATGTCTTAGCACTGTGTTAATGTTCCACCCTAGAGACATGGAAAAATCTTACACAAAATAGACTTTTGTTGAGATGAGAACCCTGGCTTTTCCTGTTAGCCAAATCCAATGCTGTATATTAGACACAGGATATGAAAGTGATATTAAGCCAATTCTCCAAAGAAAGGCTGAAACAGGTATTAGGATTTTTAAGCTACAGTCAAGACCTCAGGACTGCCAAGCTGGATTTGGCTCTAGACCTGGAGCAGAGTCAGAAAAGATCTCAGAGTTAAGACATAAGAATCACAAAGGCTGGTTCTGGAGAGGCAGAGGAAGAGAGAACAGTGATAATCAGTGTTCAGCTCCATTGGTGATCAGTAGACATCAGCTGAGGAGTCATCTCCATCGTCACCAGGACAACTGCTCTGCTCTTCAACAAACTCTGCACAGTGCTGAAGCTCCGGGTATTTTGCCAGTTGCAGAAAATGTGGAGGTGAAGGACATCCCTGCCCTTTTTCAGGCCAGGGAGGCAGGTATAAAGACAAACTTCAACATCAGAAATGACACCTGACATGATGTGCCCACTCCAGAAGAGTAGCAAATATGGCCACCTGAAATCCATTCTCTTTTCCTCATTTTTAAATTTTTTCTGAATAGACAGTGTAGTAGACTAAATATCCTAGGGGCTGAAACAGACACAAATATAAATATTAGTTTTGTGTAAAATGGAGACATTTCATATCAATAAGCAAAACCAATATTGGGATTTGTGATTTTCATATGCAGATGAAATTGTGAACACATCTATCTCATCCCAATAGAAATATAAGCCATAAATCAGATATCATAAAGTAGATGTCAATGAAAGAATTGAGGCATTTAACCTTTTTGAACTGCCTACATCTGTTGATCAAATATGAGAGATAAATTAAAACTGCATCAGTTTTGGAGAAGTCATAGAAAGTAACAAAAGACAAACATACAAGATGCATAATAAAGGATACAGATATTTTTATAGTTTTAAAGTTTGCAAATAAGACAAAGAATTTCAACATTGTAGGGTTTAAGTTATTAAAGGTTGGCAAATATTTAAAACAACCATTTTAAGTCAAATAAAAAGAAATAAAAACAATACCAGTGTCACCAGGAATATTACTCTGTGTCATCAGTTAAATCTCCTGCAACTCAACATTCCCATAAGGGCATCATCATGGTGACCCTGGGTAGGCACAAAGAAATGGAGTGGGCAGTTCAGCAAGCAGGAAGAGAGACAGAGGGAAGCCCCAGGCACAGAGCAATTTTTCTGGCCTTCCAAGCTCTGAGTTTTAGCCCAAAGCCAATCCAGTCTCCCTCCTTTCTCCATCAGGTCCTTCTACTTCCTTCTTTCTCTTTCCCCTCTCCTAGCACCTCTTTGACACTCATATCCTTTGAAATTCCAAGACACACTTCTGATAATCACCAGTCTAGTCAGATGTGTATCCAGATTTTGAGGGAGGAAAAGCTCTTGTAATTGGGGGAGGGCTAGCAAAATCTATTTAAGGAAGACTGAAAAACCTCAATTATGAAGTTACATGGCTAGGGACCTTCTCAGAAGCTCTGAGGGTTCATTAGCTTTATGAGATTGATTAATTTTATAGTGAACCTTCTCCTACTGTATTCTCTAATTATTAAACTTGCAGAATGTTAATTTTCCATTTATGGTCAGAGCCCTAGTGTTTTTAAAGACTAGGGATGAGTTCGTGGTGGCCTTGGGGAGGGCTTGGACAACACCCCTGAGTCGGGGTTGCAGAAAATGCCAAGCTGATTTGAGAAACAGGCTTGCACTTGGGGGAATAAAAGAAATGATGAAGACAAAGAAGGCAACTATCTTAAGACCCCTCAGAACTTTGTTTCAGTTGGAAACTGCCATCAGGCTAAGCGGCATGGACCCCACTTGGCAAAGTGTCATTCCCAGGGAATTTCACCCACCTCACACTGCCTCTGGCATTGTGGTGTTCCACACTGGCTGCCCCCTAGGTGGTGACAGAAGGTCGGAAACCCCTGGATTGCTTTTTGGAAAAAACGCTAAGCATGCCTAAAAGAGTCCTTTCTCTTTTTTTCTTTTAGCTACTGCAGGTTGCTGCTGAAGCCTCCTTGGGCCCCTGTGGGGAGAAAACCCCATTGCACCAGGCATCAGAGGGGTTGACAGGTAAACTGGGGCAAGAGAAACTGGAGAACATAGCTTAAAGAACTGTGCTGAGGAAGGAGGCGGTGCAGGGGCAAAGCCCGCACTGCTGCCCAGGCTTATACCTGAAGACCCAGGGCTCCGAGGCTGTTAGCACAGGCGCCCACCCTGAACATAGTTCCTTCGGCTCCTGGAGGCACTGTATCCGAAAGGCGGGTTTCATCTTCTCTGGGATGGTACACCTGTGGCTGTGGTCTGGCTCCCCACTCACCTGAGGCCTTCTGCTCCTTTACTAGGGCTACTCACCTGCTTACCCAACACCTGCACTACCATCCACATGTCCAGGAGCACCCTCTCCCTCCTGGTAAGGGCACACAGAAGTGAAGTACTCCACCAGGTTCCCAGATGCCAATAGCAGTCTCTCAGCTGAACCCGCCTAGAACTCATGGAATCTGTGGAAATCATTGGATTCAGTATTCTGAAGCTGGGGAGAGAAAATATCACCTAAAAAACAAGGTGACAGCATTGTCACCACTTAGGGTAAGAAGTAGATGTCAGGGATGCCATCTATCTTTTCTCCCACTTATGCGGCATATGGCAGAGTGGGAGCTCACTGGAGGTAATCACTGGTAAATGAGCCAGTGTTAAACCTATATAACAACACAACAATGCAGCAAGTGTTGGACTCAGGCTGTGTGCAAGCATAAAAAAATAGAATCATAACTGAATGTGAGATCATCCTTGCATGTGCTATCATTTAATCCTCATTGGGAATAAGTCTGTTATCCTAGTGTATCAAGTCAAAAAATGTGCTCACAGAAGTTAATTAAAATTTACCAAAAATACTACAATATACACCCCAAGGAATATCTTAATCTTTCAACTTGGTTTCTGGGGCTTCTTTTGTGTGTGTGGAGCAGGGAGGGATTTCTCCCCACATGATTCTGTTGCTGGGAAAGGCTGAGAACACCACTCCAGAAAAATATAGTGAGTTCTGAGTCTCTTTATTTCCACCGCATTTCCCAACTTTTTACTTTTATACCATTGTTTCCTATGTTCTTTTTCCCAGAAGTTTCCACAACTCTCCTATAAGGTTAGCTTCTCTTCCTATGTTCTCAAACCATCCAGGCTGGATGCCTGGAGCCTAGACAACACAAGTCCCTGACTGCCTCCCCCACTCCAGCCCCACCCATCCTCAGAAGGACTTAATTAACCCCCCTCCACACACACACACACCTACACACACACACATACACACACACACCTGTCAGGATGACCAAGGACTGAGAGAACAGGGCAGATCCCAGCTCCCAACTTGCTCTTGCATCTCAGCTCACTCCCCAGTCTTTTCCTTGGTAAAGAATACAAAGCTGCTGCAGCTGAGTTGCCATCACTAGAACTACAGACCTAATGACTTCATTAAACTCCAGGGCCTCACCTCATTCTCAGGTTCCTTCTTTCTTTTCTTGAATTTGTGTTAAAAATGAGATACTGAATGGGGAGCCAGGTAGTGCAATATATAATAAGAATCCTTGGAATATCATTCACTGCTTCTAATGGCACCATCAGAAACAAAGACTCTGAAAGAGCATTATAATCCCTTCCAGGAAATAAATGATATTTCATGGGTTGATGTTGGGTGAGGGAGTAGCAGCCTGAAAGCAGAACTCTGTGTGGTGTTATTCCATGTTTTTCTAATAGTTAGTACAGTGCAGTTATATAACTTTCTAGTGTGTGTGAACAAATGGAATAGACGATCCTGATAATAGAACTGAAAGGCTAATTTTTGATCCTCAGCTATTTGAAAAGCACATGGTAGACTGGCCATGCTGAACATTTTGGTTTTACTTGTTTGTGTCATAAGATTTCAGATACAAAAAGATAAGACTTGGAGATATTCCTTAGAATGAAGGGAAAATATACAGATATGAATTATGTAAAAGAAATTGATATAGATGGGTACAGTGGCACACCAGCTTGTTATTCCAGCTATTGGAAAGAATGAGGCAGAATCATGGCAAGTTCCAGACCAGCCTGGGAAACTTAGGCCTTGCCTCAAAAAAAAATTAAAAGGGGCAGCGGCTAGATGTGTGGCTTAGAGCACCACTGAGTCCAATCCCAGTACTATAAATACGAATAAATGATAAGTGGTCCAGGGCTGGGGTTGTGGCTCTGCAATACAGCACTTGCCTAGCATGTGCGAGGTCCTGAGTTTGATCCTCAGCACCACTTAAAAATAAATAAATAAAATACAAGTATTTGTCAAACTACAACTAAAAAATAAATATTAAAAAAAGGACAAGTGGTCCCATAATAATTCCCAGTAGCAAAATATACCTACTCTCAAGTGAAAAAGGAGTAACAAGGCAGACGGGTATAGAAGAAAGAAGGTCCCCTGTGGAAACTCCAGTGGGCTGCAGAGCCTCAAAGTTGGAAAAAAGCCAGTCTTGAGTTCACAGGCAGCAAATTTTCATTCTCAGCCTCAGGATAACCTAGGTTTGATTTGGGATAATGAATTAAGCCTTTGTAGGAGAAGAGTACATGCCCTGAAGAAGTGCTATGAACATGGGATATCACATATGTAAAAGAAGCAGAGAGACTGGCATTTCATAATAAGTAAGCCTTTGTGAAATATTTTAACCTTAATCTAATTAATAACTGATAACAATTGGATTTATTATAATTGCATCCAGCCCAGCCAAGGAAGGTGTGAATCTGCAGGGCTCCTTTGTGGGGCCAGTGGTACAGGGCAGTGGATCTGAAATAGAAATGGGTTTCAGAGACCAAGAAAGCAGGAGCAGATTGTGGGAATGCCCCTGGGGTACACATGTGGCCTCCAACAGGCTCTTCTTCCCTTCTGTACTTTTGCATGCACTGATCTACTGGGACCTCATCTGCAGTAGCTTGGGGCTGCCAAGACCTGATAGGTGCTTATTTAGAAGTCTCCAATCCTATCCATAAAGGAAGTAATTTCTGTGACTTTAAGGATCCTACTCAGCAACACTCAGATAGGTAGATTGGGTCCTGGCCTGCTCAAGGCTTTCCTAAGCTGGGGAATTTCACCGCACACTGTGATCTCTTTCCAGGTGGAGCCCTAGGACTGCAGAATTCCGTACAAGCTCCCACAGGAGAAAAAAAAAAATAGTTTTATTTATCTTTGTGTTTGTGTAGTGCTTTTAAAATTCATCTCTTGACACATATTTACAACAAACATTGAGGGGTTTATGTTATATCTTTGTTCATACAGAGTATACTGATCACTTCCATCAACTCGTCTTCCATCTTCTCCTCACTTCCTAGACTCTAATAATTCCTACTGTACATTCAAGTAAACTTTGTGTTTATAAAGTTCCACATTTGAGAGAGAACATGCCATACTTGTAGCTCTTTTCATAAAAACTTGCTGAGGTAAGCGCTCTGAATATGCTTAAGTGAATAATAATGCAGAGTTGATGACATTGAAGGTAAAAGGATCATTAAACAGAGAGGACTGTGTTCCTATAAGATGTAAATATATGTATGCTTCTGATAATTTTTAATAACCAATTTCTGATAACCAGGAAGCAGTGGGCCATACCTGTAATCACACGTATTCGAGAGCCTGAGGTGGGAATTTCAAGTTATAGAAAGCCTGGGAAATTTAGGAAGACCCTGTCTCAAAAAGAAAATACCAATAAAGTGGCTCTGGTAGAAGAACGTGAAAATTCCTTTTATATTAGGGAGATGTTTTAAAGGGCCACAGTTATACATTTGTCCTTCTTTCGGGTTATGCTTCTAGGGTAACAGTATGATCACATAAGAATGATTATACCTTTAAAAGGTTATTTGTTGTATTATGTCTCAGGAACTGTTACTTTATTTATATTTCCTTTTTACTTCTGCAGCATTGGGAATTGAAGCCAGGTCACTAGAACAAAGCTACATCCCCAGACTTTTTTATCATTTTGAGAGAGGGTCTCCTTCACTTACTCAGCCTGACCACTAAGTTTCACTCCTTCTGCCTCAGCCTCCCCATTGCTGGCATTACAGCTGTGTGCCACAACTGTGCCTGACTGACCTATGCTGTCTTAAAATCCTAAAACTAATTTTTAAAAATAACAATTTTGTTCTCACTTCACAGGTTGAACAATGACCACCAGCTGTAGCTTAGAAAATTTAAATGACACTTCAATCTATTAAAGGTTGAGACAAGAATTTAAATCTGAAACATATTTGTTTATTTGATATTTAAACTCTATAGCTACTCATCCCTCTTTCCTGCTCTCCTCACCTCTCTCTTCCCCTTAGTCCTTATAATTTAGGAATTCATCAGTAGAGAAACAAAACAGGTAGCTGAGAATTCCAGTCGAGACTGGAGAATTGATCTCCATCTTTTCTCCTAACAGTGTTCTCTACAGAGGACTCAGTTGCAGCATTACCTATGGTTTGATTTGGGATAATGAATTAAGCCCTTGTAGAAGCAGAGGTACATGCCCTGAAGAAGCACTGTGAACATGGGATATCACATATACAAAGGAAACAGAGAGTCTGGAGTGCATGATAAGTAAACCTTTGTGAAATACTTTGACCTTAATCTAATTAACAAGTGAGAACAATAGGATTTATTATATTTGCATCCAAGATGATTGCTTTTCTTTTTTTAAATGTGTTCTTCCTAGTTATACAGCAGAGTAGAGTGAAGATGCTTGCTTTTTAGCTGAAGTTCATCAGACCCAAACTTGTGAAGCAGTTTGCCTCCAAGAGTACAATCATCACCCAACATAATAAACTCTACTTTGAGATTGTGCAAGAGTGCCATCAGTAAACACCAAATGCTGAGCTCAATCATTTGCCTCCCCTCTCAGCCCTGCCACTGCTTCTTCTGACCTAGAGGCCAAAGTCATGGACTATTCACTACTCCGTGAAGCCAACTCTGGAATCTGCAGAGATGACATTAATATCCCATTTGCCTTTGTCACTGATCTTAGAAAATTCTGGGCAATAGTCCCCCTTATGTTCTCAGTTGGAAGAACCCTGGTGGGAAAACCTACATTTCCACTGGGAACTGCTCTCTAGGCCATGGGAGCTGCTATATTGTGCTTGCCCTCCACACAGACACTTGCCTAGAGCCCAGCCTGGATAGAACCATCCCTAGTTTCTCTGCCTGCCTTCCTGGAACCTTATGCCCATGACACAGAAGAACTCAAATTCATCCTTAGGAGAGTGCTATGCTGCAAAGCAACCAGTCACCTGCCCCAGCAGCTTTTCTTGGTCAAATCCATGTAGTCCTGGAGACAGGCTCCCCAGAAACATGCTAATCTTTAACCTTGGCCCATTACCACTGTGTCCCAGTGAAGTGGCACCACATTTCTCCACAAAAAAGTCTTAACTGGGCTTCTCCAAAAATATTGACCATGGCTGGTTTCATGAATGTCAGCAAAAGAGTTCAATGTAAATAAACTTTCTATTTTCATGTTGCCCTGTTTTACTTGGGCACTGGTCGGGAAGATACCAGCACACCAGGTGCTGGATACCCCCTTACTAGTTTTTTACAAACATATCCAGTATAGTACTTTGAAGAAATGTGCAAACAATATCTCTGACCTTGAGCTGGGCTTCACAGAGATGTCTACATTTTTAAGATAAGTTACCAACTGGGTTCCATGGTAACAGCAGGCAGGAGGAGAAAAGAGAGGGGAGAAGAAGCTCTCCCCTTTTCAGGTGTTCTCCTTGAAGGGTTAACTTGCCCAAAACAGTGAAAGAAAAAGCTGCTTTTATGTGAACTTCTGCAGACTGTGAACTTCTGAGCCCCTCCCCTTACATGCTGGGTATAAAACTCTGAAACTACCAGAACTCAGGTTCAGGGGATTGATTGATTACAGCAAAAGCTGTGCCCTCTGAGCCTGGCTGCAGCCAAATAAAACTGTTTCCTGCTACTTTTAGTGCCATGCCTTGTCTGATTCTACAGCACTCCAAGGCTAACTCATTCACTCTCTCATCTTCTACACTCTCTTTCTCTCCTTGGAGACTAGGGTAGTCAGGCATGGGCCATCACAATGAGCAGTGGGGATTCTGATATTTTCAAAAATCTTTTTGAACATATCAACAAACAAACACTGACATCCAAAATGATTGGCTCTGCCTTTAGGATTAGGAGATCCTGCTTTATGAAGGAATATGCCCTTGAGGTCCTATCTCCCCTCAACTTTATACCCTGTGGTTCAGATCAAGAGGAGATCATAAGAGTAGAAACTATCAGACAAGGGGTCTCTGAAGACTTTTCTTCCTCTGAGAAGCTGCAACTATGGACAAACTTTTGCCCTGCTGTATGTATGGAGGAGGCCTGGGATTGTGGAGATGAAGCTCCAGGGCCCCAGGCATTGCCAGCCCTCAAGGAATCCAATTCTGGGCCCTGGCTTCTGCCTTTTGATCCCAGGCTGGGCTTTCATTCTTGGGATCACTAGGATGTCACCCGTCAAATACTTTTTAGACCTTGTGGGTTTCACATCTCGCCCTGACCCTTCCATGAACCCAGATGAGAAGAGGTACACAGCCATCTGCTTGTCCAGGAAGGATAATTGAGACCCCAAAATAGCCCCATGTACCCCCAGGATAGGAGGATGCCTTTGAAAAACCTGGCTGACAAGCATTCAGCCTGCCCCCATGGACTGAGGGATCCTGAGATTGCCCAGGCTCTTTCCAGAGTGCCAAGAGCCCCACCCTAGTCTGCAGGATGCTGCCTGAGGTTCCCACCCATGCTCAGAGACTTTAGAATAATGGGAGCTCTGGACTGCTCACTGCTCGACCTTGGCTTGAGAGCCATGAGGTCTCTGCCAACATGCTGCAATGGAAGAACCTCTACAAAGAAAGGGTATTTAAAAAAAAAAAAACATTTCTCAGGGTTGGGGTTGTGGCTCAGCAGTAGAGCTCCCACCTAGCATGTGTGGGGCCCTGAGGTCAATCCTCAGCACCATATATGAATAGATAAAATAAAGGTATTCTCTCTAACTACAACTAAAAAAATAAATTAATATTTTTAAAAGTTTTTCAGTTTAGTAATCATGTGAAATATTTATGCTGTCTTGGATTTTCATAAAATTTTCTGGCCCTTGTAAAATAAAATTATGGAAAAAAGTTTTTTCACTTCTGTGTTTGTTTTGGAGATTGAGAAAGGAAGGGCGGGTTTCCTGGATGCCAGTATGCCTTGTGCTGTGGGTGTCTTTGCTGGATATGGAACAGGTCCTAGGGGTCTCCTTTGCACAGTGGGTAGACAAGGTTCTCACTTGCCTGTTAATCATAAATGTATGTTAATTACAAGTATTCTTAAACTAATTTCACTTCTGTAATTGTTCTGGGGCCAAACAGCCATGCAGATTAATCTGAGTTGTCTGAACATTTGGACCCTTCCCTCCATTTCCTAGAGTGAATTCCAAAAGTCCTAATTTTACACCTTTGATAGACCACAGGGAGACATTTCACTTTTTCAGATTCAAAAGGATTTTTCCAGAAGACAAAACACAGTAAGCAAAGTATTTTTCCAGAGAAACTGATAACCTAGATATTGTTATGCTTGAATTTGGGACCCCCAAAAGATCACCAGAGACCAAGATCGATGTAAATAGCAAAGAAGTGTTTATTGCAAGCTAGCTTGGTCCTCCACGCACACACAGCAACTGGTGATGCTGAGAGGCCCCGAGCCCAGGGTTTGCAGCAGTTTTATACATTCTTTGGGGAAGGCAGGGACCCCACATACATCATAGCATCTCTTAGCAAATCATCACACACCCTGGGAAAATCAAACAACAACTCTAAAACATGATTAGCATATCAAGTGGCAGGAAAAAATATGGAAAGGATTATTGGTTAGTTCAAGGGGTTGACACACTTAAAAATGATTGGTTTAAACCGTGAGGGTGTCTCAGGGGGGGTAGGTGTGCCAAGCTGCAGGGCTTCTAGTTTAAATATTGATCACCGCACCCAGGTGGGGGGCATCTAGAATTTCAAATATTTCGATATCTTGGCCTATCTTAGGCAATCACCATCTGCGGCTTTTCTGAGAACTGTTTCCACAGAGCTTTTCTGTGCTATTTTCCTGACTTTAGGACTGCAGTAGGTCAGGGGTTAAGTTTCAGAGAAAAATGAGGTCCCAAGTAGAATGAGGTTGCTTAGGTCTTTCAATATGTGTTAGAGATGTTGATGCACCTTTAAGGAAGTAGTTGAATTTTCTGCCATCCTTTTCTACTTTTATTTTTTTAAGAGTTAACAGTGAAAATGCAATCAGGAAGAACCAGAGATAAAGGACAATCCCTAATTTAATACTTTATTTTGTGCTCACCTTTTTCGGCATCAATTGCAAAGTACATTATTGGCAGAAATATGAAATATTGGTACAATTGAAATATTCCTTGAATTCACACTCTGACAGTTCTCTATACACCCACTGGCAGGTAGAACTAGGAGAAGAGTTCTACAATTCTTTTTCCCCCTTCCTCTTCATTTTTTTGAATGAGACTGAGATTAATTGGCAATGTTTCTCTAATCACTTACCTAAATATTTCATAGAATTCACTGATGAAGTCATTATGTCCAGAACTTTCACTTATGGGGATATTTTTTTTCCTGCAGTGGTGGACACTGAACACAGGGAGAGCCTCCTGCAAGTACACCATACCACTGAGCTACATCCTCAGCCTCACTTTGTGTTTGATTCCTGATTTTACTTCAGTCATAGTTGTAGATTTGTTCTGGTGTTCTTGTTGATCCAGTCTTGGTAGTCTTTGTTAATGTTAGCATTCATTCAACTTGATAGGATTAAGACATGCCAATGATTAAGAGACTTTTGGGTGTGTCTAGGAATGATTGGCATGTGGATCACAACTGAAGTGGAGACCCTCCCTAAAGTGGGTCATTATGGTGGGCTGGATAGAAAAAAAAAAAAAGATGGAAAAACTAGAAGCAACCGCAGATGCAAGTGCAATTCTTCTAGAACTTTCTTTCTTCTCCTCCTCCTCCTTCTTCTTCTTCTTCTTCTTCTTCTTCTTCTTCTTCTTCTTCTTCTTCTTCTTCTTCTTCTTCTTCTTCTCCTCCTCCTCCTCCTCCTCCTCCTCCTCCTTCTTCTTCCTCTTCTACCTCGTTATTGGTACCTGTCAGCTCAAGTACAATGTGTTCCCACAGCACAGGCTGGCAAGGCTGCCTAGGCAAGGGGGCAGGCCCAGAGCCTAGCTTTCTTGGCACAGACACACAGATAAATGAATAAATTATAGTTCTGACACTGAGGGACAATATAAAAGTTAATGTAAAATTCAAAATTCATAATTCAACATCAGCAAACAAAGGGCATAAAAGCCCTAAGGGGCCACCCCTTAGCAAATGGCCTCAGGGTACACAGTGGGCTGGGGTAGAGTGCAGTGCCCCAAAGCCCTGCAGGGTCATGTTCATACAAAGGCAAATCCCTTGCCCTTTCTGAGCATCTAGTCTCCCCTTCCTACATTATGGACTGGGAATGGAGGCCACTGCCTTTTGAAGGGGAGAAAGCTGATCAGAGGGCAGGAAGCAAAGGGGCTGGGTGGGGCAGGCATAAGGGGGTTTTGGTCACAACTGGCCAGCCCAGCACCTGCTTACACAGCCATCCCTGAACCAGGTAACTAATAGGAGATCGCAGGGCTTGCATCCACACCTGGTATAAACCAAAGCCCAGGCAGGACAGGATGCAGGACAAAAGGGACCCTGCCCCCAGCACTACTTAGCAACCAAAGAGGCACAGCTAAAGCTGCTTCAGTCTCCAAATAAATTATGGAAATAGATTACAGTCTTCACAGTCCAGAGGATCTAGCCACCCCATAGGTCTAGGGCTCAGAGCAGCATAAGAAGCCTGAAGAGGTTGATTAGCCCCATTTCACTGTCCTTGGGCTAAGGAATATTATACAGAGACTGAAAAGAGGTCTGCAAAGCTCCAGGAGAGCCATGTCTTCTCTTCCTGGCACATGCTGTGGAGGTGGAAGAGCACTGTGTGGGTGTGGGGGGCCAGGCCGCTGAAAGGGGGAAGCCCCTCCCCCTCTCTTCAGCATACAAAATTTATTTATTTATTTATTTAATAAATAAATTCAGAGTGTTTCGTGGAAACCAGGAGGGCCCATACCTGTGGCTGAGCCAGCCAATAGGAAACATTGCATACAGACCTTGGGGAACCCCCAAATCATAAAAAAAACAGCAGCAGCACCTGCACAAGCTCTACCAGAGAGGCCAGGGCAGTGTCCTCAAACTGGCTGTCGATGAAGGGGGCAAAGACAATGGCAACTGGTTCAGACAAGCCGATGAGGGACTCCAAGAAGCAAGTGCTGCCATCCCCCGGAGGAGAGAGGCCAGGCAAGGGGACGTGGGACGCCTTAAAGTTGTCCAGGCTGCCAGGCGCCTTCTGAAAGATATAGTGAGGCCCCAAAGTATAATCTGGCAGAGACTGGAGTAGCTTGAAGGAGTCACAGAAAGATAGGCTGAGGTCCACGGAGTTGCTCTGGTGGATGTCCACACTGGGTGGCACTAAGGTGCCAGGGAGGCTACTTTCTCTCAACCCTTCAAAGCCACTATTTAGGAAGCAGCTAGCATCCAGGTTGGTATTTTCATCCAGGATGCCCAGCACAAAGCTAGAGCCAGAGCAGTTGTGGGTCCAGCTGGCCAGGCCACCAGGGTCACCAGTAAAGATGTCAGTTGGGTAAAAGCAGCTGAGGTTGTCCAGGTTCCCCATACCCCCTTCCTCTTCCTCCTCCTCTCTAGCCCGCAACCCATACGCTGGCTTTATGAAAGAAGGTTCAAATGGTGAGAAACCACTTAAAGAGACAAGACTCTAATTACCTTTAAAACCAGCTCCAGGATGGCTCCTCCCAGCTCCAGCCTCAAGCCACCTAACGTGGTAACAAGGTTTACTGAAGAGGCGAGAGAGAGAGAGAGAGAGAGAGAGAGAGAGAGAGAGAGAGAGAGAGAGAGAGAGAGAACACGTCAGTGAGCGGACTTTTATTGTGGAACAAAAAATTCTGGGGAAAATTCCATCCAATGAAGATTAAAGGGGGCAGCATCACAAGGTCAGGGGTGACAATTGGGTCTTGGGGCAGTGGCCAGACATGCCTCTGCACGGAAAAGCCCTCGAACCTGGAGAAGGGTGGGGAAAGCTCTGACACAGCTTAAGCGCCTCTCACCCAGCCAGGGAGGTAACTCAAATCACGTGCCAGGATGGCCTCCCACACTCCCCCCCACACACACACACCAAGGTCAGAGTCACTGAAACTCAGGATCCGCTCCAGGCTGTCATCAACAATGCTTGACTGGAAGCCAGGACCAGGCAGGCCTGGGTGGGTGGGGTGGTCTGGGGCCTCACTAGCGTCTGATGAGGAAGATGTCATGGAAGAATTAGTCATGTCACTGCTGCAGCTATTGTCTCCCAGCTCACTGCTTGCTGAGGGGGTTGGCCAGCGGGAAAGAGGACACCGTGTCCTGCTCGCCTTGGTTGGGTGGGCTGCCCTGTGCAGGGGCCTCCAGCTCTCCAAGGCTCTCGGCCCCCTGCTCCAGCTGCAGGCGCTCGAGCGTGTGGATGAAATGGGTCTGCACACGCGCCTCATTAAATTCCACACGGCCATTGGGGTTCTCACAGCCCTCCTTACAGCAGCCACAAGGGAACCCTGTGTGATCCATCTGGCACTTGATACCCGCCAAGCTGCAGCTGCAGGTCTCAGGGTCACAGACCCTATCGCAGCGACAGCCACAGTCCTCACGAGATTGGCGCAGCGCCTGCAGTTCCCGCTTCTCCTCGCGGTCGATCCTTCACACACCCGCAGCCCTCAGCAAAGCACGCCGTCGCCGCGCTGGGTGGTATGGTGGGAAGTTCACTTCTTCCAACAGGCCGCCTGCCACAGCCTCTGCCAAGTCTTCTTCCACAGAGGCATCACTGATGGCATCCAATGTAAGTGGCAGGTCTGCCTCTCCCTCAGGTACTCCAGAGGCTGAAAGCTTCCATCGCAGCATCTCCAGCTTCTCCTCTTTCAAACGCTGACGGAGTTTCTCGCGCCGGGCCCGGGCTTGTTCCTGTGTAAACTCACACAAGGAGAAGTGGCAGCAGGCGCTGTGGCGAGGGGCCATGCCCAGAGTACAGCCACCACGCCTGGGCACACTGGTGAAGCCCTGGCACCGTGGGAAGTAAAAGACAGTGATTCCTGTGAAGGCAACACGGCATGGGCATTCCCGAGGAGCCCGCTTCAAAATGGACCGAGGGGTAAAACTTTGGGAGCCACAGAAGTCCCATTTAGGTAGGGGCATCTGACCCCGGGGGCTCTCTTCACCTGAGACTGAAGAGCTTGGGGAGCAGGAAGGAGAGACGCAGTCAGAGGAGGTGGAGGAGCAGAACGAGGAGGAGTCCTCCTCCAGTTGGTCAAACTTCCTCTTCAGCAGCCCAGTCATGGTTGCAGAGGTGCTCTAGGGGTTGGCGACAGAATGCCTGAAAGCTGGTCGCTCACCAAGGACACCCTCTATCCAGCTCAGTACGATCCCCGCGCCGCGACTCTCTGAGCTCCGCTCCGCAGCCGTCGGTCAAGCTGCCTCTAGCTCTGCGTGTCTGGCCGCTGCGGCGGCAGCGGCGGGAGACTTAGAACGCCTTCTTGATTGCTGCTGTCTTCATTTGAAGATATCGGACTCTTGCTTCTTCACTCTTCCAAAGTGGGCTCTGAAAGTGATTGTTCAGGGAATTTCCGGAAGCTTCTGTTCAGACTAGGAGAGCACTGTTGATCTGTCTTGTTTGGGGGCTTCAGCCACTTATGTAGCTACTGGTTCCTCCAGCTCTACAGCCTGCAGAAGGCCAATTGGGGATTATCCAGCTTCTGATCAAGTAAGCCAATCTAATCAATCTCCTTTTTATAATCATACTTCCTGTTGATTCTGTTCCTCTCGAAAACCCTGACTACTACACCTTCCTGGTCACTGTTTCTGCTTCATCCCATAAATTTGGATATAGTGTGTTCCCATCGTTTTTAGTTATCTATGTATTTTTTTTCCCTTGTGCTTTTTTGCTTGATCAGAATTTTTTTTTCTTTTTACAAATTTGTGAATTTTCACTTCCTTTTTTATTACAGATTTCTAGCTTCATCCTATTGGGTATTTATAAGATACTGACAGTTATCTTTAAATTATTTTTTACAAAGTCTCCATAATGTGCCATAAATATCTTTCATGAGGAATTATGGCCTAATTTATTCCAACAAGCCCCAGCCCTCCTATAATCATACTGGGAATTTGTTTCTCAAGTTCTGAATTGAATGGAGTGGAGTTTGAGGTGAGAGATCAATGAAAATAAAGCACCAGATCTGAAACCAGAAACTTATTTCCCATTTTTAAATTACTTTTTGGAAGTATTCCTAGTCAAAAGTATTCTACCATGCAGACCAGAGTTCAGGAAGGAAAAGGGTTGCAAACACACCATGTTGTGATTCTCTAGGTATTTTGCTGACAACCCCGCGAAAGCCAGAAGAAAAATCTATTTTTCAGTGACTTGTATGAAGCAAGACTGCCTTCCAATTCCAGAGACTAACAGATGATTGGTTTTTCTTGTTGTTGCTAATCTCCTTAATTGAGTTTTTTTTTTTTTTTTATTGTTGGTTGTTCAAAACATTACATAGTTCTTGATATATCATCTTTCACACTTTGCTTCAAGTGGGTTATGAACTCCCATTTTTAGCCCATATACAGATTGCAGAATCACATCAATTACACATCCATTGATTTACATATTGCCATACTAGTGACTGTCATGTTCTGCTACCTTTCCTATCCTCTACTATCCCCCCTCCCCTCCCCTCCCCACACCTCTTCTCTCTCTACCCCCTCTACAGACCTTCATTTCTCCCCCTTGTATTATTTTTCTCTTTCCCCTCATTTCCTCTTGTATGTTCTTTTGTATAACCCTGAGGGTCTCCTTCCATTTCCATGCAATTTCCCTTTTCTCTCCCTTTCCCTCCCACCTATCATCTCTGTTTAATGTTAATCTTCTTATGCTCTTCGTCCCTACTCTGTTCTTAGTTACTCTCCTTATATCAAAGAAGACATTTGGCATTTGTTTTTTAGGGATTGGCTAGCTTCACTTAGCATAATCTGCTCTAGTGCCATCCATTTCCCTGCAAATTCTATGATTTTGTCATTTTTTAATGCAGAGTAATACTCCATTGTGTATAAATGCCACATTTTTTTAATCCATTCGTCTATTGAAGGACATCTGGGTTGGTTCCACAGTCTTGCTATTGTGAATTGAGCTGCTATGAACATCGATGTAGCAGTGTCCCTGTAGCATGCTATTTTTAGGTCTTTAGGGAATAGACCAAGAAGGGGAATAGCTGGGTCAAATGGTGGCTCCATTCCCATCTTTCCAAGAAATCTCCATACTGCTTTCCAAATTGGCTGCACCAATTTGCAGTCCCACCAGCAATGTACAGGTGTACCCTTTTCCCCACATCCTCGCCAGCACTTGTTGTTGTTTGACTTCATAATGGCTGCCAATCTTACTGGAGTGAGATGGTATCTTAGGGTGGTTTTGATTTGCATTTCTCTGACTGCTAGAGATGGTGAGCATTTTTTCATGTACTTGTTGGTTGATTGTATGTCCTCCTCTGAGAAGTGTCTGTTCAGGTCCTTGGCCCATTTGTTGATTGGGTTGTTTGTTCTCTTATTGTCTAATTTTTTGAGTTCTTTGTATACTCTGGATATTAGGGCTCTATCTGAAGTGTGAGGAGTAAAGATTTGTTCCCAGGATGTAGGCTCTCTATTTACCTCTCTTATTGTTTCTTTAGCTGAGAAAAAACTTTTTAGTTTGAGTAAGTCCCATTTGTTGATTCTAGTTATTAACTTTTGTGCTATGGGTGTCCTATTGAGGAATTTGGAGCCCGACCCCACAGAATGTAGATCGTAGCCAACTTTATCTTCTATCAGACGCCGTGTCTCTGATTTGATATCAATCTTCTTGATCCATTTTGAGTTAACTTTGGTGCATGGCGAGAGAAAGGGATTCAGTTTCATTTTGTTGCATATGGATTTCCAGTTTTCCCAGCACCATTTGTTGAAGATGCTATCCTTCCTCCATTGCATGCTTTTAGCCCCTTTATCAAATATAAGATAGTTGTAGTTTTGTGGATTGGTTTCTGTGTCCTCTATTCTGTACCATTGGTCCACCCGCCTGTTTTGGTACCAGTACCATGCTGTTTTTGTTACTATTGCTCTGTAGTATAGTTTGAAGTCTGGTATCGCTATACCGCCTGATTCACACTTCCTGCTTAGCATTGTTTTTGCTATTCTAGGTCTTTTATTTTTCCATATGAATTTCATGATTGCTTTCTCTATTTCTACAAGAAATGCCGTTGGGATTTTGATTGGCATTGCATTAAACCTATAGAGAACTTTTGGTAATATCGCCATTTTGATGATGTTGGTTCTGCCTATCCATGAACAGGGTATATTTTTCCATCTTCTAAGATCTTCTTCTATTTCTCTCTTTAGGGTTCTGTAGTTTTCATTGTATAAGTCTTTCACCTCTTTTGTTAGGTTGATTCCCAAGTATTTTATTTTTTTTGAAGATATTGTGAATGGAGTGGTTGTCCTCATTTCCATTTCAGAGGATTTGTCGCTGATATACAGGAATGCCTTTGATTTATGCGTGTTGATTTTATATCCTGCCACTTTGCTGAATTCATTTATTAGCTCTAATAGTTTCTTTGTAGAGCCTTTTGGGTCTGCTAGGTATAGAATCATATCATCTGCAAATAGTGATAATTTAAGTTCTTCTTTTCCTATTTTTATGCCTTTAATTTCTTTCGTCTGTCTAATTGCTCTGGCCAGTGTTTCGAGAACTATGTTGAACAGAAGTGGTGAGAGAGGGCATCCCTGTCTTGTTCCAGATTTTAGAGGGAATGCCTTCAATTTTTCTCCATTCAGAATGATGCTAGCCTGAGGCTTAGCATAGATTGCTTTTACAATATTGAGGTATGTTCCTGTTATCCCTAGTTTTTCTAGAGTTTTGAACATAAAGGGATGCTGTACTTTGTCGAATGCTTTTTCCGCATCTATCGAGATGATCATATGGTTCTTATTTTTAAGTCTATTGATGTGGTGAATAACATTTATTGATTTCCGTATATTGAACCAGCCTTGCATCCCAGGGATGAATCCTACTTGATCATGGTGCACAATTTTTTTGATATGTTTTTGTATCTGATTCACCAGAATTTTATTGAGGATTTTTGCATCTAGGTTCATTAGAGATATTGGTCTGTAGTTTTCTTTTTTTGAAGTGTTTTTGTCTGGTTTAGGTATCAGGGTGATGTTGGCCTCGTAGAATGAATTTGGAAGTTCTCCCTCTTTTTCTATTTCCTGAAGTAGCTTGAAAAGTATTGGTATTAGTTCCTCTTTAAAGGTTTTGTAAAATTCTGCTGTATACCCATCTGGTCCTGGGCTTTTCTTAGTTGGTAGTCTTTTGATGGTTTCTTCTATTTCCTCGATTGATATTGGTCTGTTTAGGTTGTCTATATCCTCCTGACTCAATCTGGGCAGATCATATGACTTCAGAAATTTATCGATGCCTTCACTATCTTCTAATTTATTGGAGTATAAGGATTCAAAATAATTTTTGATTATCTTCTGTATTTCTGAAGTGTCTGTTGTGATATTGCCTTTTTCATCCCGTATGCTAGTAATTTGAGTTCTCTCTCTTCTTCTCTTCGCTAGCATGGCTAAGGATCTGTCGATTTTGTTTATTTTTTCAAAGAACCAACTTTTAGTTTTGTCAATTTTTTCAATTGTTTCTTTTGTTTCGATTTCATTAATTTCAGCTCTGATTTTAATTATTTCTTGCCTTCTACTTCTTTTGCTGTTGTTTTGCTCTTCTTTTTCTAGGATTTTGAGATGAAGTATGAGATCATTTATTTGTTGTTTTTTTCTTTTTTTAAGGAATGAACTCCAAGCAATGAATTTTCCTCTTAGAACTGCTTTCAATGTGTCCCATAGATTCCGATATGTTGTGTCTGTGTTTTCATTAATCTCTAAGAATTTTTTAATTTCCTCCTTGATGTCTTCTATAACCCATTGATCATTCAGTAACCTATTGTTCATTCTCCAAGTGATGTATGCTTTTTCCTTCCTTCTTTTATCGTTGATTTTCAGTTTCATTCCATTATGATCAGATAGGATGCATGGTATTATCTCTACTCCTTTATATTGTCTAAGAGTTGCCCTGTGACATAATATATGATCTATTTTTGAGAAGGATCCATGTGCTGCTGAGAAAAAAGTGTAACTGCTTGATGTTGGGTGGTATATTCTATATATGTCAATTAAGTCTAGGTTATTAATTGTGTTATTGAGTTCTATAGTTTCCTTATTCAACTTTTGTTTGGAAGATCTGTCCAGTGGCGAGAGAGGTGTGTTGAAGTCTCCCATGATTATTGTATGGTGGTCTATTAGACTCTTGAACTTGAGAAGAGTTTGTTTGATGAACATAGCTGCACCATTGTTTGGGGCATATATATTTATGATTGTTATGTCTTGTTGGTGTATGGTTCCCTTAAGCAGTATGTAGTGTCCCTCTTTATCCCTTTTGATTAACTTTGGCTTGAAATCTATTTTATTTGATATGAGTATGGACACTCCTGCTTGTTTCCGAAGTCCATATGAGTGATATGATTTTTCCCAACCTTTCACCTTCAGCCTATGTATGTCTTTTCCTATCAAATGCGTCTCCTGTAGGCAGCATATTGTTGGGTCTTGTTTTGAGATCCATTCTACTAGCCTGTGTCTCTTAATTGGTGAGTTTAAGCCATTAAAATTTAGGGTTATTATTGAGATATGGGTTGTTGTTCCAGCCATATTTGTTTATTTATGTTACTAAACATGGTTTGTTTTCCTCTTTGATTATCCCCCCCCCTTTACTGTCCTACCTCCCACTGTTGGTGTTCATTGTTATTTTCCATTTCCTCTTCCTGTAATGTTTTGCCGAGGATGTTTTGAAGAGATGGTTTTCTAGCTGCATATTCTTTTAACTTTTGTTTGTCGTGGAAGGTTTTAATTTCATCTTCCATCCTGAAGCTTAATTTTGCTGGATACACAATTCTTGGTTGGAACCCATTTTCTTTCAGTGTTTGAAACATGTTATTCCAGGATCTTCTAGCTTTCAGAGTCTGTATTGAAAGATCAGCTGTTATCCTGATTGGCTTGCCCCTAAATGTAATCTGCTTCCTTTCTCTTGTAGCTTTTAAAATTATCTCCTTATTCTGTATGTTGGGCATCTTCATTATAATGTGTCTAGGTGTGGATCTCTTATAATTTTGCACATTCGGCGTCCTGTAGGCTTCTAGAATTTGGGATTCTGTCTCATTCTTCAAGTCTGGGAAGTTTTCTCGTATTATTTCATTGAATAAATTGCTCATTCCTTTGGTATGGAGTTCTATACCTTCCTGTATCCCAATGACTCTTAAGTTTGGTCTCTTAATGTTATCCCATATTTCTTGGATGTTCTGCTCATGGTTTCTTAAGAGTCTTGCTGAGCTGTCTATGTTCTTTTCCAGTTGAAATACTTTGTCTTCATTGTCTGATGTTCTATCTTCTAAGTGTTCTACTCTGCTGGTAGTACTCTCAATTGAGTTTTTAAGTTGGTTTATTGCTTCCTGCATTTCTAGGATTTCTGTTTGTTTGTTTTTTATAACCTCTATCTCCCTGTATAGTTGATCCTTTGCTTCCTGGATTTGTTTGTGTAATTCCTTGTCAAAGTGATCTTTCATTGTCTGATTTTGCTGTCTAATTTCTTCCTTGATACTCCAGATCATCTGAAGCATATATATCCTGAATTCTTTATCTGACATTCCATCTGCTGCAGCTGTTACCTGTTCTAATGTTGAGCTCACCTGCATTGCTTGTAGTCCTTTCTTTCCTTGTCTTTTCATACTGCTTGCGTTTCTTTCTTCTTGGTGAAACTGTTGTGTTTTTGAAATTTTTTCCCCCCCTATATATTTATATTGCTCTTGTATAGTTGAAAAGTCTCCCTTGCAGGTGCGGGCGGGGGCTCTGCTCTGCCCCTCCTCCAATTGGTGTGAGGTGTCTACCACGCCCGCGGACCCCTGGGCCTGATCCGCCGTTCTGTTGCAGGTCTGCCTACCTTGCAGGTGGGGGCGAAGGCTCTGCCCTGCCCCTCCTACCACGCCCGGGGACCGCTAGGCCTGATCTGCAGGTTGGTCGCAGGTCTGCCCACCTTGCTGGCACGGGTGTCAGTTCCGCTCCGCCCCCACTCCAATTGGGGTCACTTGACCACCACACAGGCGGGCCGCTGTGCCTGATCTGGGCGCGGGCGAAGGCTCTGCTCTGCCCCGCCCCTACTCCAGTTGGGGTGAAGTGTGTACCACGCTGGCAGGCCGCTGGGCCTGATCCGCCGGTCTGTCGCCGGTCTGCTTACCTTGCCGGCGCGGGCGGTGGCTCTGCCCTGCCCCTCCTACCACGCCTGCAGACCGCTGGGCCTGATCTGCAGGTTGGTCGCAGGTCTGCCTACCTTGCGGGCGCGGGCGGTGGCCCCGCTCCTCCCCTCTGGCTCTACGACAAAGCGAGAGAGACTCGGGTATCTGTGACTCACCCTCCCTACCAGGGGACCAACTGTTTCCGTTGCCGCTGGCACCGATGAAGTTTTCTCCTCGGCCGCTCTCCGATGACATCAGATCTCTGCCATGCTGGCATCCCCTGTTCAATGGCTGAATCCCATTTTCTTCTCTTCCAATAGGTGGAGCTGTGCCCTCTGAGCCGAGCTTCTGCCCTCTATGTGCTGACAGAAATCCCTGTATGGTGGCTCCTGGGAGTCTCTCAATCCTGTTAGTCCAGAGCCCTTTCACTTATCCGGCCCCTCCCCCTGTTCCTCCTCCCAGCCAGCCAGCCAGGTCCTGTTCACCAGAGGCGGTTCCCCAAGGACCTGATTACACTTGCAGCCCCACCGCGTGTCCTATATCCCGAACGATGAACACCCTCTCTGTCATTCATCTAAGCCCCAATGCTGTGGTGGGGTGATCTGGGAACCACCAGTTTAATTTTTCCGGACCCCTTTGGTGGGCACGCCCCCAGAAATTAGCGGCTAAGATCTTGGGTGTCACCGCTGGTGTTAAGGGGAGGTGGGGATCTGGAATCCCCTCTGCTTCCCTACAGACACGCCCCCGGTGGTTTCCTGGCTGCTTGTATCTGGAGGGGGTGGGAGTCACACACCTGCTAATGTGGATTCTGCTGGGAAGGAATTCTGTCGGCGGAACTCTGGTGATGTCACCACTCTGCTATGGCGGGCCCCAGGCTCCTTGCCGGAGTGTCCGAAGGGAGGGGTGGGACTGGTCTGTTTCTGGTTGGTTTCAGCTCCCGGTTTGCTATTTCATGAAGGCTTGGCGAGAGACCTCTTCCTAGAGTCCCTGAACCGCTCCTGCTGTGCTGCGCCTCGGAGGCTATCCGCCCTGACGCAGGGCCGGTGCAGGCAGCCGACAGTCGCCGAGTCGTGCGGGCAGCGGCTGGCGGGTCTGGACCTCTGCACTGCGTGGTGGAGATTCACTCGTCTAGCGCAGACTGTCACCTCCAAAAATCCTACCGATTCCCGGCCGATCTCTCTTTAGTGGAATTTTGCTAGGAGTTTCTCAGCAGGTCGTATCTAAGCGAATCCACGCGTCTCTCTGACCCCATTGTTGAGGAGGTACTGAAAGCGCTGCCTCCCCTCTCGCCGCCATGTTCTTGATTCCACCTTAATTGAGTTTTGAAATGTAATTTCCTTTCAGGATTAAAGCAAACACCACCCAGGTTTCCTGTAGGTGGTTAGAAACTCCCCGGAGGCCAGAGAAGTTTCAGAACACCAAATCTGCTGCCTGCTGAGTCCCATATACTTGTGGTACCTGGTGTGAGGCCCACAGTGCCACGGAGCAGCATTTTCCCTGCTGTGTGCCACAGGCTTGGCATACTGCAGACCAGGCGCTAGGGTTCCAGAGACCTCCAACCCTGAGCTCAATATATCCTGGGCCCCAGCTGCTGCCCTTCTACAATTGCACCGTGACCTACATTCTATACCCCAAGGGCCTCTTCTCTGGCATTGGTCATGGAAAGATGACTTTCTCTGAGCACAGGGCACCTTGCATCAGGACACAGAGCCTCCTGTACTGGACCAGGTGTCTTCGAAGCCGCAGGCAGGCACCCCCAGGAAAGTCAGGAGTCTTGAAGATGCCCTGCCATCAACCACCTGCTGGGGCTCCCTTGTGTTCCAGGTGCTCAGGTGAGGGAGGTCTAGAGACCAAGACCTCTGGTGGTGACCCTTGTAAGAGCCCTCTTCCCCCTGCCCCCACCAGCAGCCAGAAGAAAAACCAAGGCTACTGGGAATGAATCCGGGCCCTCTGTGCAAGACTCCCTGAGGCTGCTTGAGTCTGTAACCTTTGGGAGCCAGGAGCACTGAGATTTCCCCTGCAACCATGTTTGGAGGTGTTTTGGAAGGGATCACCTAGAAGTAAAGCTTGGTTTGCTAGTCCACCATGGAGGCTTCAGAACTCTTGTGCACTTTTCTTCGGCTTCCTCAATAAAATTGTGCCAAAATGTGAAATTCTTGGGTGTAGTGTACTTCTGCTGGGGATGTTGGGGAAAGAGGAGGCTCAGACCATTGGGTGGTTAGAGACTACATCCATATCTAAGTGAGTCAAGTCTGAATCTAAGGGAGCCCTCCCTCATTGTTCTTTCTCTGCATATTGGCAGCTTGGGTTAGTGGTCTCCAGGGAAGAGGTGGGTATCCAGAGCACTGGTGTATTGGGTGTTCTACATGCATCACATCTCCAAGCAGATACACAGCAGCCTTGAGAACCCAGATGGGAAATGATCTTCTGTGCTACCCTGTCACCAGTTTCCCCCAAGGCTGTTTCAGGGGTGCCCTGTCACCTTGCAGTTGACTGACACCTCTGCCTATCTTACATTCAAATCCACCTACAACCTTCTGCTTAAAGAGATTCACAGTCTGACCAGTCATTTAGGATTCAAAGGAGTTAAGAAGCCAGAGTAGATAATCAAGTCCAGCCAGAGAAGATGGCAAGCCTCCCAGTCTGGGTCACGGCTGCCACTACACACTTGACTGCACTTACTGCGAGACCTCTTAAGAGACCCCAGAAGCTAAACCTTCAAACTCTGGGCCTTGGTATGCACCCACTGGCATAGATCCTCCAAAAGACTCCACCCAGAGTATTTTGCTGCCAGGGCTCCTCCAAGGAACTCTACTAAAGATGGCCTTCATGGACCCTACTTTTCCTAGCATTTTTAAAATTTGAAATTGAAATCATAGGGCTTTGGGTTTTGACAACCTTACAAAACATATCTCCAGTAATTTTTAGTTCTTGTTTTGAGACATGATCTAATGAAGTTGCTGAATTGTCTCTCTCTCTTTTTTTTTTCCCCCACACAAGGATTGAACTGAGGGGTACTCAACCACTGAGCCACATATCTAGCCCTATTTTGTATTTTATTTAGAGATAGGGTTTCACTGAATTCTGTAGCACCTCACCTTTGCTGAGGCTGGCTTAGAACTCCCAATCCTCCTTTCTCAGCCTCCCCAGCCACTGGGATTACAGGTGTGTTGTTATGCTCGAATTCGGACCCCTAAAAGACCACCAGAGACCCAAGATAGATGTAAGCAGCAAAGAGGTGTTTATTGCGAGCTAGCTCGGTCCTCCACACACACACAGCAACAGGTGGCGCTAAGAGGCCCCGAGCCCAGGTTTTGCAGCAGTTTTAACATTCTTTGGAGAAGGCAGGGACCCCCACATACATCATAGCATCTCCTAGCAAATCATCACACACCGCGGGAAAATCAAATAACAATTCTAAAACATGATTAACACATTCACTGGCAGGAACAAGTTGGGTAGGGGGGATTGGTCACTACAAGAGGGGGATTCATTTAAACTGATTGGTTTAAACCGTGAGGATGTCACAAGGGGAGCATGTGCCAAACTGCAGGGCTTCTAGTTTAGATACTGGTCACCACACCTAGGTGGAAGCCATCTGGAATTTCAGATATGTGGTTATCTTGGCCTATTTGCTTTTGGCTTTTGGCTTTTCCGAGAACTGTTTCCACAGAGCCTTTCCGTAGTTTTTTTTTCCTGACTTTAGGACTACAATAAGTCAGAGGTTAAGTTTCAGAGCAAAATAAGATCCCAAGCAGAATGAAATTGTTTAGGTCTTTCAGTGTGCCACTCTTCCCGCCCTGTCTTGAAGTTGTAATCCTCTTGTGTCAGCCTTCTAGGTCCCTGAGATTACAAACCTGTGCTGTCCTAACTCACATGGCAAGATATATCTTTACAATTAATTTAGTATTCAGAAAGCCAGAGAACTGTTTCTCAGGGATATTATACAAAATATCAAAATGTAGCTAAATTTTTGCTCCAGTGAAATAACTGAAAAAAAAGTAGTACAGAAAGTAATTGTAATGAATATATAGCAAATAATTCTGGTATGCTAGAATGTGCTAAGATCTTCTAGTATATAATTCTGGAAAGAAAGTGGATTTAATAAGTAGTATTATTTGTAGCATTTATTTGACTAAGAAGGAAAGTGAGGGATGACTTCAAATTGCATCAGAAACCTTATACCCCTTAGTGTGTAAGAGAATGAAGCAGTTTGGTTTTGAATTAACACATGAGATGCTAGTTCCCTAGTTTTTAAGTCCAAGTATAAAAGGTTGATCCCTTGGATTGACATTTACATTTACATTTACATTTACATTTACATTTACATTTCTTAGTATTTGTCTCTTGTGTTGAAATTTCACCCTAAGGTCTTTGCATGTAGTCTTAGTTTGGCATTTTGTTTCAATCCAAAGGACTTTCTTCCTTCCTTACTGGCCTCTCCTTCTCTTTCCTTTCCTCCCTTTCCTTTCTCTCTCTCTCTCTCTCTTCATCTTTCTTTCGTTCTTTTCAGATACTGCACACAACTTTGACAGATCAAACTCCAGGATGACCACTGTGACTTCTATTGCCAATGCAGCTCCAGACACTTGCTTTTTCCTGGAGCTCTAGTGCTGCAGTCTGGCTGGGAACAAATCACAAGCCACTTGAAGATTCAAGCAGGAACTAACTTTATTTTTAGAACTCACACTGCAGGCCTCCCATGCAAACTCTCCAGGAACTTTGGAACCTGAAAGCAATCAACCAGAATTCAACCCACAAGTCCACCCATGGAAACTCTCTAGGAACTCCGCTAGAGCTCAAAAATAATGGGCACCTGAGGCAGCAGGAACCGCTCCTTCTGGCAAAATGCCCAGGCCGTGGCTCTCAACACCTCCCCCCTTTTGTTTAATTAAACGACAAGTATGTGGCTTAGGGACCGTGCCTGTCTTAGGTTGTCCAATACTACATATGGTCCTTACCCGTCATCGGATGAGCTGACCTCAAGGCGTCAACCTCCTGTCTTAGGTTGGTAGCATTGCAATTGGATCTTACCCGTCATTTACTACCAGCCCAGCATTTAGCCACACTTGTGGATAGTGGTTTTTACACAAACACCATGAACAACCTGTACAAGCAGAAAGGGGAGGATACAAATGCCATGACACCAAGCCAATTGACGGCCCCTTTTGGAAAAAATTGTACCACCGATGACATCATCAGCAAAGATACCCCGGCACTACTACAATTCACTACACCAACAGATAGTTCACAATGTATACAAGTGATACAGTCCAGGCAAGTTTTGCAAGGAGTTTAAAGCAGAGGAATCCATTAATATGTCCTTTTCCTCCCAAAGTAAACTGACTCCTTGATTGAGCATCACTTATTGAGTTACATTATTCATTGATGCATCAGTTTATACAGTTTGTTATGATAGCTATCATAGAAGCTGTAGTTTGGTTTTATCTTTGTCTTCACCGGCACTGGGATGAAGATAGGAATTCTGGCAGTGATGGCTAAAAACAATTATGTAACATTCCAGCAGGCACTAAAAAAAAAGCAATTTTCTAAACAATTTAGTTATCCTGAATAGAATTAGATATAATGAAAAGGAAAGGTGAAAGTAAACAAACAGATCTGTTAACCTCCTTTTTGTTCACATATTAAAACAATCCTCAACAGCTGTTTACCCAATTTAAATTAAACCATTTAAATCATGTGAATACTAATAATAAAATAATAAAATATTTGGATCCATTTTTTTATGAGCACTCCTCATATATGATATATGATATTCGCACATAAAGACATACAACACAAAACAGAAGTGTGCACACATAACATACAACACATAAGACAATAGTAAAGGCCTTGTAGCTTTACACAGGTAAAATCTCCATTGCAATGTTTAAAAACTCCACAGTCAAAAAATAAAACTGATCAGAAAAATATTAACCTAGGTCTGTATGAGCTCAAAAAATAAAATAGAACTTTATTATGTGGGAAAAGGCAATAATAAAATAGATATTGAAAAACACATCCTGGTTACCACCTGGATTTGACTCTTATTTGGATATCCCATCCTTTTTCCTGTAACTTGCATATGGGTCTGAAGGTATTCCCATAAGCAAGCCTCAAGGTTTTTTACATTTGAAATAGGCCTTAATGGTGTTCATTATTCATTAGCCTCCAGGTGTGGGAGAACCACTGTTGCAGATTTAAGAATAGCCAAGCTGGAGCTCTGGATATCAGCTGTTATGGATTTGAGTCAAATCATCTTCTTTTTGGTCTGTAGAAATCGCTTTGGTTAGTCTCGCTGGAATCCAAATCGGCTGCTCTTCTCCCTGTGGAAACACACAAACAGAACTCCGACTCCAGAAAATCACTGGGTCAGGACCTTTCCATTGTCCTGTTAGAATATCCGTCCAAAGTACCTTAGGCTTATGTACATTTTCTGGACATATATGCCTTTCCACAGCACTAAGCCCTGATGAACCCAAATTTTAAAAGTTTAGAGTAAAAAGGGTTATTTTAAGTTTATCTTTGGGGAATATATACCCCTTTCCAATTCCCTCTTTTTGCTTTAATAAGTACATTTTAATAGTTTGATGAGCTCTTTCAACTATGCTTTGTCCCTGTGGATTCTATGGAATTCTTGTTATGTGAGTAATGCCAAATAATGAGCAAAATTGTTTAAAAAAGGTGGAAGTATAACGAGGACCATTATCTGTTTTTAACTGTTTTGGAATGCCCACAGTGGCAAAATTTTGTAAGCAATGAGCTATAATATCTTTAGTTTTTTCTCTGGCATGAAGGGAGCCCATCAAAAATCTGGAAGAAGTATCAACTATAACATGCAAATATTTTAATTTTCCAAATTCTGACAAGTGTGTGATGTCCATCTGCCAAATATGGTTAGGTATCAGTCCTCTAGGATTGACTCCAAGATTAACTTGTGGTAAAAAGGTCATACAATTTTGACATTGTTTTATTATTTGTCTAGCTTGTTCCTTAGTTATTTTAAAACACTTTTGTAAAGTATTAGCATCGACATGGAACCTTTTATGAAAATTTGTAGCTTCTTCTAGTGTAGAGAAAATATGTATGTCATGTGTAGTTTTATCTGCTAAATCATTGCCCAAACTAAAGGTTCCAGGCAATCCTGTATGTGCTCTGATATGTCCTATAAATAATGGATCTTTTCTGTCCCAGATTAGACTTTTAAAGTGGAAAGCAAAGAGAAAACAGTAGAGGAAGGGGAAATCCTACCAGCATCTTCAAGGGATACTATAGCATTAACTATGTACTGACTATCAGAAAATAAATTAAATACAGAATCTTTAAACATCACAAAAGCTTGTAATACTGCATTAAGCTCTACCTTTTGAACTGATTGTTTGGGTACTAAAAATGTAAAAGTTTGATCAGGGGTAACTACTGCTGCTGTACCATTATTTGACCCATCAGTGAATATATTTGGAGCATTCATGATAGGTGTTTTTCTTGACATTTTTGGAAAAACTACAGGATTTGAAGACCAAAAAGACAATAAAGGATTAGATGGTAAGTGATTATCAAATGAAACATTAGATTTACACATGATTATTGCCCAAGTATTTAACTCATTAGCTAACTCATCAATTTGATCCATAGTATATGGAGTAACAATTTTATTGGGAGAAATTCCAAACACTCCCTTTTCTGCTTTTATTCCTTTGAGTATTAATTGTCCTACAGCCTCAGGATACCTAGTAAGAATAGTGTTAGGAGCATAAGATAAATGTATCCATAATAATGGACCTTCTTGCCAAAATACTCCTGTAGGAATATTTTTTGTTGTTAGTACAATAAATAATAAAGGCAAACTTATATCAATTCTATCCAAATGCATATTTTCCATATATGATTCAATAATTTTTAATGCCTTTCTTGCTTCAGGCATTAACATGCGGGGTGAATTTGGATCTGATGGACCTTTTAGGATATCAAATAAAGGTCCCAACTCTCCTGTTGATATGCTTAGATAAGGCCTTATCCAATTTATGTCTCCTAATAACTTTTGAAAGTCATTAAGTTATTTGAGTTGATCTACTCGTATTTGAATTTTTGACGGACAGACCATGGTTGAGGATAATAGAACTCCTAAATAATTAATTGGAAAATTTAATTGTACTTTATCTATTGCTATCTCTAGATTATATTTTTAATAAGTTTGTAAGTGTGGCATAACATTCTAGCAATGTGTTTTTATGTTTGTGTGCTAATAGTACATCATCCATATAATGAAATATTTGTAGTTCAGGATTTTGATTTCTAAGTGGCTGGATTGCTTTGGTAACATAAATTTGACACATATTTCGCTGTTAGCCATCTCTTGAGGGAGTACTTTCCATTCATATCTCTGATCAGGACCTTCATGATTTAGTGCAGGGATAGTAAATGCAAAACGTGGACTATCCTCAGGATGAATTGGAATTGAAAAAAACAATCTTTAATATCTATAGCTAAAACATACCAGGTTTTTGGCAAAGCAGACAATTGAGGAATCATCGATTGAGCAGGTCCCATAATAACCATCTCATTATTAATGGCTCTTAAATCTTGCAATAATCTCCATTTACCATATTTCTTTTTAATGACAAAAATGGGAGTATTATAGGGAGATATGTAAGGTTGTATATGTCCCTCCGCTAATTGTTGTTTGACCAGGTCATGGGCTGCTTGTATCTTTTCTTTAGTCAGGGGCCACTGAGGAACCCATACTGGTCTTTCTGATTTCCAAGTAATTTTGATTGTCTCAGTGACCCCTTCTGAAAACCCAATCCATGTCTATCTATTCCTTGATCTATTTGGATTGGTGCTGCTATACCTTGTTCTTATTCTCCTAATCTTTTTTCTTTCCTAAAACCTTGTCTAGCCCTAATAGTCGGCGCATTTGGATTGATGTTATTTGTTAATGTCAAGCCTAATTGATCTAGGACATCTCGTCCCCATAAATTTATAGGAAGATGATCTAATACATAGGGCTGTATAGTTCCTTCACATCCTTCAGGATCCTTCCAATCTAATACCATTGCACTTCTATGGGGATTAGTCGTCACTCCTAGGCCTCAAAGCGTTTGAGTGGCTTGTTGTAATGGCCAATGTTTTGGCCATTCTTGATGAGATATGATGCTAAGTTCTGCACCTGTATCCAGTAGCCCATTAAATTCATGTTCTTGAATATTTAGTTTTAGCATGGGGTGAGAATCTAAATTTAAAGACAGCATAGCCCAATCTACACCTGTGGAGCCTAATCCCCTGGAACCTCTTTCTATAGTACTACTGGAAAATTTATCATGTAGGCTGGGTATTATTAATAACTGTGCTGTTCTATCTCCTGGTGAAATTACTGATATACCCTTTGGAGAACTAGCTATAATTTTTATTTCACCTTCATAATAGGGATCAATTACCCCAGGACTTTTCATAAGTCCTTTTAGAGTAGAAGAACTGCGTCCTAACAATAAGCCTACTCTTCCTTGGGGAAGAGGTCCTTTTACTTCTGTGGGAATGATTTGATCTCCCATCTCTGGAGTTAGTACTGCTCTGGCAGAGGGGCAGATGTCCAACCCTGCGCTCCCTCTGGTTCGTCTGATGAGAGATCTGATTGATAATGTGTCCTGGGCACTACCCTGATGGTGTTGCTTGGTTCCTCCATGGTGTTTCTGGGTTCCTCTAGTGCCCCATATATTTGTGGTCATGGGCCCCGGAGCATTGGGCCCCCCTGTTTTTTGGCAATGGAGCCCTATGCCTTTCTCCATGATATCATGGATAAACACCTGGTCCTTGTCCGTTTTTTGATAATGGAGTACCTTCTGTGGTGATCTGAGAACAGCATTCATTAGCCCAATGTCTCCCTCTATGGTATCGGGGCAAATACCTGGTATTCTACCCCTTTGATACCTAATTTTGTTAAACCCTCCTCCTATGGGGCAATTCCTTTTAAAATGTCCTGTTTGTTCACAATTGTAGCATGTTTTTCGCCTGGCATCTAAAGCCTGTTGTACTGCAGCTGCCAAGACTTGCCCTTGTTCTTTAATGTCTCTACATAATTTAATATATGTGTTTAAATCTCCATGTTTCCATGGTCTAATGACCTCTCTGCACCAACGATTTGCTTGCTCATAAGCCAGTTGTTTTATTAATGGCATTGCTTGTTCTGTATCCCCGAAAACTCTGGTAGCTGTTTGAATAAGCCTATCTACAAATTCAGCGTAAGGTTCAATAGCTCCCTGTATTACCTTAGACCTTGTAAATCTCCATGTCCTTGTAAAGTCTATTTTCCTGACATGTGCATTTGTGGTCTATTTCTATCTCTTCCTCAGGGGCAAACAACTTCAAACCTTGAGCCAACCATTTTCCCAGTTTGCCTGAGAAATTTCTAGGGATAGGCAGTTTGAAACCAAAACAAAACAAATCAAACAAGAACACATTGTTTTTTGAAATGGTCACACATTCTGTCCCCTTCCCTCAGGGGTGAGCAATTTCACTTACCTCTGATCTTCAGGCGTTCTCACACGGGCCGCCAAATGCCGCAGTCTGGCTGGGCACAAATCATGAGCCACTGAAGCAGGAACAAACTTTATTTCTGAACTCCACCAGCACACTCCACACACGCTCCCCGGGAATTCCCCCGAAAGCCACGCGGCTCCTCCAGGAACCAGCAACCGGAAATATCCCTCCTCCAGCACTTCCCCAACCATTGGGAACTCTCCGGGAATCCCTGCGAGAGCTCAAGCGGAACTCAAAGGGAACTCCGCCAGAACTCAAAAGTCATCATCTTAATGGCTCACTAGCATCACCTCGCAACCACTACTTCTGGAAAAAATGCCATGTGTCATCCCATCTCAGCTGTGCCCTCAACATCTTTGTTGTATTATGTCTCAGGAACTGTTGTTACTTTGCTCATATTTCCTTTTTTCTTTTTCAGCACTGGCGATTGAAGCCAGGTCACTAGAACAAAGTTACATCCCCAGGCTTTTTATCATTTTGAAACAGGGTCTCCTTCAGTTGCTCACCGAACCACAAGCTTTCATTCCTTCTGTCTCGGCCTCCTAGTTGCTGGGATTACAGGTGTGTGACACAACTATGCTGGACTGACCTATGGTTTCTTAAAATCCTAAAACATGATTTTTTAAATTAACAATCTTGTTCTCACTTCACAGATTGAACAATGACCACCAGCTGTGGCTTAGAAAATTTAAATGACACTTCATTCTATTAAAGGTTGAGATAAGAGTTTAAATCTGAACCATATTTGTTTATTTTATATTTAAACTCTATAGCTTTCCATCTCCCCCCACCTCTCTCTTCCCCTTAATCCTTATAATTTAGGAATTCATCAGTAGAGAAAGAAAACAGGCAGCTGAGAATTCCAGTCAAGACTGGAGTATTGATCTCCATCTTTTCTCCTAACAGAGTACTCTCTACAGAGGACTTGGTTGTAGCATTACCTATGGTTTCATTTGAAATAATGAATTAAGCCTTTGTAGAAGCAAGGTACATGCCAGGAAGAAGCACTGTGAACATGGGATATCACATACACAAAGGAAACAGAGAGTCTGGCATTTAATAATAAGAAGCCTTTGTGAAATATTTTGACCTTAATCTATTAACAAATGAGAACAATTGAATTTATTATACTTGCATCCAAGATGATTGCTTTTCTTTCTTTCTTTGTTCTTCCTATATATACAGGACAGTATTGTGAAGATGCTTGCTTTTCAACTGAAGTTCATCAGACCCAATTATCTGAAGCAGTTTGCCTCCAAGAGTACCATTACCACCCAACATAATGAAATCTACTTTGAGATTGTTGTAGAGTTCAATCAGTAAAGACCAAATGCTGAGCAGCCACTTAATCCTTTACCTCTTCTCTCAGCCCTGCCACTGCTTCTTCTGATCTAGAGGCCAAAGTCATGGACCATTCACTCCTGTGTAAAGCAGGCTCTGGATTCTGCAGAGATGACACTAAGATCCCAGTTGCCTTTGACACTGATATCAGAAGATTATGGGCCAAGGGTACTACTGTTCTGTATTCAGCTGAAAGAACCCCTGGTAGGATAGCCTATATTTCCACTGGGAACTCCTCTCCAGGTCATGGGGGGGTGCTATATTGTGCCTGCCCTCCACATAGACACTTGCCTACAGCCCACACACCACAGAACCATCACAACTTTGTCCTGCCTCCCTGCCTAGAATTCTATGCCCACTGCACAGAAGAACTGAAATTCAGCCTCAGAAGAGTGCCATGCTGCAAAGCAACCAGGCATTCACCTGCCTTGGCAGTTTGTCTTGGTCAAATCCATGTAGTTTTGGAGACAGGCTCCCCAGAAACATGCAGACATTTAACCTGGACCATGACCATTGAGTTCTAGGAGTACTGAGTGTTCAGATTGGTAGATTTTATTTCTACTTCTATTCCAGAAAAATGTAAGACATATCACTTACCAAAGTCTTCCTGTTTACTTATTAATAGACTATTGATGTTGTTTTTACAGGCCCTTATAAATATTTGGTTCTCTTGCTCAACAGTAGACAGATAAAGAGAGGAGAGAGGATGGAGGAGTGCTGCATGGGGTGGGAGACAGACCTCTGATTCTGAGCTGTGCTGTGGACTTGACATCAGAGTCTTAGAGAAGGTCTGCTTTTGTGGGCAAATGTGTGGAAGGTATCCAGGGAGAGCAATCCAACTTGAGCCCAAAATCTTGGCCTCAAACAAATCTGTCCAAATTTAGGAAAGAATATATGGGATGGCAGGAATTCCTTAGGTGGAAAGTGTATCTCTTTGGATAGTATTTTTATTCTGCATCTACCTAAGAAAGGAACTGGTGTCTTCAGTTTCTAAGACCTCCAAACAGATGTCCTTGTCCAGCAGAGCCTCTTCCAGACACTGGCCACTGTCAGACTGGTGTCACTCAGATCCAGTTTAATACCCACCAGGGAGAGTAGGTCCTGGAAGGCAGAATGTTTGCCTCTGGTCCCAGGATACCTGTGGTAATGCAGTTAACATATATAGAAATGTACAAATATCTCTATTAAACAATGTATTTCTTTTTTAGAAAAAATTTTTATAGTTGAGATGGACAGCATGCTTTTATTTATTTATTTTTATGTGGTGCTGAGGATTGAACCCAGTTCCTCACAGGTGCTAGGCAAGTGCTCTGTTACTGAGCTAAGCTCCAGCCCTAAATTGGTATTTCTTGGTGGAAAGTCTTATACAAAAGAAAAACTGTAAAATATCAAGATGAATTTTTTTTTTAAATTTTTTAATTGTTTTTTATTGGTTATTCAAAACATTACAAAATTTTTCTTTTACCTGTATGTTTGCTCAAATAAAAATTATGTGAAACTAACCTGATAAAGATATCCTAAAAGCAAAAAAAAAAAAAAAGATTTTAAATACTTTTTATGGAGAATACATATTTTAAAATATTATTTTTAAGTTGTATATGGATATAACACCTTTATTTATTTCTCTTATATGGTGCTGAGGATCAAACCCAGGGCCCACATGTTAGGTGAGCTCTGTACCACTGAGTCACAACCCTAGCCCAAGAGGAAATGTATTACTTATGGATAAAACCTAAGTCCATTTTTTTCTGGGGTTGTTAAAATTAAAAGACATTATAATAGTAAAGGCACTATTGTTTTCCTTCTGTCTTTAGGAACAGATACTGAACACACACAGTTTAAGCACAAGGGAGAAAGATAACTAATAATCTAATCAAATAGCAAAGGCAAATTTCAGACTGAACAGAGAATGTCTCTCAAAATCACAGAGAACTGGCCCATAGAGAGAGACTTTCAGAAATTAGAGAAGACCAGAGCAGGCAGCCATCAGCACCAGAGCAAACCTCTCCAGAGCCACAAAACCCCTGGCAAATGTCAGAATCCTGGGTCATTCCAAGTGTTTGTGGGGAATGTGTGCATGCAGTACTACACACCATTATTGTTAGAAAGTAAATGCTGTGTTCACCCTAAAGATCAATGTGGCAATGCTCAATAAAACTCAGGTTATACTCTTTTGTAGGCACAATTGTATTTATGGGCACCTGCCCTAGAGAAATTCTCCCACGGGTTCATAGGGAAAATTATGTGTAGTGATGGAGGATAGCAGCAATATGAATGTCCATTGCAGGACAGTGGAGATGTAGGGTGTGCTAAGGCACATCAGAGATATCATGTCAGAGTTTGAAGCAGCAGATGAAATGCACATAAAAAGATCTTAGTGTTATGCTTGAATTTGGGACCCCCAAAAGACCACCAGAGACCCAGATCCATGTAAGCAGCAAAGAGGTGTTTATTGCGAGCTAGCTCGGTCCTCCGCACTCACACAGCAACTGGTGATGCTGAGAGGCCCAGAGCCAGGGTTTGCAGCAGTTTTATACATTCTTTAAGGAAGGCAGGGACTTCACATACATCATAGCATCTCTTAACAAATCATCACACATCACAGGAAAATCATAAAACAACTCTAAAACATGATTAGTACATTCACTGGCAGGAATAATTGGGGAGGGGTGATTGGTTAGTACAAGAGGGGTTTTTTTTGAACTGATTGGTTTAAGCCAAGAGGGGAATAATGCTGAACTACATGGTTTCCTAATGTGTTATCAACTACTGGGAGGGTCATCTGGCATCCCAGGTATTTTCCCGGTCTCATGCTGATTGGTGGCTGCTAGGGGGTTGCTATGGGTCCCCACCTAGCCTGACTTGAGTCAGGGAGACGTGGTGCAGCAGATCTCTCTGGTTATTTGTAGATAAACAACTCAGCAGGGTGGGTATGTGCCTAGGAGTGCTCTGTGGGTCTTTCCAAGGACAAAGGTCATGCCCCTTCCTTGGACAGGCTTTGCTCTGAGGTACAGGCTGGTTTTTCATTAATAACTTGCAAATGGGGTCTTTAAGTGCAGGTTAGTATAGAGTGATTGCCTGGCACGCATGAGGCCCTGGGGTCAATACCCAATGCTAAAAAAAAAAAAAAAAAAAAAAAAAAAAAAAAAAAAAAAATCAGCAAATGTTAAAATTCCTTCTAAATAAAATTAGGTATGTCCCCTGAAACTTTTTACATCAATTGAAGAATGAATCACTCCTCCTCCTCCTAAAACTTGTCCAAGGTGATCTGTGAAAATGATTCACTAATGTCTTTATATATAACCCCCCCCCCAAAATCTTGCAAATCAAGATTTCAAATGTTTGTATTCACTTTTAAAATAAAAAGAAACTGTCAAGGCCATCTAGGATATGCATATTCCAAGGGCCACCAACTATCTGAAAAATGTCACCTTAGAGAAGAAATGTGGCAGGGGCATAGTGGTTTGTGCTTATAATCCCAGCAGCTTCAGAGACTGAGACAGGACGATCCCAAATTCCAGGTCACCCTCAGTAATCTAGTGGGCCTTGTTAGAGCAGATGAGGAGGGCAGCGGCCAAAGGAGGCAGATTTAAAAAGGACCATGAGCGAGGCTTTATTGACATATCACTCCCAGGCAGAACTCATCAGACCGACAGAATAGACAGGAGAAGGGTCTGAGGAGAAACCACATGGGAGCTCGACTTGACTGGGATTTTGGTGGGGTTTACAGCAGGAAGGGAAGGGCTTGGGACAGGAAAATGTGTTTTTAGGGTCCCTTGTCCCATTGGAGTTGGTCAGGGGAGTTGGCTGAACTCCAGGATTGGCCAGGTTGTCCTGCTGATTGTCAGGAGATCTGGATGATTGACAGGCGTTTCCACCAGCACCTGATTGATGTCCCCCCCACACCCAGCTGCTTTGTTCTAAGTTGCCACCACTAATCTAATGGGTCTTATGCAACTTAGTGAGGTCCTGCTTTGAAATAAAAAACAACTGTTAAAATGTAGGAGTTGGTAGGTGTGTCTAGGCCAAATAGTGGGACTTACACAGGTTCATAGACCAAAAAAGTGCTGAATTTTGGCAGACATGCTTAAATATGAAGAAAATAATGCTGAACTTGAGGTTTTAGATGTGGATTTTCTGGTCATTGAATGTTTCCAGATGAACAAAGCATTTAAGATACACTGCCACACTTACAGAACTCATGGCCAGATTATCCTGTACATAAACTTCCCCTGCCACATTGAGATATGAGCCTTAATTAAAAAGTACATTTTTTTCCTAAACCAAAAGAAGAAATGCACTCATGCATGCATAGAAACACACACCTACCAAGAAGAAGAAGAAGGCACAGAGGAAGAAGACAAAGAGGAAGAGGAAGAGAAAGTGGAAGAGATGGAGGAAGAAGAAGGGCAGAAAGAAAGAAAGGAAGGGAAGGAAAGAAATATGTACCTAAGTTGGTGAGGCTGGCCTTGAGCTTTCAATCTTTCTGCTGCAGCCTCCTCAGTCACTCAGATTACAATTATGTGTAGTGATGGGGGATAGCAGCAATATGAATGTCCACTGAAGGACAGTGGAGATGTAGGATGTGCTAAGGCACATCAGAGACTACTATGTCAGAGTTTGAAGCAGCAGATGAAATGTACATAAAAAGATCTTAGTAACTTGCAAATGGGGTCTTTGAGTGCAGGTTAGTGTAGAGTACTTGCCTGGCTTGCTTGAGGCCCTGGGATCAATACCCAATGCTAAAAAAAAAAAAAAAAAAAAAAAAAAAGGAAATGTTAAAATTCCATAACACCTGGCAAAATACACATTTAAATAAAATAGAAATAGGAAGAATTTCAATGAAAATAGGGAGAGTAGATAAAGGGGAGCAACTCAGGATAGAATATGCATATTTACATTAAAAAGTTTAGGCTCCTGAGAAAACACTATGGATAATGTGACATTAATTCCATTCACTTGCCCTTTAGAAAGCAAAATCAGAGGAAATTTAGATATACTTTTGTGCAGGAAATGTAGACATAGATTAGAAAAATTACAATTCTAAATAGCTATAGGACCTTCCTTTCCTCAACACAACCTGCTCCCATACTTAGCTCTGTATGCTCTAAAACTAACTTCTCCATCCAGCTCCAGGATGAATTAGCTTATGGTCTTGAAAGTATGATCCAGCACTATTGAGTCTGGTCTTTAAAACCAGGCAATCCATATGGGGAGAATTAGCTGGGTGCAATGACCCATTTAGGCAATCCCAGCAAATTAAGAGACTGAGGGAAGAAAAACATGTTTGAGGCCATTCTAGGCAACATAGCAAAATCTTGCCTCAAAACACAAAATAAAAAGGGCTGAAGATGAAGCTCAGTGGTAAAGCCAAAGATTCAGTCACCAGCACCACCAGGAAAAATAAATTGGGGTGCGTAATTAGACCCAGTAATTATGTGTTTTGGGACTTTTTTTTTTTTTTTTTTTTTGATTCCAGGGATTGAACTTAGCAATACTTGACCACTGGGCCACATCTACAGCGATTTTTTTTTTTTCTTTTATTTAAAGACAGGGTCTCACTGAATTGCTTTGTGCCTTGCCCTTGCTGAAGCTGGCTTTGAACTCAAGATCTTCTTGCCTCAATCTCCAAAACCACTGGGATTACAAGGGTGCACCAAGCCTGGCTAACTTTTCTATGTTTATCTGAAATAGGGAAAGAATATTTACAATAAATTGAAACTAGCAAGAACTAGAACCTTGCTACTATCCCACAGAGATCCACCCACCCTTTCCCTAATTCAATCAAAATCAAGGAATTTCAACAATACCTTCAGGATTGGTATCCTTTGCACTTTAATACTGATTCTTCAGTCAATTTGTGATGCAAATGAAGGTCCCTCCCACATGATTAGGTGTGGCTTTTAAGTTCAGTTACAAGACAGCACATTGTGAAAAGGTGCAATCCATACCAGACAGAATCTTTTGCTTCTTTTCCTAGACCAGGTATACACCTTGGCCTGGTAGGGAAGCTGAAACTATGGCAGTCTGTCTGTCAACCTCAGGATTGCTGACTCTCAGGAGGGCATGTCCAGAGCCCCACATGACACCAGGCCTGAACCCAGGATAATTTTTCTGCACAGAGCCACCTCTCCTGCCAGAGCCTCCAGAGCTGCAGAGATGTGAATTTTCCAGTAAGCCAACAGCCTCACTGGGCTTACACAGAGCAGGAAGCTGTCTTTGGGAAACTGAGGTTGAGAAACTGATGTGACTCCATTTTTTAAAAACCAGCCTATACCTCAGAGCAGGGCCTGTCCAAAGGGGGCCCAGTGTGACCCTTGTCCTTGGAAAACTCGCTCCTATGCACATAAGCTTCCCTGCTGAGTCATTTGTCTGTACCAGATATCCTTGACTCAGCAAATGCAAGTTCCTGAAAAGACCAAAAGAATGCCTGAGACCTAATTTTGGACCACAGCATCAAGGAGACAGGGAAGATACCTGAAAATACCAGGCCACCCTCCCTGTAGTTTTGGTGATGGATAATGTGATTAGGCAACCCTGCAGTTTAGCATATACACTCTTGCAACCCCTCTCAATGTAAATCAATCAGTTCAATCTATCCACCACTTGAACTAACCAATCATCCTTACCTGACTTGTTCCCACCAATGAATGTGCTAATCAATGTTAAGAGTTGTTGTCTGGGGGCTGGGATTGTGGTTCAGTGGTAGAGCACTCCCCTGGCATGGGCAGGATCTGGGTCTGATCCTCAGCACCACATAAAAATAAAGGCATTGTGTTGTGTCCATCTACACCTAAAAAATAAATATTAAAAAAAAAAAAAAAAGAGTTTTTGTTTGACTTTACCAGGTGTGAAACGATTTGCTGTGTGATGTTGTGATGCATAGATTATCCCCCCCAAACCCTCTAAATCCTCACTAAACTAAGGGCCTGCTGTTTCAGAAATGGTTGTGAGTCCAGGCTCGAGCTTTAAATAAAGACTCTTGTGTGATTGCATCTGATTCGGCTCCTGAAGGTCTATAGGGGTCCCATGAATCTAACATTACAAGGTAGTATACTAACAGAATATGTTGTTACACAGGAGTAGGGAGTTGAGATGAACCAGCACTGAGTTCAGTACCCAGCAGCCAATGGCTTAAACCTCTCAGGAGCTCCAATCAGCTCAAGGAGAGGCAAGCACTATGGTCCGTGGGGCCCAAAGGGCCCTGAACCTCCCAGGAGGTGCCAGTGCCTGGGCAATTGGACAGACACACACTCAAGCTGTCTCCTGGAGCCCAGGTCCTCCTGGGAAGCTGCTGAAAACTGAGGCTTACATCACAGAGGAACCTAGAAGGGGAAAAAAAAAAAAAAAACAGCCTTGATAATGCCTAGCAGTACAATGCCCTTCATCCAATGCCCTGGAAGCATCCTGAAAAACCCAGTGGAGACCTTCATACTGACCTTGTGAACTCCTGCACTGGGACTGTGCCCAGCAGGCCTAGGAGCCTTGAAGTCTTGGCTGTGGTGATCATTTCTTATTTTTGTTCTTTCTCTCCCAAATGATTTAAAGGTTTTTGAATAAGAAAAACTCTTTGTGTAATTAATTTGTTAAGGAACTCTTCTTTTAGATTGTCTGAGAATTCTCCTAGTTTCTAATCTGATTGAGTTTTTCATGATGATGAAAGTCATTCCTTATTCACTGCTTGTCTATTGATTTTTGAGGGAGTGAGTCAGGGTTGGAAGCTGTATAAGTGGGTCTGAGGCAAGAAGAAGAAAATTACCCAAGTCAGAGCTGTGGGCTGAACCCAAGGGCATCTCTGGAGTTATAAGGGTAGTGTGCTAACTGAATGTGTATTTGGGTGGCCACTTGCTGGTATTTCTTCAAAACTGAATGTAACCTTCAGAGGAGGGGAGAGAATCAGCATTAAACAGTATTCTTTAAATGGTCTACAGTTACTTTCTTATTAACTAAGAAAGGACTCCAAAATGAAATCTCTAGTCTTGGGCCTTCTGCATTGACAATCATGAATCCAAGAAATCAGCTCTAGGTCAGATATGTCCAGGCAGTTAAAAAATTCTATACAGGTCAGCTGTGTCCAGTGTAAGATACTTCATAGATTGTACTTCAACATCCACCAAAACTGAAGGCTTGTGGGTGGGGTTGAAGTGGCACCCCCTTTCTCCACAGAAAAGCTCTCTTAACCATGACTGATTTTAGGACTATCAGCAAAAGAGTCTCTGAGAAAGAGTCCAATGTAGATTAACTTCCTATTTTTGTGTTGCCTTGTTTACTTGACCACTGGCCAAGAAGATACCAGCACTCTAGGTGCTGGACACTCCCTTACTAGTTTTTCACAAATATATCCAGTATAGTACTTTGAAGAAATGTGCAAACAAGGCCTCTGGCCTTGATCTGGGCTTCACAGAGATGTCTACATTTTTAAGATAAGAGAAGTTACAAATGGGCTCTATAGTAATGGCTGGCAGGGGGAGAATAGAAAGGGGAGAAGAAGCTCTCCCCTTCTCAGGTGTTGTCCTTGAAGAGTTAACTTGCCCAGAAGAGTGGAAGAAAAAGCTGCTTTTATGTGAACTTCTGCAGACTGTGAACTTCTGAGCCCCTCCCTTTCATGCTGAGTATAAAACTCTGAAACTCCCTGAACTCGGGGTTCAGGGGATTGATTGATTACAGCAAAGGCTGTGCCCTCTGAACCTGGCTGCAGCCAAATAAAACTGTTTCCTGCTATCTTCGGTGCCTTGCCTCATTTGTCCCTACAACAGGGTCACATGACAAATGTCAGTTTGCTCAGGTGGCTTTAGCAAACTATCAGCAGTGTGCCATGATGTGTACCAGTAGTCCAAGCTACACAGGAGGCTCAGACAGGAGCATTGCTTGAGCTCAGAACTTTGAAGCCACCCTGGGCAACAGAGAAGATCGTGTCTCAAAAAATAAAAAGATAAATTACTATACACTGGGCTGAGCTTCAAGGAAAGTACATTCCTTCATTAGCATGGACATGAACTTTTAAACTTTCCTATTTCCTTGAAATCCAGTAGGTTTTAGATTGAAGGGATTTGGATTTAGAGGGGCTTAGGTGCTAGGTCTTCCTGAACAGTGGGATCAGATCTATTTGCCTTGTTTTCCTCATCAGTTTATTTGAGTGTCAGTAGTCCATGGCATGGAATGGGAGTAGAGGGTCAAATAGAAGTTGGAGTGTTTTTGTGGTTCAGATATACAGACAGGATTCCAATGTGATCATCTTTCTTCTAAAAACCTAAAGTCTAAATCAGCTTTCTTTGCTCAGCAATAAAAGACAATAAAAATCATGGCATTTGCAGGTAAATAGATGGAGTTAGAGAAGATAATGCTAAATGAGATTAGCCAATCCCAAAAAAACAAATGTCAAATGTTTTCTTTGATATAAGGTGGCTGATTCATAGTGGGATAGGGAGAGGGAGCATGTGAGGAATAGAAGAACTCTAGATAGGGCAGAGGGGTTGGAAGGGAGAGGAAGGGGCATGGGATTAGAAATTATGGTGGAATGTGATGATCATTATTATCCAAAGTACATGTATGAAGATATGAATTGGTGTGAATATACTTTGTGTACAACCAGAGATATGAAAAATTGTGCTTTATATGTGTATTTGTTTTAATTTATTTTAAAATTGAAAAACATTAATTCTTCTGCATAATATAATATTTGATATGTAATATCAACATATTGTCATAAAACCATAGTGAGAGTCTATAATTTTTAAATTAATGTATTGATTGAGTTTTCAGTTGAGGATTGAGTGCCTTAAGGCAAAAGTGTTCCAGGGACCAAGGGTCAGGGTGGGTCTCTGCAAAGGGCAGAGGGCCACAGGTTCTGTTGCAATTCCCCAGCCTCAGGAAGGCTCAGCCTTTGACAAGTAGCACAGGGAGAGAGGCCAAGTGCTTTGGTCTAAGCTAGCAAATGCACCAGGAAGAAAAGGAGGTACCTCCTGATTTGACCTCCACTTAACTGTACTATGACACCTTTACTTGTCTTAACTAATCTTTATATTATTTAAAAGTTTGTATTTTAATAATTTTCAATGTCTTTTGCATCCATTTCATAATTTAATAAACTTCTTAATTGAATTATTATTGATATCATTTGCACCATTTTGCAAACTAAAATCTCATTATATTTTTGTAGATTTTGTGACTTACAAATATCTTGCTAAAAAAGTTATTACTTAAATTTCATTTCACTAGAATAATTTTCAAGAAGACAGAAAAAGGAATGAAAGTGGAAGATATGAGATTAATAGAGAATTGATTTTATAAAAAAAAAAATTTCTGATTAAGGTCCTACAAATCCATGAAATTGTGTAGCATCATTACCTTTGTTTAGTGATTTAGAATCTACATGATTCCACATCAACAGGGAGCCATGTTTTCATTACTATAAACATTTACATATATGGAAAAATACTTAATGCTTTCTATCTTTTGGAGTTATAAGGTATTTAATATGTCCTAGAACCTGTATACAATCTATTCCCTTTAGGATTCTAAGGGTTGCCTTCTTTCTAATTATGTGGATCATTTTTATCTTGTACTATGAAAGAACAGTATTTTTTTCCTTAATAGAGTTTCTTGTTTCTGTGAATGAATCTGTGGAATAAATTTCTAAAAGTGAAATTTCTATATTAAAATAGTACATTTAAAACTGTTAGAACACATGGATATGCTGCATGTTAAAGAGTCCTACCAAATTCATTCAACAATAGTATTGAGGAAGGTCTTTCTGCCAATATATATATATATATTTTTAATTTCTTAGTTATACATGGGCACAATATGTTTATTTTATTTGTTTTTATGTGGTGCTGAGGATCCAACCCTGTGCTTCACATGTGCAAGGCAAGCCCTCTGACACTGAGCCACAACCCCAGCCCTTTGCCAACATTTTAAGAACATGGGATATTATAAAAATTTCTTTTTTTTTTATTTAGCAGGAAGCAAATCCAGGGACTCATTCATGCTAGGCAAGTACTCCACTACTGACCTACATCCATGGACCCTGTAATAAAAGTTCTGAACACTTTTTAATATGCCATTTAAATGTGTATTTCTTTTAATTTGTGTCTAATATTATCGAAGCCATGATTATCTTTCCTACTACATAAGCGTTTAGTATTGTGTATTTATCTGTGGGAATTTGAAAAGAGTTCCATAATTTATAATGACTTTTCTAATTGATTTTGGGTGAATGACATTGATAATATCTGTCAATAATTCATACTTTCAAAAGTTTACAGCATCCCATCTTATGTACTTTGTTTCCTCTTTGCTTCATTCACATCCGATATATATATATATATATATATATATATATATATATATATATATATATATATATATATATATATTTGGTCCCAAATACTCATCCCAATCTGTTCTCTTGATGAATCTTCAATTATGATTTCAAATCTTTGACCTCATAACATCTCTTTATAGCTCCACTTAGCACCATGACAGTCAAGAACTCTGGATACCCAGTGTAATCTGAACTCTCCTTTCGAGATTCCAGATTCATCCTGCCCCCCAAGCATCATTACTTTTCTGCTTCAGGAGAAACACTCATGTAGTTTTAAGGCAAGAACATATCAGCAGTAAGAATTAGATGAAATTTGGTGGAGGGAGGACATCACTGAGTATAGCTCTAGAGTGCCAGAAGAAAAGATTCAGGAAGAAGAAACTACCTAGAGTTCCAGGAAAAAGCAAGTGTCTGGAGCTGCATTGGCAATAGAAGTCACAGTGGTCATCCTGGAGCTTGGGATACATCAAAGTTGTGTGCAGTATCTGAAAAACGGAGAGAGAGAGAGAGAGAGAGAGAGAGAGAGAGAAGAAAGAGTGGGAGGGAGAGATAGCGAAGGAAAGAGAAGTAGGAGGAAGGAAAAAAAAGAAAGGAAAGAGAAGGAGGCAGAAAGGAAGCACTGTGGTCTGAAACAAGAATGCCAAACTGCATGCAAAAACAAACAAACAAACAACTGAGGGTGAAATTTTAACCCAGGAGACCAATACCAAGAACAAATACAACCATAAATGTCATTCCAAGGGATTAACCTTTTATACTTGGACTTAAAAACTTAGGGAACTGCCATCTCAGGTGTTCACTAGAAAACTAAACTGCTTCATTCTCTTATACACTACAAGGTGTAAAGTTTCGGATGCAATTTGAAGTCATCCCTCACTTTTCTTCTAAGTCAAATAGATGCTATAAATACAGAACTTATTGAATCTACTTTCTTCCCAGAATTATATACTGGAAGACCTTAGCACATTCTAGCATATCAGAATTAAATTATTTGCTACATGTTCATTACAATTACTTTATGTACTGTTTTTGTCAGTTATTTCACTGAAGCAAAAATTAAGCTACATTTTGATATTTTGTATAATATCACTGAGAAACAGTCCTCTGACACCCTGAATACAAACATTAATTGTAAAGATAAATCCTGTCATGTGGGTAAGGACAGTATAGGCTTGTAAACTCAGTGACCTAGAAGGCTGACACAAGAGGATTACAAATTCAAGACAAGGCGGGCATGGTGACACACACCTGTAACTCTAGTGGCTGGGAAGGCTGAGAAAGGAGGATTGGGAGTTCTAAGCCAGCAACAGCAAAGGTGAGGTGCTACACAACTCAGTGAAACCCTGTCTCTAAATAAAATATGAAATAGGGCTTGATATCAGTGGTTGAGTACCCTTAAGTTCAATCCTCGTATAAAAAGAAAAAAATTCAAGAGATGATTTAGCAACTTCATTAAATCCAGTCTCAAAATAAGAACTAAAAAGTACTGGAGATACATCTTGTAAGTTTGTCAAAAACCAAAGTCCCATGATTTCAAGTTCAAATTTTAAAAACGCTCGGAAAAGTAAGGTCCAAGAAGGCCTCCCTTGGGGAAGTTCCTTGGATGCCTCCTGGCAGCAAGACCCTCTGGGTGAAGTCTTCTGGAGGATCTGTGCTATTCATAGCAAAGCCCAGAGTTTGGAGGTGTATCTGCTAGCGTCTGTTGTAAGGCCTTGCAGTGAGTGCAATCAGGTGTGTAGTAGCAGCTGTGACCCAGACTGGGAAGCTTGCCTGCCCTCCCCTGGCTGGACTTGATCTTCTACTCTGGCTTCTTTACTCTTTTGAATCCTAACTGCCTCGGCAGACTCTGAGTCCCAAGAAGCAGAAGGTTGTAGGTGGGTTTGAAAGGAAGACAGGCAGAGGTGGCATTTAGTCAACTGCAAGGTATTAGGGCACCCAGGAAATAGCCTTAGCTTTGGGGAAAATAGATAGCAGGGTACTACAGGAAGATCATTTCCCATCTGGATTCTCAAGGCTGCTGTGTATCTGCTTGGAGATGCCCTGCTTGTAGAACACCCAATCCACCAGTGCCCTGGCTACCCACCTCTACCGAGAAAATGCTGCCAGTCCACCCTGCTGATAAGCAGAGCAAGAACAATGAGGGAGGGCACCCTTAGATCCAGACTTGACCCCCTTATATCTGGACATGGTCTCTCACCACCCAGCATCCCCAAACAGGAGTACACTACACCCAAGTGCTGTGTGATCCGGATCCATGGAGGGGGCAGTCAGAGCCGCGAAACCCACAGGGTTTTAAAAGTGTTTCACGGTTAAAGTCCTGGTGATCCCAAGAAAGGAAGCCCAGCCTGGGATAAAAAGGCAGAGGCCAGGGCTTAGGATCTGCTTCCATGAGGGGCGGCAGTGCTTGTGGCCCTGGAGCATCATCTCCACAATCCCAGGCCTCCCTCACACAGCCAGGGAAATGCTTCTCCATAGCTGCAGACTCTCAGAGGAGGAAAAGTCTTCAGAGACCCCTTGCCTGATGATTTCTACTCTTCTGGGCTCCTCTTGACCTGAAGCACAGGTGTGGAAGTTAGTGGAGATAGGATCTCATGAGTACATTCCTGCTGAAGGGTGAATTCAATCATCTTGGAGGTCAGTGTTTGATTGAATTGATTTTGTTGATAGATACGTTTAAAACAATTTTTAAAAATCCCAGGATACCCATCATTGGTTGCCAGGGCCTATACTTCACTACCTGGTCTGCAAGGAGAGAAAGAGAAAGAAGAGGGAGAAAGAGAGAGAGAGAGAGAGAGAGAGAGAGAGAGAGAGAGAGAGAGAGAGAGAGAGAGAGAGATTGATTTTCAATGAGTTCACTGCTTAGGGTCAGAAATGTCCCACATTCCTGAATATATTTTGAAATTTTCACTTATAATTAGGAGTTTTCCTAATGAAGGGGATTATGAAAGAAGGTCAGGATATTCCACCCTCAATATATGCCACTTTGGCCTAAGGATTATTTTGAACTAAAGGCAGTTTACCACAGCCACTACATCTAGTTTATGTGTGAATTTTCTGGACTATGAACATTGACCAATCCAGAAGCAACAAGTGAACCATCCCATTAGTCCCCAATTTTTCCCATTTTGCATTGTAATGCCTCTCTTATCTATAGCCAATGTAAGCTAAATTTAAAATAATTTATGCTTTCCTTCCTCACATTTTCATGATAAGAATACTTTTGGCTCTTAGGCCTGGTATACATATTTCCAGCCACATTCTACCCTTGCTGCTGGTAGTTGTGGAACTTACCTTGGGACCTGCCCCTTTTCTGCCTAGCATCTAGCATGGCTCAATGTGGACAGTGATTTCAGGGAACTCTCAGTTTAAAGGGGTTTTGTTTAATATCACCCTCTATGTACGCATTCCCCTTTCTAGGGGGAATGATGCCTGCATTGACTGTCCTCAGAACATGTTCCTCAGGCAAGTGCACTAAGACTCACACCAAAGTTTGGTGAAAGAAGCAATTCTCACTAGGTTCTTAGTGGTTCACATTAATGTCATAACATTCATGTACTCAAGATACCTTGTGTAATCTGAACTCAACTAGGCCCAGGTTCATGCTGTCCCCATGCACTGCTGCTTTCCTTTCACAGGAGAGACACACAGTTTTAACTGAGCTGCATGAGCTCCTGGAATCAGTAACTGAATACTGATTATTAGAAACAACTGTAGCCAAAATAAAAGTAGCACCAGGAAGCGGACACTATGTGGAAGGAACAGGAAGAAATCTTCCATAAGTGTATTGGAAGTGCTACTCAAAGAGCTCCTCTTCATCCTGCTAGACTAGAGAATCAGGGTACTTAAAATCCCTCCATCTCTTCTAGAGAGCATCTCAAAGCAAAATCCTTTGAGCTGCAACAAAGATGCAAAACTGACACTAAATGGCCAGGGGGAAGGGTGAATTTTCACTCCAGGAGACCAATGGAAAATGCTCTCTTTTTGGCTGATAGAATAAGGTGACACAGTGGAGTTCTCTATTGAGACAAGAGGCAGCAGGAAGAATTGTGCACTTCCTATCTCAGTGTTACTGACCCTGGGGAATGTTCTCTTTTACTTGCTGCTTATTGGTCGCCATGGTCTTTGTTTTTACCTGAACTACCAGGCCCAGGGGTGATCACTATTACCTCAGTATTGAGCCTCAAATTGACATTTGAAAAAAGGAGGTGGAGATCCTTGCTATGGTTTGAACATATCCCTGAAAGCTAATTCATAGGAATCTGAATCCCCCGTGCAACAGTATCGGAAGGTGGGGCCTTAAAAACGTGATTAGGCCAGCAGGGCTCTGCCTCCACGAGTGGCTTCAGTGCCCTTTACAAAAGGGCTTTCAGTAGTGGGCCCTCGAACACTTATTCCTGTGCCTTTCCATCATAGGACAAGGTAGCACAAAGGTCCTTGGCAGTCACCTGCACCATGTTCTTTGATCTCCCTGACTCTAGAACCCAGAGAAAATGTGTTTATTTTCTTAATAAATTGCCTGGTTCCTGAGATTCTGTTATAGTGACAGGAACCAAATTAAAACAATTGTTACAATTATGAGTTTTCCTAATGAAGGGGATTATGAAATAAGGTCAGGATATGCCACCCTCAATACATGCCACTTTGGCATAAGGATTATTTTGAACTAAAGGCATTTGAGTTTCTGAAATCTCTTTTTATACCTAAAAGTAGGGCTTTACCAAATACCTTGATCATCATTAGTACTCACCCCAGGCACGATTACATCTCCCTCTGATAAGAGAATTTGCCACCCCATTCAAACAGACATTCTCTACAAACTATCTTAACTCCCTATTAAGATGATTGTAAGTTCTCCAATTTAAGCACTCATTTGGAGTAATTAGTTCTTTCTGTGATGCCTCTGTACACACAAATCTTAAAATTCATACATCTGTTATGCCTTTGGTCCTGTTTAGCTGTTTCCAAATTATTTCACAGTCCCAACCATGGCCATTGAACCTACCAAGGCAGAGGAAAAGCTTTTCTTCATTTTCCTGGAAAGCACGGACATGTATTATTACTATCTCTCTAAGACATTATTGCATAGCTTCTGAGCCATGTCCCCTCGTCCCACAAGGTTCACCTGTGCACATTGCTGTGGTTCCAAACTTCCTTTCTGCATTTTTGCTTCAAATGTTAGAGAACATTCTCTTGTGTGTCACCTTCTTTCAGTCAATAGTATCCTAATTAGTCTTGTTATTGTGCTGCGTATCTTGGTTTGGTGAAACTTTCCTTAATGACATTTTACAGACATATCTCTCTCTGTTTACACTTTGTTTCCTCTTTCCAATGACAAAAAAAGACACTGTGAAAGACTCCACCTCACATGTTTTTCTATGCCCCACAAGTGGCCCTGGTGTGGGGTGGTTAAAAACCATGGCCTGGCACCTATACACCTGACATTGCCAGCCTGCCCAGAATGTAGCCAGTTTCAGGCTGCAAAAGACTTAAGATCTCCTCCTGAGGAATATGCCCTTCCCATGACCAGTCTCTGGCCATTCTCACAGGCACACACTACACAGGAATTAAACTAAATTTGAAAGCCTGAAGTAGCTCTGATGGACACTCCTTCAGGGGAGTAACTCCTGCCAAACTCCTCTGTAGATTCCTAAACTGGAGTTGGTCACCCTTACCACTAGGGTTGCTAATTCCAACATTTCTGCTAAAATGCAAGGTGGAGTCTGCAGTCTCTGTGGGGCATCCCATCCCTTCAGGAGGGGAATGGTTGGGGGTTTAGCTCAGTTGTATAGCACTTGCCCAGCATGCCTCAAGTACCTGGGTTCAATCTACAGTACTGCAAAGTATGAATGAATGAATGAATGAATGAAGTAGGCAAGGGGTTTTGTTATGTCAGAAGCGCGGGTTCTTTGCGGAATCCCAGCGCACCATTCTCTCCTGCCCACTTTCTTTTGGTCTCAGCTCAGCTAGTTGTTCTATGCGAGAGTTTTCTTGGTGGCATCGCCGAATACATAACTCTGATGGGTTCTAACGTGCAATTTCTGCTGTTTCTTGGAACAGAGTTCCTTAGTGGCAGCCCGGCTGGAAGGGCCTCGGAGTCTCTTTTCCCGAGCCCTTCGGCTATAGCGGCGCCTGCGCTTCCATTTAAGTGGAAGCAAGTTCCGGACTCCTGAGAGCAAACTCCATTTCAGCTTTGTGGGTGATGGTTTCGTCGGGTTCAAACGTGGGTACTGGTGAATGCCATTTTTCTGAAAGGCCAGTTCAGCAATGGCCACTTTAGCACTATCCGCAGTTTCTTTTTCCTAACAAGTTTGGTTTTGCAACGGAGAGTTCCAATTTGACTAATTTGGTGTTTGTACCTCCTAGGGAGGTGGCCACCAAAGCCATGTGCCAGTTCCGTTATCTCCGTATCCAACTTGCAGCTGCCTGGGATTTCTTTTTACTCATAAAACTCAGGGAACACCGGCTATTGGGACTTGTAGGCATCGACGATATCGGTGTCTTTTTAATCTTAGAAAATATTGGTTTAGGCAGAAAAGGTCTCTGTTTACATCCCACGGGGATATCACAATCGAAGATCACACCGTGCAACAAACCCTGGTTTGCAGTTTCCTTGTAGGGCTCTCTCTGTTTTGTTCATTTTGAAGAAAATTTTCTGTTGGTAGATTTTGCTGTGCGTTTTGTAGTGTTTTCGTGTTGGCTTTTAATAATTTTATTACTTGTTTGTACTTACCTAAATGTTATGCTTTTCCTAGGGATTCCCTCAGTGTCACCCAGAGCTTTCTGACTCCTGACTTGTTCCTCCAGGAGACCTTGTTACGGTTTAGGTGTGGTGTGCCCCAAAAGCTCATGTGTGAGTCAAGTTTGGAGGGGAAATAATTGAGCTTACTTAGCCTTAATTTAATCGGTGAATAAATCCCTGATGGGATTGCCTGGGTGGTAACTGGAGGTTACCACCGGTGGGGTGTAGCCGGAGGAAGCCATTCCCTGGGGTCGAGGCTATGGGGTATATGGCCCTATCTGGCGGGTGAAGTCCCGCCCCTTCCCCCTCCCCCCCTCCCCGCTACCCGACCACCACAAGAGCTGCTTTTGTAACTGTGAGGCCTTGAATAAACTTTTCCTCCTATATAATTGTGCTGGTTGACTCCTTTTAGTCACAGTGGTGAAGAAAGCTGACTAAAACAGTCGGGAAGCTCGGCTGGTGCGCCTCCCAGTTCTGGCTGCCGGCACCACTTCTCGCCATACAGGGAGCAGGGGTTTCACACAAGCCCTTTGGGGCAGCAGCGCCCAGCGGATTTCCAGGTTGCCGCTCCGCTCCAAGCGCCCCCCAAACCGTGTCTCCCTTAGGAGACCTGGTGGTTCCCTGTGCAGGCGCTTTCTTGGTCCTAGCACCGCTTTTTTCCCAGGGCTACTTTTCATGAGGAGGTGTTCACTGAGAGGGCTGGGCCTCGGTTTTTCCATCACAAGTTGTGTTTTCACCACCTGTGAGTTTTCGGGCGGGAAGTGTTCCCCAACCCCACGAGATCGCCCCCTGGGTGACTGCAAAGCCAATCAGCACAGGCACAAGGCTGAGGAAAGGTCTACTACTTGTAGTAAGCAAGGGGTGCACTGGGGATGATCCCAAACTGGTGACGGGTGTCCCCCAAACAAGGAAGGGAGGGGGACCACTTACTGGGAAGACCTCACACGTATTCATGCCAGTAAGACTTGCGACAAGTCTTACTGGGGGGGGGGGGGGGGGGGGCAGTTTCCTGCGCATGCTCAGTTGAGATGCTTAGGAAGGCCTGGTCAAAGATCTGGCTGTAAGGCGCTGGGACCCCTCCTAGCCTGAAACTGTGTGCAATTGAGTGAAACCGTCTGGGTGCTAAAACAAGGTAGGTTTGGGGATCAACATGGACTGTAAGCTATAATACCACAACTTGAGCTCCTTTTGCAACTGTTATATTGCAGCAGTTTGAAGTCCATTTCATTATGGCATAAATCACAAATCAGATCAGTAAAATGGACAGTCCTCATTTAAGTAGCCCAGAAAATAAAGGTAATGCCCTAGTGGAGCCAGGAGAATAATCTGGTGAGTCAGTCATTTATTCCCGGTGCTCCTGTGGATATTTGTTAAAGCCTAGATGCCTGTTTTGAATCTTTTCAAGGTGCTTTTGGATTTCACAAGTGTTCATATTAATGCCATGGGAAGTATATTGGCAATAGAAAAATATCCTTCTTGCTTGGCTGGAATATAACCTAAAGGAATTTTGTTATGGCACACTGATTTCCCTAAGAATTCTATACCTTTTTGTTGAGCGCAAGGTGGCCCAGGAGGTTTCATTAGTTGTGCTTTTTCAGGGTGAAAGACTTTGTCATCACATATAAAAACACTGGCACAAGCTGGCACATACCTGAGCATGTTCAGTTCCAGATCATGCTTCTTCATACCTGTGTTCACAGGTGGCAGAGGGAATCCTCCTGGGTGGAAAATTTTGCATAATAATGAATTTGAAGCCAGTGGCCTCCAGATTCCTGATGAAGGGGTATTTCCAGGCAGCTTGGAAAATGGTAGCCAGGTAGGTGTAGCTGAGCCCTCCTCCTGCATTGCTTGGAACTGCCAATTTTAGTCTCAGGAGTCCCACTCATTCATCCCTGAGGACCAAAGCACCTGAGGTGCCACCTCAGGCTCCTGGGTCTTGTGTGAACTAGGGTCAAATCATGTGTTGGTGTGGGTCTCCCTTGCTTTGGACATTCTCTTTTGCTTCCTTAACAACCAGCGAGGAGCCAGCCAACAAGGATTTCTAACAGACCAGTGGTATCCCAAGTTTCTGACTCAGGCATTCCAGGCTGAGAGAGTACAAAGCACACCTGCCCAGGGTCCATCCCATACAGTCCTCACCACCTCTAAGCATCCACCTCTCATGTGCAGACTTCCAGTTTAACAAGGTCCCCCACCAGAACTCTAGCAAAGCTTCTTCAAAGTCCCTGTGTTGAGAGTGATGAAGCAATAATGGATACTTGCCCAGCTTTAAGTAGCCGATCCACTGCAGTTCCCTGGGATGCAAATTGTGACAGTTCTATACTTGTGTATGTGTACTTCTGCTGAATAAAACAGGACAGTGTCCAGTAACCAATCATTCCTATGCACATACATGTAAGCTGGGATTTTAAAAACAATAGCCTCATCTTATCCCCATCAGATTTGGCTACCAAATGAGCTTCACAGTCAAATATATACTTTAAACATTAGGTAAAAATGTTTTTGGATTGTTGTATTGCTAATAAACAATCATTGCACTGTATTCCAAATGCTTCCTTGCAAGAGAACCTATGGGAGCTGAGCGCAGTGGTGCACACCTGTAATTCCAGTGGCTCAGGAGGCTGAGGCAGGAGAATCAAGGGTTCAAAGCCAGCCTCAGCAACTTAGCCAGGCACTAAGCAACTCAGTGAGACCCCGTCTCTAAATAACATACAAAAAGTTGGGGGTGGGGGGCTTCTGGGGAAGTGGCTAAGTACCCCTGAGTTCAATCCCCTGTACCAAACAAAAGGCGAGTGCCTACGGGGGCCTGCATTCTCTTGGTGAAAGCAAAGAATATTACATGAATCCTCCACCTTCCAGTGAGAGGTCTTATTGATGTCAATACCAGAAATAGTTGAGGAGGAGAGTGAGAAATAATTTTGAGGAAATAATTCCTTTCCATTGCTTACTGATAATCTTTCCTATCTGTACCTTTGAGAAATAAAGTGCAAAAAAGTAAATTAAAGTCTTTAAATAATGGCATTTCAGTGTCCCCAAAATATATCTGTGTCATCACTTCCTAGCCTAGGTCTTCTTTGAACAAACTCACTAAAATATTCCCTGGAATACTGAAAACGCAAAGTTAACCTTCAATGGAGTGCAACACATGGAGAAAAGTAGTATGTTGCAATTAACAACAGGGATGTATATGGCTCTTCAATAATGGAATCCACATCAACAGAGGTGACAGAGAAGTGTGACTGTGAATGGAGAAGAGGATGTGCTGAGACTGGGGTCTATCTAAATGTCCTGACATTTTGCAGCAGTCCCAAAGGAAGGATCATCATCTCTGTAATTTCTACTTCCTGATATCTTTGATATTTTGCTGATCATCTATTTTATGTCAGTGTTCTCCTTGCTTCTCAGAATGCAGTGGGTGCTCTCAATTCCATTCCCTATTGATCCTATTGAGAGGTTCTGGCACTTTAGCCAATTAATGGATGTAGGGATTCCAAGCAAGACCCTGTCTCAAAAAATAAAAAAGAGTTGGGGACCGGTAGTAGCTCAGTGTCATAGCATCCCTGATTTCAATCTCCACTATCAGGAGGAGGTGGGGGAAACTGCACTCTTATTACCTGATGGCAGGTTGTCCTGCTTTCAGGCTTGTTATGATTTAGGTATTAGTTGCCCCTCCCCGGAAAAGCTCATGTGTGAAACAATGCAAAAATGTTTGGAGGTGAAATGACTGGGTTATGCAGATCTTAACCTAATCAATGCATCAGTCCTCTGATATTAGCTGTGTGTGTGTGTGGGGGGGGTAACTATAGGCAGGTAGGGTGTGGATGGAGGAGGTGGGTCCCTGGGAGCTGCCTTTGGTATATATTTTGTCCTTGTTAAATGTAGCTATTTTGTGCTCTCCCTCCCCCCACCCCACCCCTGCTCTTACTCCTTTCTGGTTCTGTTAGAGTCTGTAAACAAGTCGGGATGGCACCTGGCATTTTGCCAGGGGGAGTGGTTTGTGAGGTGGCACCAGCAAGCCATTAAGTGTGGAGATTCCTTATTGGTTGACTGCTGTATCTAGTTTATGTTAAGATAAGCTGTGTGGAATGTATATATACCCCTCCAGTCCTACAATAAACCGGCTCCCACTCCTGCTGTATCAATCTACACAAGTTGTTCCTCACTCCCCGGCTATTTTTCCCAGCCAGCTGGGCTGCGGCAGATGGTGGCCCGTACCGGGATCCCTGGGACACTCAGGGGTAAGTGATGAAAAAAAAAAAAAAAAAAAAAAAAGCTGCCCATCCATAGATAGGACAGGAGCAAATCTGCTCATCCCTAGGCAGATAGGGCGAGAGGAAAAATGGCCATTTTGAGAAAATGGAGAAGATTGATACAGTATGTTTGTGTCTTGTTTTGTCTCAGTGTATTTTATTGTCTTTTTTTTTTTTTTTAATTTGAGCTTTTTATTTTGTTTCAGATGGCTGGGCAAGGCATCTACATTCTGGAACCTCTTTACAGTCTCTAAACATGTGAAAGGCACTTATACATAAAAAGGCAAGGAGAAAATTGATCACGATTGTCTAACAGGGAACATGAGCCCCAAAATAAATTATCTTACAAAAATATCAAGCTTGCTTTTCCATTTTTCTATTACTCATAAAAATGAAAAAAAATTACTTTTCACATTAAAAAAATCTGTAAGCTGCTATATCAAGTTATGGCTATTATTTTTTACATATTAAGTCCCTCAAATAAATATCTTACACAAATTTAAGTTTAAAAAAATCGGTCAAGTATTTACCCTATATTTCTTTGGCCCACTAACAGACCATTTATTAAACTGACATTAACTGGACTAGAGCTTGTAACTACAAATAGCAATATGCATATCATTGACCCTGAAGGCACACATGTACATATAATGTACTTGTGAAATGACTAACACTGCTGCATTTACTACTTCCATAAGTAGTTTCACCCTGTACAAAATCCTCTATCCTATCTCTCTCCCTCTCTCTCTTTTTTATTTATTTATTTTTTAATCAATACTAGGGATTGAACCCAGGGCCCTCTACAACTGAGCCACATCCCCAACCCTTTTTATTTTGAAACAGGGTCTCACTAAGTTACTGAGGCTGACTTCAACTTGTGATCCTTCTGCCTCAGCCTCTTGATTTGCTGAAATTACAGGTGTGAACCATTGCACCCTGTATCTTCTATCCTATCTTGAATCAAACTACAAGAACAAAAGACAATACTTGCCTATTACAGACACTGACTCAGGCATCATAAAAAAAAAAAAAAAAAACATAAAGTTTTTAGACTTAAAGATTAATGAAAATGGGATAAATGCTAACACTGCTTTCAAATTCCTGAACATACAGCACACAGTCAATGCACTCGTGTGGAAAAAACAAGTGAATGAATTTTACAGAACTCTGGCTTCTTATCTGGTCTACTCCTGTTGTTATAAAGTTTTACAATGGTCTTGGATGCTGAAAGAGTTTTAATAAAATGTTACATTAACCAACTTTAAGATGTACAATGGAAGGGTATAGGATTTTTTGTTTCCTTCCCAGACACTTAAAGCTAATTTGATTTTATTGTAATTTTCTATTTTTATTAATAATGTGCTAAAACCAAAATTGACTGAATTATGGTTTTGTCCACACCATTCAACTCTCTTATTGTTAAAAATGTTGTCAGTAGACACATTTCATTTCCAATGGCCTGAAAGATTAATTTAACTTTAAACAACAACAACAAAAGTTAACTAAACTGGGATGAGGCAGATACAGTAAATCAATGCCAAGCATCCAAAACTCTAAAACACTAATACTTTCCATCCAGGGTAAAAAAATGAGCATCCAAAGTAAAGAGGACCACAAGACTGATCAAGTAACCAATCAAAAACCACTTCTCTGTTATTTGAGCTAATAGTTACTCGGAGCTTGAAGTTCCCACCTTCATTATTATTGGTAGTTCCTAGAGTCACAACTTCGATGTCAAATGTGACAGTGGATCCAGAGGTAACTGCAGGCAATTGATTAGTCATTTCTTTTCCATTTACAAAAACTGCACCATTGGTACTAATGCATACAGCTTGATCGCGCTGCAGAGAGTCATATCCATTCTGCTTCTCTGCACACACTCCTATACTATCTCTTCTGTCTGGCTGTCCCACAGTTTCAACTCTGAATGTTAATGTCTGCCCACAAATATAGGTTGGAGCGCTGGAGTAGAGAACACCTGAGGATTCAGAATCATTCCGGAGTGCTGTATTTCTTCGACTGCTCAGACTGTATTCCTCAAAGCCAGTTGTCCACTCATGAGGCACCAATGTAGAATGACCTATTTGGGGGACGCTCCACGGGCTCCACTCCTGTCGGCCGTCTCCTTGGGTGCAGACTCTGAACTGATAATCAACATTGGGGTCTATGTGCAATACTATGAATTCAGTTTCAGAACCTACATAAACATCTTCAAAATGATTTGAAGAGCATTTACGGAACTGAAGCCTGTAATCTTGGGCTGTGAAGCCATCATCCACCTTACACCATCGTACTATGATGCCTCCAGGTTTCTCTATTAGTTCTTCTATCTGCACTGGTGGGCGAGAGGCTACTGTTCCATGCTTAAAAATGTGATCTTTCACTATGTTAAGAATTGAATCATCCAACTGAGCAGACAAACAAGGCACATCAACCAGTAAAGGCACTTCTGATAAGCTGTCCAACTGAATGTGTGAGGCCTTTTTGGTAAAGCTCCAAAGTTTCTCATTCTGTTTTTCTATGCCACCAAGAATGGCGATCTCACCTTCTCGAACTAAGTCCTCTGCAGTATTAACTCCATGTTCGATGAGCTTCTGGTAGTCATCTAGTGGTTTAATGGTCTCCTGTTCAATGGTGTCTACCTCTTGCAAAAGGGTCACCAATCGTTCATCGAGTAGCTTCCCAAGAGTTCCCTTTAAATCATTAAAATGCTGTTTGAAGACATCCCTTGTCTGTGATGCACTGTCTTTGATCTGCCGCTGCGCCTCCTGCAGCCCCTGCAGCCGGTGGCCCAGCTCACAACGGTAGCTCTGCAATGCCTCCACATTCTCACGGGCCTCCTGCAGCAGCAGCTCCGGCTCCAGTTCCATAGTTCCTCTCATCAGGCCCCGCCGCAGGCGGTTGCGGGAGCGGGTTCCCGAGTGTGCCCCGCGCGGGCTGGAGGCCGGGGACTTGTATTGTCTTTATGATGAAAATATGAAAGGGGTGTTAAGTAAATTGATAAGGGAAAGAGGCACCCCAGTGGAACCAAGAATAGTTAGGGCATGTGTTGATGGAAGCCCAGGAACTCTAGTCAGAAAGAAGAAAGTTCAGAAGAAGAAGGATTATCAGGAAAAAAGTTGCAGCAAAAGGCTATTACTGAATACTTTCCCTTATTGGAGGGTGTGTGAATTGGCAGGGCGGCTGCCACGTGCTCCAGCCAGTCACGGTGCAGCAAGGACTTTCCAAGCAGCAAGCAGCGGCAGCCAGCTCTTCCCCGCCCCTGCCCGGGGAGTGGGACACCACTTCGAGAGCCCAAATCCAAACCTGACCCGGAGGCACAGTCTCACAGGCTCTTGCTCCCTGTGCCCAGTGGCAGTTTGAGTCCCGGACACTCCCCAGGGCCATCTGGGGCTGCCCGGGTCGCTGCAGGCAGAAGAAGGCCAGCGTCCCTGAAGTTTGATCATTTCCAAGGCCAGTACCTACAATGGTTCTCCCACACCTGGAAGCTAATGAGTAATGAGCACTATTAAGGCTTATTTCAAATGTAAAGAACCTTGAGATAATGTACTAAATTGTTCAGAAGGTTGTTTTCTTAGTGCCTGCTGGAATACTACAGGATTTTCTTTAGCCATCCGGAGTTCCTGCCTTCGTCCCAGTGCCGGTGAGGATGAAGGTGGAAGAATTTCCAGTGTTGCTGAGAACCAGATGAGACTTCTGATCAAGCTAGCTGCCTGCAGAACTTACCTGGACTGTGATTTACCTGGACTGTGAGTTAATCTATTGAGACACTGCTTTACCTGGACTGAGACAACAAACTGTAATCTACAACAAATTGTAACTCGGTATCTTTGCTAACGGTGTCATTGCTGGTATAATTTTTCCAAGGGCTTCTTGCATGGAGCCATCAATTGGCTTAGTATTGTGGCATTTTGTATCCTCCCCTTCTGCTTGTAGCAGATTATTTATGGTGTTTGTGTAAAAACCACTATGGTCATTATTTAAATTAAACAAAAGGGGGAAATGTTAGAGTCTGTAAACAAGTCGGGATGGTGCCTGGCATTTTGCCAGGGGGAGTGGTTTGTGAGGTGGCGCCAGCAAGCCATTAAGTGTGGAGATTCCTTATTGGTTGACTGCTGTATCTAGTTTATGTTAAGATAAGTTGTGTGGAATGTATATATACCCCTCCGGTCCTACAATAAACTGGCTCCCACTCCTGCTGTATCAATCTACACAAGTTGCTCGTCACCACCCCCGCCCCCCCCCCCCCCAGTTATTTTGCTGCAGCCGACTGCGGCATGGTTCAATGACCTGAGCTGCTTTTCTCAACCACACATGGTGTTCTGCCCCACCTTGGGCACAGAGCAACAGAACAATGGAGTTGGTCACCTGTGGACTGACATCTCTGAAACCGAGAGCCCCCAAATAAATGTTTTCACCTCTAACTGTGACTGTTGCAAACTGAGGCTTCATACGACCAAGAAATCCTTGGTGCGGGTTAGGAGGAAGCTGGCAATGCCTACAGTCATCCACCAATCAGATATTGGGTGCCACTAAGAAGTCTGAGGCACTGCTTGGCTAGTACTGGTTTCCTTCCACTAAGTTCTGATCCAAAAACGCAACCTTGGGAGGCACTTCAAATCTCAAGAATAACTAGCTGGATTTAACTTCTTACTCTTACAAAAAAAAAAAATTCTTTCACCAGAACTTGCTCAGAAAAAGAAAATTTCAAAGCACGACTAAGAAATCACAGTCAAGGAATAAACAGGAACATGTTTCACTTAATTCCTTCACATTTAAGGCTACACCCAACCTGTACGAGGTGGAAAATTCTGAGACAAGTCTAAGTCGGACTTCTTCCGCCTACCCGCACTAGCCTGGACGAAGAAATCTCAGATATGGCCAAACTGAGTCCTAGTACACTTAAGTAATGGTAGCACTTATCCTCAGGGCTAAACCGTGCCTTCCACAGCAAACCTAAGTGCAAAGACTGCTAGACATGCAAATCAGTAAGGAATCTTCCCAAACTGGTGATCTGTGCCTGGTTCTAACACCAGAAATAGTAAGATTGATACCCCCCACACCCCCCGCAGGACTTTTGACAGAATCAAAATTACCGAGTGTGAAATTCAATGAAACACCATCCTTAAAAAACAAAGGAAGGCATGAGAATAGAAATAAAATGAACTGGGACTGAAAAAAAAATGACAAAAATATACAAAATACATAAATACATGTAAGCCAAATCAGTATTTAAAAACGTGTTGAAGCCAGGCATGGTGGCGCATGCCTACTGTAATCTCAGCAACTGGGAAAGCTGGGACAGGAGGATCACAAGTTCGAGGCCAGCCTCAGCAACTTAGTGAGCCCGTTTCCCAAGCAACTGATCGAGAGGATGTCTCAATAAATAAATAAATAAATATTTTAAAAACCACGTTGTAAAAACGAAAGGGATATTGTAAGGGTAAAAGAAATGGAAGTTAAAGTGTAAAAGTTAAAGTGTAAAAGACCAGGCATTGTAAAGTTTCTAAGCTGCAAGGCCTGAGTTAAAATGTAAAGGACTAGTTATTGTTAAGTTCCTATGCTACATGCAAAACCTGAAATTCCTGTAGCTGTTAAGACAATGCTTGGAACCGCCCAGTAAATATTTCCCCTGACCGCCTGGTTGTTTAATAACTTAAGGGCTCTGTGTGGTCTTGCACGTAGGCATCGCAGGGCCTAAACCAATCAGTTTGAATGTGTACCCCGCTTTAGAACTGACCTATCACCCCCGCCTGACCTGTTCCCGCCAATGTATGTACTAATCAAGTCTAAGAATTGTTGTTTGACTTTCCCAAGGTGTATGGTGATTTGTTAAAGGAGACTGTGATGTATGTAAAGTCCCGCCCTCCCCAAAAAGTGTACTTAAGCATTGCACAACCCCTGCTCGGGGCTCTGGGCTGTTCTCCCTTCTTGAGTGAGCACGGAGCCCCAGCATGCTGGAATCTCAATAAACCCCACTTGCTGTTGCATGAGTCGTGGTCCCTTGGTGGTCTCTTCCTCAGAGGCTTCGCTGGACCCTTACAATATGAAATTAAATGAGAAAAGCCACGGCATATTTATATTGCAAATCGCACTAAGTAACAAAACTTAATGAGTATTAAAGATTAAGAAACCAATTCACTCTTTAAATCTACAAAATTCTGAGAGTGATTCTAAAATCGTACATGTCGTTTCTAAAAGTTGAAATGGATAAAAGCCTAAAATTATGGAAGGGAATGTGTAATAAGACGAATACAAATGTTTGAAACAGAAGAAAACGGCAAGTAATAGGCGACCTGAAACGCTACAGAGAATCATCAGGAGAAAGAGAATTTTTAAAAATTGACAAGGAACAACTAAAGGCAAATCTTAGTGTGTTTTAATTTCCTACGTGAAGCCGTTTTGTGAAGGAGAGTCTTCTCACAGAGTAAGACCAGAGAGGCTCCTTCTCTTGATCTAAGGCTGCCTTGCATCCAGAGAAGGGTGGGCAGCACCCCCATGGCGTTAAGAACACCCGGGAATCCACACCAAGAGGCCTGAGGAAACCAGGTGCGGGTTCCACCAGTTGGAGGAGACAGGTCCGGGGCACTCGGAGAGACACTGGTCCGCAGAGGTCTCGGTGTCCAGCGGCTGGTCACGGGAGTAGGAGGGTGGGAGGCTGCGTCCTTCGCAGTGAAATCTGCTACACCCATGAGTGCGTTAGGCTCTTCCGCAGACTCCATCCCATCTGCCCGAGCCTCCAGTTTCTTGCGTCGCAGCTTCCAGACTTTGGTTGGTTCCCAGGAGCTCTGGACTCCCGCGGAATCCGTTTTGCAGGTGGATCCCGCACCCCCGCCAACAGGACTAGAGAGCCGCTCCCAGTGAAGTCGCAGTTGTCAACGGTGAACTCTCCTTGGACAGGGTAGCAAGGAAGAGGCCAAGGCCCACCGGCTTCTAAGCTCAGCACAGCAGGAGACAGCAGGTCTGGCGCCACCTCCGCGGAATCCCAAGCCTGCTTCATAGTGCCCAGAAAATGCTACTCCATAGCGTGAGCCTCAGAGAAACAGGACAGAAGCCTCTGCGCTGATGGAGAGATGAGGCAGAGCCTCCGCACCATCGCCATCCTGAGTATTTATGGTTTTCCAGGCAGAGGGCGGGGACAAGCCAGCTAAAATGCAGTGATAGCAAACTCCTGGAACTCAGTAGGCGAAAACAATACGATAAAAATTTAGATTGTATATAGAACAGAAATGATTAGACGCGACGGGAAAACGTAGCTGAAGAACAAACCGAAATAAACGGAGCTGAAGGGGAACTGAACCTAAGAGATCCAGAGCCGGCTCTTCGGGCCGGCATCACTGTAGTCTTTGCACAAATCACCTCTTGCCCGTTTATGCGGTATGGAGCCGGCGTTTGCATCCGGCCGCTGTGCAGTATCTGGCTCTCTTAGTACCACAAGAGTGCCCTGTTACTAGCACCAGTTTCCTACCGAGCCATGGCATTTCTCCTAGCTGGGTCTGTGGATGGAGTGCCACACCCTCTCCCAAAGCTCCTTGCTTCTCTGTGACCGCCGGACTAAACGACTAAACGCTGCCCAAAGAGGCGTTCTTTTGACAACAGCAACGCCCTTTGCCAGACCCTGGCGTCTCCTGCGCTGCTTGGTCCTGGTTCCCTGGCTGATAGGAACAGCGCCTTGGGCCGCAGTGTTTGTCAGGGCGGCAAGGCTAATTGCCAGGAGACCTAGGGGCCAGGCAGCGATCCCCGACACTTGTAGGTTCAGTTCCCATTCAGCTCCGTTTATTTGGGTTTGTTATTCGGCTACAATTTCCTTTGGCACTTAATCCTTTCGGTTTTAGGTAGGAGACTCCACCCACCAGATAGCAACGTAAATCCCATAGCCACGCCCCCAGGGAATCCCTTCCTCAGGCCACACCCCACCGGCCTCCAGTTACCAGTCAGTCAATCCCGTTAGGGATTCATTCACCCATTAAATCAAGGCTAATTTAGCCCAATCATTTCTCCTCCAAACTTTGCATTGTCTCACACGTGAGCTTTTGGGGCACACCACACCAAAACCGTAACACGGGCTCCTGGAGGAACAAGTCAGAAGGCAGGAAGCTTTCCAGACTGCAGATGGCCATTGTGGACTATCCAGCTTCTGGTCAAGTAAGCCAATCTAATAAACCCCCTTTTTATAATCATACTTCCTGTTAATTCTGTTCCTCTGGAGAACCCTGACTAATACACTTTCCTGATCACTGTTTCTGCTTCATCTCCCAAATTTTGGTACAATGTGATTTTCATTGTTATTCACATCTATGTATTTTCTACTTGGTCTTGTGCTTTTTTCCTTTTGCTTTCTACAAATTTGTGAATTTTCATTTCCCCTTTTTTGTTATTGATTTCTAGCTTCATCCCATTGGGTGTTTAGAAGACACTGACAACTATCTTTAAAATATTTTTTTAAAATCTCCATTATGGATCATGAATACCTGTCATGGGGGATTATAACCACACCTACTCCAAAGAGTCCCAAGTCCTCCTCTTATATTGGTGACTCATTTTTCAAGGTATGAATTGGACAGAATGGGGTATGAGATAATAGATCAATCAGATTCCAGCACAGATCTGAAACCCAAAACTCATTTTCCATTTTTAAATTACTTTTTGGAAGTATTCCTACTCACAAGTATTGTACCATGCAGGCAGAGTTCAGGTAGGAAAAGGGTTACAACCAAACCATGTTGTGAGAATCTAGGTATTGTGCTGATAACCCTGCTAAAGCCAGAAGAAAATGTCTATTTTTCAGTGACTTGTATGGAGCAAGACTGCCTCCCAATTACACAAACTAACAGATGCTAGGTTTTTGTTGTTGTTGTTAATCTCATTAACTAAGCTTTGTGATGGGATTTCCTTTTAGGATTGAAGCCAACACTACCCATGTTTCCAGTCTGTAGTTAGAAAGTCCCTGGAGGCCAAAGGGGTTTAAGAATACCCAAACTACTGCCTGCTAAGTCCCACATACTTGGTGATGCTTGGTCTGAGGCCCACAAAGCCATGAAGCAGTGTTTTCCCTGCTGTGTGCCACAGGCTTGGAATTCTGCAAATCAGGCACCAGGGTTGGAGAGGCCTGAGCTCAATATATCCTGGTCCCTTGCTGCTGTCCTTCTACATCCACTCATCCACTCACCAGATATCTCCTATGACTGCCAAGACTTCCACTGCAACCTGCATTCCACACCCGAGGGCGTGTTTCCTGGCATGGGTTAGGAAAAGGTGATTTTCCCAGAGCACACAGCACCTTGCACGAGGACACAGAGCCTCCTGTCCTGGACTGGGCATCTGCAATCCAGAAGATGCCCCAGGGCCCCCAGAAAAGTTGTGGGTCTTAAAGGTGCCCCTCCATCTGTCACCCATTGTCGTGTTCCTGGTGCACAGGTGAGGGATGTCTGGAGCCAAAGACCATTGGTGGTGGTGACCCTTGTAAGAGGACTCTTCCTCCTGCCCCTGCCAGCTGCCAGGGGACAAGCCAGGGTAGTTGGGAGTGGATTTGGACCTTCTGCGCAGGAATCCCCTAGGCTGCTTGAATCTGCCACCCTTGAGACCCAGGAGGGCTGAGAGTTCCCCTGCAACTCTTGTTTAGAGGAATGTTTTGGAAGGGATCACCTACAAAGGAGTGCTTGTGTGTTTGCTAGTCCACCATGGAGGCCTCTCAGCTTTTGTGCATTTCTTTTTGTTTTCTCAATAAAATTGTGCCAAAACGTGATATTCTTTGTTTTATAGTACTCCTGCTGGGAATGTTGGGGAACAAGGAGACTCAGACTGCTGGTGGTGAGAGACCATGTCCAGATCCAAGAGGGTCAAGGTTGGATCTAAGGGGGTCCTCCCTCATTGTTCTTGCTTTGCTTATTGGCAGGATGGCTTGGTGGCTTTTCTGGGTATAGGTGTGGTAGACAGGTAACTAGTATACCAGGGGTTCCACATGCTGTTTCTCCAAGCAGATACACAGGAGCCTTGAGCACCCAGCTTGAGAAATTATCTTCCTGTGCCACCCTGTGCTCTGTTTCCTCCAAGTCTATCTCAGGGGTGCTCCTGCCATATTTAAGGATTTAGTCTCAGTCGTAGTTATAGATTTGCTCTGGTTTTCTTGTTGATTCAGCCTTGGTAGGCATTGTTAACTTTAGCATTCATCCAACTTGATAGGCTTAAGAGTTGCCAATGATTAAGAGGCTTCTGGGTGTGTCAATGAGGAGGTGTTTAGGAATTATTGGCATGTGGGATAGCCAACTGAAGTGGAGACCCTCCCTAGTGTGGTCAGCATCATCCAATAGGATGGTGGCTTGGATGGAATAAAAGGGGGAAGAACAAGGAAGCTGCAGCAGATGCAAGTGCAATTCTTCTAGAACAGGTTATTGATTGCTGCTGCCATCACTTGAGGATATCAGACTCTTGCTGTTTCACTCCTCCAAAGTGGACTCTGCCAGTGATTGTCCAGAGAGTTTCTGGAAGTCATTTGTTTCAGACTATAAGAGCACTATTGATTTCTCTTGTTTCTGGGGCTTCAGCCACTTTTGCAGCTACTGGTTCCTCCAGCTCTACAGCCTGCAGACAGCCATTGGGGACTACTCAGCTTCTGGTCAAGTAAGCCAATCTAATCAATCTCCTTTTTATAATCATACTTCCTGTTGATTCTGTTCCTCTAGAGAACACTGACTAATACACCACCCTTGTCATTGTTCCTACTTCATCCCATAAATTCTGGTATAGTGTGTTGTCATTGTTATTTATATCTATGTATTTTCTTCTATCCTTTGTGCTTTTTTCTTTGATCAAAAATTTGTTTGAATTGTTTTTTGCTCTCTACCAATTAGTGAATTTTCATTTCCCCTTTTTATTATGTGCCTATTTTCTGTTCTCATGACTAAAAGGCTCATGGGTCACTCCAGGTAAACTGGGCTGACTGGGCTGCACAAAATAACCACACAAGAGACAAATACCTTTTTCACTGGGGTTGCTCTGAGGGCTCCTCTGACCTTAAGGGTCTGCAGGAAGACAGAGAGAGAGAAAAACGTGCTGACCCCTTTTATTGAGGAGAAGCTATTCAAGTGAGGCAAGGGGTCAGGTTTCAGGGGGCTGAGTCTATCTTCATGATGTGCACTGTCAGCAGGTTGACGGACATCTGGGTAGGCCACACCTGAGGGTGCAGTAAGAGAAGGGGACACACACAAGGTACTTCCATGGAAGATTCTATCCTAAACAGGGCAAGGGGTTATATTACAAAGGAACAGGTGAGCGTAGCTCCACCCATGGGGCTGTAGCAAGACACACCCATGCACAAGACACTGTCCCTCGAACCCAAGAAGGGTGGGGAAAGCTCTGCCACATTTCTGTGACTGAACACCTCAGCACCCAGCTGGGGAGTGTGACTCAGTCATGTGCAAGGTTGGTCTCCCACAATTATGGATTTCTAGATTCCTCCTACTGGGTATTTAGAAGACACTGACAGCTATCTTTAAAATATTTTTAAAAAAATTTCCACTATGAATTTTGTGAAGCAGTGTAGGAGGTGGTGGCTGCTGTGGGCTCCAGCCTCGGGGCTCAGGCACTCGAGCAGGGGTGGGGATGGGGGTGGGGGTGGGTGGGAGTTGGGGGGGTTGGGGTGTAACTCAGGTCTGGGTTCTGGTGCCGTGTGAGTTCTCCCCATCTAAAAGTTGGATTAATTGGTTGCCCACAGGATTGACTTGGCCTCTACTTCTTGTTAAGAAAATATATCTCTCTTGTTTTATCAGGTGTGTATGGTTTCAGCGCAGCATGGCTGAGGTCATCCGTTTGCAAGGTCTCCCAATTGTGGCAGGGACCATGGACATTCGCCACTTCTTCTCTGGATTGACCATTCCTGATGGGGGCGTGCATATTGTAGGGGGTGAACTGGATGAGGCTTTCATCGTTTTTGCCACTGATGAAGATGCAAGGCTTGGTATGATGCGCACAGGTGGTACAATTAAAGGGTCAAAAGTAACACTATTGTTGAGTAGTAAAACGGAAATGCAGAATATGATTGAACTGAATCATAGGCGGTTTGAAACTGCCAACCTAGATATACCACCAGCAAATGCTAGTAGATCAGGACCACCACCTAGCTCAGGAATGAGTGGCAGGGTAAACTTGCCTACAACAGTACCCAACTTTAATAATCCTTCACCAAGTGTAGTTACTGCTACCACTTCTGTTCATGAAAGCAACAAAAACATATAGACATTTTCCACAGCCAGCATAGGAACTGCTCCTCTAAGTATGGGGGCTTCTTTTGGGAGCCCAACATTCAGCTCAACCATTCCAAGTACAGCCTCTCCAATGAACACAGTCCCACCACCACCTATTCCTCCAATCCCAGCAATGCCATCTTTGCCACCAATGCCATGCATTCCCCCAATACCAGTTCCTCCTCCAGTACCTACATTGCCCCCTTTGCTTCCTGTGCCCCCAATTCCACCAGTCCCTTCTGTGCCACCCATGACCCCACTGCCACCCATGTCAGGCATGCCACCCTTGAATCTGCCACCCATGGCACCTTTACCTGCTGGAATGAATGGCTCTGGAGCACCTATAAATCTGAACAATAACCTGAACCCTATGTTTTTGGGTCCTTTGAATCCTGTTAACCCTATCCAGATGAACTCTCAAAGCAGCGTGAAGCCTCTTCCCATCAACCTTGAAGATCTGTATGTCAGTGTTCATGGAATGCCCTTTTCTGCAATGGAAAATGATGTCAAGAGAATTTTTCCATGGGCTTCGTGTTGATGCGGTGCATTTGTTGAAAGATCATGTAGGCCAAAATAATGAGAATGGATTGGTTAAGTTTCTCTCTCCTCAAGATACATTTGAAGCTTTGAAACGAAACAGAATGCTGATGATTCAACGCTATGTGGAAGTTAGCCCTGCCACAGAGAGACAGTGGGTAGCTGCTGGAGGACAAATCACTTTTAAGCAAAGTATGGGACCTTCTGGACAAACCCATCCCCCTCCTCAGACACTGCCCAGGTCAAAATCGCCCAGTGGGCAGAAAAGGTCAAGGTCAAGATCACCACATGAGGCTAGTTTTTGTGTTTACTTGAAAGGGCTGCCATTTGAAGCAGAAAACAAACATGTCATTGATTTTTTTAAAAAGTTGGATATTGTGGAAGATAGTATTTATATAGCTTATGGACCCAATGGGAAAGCAACTGGTGAAGGCTTTGTAGAGTTTAGGAATGAGGCTGACTATAAGGCTGCTCTGTGTCGTCATAAACAATACATGGGCAATCGCTTTATTCAAGTTCATCCAATTACTAAGAAAGGTATGCTAGAAAAGATAGATACAATTCGAAAAAGACTCCAGAACTTCAGCTATGACCAGAGAGAAATGATGTTAAATCTAGAGGGGGATGTCAACTCTGCCAAAGTCTGTGCCCAAATAACAAATATTCCATTCAGCATTACCAAGATGGATGTTCTGCAGTTCCTGGAAGGAATCCCAGTGGATGAAAATGCAGTACATGTTCTTGTTGATAACAATGGGCAAGGTCTAGGACAAGCATTGGTACAGTTTAAAAATGAAGAAGATGCATATAAGTCTGAACACTTACACCGTAAAAAACTTAATGGGAGAAAAGCATTTGTTCATGTAGTTACTCTAGAAGAAAAGATGGAGATTGAGGAAAATCCCCCTGCCCAAGGAAAAAAGGGCCTAAAGATGCCTGTGCCGGGTAATCCTGCAATACCAGGAATGCCCAGTGCAGGAATGCCTGCTGCAGGCATGCCAACTGCTGGTATGTCTGCTGTGGGAATATCCTGTGCTGGCATGCCCACTGCGGGCATGCCTTCTGTGGGAATGCCCTCTGCAGGAATGCCTGGCGCTGGCATACCTGGTGTAGGAATGCCCACTGCAGGACTGCTTGGTGCAGACCTGCCTGCTGCGGGAATGCCTGGTGCAGGAATGCCCCGGTGCCAGAGGTGAAGAACATGCTTTCCTGACAGTAGGATCAAAGGAGGCCAACAATGGACCTCCATTCAACTTCCCTGGTAATTCTGGTGGATCAAATGCCTTTGGGCCACCACTGCCTCCTCCAGGATTAGGAGGGGCCTATTGGAGATGCTAGGCCTTGTCAGGGGCTAGAAGGAAATTCTCCTTCAAAGAATAGCCTGACATTTACAAGAAACAGCCCCCTGGGAGACATCCTGCCTGGGAGACAGCCTGCAGCTACCTATCTCCCTGGAACATCCTGTGGTTATCAGGATCATCAGACATCTTGCAGCTGGCAGTTTTACCACCCACATCCAGCAATTGATGATTAGAGAGCTTCCCTATCCCCAGCATATAAATACCCCTGTGTGAACAATAAAAATTTGCAGCTTGATCAGAACTCCTGTCTTGCTGTCATCCCTTGTGTCTCTTGTCCCTTCATTCCTCCCCACCTAGGTTCTCGGCCCTCGTTGATGTGTCCTGCCGGTCGGGACAAGGCCTGGTATGCCTTCAGTTGGAAACAGTGGTTTGCCTGGTCTAGGATTGGAACTTCCTGGTTTTGGAGGTGGACTGAATACTTTAACGGGGCCATCGGGATTTGGAGGGGCCCCTCAGAATTTTGGAAATGGTCCTGGTAACTTAGGTGGCCCCCCTGGCTTTGGAAGTGGCCCTCCTGGTCTTGGAAGTGCCCCTGGGCATTTGAGTGGACTACCAGCCTTTGGCCCTGGCCCTGGCCCAATCCATATTGGTGGTCCACCTGGCTTTGGATCTAGTTCTGGGAAACCAGGACCTACAGTAATTAAAGTGCAGAACATGCCCTTCACTGTGTCTATTGATGAGATTTGAGATTTCTTTTATGGCTATCAAGTAATCCCAGACTCAGTGTGCTTAAAATACAACGAAAAAGGTATGCCCACAAGTGAAGCCATGGTGGCCTTTGAATCTCAGGATGAAGCCACAGCTGCTGTCATTGACTTAAATGACAGGCCAATAGGCTCAAGAAAAGTAAAACTTGTATTAGGATAGCCATTCACATCAGTTCTTTATAGGGTAGACCTTCATATTGGTGTGTTCAATGCATCCAGATTGTTTTCCTAGTATTTTCAGGTTAGAACCGATGGATTGTTTCAGTTGCATATAGATTGGTTTCCATAACAAAGCATTGGTTGACTGTTTACAGCTCACTACCTGGATAAACATTGCTGTATGTTACAGTAAAATTATCTGGAGAGAACACAAAAATGATTTTGGCATACTATTAGAGAAATCATTTGTAAAAACTCAATGACCACATAAAGTTTATCAAGGAGTCTAGATTGGTTTTGTTTTATAATATATGGGATGAAGAAAACAGAAATGTCAGTAGAGCTCATTGAGGGTGCTCCTGCCAGCTGCTAAAATATAGAAGTTGGCTACTCTTGGAATTTAGTTTAAAGCTAGACAGATGTGCTTTGTTATAGGGTCAAAGCTTTGTCTAAAGTCTTCATTTTCTTTTAAAATTGAATAAAATCTCTGTATACAGATTCATTATGTGTACCTTTATTGCTTCTTTGAGGATTCTTGCTGTATGGACAGTCCTGCTTCAGATGTTGCTGCTTTGCTTGCCTAATTGACTCATTTGTAAATGAGCGAAACTGTTTTGTTGTTTTTTTTCTTTAAATATGAAACTCCACAATTGGTTTGTGCTATAACTCTGAACTTTGATTTCTAATGACACACTTAAAACTGTGTGAAATAAAACTTTTGCCATAAAAATAAACTATGAAGTCCTCTACCTAAAAGAGCCTTTTTGGTTTAACTGCCAAATTTTAGTTTAGTAAGTTTAAAAATTGTTTATGTTGTTTGGGTGGCATTGAAACCAGAAAATACTTTTAGTAACCAGTGTTTAAGATGATTATTCTAGCAATTCCCTTTTGTCCCAACTTCAGTGAAATTTTTGCCTGTAAGTATACAAAGAGGGATCTATTCATAAGAAAGAGCATTATATTCATCTAGTCTTTTAAAACTGAAGTTGAAATTGTTAGTAGTACCATTATAGAATAAAAGATTCATAAACTGGTCCATAGGTTGATATGTGTTTAATCCTGTTAACTTAGAGGATTTTGGGTATAGTTGTTTAATCAGGAGTCTTGTTCTCAACAATTCTTTATGCAGAGTAAAAGTCTAGCTGCCAGAGAGGAGCAAATTAAGACTCCTTGCCCTTTTATATTCGTTTCTTAGGCATTCAGGACACAGTGGTAGTAGGACCACATAGTATCTGGTTGGTACGTGTCCTTGTCATAAAAATATTTACCTTGTAATGTCCTGCTCTACTTAGGGCTTTTTTCCCCCCTTAGTTTAAATTCTCTAAAGATATGTCACATTATATTGTTAATGTACAGAATGGAAGACTGGGGAATTATCATGAAAAACAAATTTTTATCTTTTACATTGCTCTCTTGCCTTGGTTTAAAACATCCCCAACGTTTCCTACAAATCAATGTACTTATAGAGATCTGACCTTTAAAAGAAGTATATCCTGTTAAAAATTATGTAGTGCCTTTTTGGTGTTGCAAATCAGTAGAATACTGAAATAAAATGTTGCCCTGTAATTTAGAGTAGCAACAGTTTCACTTGTGAAGATTGTGTACAATCAGAGGATGACAGTGCAGGAGTCTTGTTTTAGGGAAAGGATTGTTCAAACTCAAAGAAGAGGTGGCTGCATTGTGGGTCTTTGATAATTCATGAACACAAATTTGATATGAAAGATCACTAGATACTGCTTCCTCAACTTAAAAAGCAACATAATGTTTATATATGCTGTTTAATTTAAGCTGTTAAGTAATCTTTTCTCATCCCAAAGACAATGGGAAAAACTTCAGTGCTGCTTGGGAGTCTTGTTTTAACCACAGATTATTTTCCCCATTGGAAAGCTAACTATTTCCATTTTAGTAAAAAATGGGTTGTTTGAAGATGTAAGTCCTTCTTTCACAATTTATTTTGCTTATGTTCTCATACATTCTTATTAAATATTTCATACATTTTATTGCACTTACTTTATTATTTCTACATCTTAGGTAAATGCTGAAAAGGAGAATTTGATTTCATTGTTCATCAAAGTAAATAAATTTAATAGTGGTTTCTGTAGCAATTGGAAAGAACTATGTTTCATATTTCGTTGAGCCACATCAGTGCTTGTTGTGAAATGTAATTAAATTGCTGTCTTAGAACTTGATTTTTGTGTATCTGAGACTTATTAACATAGTGCTAACTGCTAAACATACTGTTTATCTTCTGAGCATTGGAGTTTCAGGTTTAAAAAATTCTTGAAAATGTGTTCTGTGAAACCATCCATACCTCTCTTCTTACAAATTTTCTCCTAAGAACTAGGTTTGGTGTAGAATTGAATTTATATTATTTTCTCATTTTCTTTGTATGGTATGAAGGATTGTAAAGTTTTGCTCAAAGTTGTGTGCATTTGTAAGCACTATCATAGTATTCTCAACTTTATGTGTAAATTTTATTGTCTGTGTTCGGTGACTTTAACATTAAAGGAAGAGCATCTTTTCCATTAGGTTTAATTTTTTTTCCTTCTACTGAGTTTTTATTGTTCGTTTTTCTTTGGGTTTAAAGGATTAGAGAAACTACAAAATAAATAAGCAAATTTGTAACTTTTCTGAAATTTAGTGAAAGATTTAATTTACAAGCCTAATTTGGAGGTATGTTCTGTGTTTACACTGTAGCTTGGATATACAATTATTAGTGGCTGGTTTTTTTTTGTTGTTGTTTGTTTGTTTTTTAATGCAACACAGTGTTAAGCAAAATGTAGTTCCTGACTTTGTATTCCAAGTTGTTAAAACATTGACAATGAAAATTCAATTAGGAAACTTGTTATTCAGAATTTCAAATAGTAATAATATTTAATATAGTTAAGGTCAGTCTTAACTCACCAGATGAAAATCTGGGACTGTATGGAAGTAATCAAACATGTACTTTTTAGGTGGAAAGAGTCACCTTGCATAAAAATGAGGAAGCATGACTTAAACTCACTCCATTTTTCTGGATTCTATGATTGTGCACAGGTGTGGGTCAAGTGTGTAAAAAGAAAATTCACTTAATTTTGAGAACACTTAAACAAGTGAAGAAAATGTAAAAGTTGCTGCTAGTTATACCTTTTGGAGAGAATTTCTGGCAGTGATTGCTTTAAAAATTATTTCCCACCCTCAGAAAATTGCCACATTTAAATTGTTTTACTGGCAGTTCTATTAGTAGTCCAAACTTTAGAAACTATGCACAGTAAAACGGCTCATAGACCATATGTGCCCAGCATTGCCAGCAAATACTGCCTTGGCATCATTCAGCAGATTTTCTTTTGTTTATAAAGATGAAGTCTGAATACTGTTCAATAAACTTGTCACACATAAAAAAAAAAAAAAAATTCCACTATGGGCCATGAATAACTTTATTAAGAAACTTGACCTAATGTACTCCAAAGAGCCCCATATCTTCCTATTATCATATTGGATTTCATTTTTCAAGATATGAAATGGATGGAGTGGGGTATGAGGTCCTATAACAATCAGATTGCAGCGCCAGATATGAAACCCAAAAGTCATTTCCCATTTTTAAATTGCTTTTTAGAAGTCTTCTTTGTCACAAGTATTCTACCACTCAGGCAGAGTTTGGGTAGGAAAAGGGTTACAACCAAACCATGTTGTGAGAATCTAGGTATTGTGCTAACAACCCAGAAGAAAAATGTTACTTACATGGAGCAAAATTCCCTCCCAATTACAGAGACTAACAGATGATAGGTTTTTGTTGTTGTTGTTTATTTCATTAATTGAGCTTTGTGATGGGATTTTCTTTTAGGATTAAAGTGAGTACCACCCAGGTTCTCAGTTTGTGGTTTGGAACTTCCAAGAGGCCAGTAGAGTATAAAAATGCAAAAGGTACTCCCTGCTGAGTCCCACATACTTGGTGGTACCTGTTGTGAGTCCCACAGTGCCATGGAGCAGCACTTTCCCTGCTATGTGCCACCGGCCTGGAATTCTGCAGACCAGACGCCTGGGCCCTGGCTGCTGCCCTTCTATAGCCACCAAGAGGAAAGCTCCTATGACAGCCAAGACTTTGACTGCAACCTGCTTTCCACACTGCAAGGGCATCTTCGCTGGGAACAGTCTGAACAAAGTGACTTTCCCAGTGCACAGGGTACCTTGTTCCAGGACACAGAGCCTCCTGTCCTGGACAGGGAATTCACAACCCAGACCAAGCCCCAGGTGGCTGGCCATCAACCACCCGATGGGGCTCCCTTGTCTTGTCCCAGGTGCACCTGTGACAGAAAGTCTGGAGCCCAAGACCTCTGGTGGTTGTGATCCTTATAAGAGTCCTCTTCCTCCTGTCCCTGCAAGCCACCATGGGACCAGCCAAGGCTGCTCGGAGTGGATCCGGGCCCTTCTGTGCAGGACTCCTTGAGCCTGCTTGAATCTGCAACTTTTGGGGCCCAGCAGTGCTGAGATTTCCCTTATTTAAAGGAGCATTTTGGAACAGATTCTGTAACAGTAATGCTTGTGTCTGCTTCTACACCATGGAGGCTTCAGAGCTATTGTGCATGTTTCTTTTGTTTTTTTCAATAAAATTGTGCTAAAATGTGAAATTCTTGGGTGTAGTGTACTCCTGCTGGGTATTGGGGAAACAGGAGGCTCAGAACACTGGGTGCTGAGAGACCATATTCAGATCTAAGAAGGCCCATCCTCATTGCTGTTGCATTGCTTATTGGCATGGTGGGTTGGTGGCATCTTCTGGGTACAGGTCGGGTAGACAGGGCACTTTTGTATTGGGTGTTCTACAAGCACTACATCTTCAAGCAGACACAGAGCAGCCTTGAGAACCTATGTGAGAAATGATCTTATGTGTCAACCTGTCATCTGTTTTCCCCAAGGCTATTTCAGGGGTGCCTCCCAGTCTGAGTTACAGCTGCCACTACACACTTGACTGCACTCACTGTGAGGCCTCTTTATAGACCCCAGCATCTAGACCTCCAAACGCTGGGCTTAGGTATTCACCCATTGGCATAGATTTTCCAGAAGACTTCACCTAGAATATTTTGCTGCCAGGGGCCTTCCAAGGAACTCTACTAAAGCTGGCCTTCTTGGAACCTTCTTTTCCTAGAGTTTTTAAAAGTTTCAACTTGAAATCATACTCTGGTTTTGACAACCTTATCAGATACATCCTCAATACTTTTAGATAACAAGGTACATCTCCAGTAGTTTTTTGTTCTTATTTTGACATATGATCTAGTAAACTTGCTGAAGCTTGTCTTGAATTTGTAATCCTTTTGCCTCAGCCTCCTAGGTCACTGAGATTACAAGCCTGTGTTACTCTGACATATATTGCAAGATTTATCTTTACAATTAATTTAGTATGCAGGCAGCTGGAGTACTGTTTCTCAGTGATATTTTACAAAATATCAAAATGGAGCTAAATTTTTGCTCCAGTGAAATAACTGAAAAAGAACAATTATGTAAAATAATTCTAATGAATATATGGCAAACGATTCTGCTCTGCTAAATGTTCAAAGGTCTTTAGTATATAACGCTGGGAAGAAAGTGGATTCAATAAGTTGTATAATTATGGCACCTATTTGATCAGAATCAAAGCAAGGAATGACTTCAATTTGCATCAGAAACATTACACCCTGGAGCACTTGCCTAGCTTGGTTTTAAGTCAACACATGAGATGGTATTTCATAGGTTTTTAAGTCCAGATATGAAAGTATAATCACTTTGATTGATATTTATGTTTGTATTTGCACTTGGTATTGGTCTCCTGGGTTGAATTTTCACCCTGAGCTCTTTTCATATAATCATAGTTTGGCATTCTTATTTCATCTCAAAGGGCTCCCTCTCTCCCTCACTTTCTCCCTTCCTCCTTCCTTCTTTCCTTCCACCTTTCTTTTTTTTTTTTTTTTTTTCAGATACTACACACAACTTTGATAGATCCCAAACTCCAGGATTATGACAGTGACTTCTATTGCCAATGGAGTTCCAGACACTGACTTCTTCCTGGACTCAAGGTAGTTTCTTCTTCCTGAATCTTTTCCTCTGCTACATTTTCTTCTGGTACTCTAGAGCTCTATTCAGTGATGTCCTCCCTCCACCAAGGTTTCACCCAATTCTGACTGCTGGTATGTTCTTGCCTTAAAAGTACATGAGTGTTTCTCCTAGAGCAGAAAAAGTAATGATGCTTGGGGGCAGTGTGGACCTGGATTCTGGAAAGGATAGTTCAGATTACACTACGTATCCAGAGTTCTTGACTGTTATGGTGCTAAGTGGAACCATATGAGGTCAAAGATTTGAAATCATAATTGAAAATTCAGCAAGACAACAGATTGGGATGAGTAATAGTGAAGAAAAAAATGAATGGATGTGAATGAGACAAAGAGGAAACAAAGTATATAAGAACTGGACACTTAATGCTTTCGAATGTACTAATTATTGACAATTAGATATAATCAATGGCATTCACACAAAATTAATTAGAAAAGTGCTGAAAATTACAGAACTCTTTTCAAATTCCCTCAGACAAATATATAATACTACTAGCTTCTTCAGTAGGAAAGATAAGGCTAGCCTCATTAATGTTAGACACAAGAAAAGTAAAAGAAACACACATTTAAATGGCATATTAGAAAGTGTTAAGAATTTTTTTTACAGGGTCCAGGGATGTAGGTCAGGGGTGGAGCACTTGCCTAGCATGCATGAGTCCCTGGATTTGATTACTACTCTATAAAAAAGAAGGAATTTTCATTATAATCCATGTTGTTAAAACATTGGCAAAAATATGTTCCTCAATACTAGTTTTTTGAAGGAGTTTGGTAGGATACTTGAATATGCAACATAGTCATGTGTACTAACAATTTTAAATATACTATTTGACATAGAAGTTCCACTTTTAAAATTTTATTCCATAGATTCATTCCCAGAAACAAAAAAAAATCTCTATGAACAAAAAAAATATTGTTCTTTTATAGTACAAGATAAAAAAGATCCAGTTTGGGCTGGGGATGTGGCTCAAGCAGTAATGCGCTCACCTGGCATGCGTGGGGCACTAGGTTCGATCCTCAGCACCACATAAAAATAAAATAAAGATGTTGTGTCCACTGAAAACTGAAAAATAAATATTAAAACACATTCTCTCTCTCTCTCTCTCTCTCTCTCTCTCTCTCTCTCTCTCTCTCCCCTCTCTTAAAAATAAAAAAAAAAGATTCATTTAGTTAGAAACAAGGCAACCCTTAGAAATCAAAAGGGAATAGATTATATAGAGGTTCTAGGACATATTAAATGTCCTTATAAGTCCAAGAGGTAGAGAGTATTAAGGATTTTACATCTATGTACATGTTTATAGTAATGAAAACATGGCTTCCTGTTGATGTGGAATCATTCAGATTTTAAATCTCTAAACAAAGATAATGATGCTACATAATTTTACAGATTTTGTGTAGGACTCTTAATCTTTCATTTTCATTTCTTTCTGTGTCTTCCTGGAAATTATTCTAGTGAAATAAAATTTAAGGAATGACTTTTTTAGCAAAATATTTGTAGAGTCACAAAAACTACAAAAATATACTGAGATTTTAGTCTGCAAAATGGATGCAAATGATATCAAAAGTAATTCAATTAAGAAGCTTATTAAATTATGAAATGGATGCAAAAGATACTGAAGATTATTAAAAGACAAATCTTTAAATCATACAAAGATTAGTTAAGGTTAGTTAAAGATTAGTTAAGTAAAAGTGTCATAGTACAATTCAATGGGGGTCTAGTCAGGAAATACCTCCCTTCTCTTCCTGGTACATTCCCTAACTCAGACCAAAGCATTTGGCCTCTCCCTGTGCTACTTGTCAAAGGCTAAGCCTTCCTCAGGCTGGGGAATTGGAACAGAACCTGTAGCCCTCTGCCCCTCGCTGGAACCCACCCTGACTCTTTGCCCCAGGCACACTTGTAGCTTCAGGGACTCATTCCTGCCTGGTATATTAGGGATTTGTGTTAGCAGCAGCTAGGGCTCTATCACTAGAGGGGCCAAATTATAAACCCACTTCAAAGCAGAATTCACTTGGTCCTGCATGGTTAAGATGAAACTTTGTGAAGGAGTCTATACTTTTGTGTGTGTTCTTAGACTCCCAATGGTAAAAACTACTCCTCCTTGGATCTTTGTGACAAAAATTGTGACAGTAAAACCCACACTGTGGCTTCTTTCTCTCATAGATTTCTTCATGAATTATTTTCAATAAAAGATCTTGAGACTCTTGATTTTATTTCAGGAAAACAATACCATATAGAAAATACGTGTGAACATAATCTCCAAGGACAGTCTTGCCCTAAAATTAAAAAAAAAAGGGGAGGCTGGGGTTGTGACTCAGTGACAGAGCACTCACCTAGCACATGAGAGGCTCTGGGTTAGAACCTCATCAGCACATAAAAATAAATAAATAAAAATAAAGTTATTGTGTCCAACTACAAGTAAAAAAAAATATATATATATATATATATATTTTTAAAGCATGATTCCTTTCAACGTAAGATTTCAAAATAGAGTTAGTGATTGTGAAAGTCAGCCAGCTTTGTGTACTACCTCTATGCAATTGACCATTATCAATCCCTAAAATGTCTGTAATTCCAGCTACTCAGGAGGTTGAGGCAAGAGGATCACAAGTTTCAGTTTAGCTTCAGTAATTTAATGAGGCCACATGCAACTTAGTGAGACTTTCTCTTAAAAGATAAAAACAGCAGAGGATGTGTTATGCTCGAATTCGGGACTCCCAAAGACCACCAGAGACCCAAGATCCAAGATCGATGTAAGCAGCAAAGAGGTGTTTATTGCGAGCTAGCTCAGTCCTCCGCGCACGCACACAGCAACTGATGACGCTGAGAGGCCCCGAGCCCAGGGTTTGCAGCAGTTTTATACATTCTTTGGAGAGGGCAGGGACTTCACTATACATCATAGCAAATCATCACACACCGTGGGAAAATCAAATAACAACTCTAAAACATGATTAGCACATTCACTGGCAGGAACAAGTTGGGTAGGGGTGATTGTCAGTACAAAAGGGGTATTCATTTGAACTGATTGGTTTGAGCCAAGAGTGGTGTATGTGCTGAACTACATGGTTTCCCAACTTGTTATCAACCACCATAAACTGCTGGGAGGGTTATCTGGCATCCCAGGTATTTCCCTGTCTCATGCTGATTGGTGGCTGCTAGGGGGCTGCTATGGATCCCCACCTAGCCTGACTGAGTCAGGGACACCTGGCGCAGCAGATCTCTCCTGTAGATAAACAACTTTGCAGGGTGGGAATGTGCCTAAGAGTGCTCTGTGTGTTTTTCCAAGGACAAAGGTCATGTCCCTTCCTTGGACAGGCTTTGCTCTGAGGTAGAGGCTGGTTTTTCAGATGTAACTCAGTGTTAAGGTGTTTTGGGCCCCTCTCAATTCTCTGCTCCTGTGTAACAACATATTCTGTTAGTACAGTACTCTCAGATCCTCAAAGACAGCTCCCTGCTCTGTGTAAGCCCAGTGAGGCAGTTCACATCTCCGCAGCTCTGGAGGCACTGGCAGGAGTGGCAGCTCAGTGCAGGAAAATTATCCAGTGTCCAGGCACACACCTGTTCTGGGTTCAGGACTTGTGGCATGTTGGTCTCTGGACATGCTCTCCTGGGAGTCAGGGATCCTGAGGTTGACAGACAGACTGCCATAGTTTCAGCTTCCCTACCAGACCAAGGTGTGTAGCTGGTCTAGGAAAAGGAGCAAATTATTCAATCCAAAACAAAGTCAGCCTCAGTAAAAGGGTTGTGCTAAGCAACTCAGTGAGACCCTGTCTCTAAATAAAATACCAATATATATATATATATATATATATATATATATAGGGCTGGTTTGTGGATCCATACTCAAGTGTCCCTGAGTTCAATTCCTGGTATCCAAAACAAAAATAAACAAACCAACCACATAAAGTAATTACTGTGTTCAATTCTGCACCCCATTTTGTTTTTTCCAGTCATGCTAGTGATTGAATCTTAGGTTTTACAACTGAGCGTCTTCTTAGTCCTTTTTATTTTCTGTTTTGAGACAAGATCTGGCCATGTTGCCAAGGATGGCCTCAAACAGGTGTTTTACATCCCTCAGTCTCTTCATTTGTTGGGGTTGCATGAATGGGTAACTGCACCCAGCTAATTCTCCCCATATGTGCAGGGATTGTCTGGTTTTAGAGACCAGACTCAGTGGTGCTGGATCATAGTCTTAAAACCATAAGCTAATTCATCCTGGAGCTAGATGGAGAAGCTAAGTTTTAAAGCATTCATGGCTAAGTAGGAAAATGAATAAGGGGAGCAGGTTGTGTTGAGAAAAGGAGAGTCCTATGGCTATTTAGAATTGAAATTTTTCTTTTTTTTTTTTAATTGTAGATGGACACAATTTATTTTATTTATTTTTATGTAGTGGTGAGGATCAAACCCAGTGCCTCACATATGCTAGTGAGTGCTCTACCATTGAACCCCAGCTCCAGCCTCTAGAATTGTAAATTTTCTAATCTATGCTTCAATTTTCTGCATTAAAGTGTAATTAAATTTCATATGATTTTCCTATGTATCTAAATTTCCTACGTAATCCCTGCTGGGATTACAGGCATGAACCACTATGACAAACCACATTGTTTCTTTAAAGTGACATCTTTCAGACACTTGGTGGCCCTTTGGATATGCATACTCCTGGTGGCCTTGGCAGTTTCTTTGTGTTTTAAAAGTGAACACAAAGATTTGAACTTCTTTATTTGTAAGATTTTGTGGGGTTTTGTGTATCAAGACAATAGTGAACTATATTCACAGATCACCTTGGACAAGTTATAGGAAGAGGAGTGATTCATTCTTCAGGTGATTATATTTTCATTTGATATAAAAAGTTTCAGGGGACATATCTAATTTTATTAAGAAGGAATTTCAACATTTTTTTTGTTTATTTATTTTATTTTTTGTGGTAGCATTGGGAAGTGAACCCAGGACCTCATGCATGCCAGGCGAGAACTCTACTACTAATCTGCAATCAAAGCCCTTCTTTTCGAGTTACTAAGATCTTTTTATGTATATTTCATCTGCAGCTTTGAACTCTGACATAGTAGCCTCTGATGTGCATCAGTATACCCTACATCTCCATTGTCCTGCAGTGGACATTCATATTGCTGCTATCCCTATCACCACACTTAATTATCCCTATGCACCTGTGGGAGAATTTACCTAGGGCAGGTGCTCATAAGCATACCTGTTCCCTCAAAAGACTATTACCTGAATTTTGCTGAGCATTGCCAGATCGTTTTTTTAAGGTGAATGCAGCATTTACTTTCCAACAATAGTGTTGTGCATTACTGCATGCACACATTCCCCACAAACACTTGGAGTGGCCCAGTATTCTGACATTTGCTGGGGCCTTTGTGGCTCTGAAGAGGTTTGCTTTGGGCTTAATGGCTTCCTTATCCAGTTTTTTCTAATTTCTTAAATTCTCTGTGATTCTGTTGCTGTGTTTTTGAGAGATATTCTCTGATGTTCAGTCTTAAATATGTCTTTGCTTTTTGATCAGATTATGGGTTATCTTCGTCCCTTGTTCTTAAACTGAGTGTGTTCAGTTTCTGTTCCTAAAGGCAAAAGGAACACAACTGTGCCTTAATATCCCACTTCCTGCCTTTCAGCCTGTTACAATCCCTTTTATTTTTAACAACTGTGAAAGAATGGACTTAGGTTTCATTCATAAAATATACATTTTTCTCCATAAAAAGTATTAAAATCTTTCTGCTTTCAGGATGTTCTTATCATGTTAGTTTTACATTTTGATTTGAGAAAAAATACGGGTAAAATAATGCCTTTCAAAATTTTATTTTAATATTTTACAGTTTTGCTTTCATATCAGCTTTTCGATCAAGAAATAAATTGTCTAAACAGACATTTTTACATTTTCTATATATATATTATTAACTGCATTAACACAGGGATCCAAAAACCAGAGGCAGAAATTCTGCCTTCTAAGAGTTCCTCTTTCTGGTGAGTATCAAACCATATCTGAGTGACATTAGTCTGAATGGGACCAGTGTCTGGGAGAGGCTGTGCTGGGCAGGGGCAATTGCGTGAAGGCATTAGAAACTGGAGACTTCCAGGCCCTTCCTTAAGTAGATGCAGAATAAAAATACTGTCCAAAGAGACACACTTCCCACCTAACTAACTCCTGCCATCCCACACATTATTTCCTATACTTGGAGAGATTTGTTTGAGGCCAACACCTGGGCTCCTTTGCATTGCTCCCCCTGGATACTTTCCACATCTCTGCCCACCAAAGCAGACCTTCTCTAAGGCTCTGATGACAAGTCCACAGCACAGTTCAGAATCAGAGCTCTGTCTCCCACCCTATGCAGCACTCCTTCATCCTCTCTTCTCTCTTCATTCTGTCTACTGTTGAGCAAGGGAACCAAATACTTATGAGGGCCTGTAAAAGCAACATCTCTTGCCTATTAGTAAGTAAACATGTGCAAGAGAGAAATGTTACATTTGTCTGAAAGAGAATAGAATCTCTCAGATTGAACACTCAGTATTCCTAGGACTCAGTGATCATGGGCCAGGGTTAAAGATCAGCATGTTTCTGAGCAGCCTGTCTCCAGGACTACATGAATGTGACCAAAAGAAGCTGCCAGGGTAGGTGAATTCATGGTTGCTTTGCAGCATGGCACTCTTCTGAGGCTGAATTTGAGTTCTTCTATGTCATGGGATAGGGTTCCAGGGAGGCAGGCAGAAGTAACTAGGCATGTTTCTTAGTATCTGAGCCCAGGCAACTGACTATGTCAAGGGCAGGCCTAATATAGTAGCCCCTATGGCCTAGAGATCAGTTTCCAGTAAAAATGTAGGCTGTCCCACCAGGGTTCTTCCTAGCTTAGAAGGGGAGTAGCCATGGCCTAGAATCTTCTGAGCTCAGTGTCAAAAATAACTGGGACCTCAGTGTCATCTCTGCAGAATCCAGAGCCTGCTTCACACAGGAGTAATGGTCCATGATTTTGGCCTTTAGATCAGGAGAAACAGTGTTAGGTCTGAGAGAAGTGGCAAAGGATTGAGTGACTGCTAAGCATTCAGATGCTTATATATGGCTCTCTTGCACAGTCTTATGTGCAAGAGTTCATTATGTTGGGTGATGATGCTACTCTTGGAGGCAAATTGCTTCAGAAGGCTGGGTCTGATGAACTTCAGTGGAAAAGCAATCATCTTCACTCAACTATCCTATATATCTAAGAAGAGCAAAACAAAAAGAAAGGAACGCAATCATCTTGAATGCACTTATAATAAATCAAAATGGTATCAGTTATTAATTAGATCAAGGTTAAAATTTTTACAAAGGCTTACTTATTATGAAATGCCAGTCTTTCTGTTTTCTTTACATATGTGATATCCTATGTCACATAGCATTTCTTCAGGGCATATACCTTCTTCTCCTATAAAGTCTTAATTCACTATTCCAAATCAAACCACAGGCTATGTTGTAGCAGATAATGAAATTTAGGACCTCTTGGGGAGGACTGTTTGAAAGAAGATGGAGATCAATTCTCCAGTCTTCACTGGAATTCTCAGCTGCTTGTTTTGTTTCTGTACAGATGAATTTCTACATTGAAAGGACTAAGGGGAAGAGAGAGGTGGTGGGAGGGAAAGAAAGGGAGGGAGGGCAAGCTATAGACTTAAATATCAAATAACTAAATACAGTTCAGATTCAAATACTTGTCTCAACTTATAATAGATTTAACTGTCATTTAAATTTTCTAAGCCACAGGTGGTGGTGATTGGTTAATTTGTGAGTGAGAACAAAATTGTTAATTTCAAAAAGTAGATTTTAGATATTAAGAAATCATATAGGTCAGTCAGGCACAGTTGTCTCATACACCTGTAATCCTAGCTACTAGAGAAGCTGAGGCAGAAAGAGTGAAAGTCTGAGGCCTGGCTGAGTAACTGAGGAGATCCTGTCTCAGAATGATAAAAAAGGCTGGGGATGTATCTCTGTTCTAATGTGATCCAGCTTCAATTGCCAGTACTGAAGAGGGTAAAAGGAAATTTAAATAAAGTAACAGTTCCTGATGGAAGGAGTGAGGAGACATAATACAACTAAACACCCTTTTAAAGTTATATTTATTCTTACATGATTGGTACTATTATGCTAAAAAAAACATAACCCTAATTAAAGACAAATGCATAACTGTGGCCCTTTAAACATCTCCCTAATGTAAGAAGATTTTTCACATTCTTGTACCAGATCCACTTTACATTTATTTTCTTTTTGAGACAGGGTCTTACTAAATTTCTCAGGTTGTCCTAGAACTTGAAATCCTTCCACCTCAGTCTCCTGAGTAGGTGGGATTACATGCATGACCCACTATTGCCTAGCTATCAGATTCACTTTAAAATTGTCAGAAGTACATATATTTAGCGTCTCACAGGACCACAGTCTACTGTGTTTAATGATCCTTTTACTTTCAATGTCATAAACTCTGCATTAGTATTAACTTAAGCATATACAGAGTGCTTACCTTTTGCCAGATGTTATGAAAATAGCTATGAGTATGGCATGTTCCCTTCTCAAATGTGGATTTTTTTTTAAATTACTTTAATGTAGAATAGGGATTATTAGGGACTGGGAAGGTGTCAAGAGAAGATGGAAGAAGAGTGGATGGATGTGACCAATACTCTCCATATGTATACATGGAAATAAAACATTAATCCTTCCCCAATATGTACAGTTTAATATGTGCCTATAAGTAAATCAACTTTAAAAGCATTATATATGCAAAGATGAATAAAATCCATTTTTCCCTCTCTTTTAGGAGCAGGCACAGAATTCTGCAACTCAAGAGCTCTACCTAGAAAGAGAACAGGGTTGGGGAATAATTCCCCAGCTTGGAAAGCCTTGAGGAGACTACAACCCAATCTAGTTTACTAGGGCTGCTGAGCAGAATTCTTAAGGGCACAGAAATGACTTACACATGGATAAGATTGGAGACTTCTGTCTAAGCACCTGTCTGGTCTTGGCAGCCCCAAGCTGCTGTAGATGAAGTCCTTGTCCCAGTAGATTAGTAGATGCAAAAGAACAGAAGGGAAGAAGAACCTGTTGGAGGCCGTATGTGCCCCTCAGGGGCATTCCCACAGCCTGCTCCTGCTTTCTTGGGCTCTAAAACCCATTTCTGTTTCTGATCCAATGTCCCATGCTGCCATCCCCACATAGGAGGCCTGAAGATTCACACATTCCTTGGTTGGGTTGGAAAGGCACAGGGTGGAATTGTGCCCAAATCTTGAGCCTGGAATATGCCTTGGTGCAGGGACACTTTCATTTCTGTGCCTTTTCTTTTCTAGACATTTAAGACGTTTTGCAAATTAAATCAACCTTAGTTGGTCTATAATACCATAATGATATTTGTCTTAATTGGTTTTATGGATTATGAGGAAATATTTCTCAATGACATTTTATCCCCTCTTCAAAAAAAGAAAAAATAAGTAGTCATTTCATGAATTTATTCAGTTAGTTGTTAAGTAGGAGAGCAAAACACACAGTGAATGAGAAAACATAAGCCACTTTTTTGTCCATTTGCCTTTAGGTTAAGTCCTGACTTTTGCCTTCCCATTCTCAACGTATCTGTTACCAGCACTAGCTTCTGCCTTGAGCACTGGCTACAATCCTATCCCTATCTTTCAGAATCCCTTAAGTGAGTTCACGCCACATCTACCATTGAAAGTACATAATTTGTTATGGAAAATTGAGATTTCCCCATTTACTTGTTTTATTTAGTGTGAGAAAACTAGAGGGCCATTATGAAAGGCAGAGGGTAGAACATGACAAAAGAGCCCTTCTCAAGAATGAAGAAACTGAACATGGCGGCGGGCGCAGAGAGATCAAGTCTCTGACCTCTTCAGCTGCGCAGGCATAGGGAGTCGTAAACCATCTAAATGCTGTTTGCTCAGGATCACTAGGCAATGCGAGCTGACGTGGATCTGGGGCGAACAGTCTGGGCCTCTCAGAACACACACCAAGCCCAGATGGGCTGAATTCAAGCTCCCATTTGCCTGCTTCTCGCAGACAAACTGCTGTGACTCCGCACTAAACGATCCCGCTGAAACAACTGGTCGGCCCTTCTGAATCTACGGAGGTTAATGCCAACCGAGCCTTCATAGGCAGTGGCCACAGGATTGAAACTGGGCTTGGGAGAGCCAGTCAGGACCCACCCGTTGCATTGGTCACCCGGCAAAGGGAACGAACTGTCGCCATTTGCATGGGATACCACCATGGCAGAGAACTGACGTCACCAGAATGCGGCGGAGGAGATAACTCCATTGAAACCAGCGGTGACAGGTGTGTAACCCCCTAGCCTTCCCTCTCCACACAGCGGGGAAACCTTAAGGGCCCCTCCCAGCTCTCCTGTGAGCGTGATAGCCAGACCGAGGGAATCAGGAGTGGCGCGGGACCTGCAGCGTGGAACTCCCGCTACCGCTCCCACCAGTGCTGACAACTGAGGTCTCTTGCACCAGCTACCAGGGGTGTGGCTACCAGAGGGCAAGCAAAATTCGCTGAGGGTTCTCAGCCCCAAGCTCTACAAACTTAGGGTCTGAGGGAATGGTAAACAGGGAGAGTGGGCCCAGTTGTTCATGAAAATAGGGCCCCTGGGAGCAGCAGACCTGGCTTGTAGCCAGTATTGTGGTGAACATCACCGGTGAGCGGGGCCTGGCTTGAGGAAAAGTGGGGAAGTGACTAGACACAAGAGAAGGCCCTAGGCACTCAGGATTGGAGACCCGCCCAGTCTGGGAGGAGGAGCTGCTGCACAGTGATTGGTTCCCGTGTATTGAGAGGAGAAACTTGGCCAGGTGGGAACAGCTCCACCTACTGGAAGAGAAGTTAATTAAACTCTAAGACTGCATTTATTATTTTTTTATTTTTTTTTTCATTTTCTTTTTTTGTTGTTTTTTAAATTTTTTAAATTATGATTTAATTTTAATTTTTTTTTAATTTTTTTTAAATTTTTTTCATTTCATCTCAAAATCCTTGAAAAAGAAGAGCAAAACAACAGCAAAAGAAGTAGAAGGCAAGAAATAATTAAAATCAGAGCTGAAATTAATGAAATCGAAACAAAAGAAACAATTGAAAAAATTGACAAAACTAAAAGTTGGTTCTTTGAAAAAATAAACAAAATCGACAGACCCTTAGCCATGCTAGCGAAGAGAAGAAGAGAGAGAACTCAAATTACTAGCATACGGGATGAAAAAGGCAATATCACAACAGACACCTCAGAAATACAGAAGATAATCAAAAACTATTTTGAATCCTTATACTCCAACAAATTAGAAGATAGTGAAGGCATAGATAAATTTCTTAAGTCATATGATCTGCCCAGATTGAGTCAGGAGGATATAGACAACCTAAACAGACCAATATCAATTGAGGAAATAGAAGAAACCATCAAAAGACTACCAACTAAGAAAAGCCCAGGTCCGGATGGGTATACAGCAGAATTTTACAAAACCTTTAAAGAAGAACTAATACCAATACTTTTCAAGCTACTTCAGGAAATAGAAAAGGAGGGAGAACTTCCAAATTCATTCTATGAGGCCAACATCACCCTGATACCTAAACCAGACAAAGACACTTCAAAGAAAGAAAACTACAGACCAATATCTCTAATGAACCTAGATGCAAAAATCCTCAATAAAATTCTGGCGAATCGGATACAAAAACATATCAAAAAAATTGTACACCATGATCAAGTAGGATTCATCCCTGGGATGCAAGGCTGGTTCAATATACGGAAATCAATAAATGTTATTCACCACATCAATAGACTTAAAAATAAGAACCATATGATCATCTCGATAGATGCGGAAAAAGCATTCGACAAAGTACAGCATCCCTTTATGTTCAAAACTCTAGAAAAACTAGGGATAACAGGAACATACCTCAATATTGTAAAAGCAATCTATGCTAAGCCTCAGGCTAGCATCATTCTGAATGGAGAAAAACTGAAGGCATTCCCTCTAAAATCTGGAACAAGACAGGGATGCCCTCTCTCTCCACTTCTGTTCAACATAGTTCTCGAAACATTGGCCAGAGCAATTAGACAGACGAAAGAAATTAAAGGCATAAAAATAGGAAAAGAAGAACTTAAATTATCACTATTTGCAGATGATATGATTCTATACCTAGCAGACCCAAAAGGCTCTACAAAGAAACTATTAGAGCTAATAAATGAATTCAGCAAAGTGGCAGGATATAAAATCAACACGCATAAATCAAAGGCATTCCTGTATATCAGCGACAAATCCTCTGAAATGGAAATGAGGACTACCACTCCATTCAAAATATCTTCAAAAAAAATAAAATACTTGGGAATCAACCTAACAAAAGAGGTGAAAGACTTATACAATGAAAACTACAGAACCCTAAAGAGAGAAATAGAAGAAGATCTTAGAAGATGGAAAAATATACCCTGTTCATGGATAGGCAGAACTAACATCATCAAAATGGCGATATTACCAAAAGTTCTCTATAGGTTTAATGCAATGCCAATCAAAATCCCAACGGCATTTCTTGTAGAAATAGAGAAAGCAATCATGAAATTCATATGGAAAAATAAAAGACCCAGAATAGCAAAAAAAAATGCTAAGCAGGAAGTGTGAATCAGGCGGTATAGCGATACCAGACTTCAAACTATGCTACAGAGCAATAGTAACAAAAACAGCATGGTACTGGTACCAAAACAGGCCGGTGGACCAATGGTACAGAATAGAGGACACAGAAACCAATCCACAAAACTACAACTATCTTATATTTGATAAAGGGGCTAAAAACATGCAATGGAGGAAGGATAGCATCTTCAACAAATGGTGCTGGGAAAACTGGAAATCCATATGCAGTAAAATGAAACTGAATCCCTTTCTCTCGCCATGCACAAAAGTGAATTCAAAATGGATCAAGGAGCTTGATATCAAATCAGAGACGCGCAGTCTGATAGAAGAAAAAGTTGGCTACGATCTACAGTCAGTGGGGTCGGGCTCCAAATTCCTCAATAGGTCACCCATAGCACAAAAGTTAATAACTAGAATCAACAAATGGGACTTAATCAAACTAAAAAGATTTTTCTCAGCAAAACAAACAATAAGAGAGGTAAATAGGGAGCCTACACCCTGGGAACAAATCTTTACTCCTCACACTTCAGATAGAGCCCTAATATCCAGAGTATACAAAGAACTCCAAAAATTAGACAATAAGAGAACAAACAACCCAATCAACAAATGGGCCAAGGACCTGAACAGACACTTCTCAAAGGAGGACACACAGTCAATCAACAAGTACATGAAAAAATGCTCAACATCTCTAGCAGTCAGAGAAATGCAAATCAAAACCACCCTAAGATACCATCTCACTCCAGTAAGATTGGCAGCCATTAAGAAGTCAAACAACAACAAGTGCTGGCGAGGATGTGGGGAAAAGGGTACACTTGTACATTGCTGGTGGGACTGCATATTGGTGCAGCCAATTTGGAAAGCAGTATGGAGATTTCTTGGAAAGTTGGGAATGGAGCCACCATTTGACCCAGCTATTCCGCTTCTTGGTCTATTCCCTAAAGACCTAAAAAGGGCATGCTGCAGGGACACTGCTACATCGATGTTCATAGCAGCACAGTTCACAATAGCAAGATTGTGGAACCAACCTAGATGCCCTTCAATAGACGAAGGGATAAAAAAAAATGTGGCATTTATACACAATGGAGTATTACTCTGCATTAAAAAATGACAAAATCATAGAATTTACAGGGAAATGGATGGCATTAGAGCAGATTATGCTAAGTGAAGCTAGCCAATCCCTAAAAAACAAATGCCAAATGTCTTCTTTGATATAAGGAGAGTAACTAAGAACAGAGTAGGGATGAAGAGCATGAGAAGAAGATTAATATTTAACAGGGATGAGAGGTGGGAGGGAAAGGGAGAGAGAAGGGAAATTGCATGGTAATGGAAGGAGACCCTCAGGGTTATACAGTGGAGGAGGTAGAGAGAGAGGAGGGGAGGGGAGGGGAGAGGTGGGGAGGGGGGAGGGGGGAGGACGGGAAAGGCAGTGGAGCACAACAGACACTAGTATGGCAATTTGTAAATCAATGGATGTGTAACTGATGTGATTCTGCAATCTGGGTATGGGGTGAAGGTGGGAGTTCATAACCCACTTGAATCAAAGTGTGGAATATGATATGTCAAGAAATTTGTAATGTTTTGAACAACCCACAATAAAAAATTTAAAAAAAAAAATTTTTTTAAATTTTTTTCTTTTCTATTTTTTTCTTTTGTCTTTTCATTTCTTTTCAATTTCCTTATTCCCCCTTCCTTGAATTCTACCTGCTTACTCTCATTCTCTTTAGTGACTTCTTCCCTTCCCTTCTAATACCTTTCCTCCCAAGTATCAAATAAATTTATAAGAGTAAACAGTAACTCAGCAGTCAAACAGAACAAGAAGTAACATGAGCAGCATGAAAAAGCAAGGAAGAAAAGGAGTACAAACAATGCAGGACAGCCTAAATATTCAGGAGGACCTAGAGGCATCAGAAAAATGGTCAAATAAAGAACACAAGGATTACCTTAGACAGATGGAATGGAACCTTAAAGAGGATATGAGACAGCAAATTCAAACAGTGAAAGAACACATTAAAAATGGATTACATAAATAGATAAAAGAAGAAATTAAGCATCTTTATCAGGAGATAGAGATTATTAAAAAAATCAAACAATAATCCTAGAAATGAAGGAAACTATAAACCAAATTAAAAACTCAAATGAGAGTATCACTAACAGAGTGGAGCAAGTAGAAGCCAGAATGTCAGATAATGAAGACAAAATATATCATCTTGAAAAGAGTCTAGCCAACTCAGAAAGGCTGGTAAAAAATCACGAGAAAAACATCCAAGAGATATGGGATAACATAAAAAAAAAAAAAAAACTTAAGAGTCATCGGGATAGAGGAAGGTATAGAGGTTCAAACCAAGGGAATGAGCAACCTGCTGAATGAGATAATTATAGAAAACTTTCCAGAAATAAAAAAAAGGAAATGGATATACAAATTGTAGATGCATACAGGACACCGAGCATACAAAATCACAGTAGACCAATGCCAAGACACATTGTTATGAAGATATCCAATATACAGAACAAAGAGAAAATATTAAAAGCTACAAGAAAAAGGAGGTAGATTACATTCAGGGGTAAACCAATAAGGTTAACAACGGATTTTTCATCACAGACGCTGAAAGCGAGAAGATCCTGGAACAACATATTTCAAACACTGAAAGACAATGGATGCCAACCAAGAATTTTGTATCCAGCAAAATTAAGCTTCAGGTATGACAATGAAATAAAAATCTTTCATGATAAACAAAAGTTAAAAGAATTTGCAGCCAGAAAACCAGCATTGCAAAGCATCTTGAGCAAAACACTACACGAGGAAGAAATGAAAAACAATAACCAAAACCATCAGTGGGAAGTGCCTCAGTAAAGACAGAGGGTGGGGGAAGAGCTAATCATGGAGAAACAAACTAAATTTAAAAAAAAAAGATAAATAATCAAACATGGCTGGAAGTACAAACCAACTATCAATAGGAACTCTAAACGTTAATGGCCTAAACTCTCCAATAAAGCGACATAGGCTGGTAACATGGATTAAAAAAACAAATCCAACAATATGCTGCCTCCAGGAGACACATCTGATTGCAAAAGACATACACAGGCTGAAGGTGAAAGGTTGGGAAAAAATATACCATGCACACAGTCCTCGTAAGCAAGCGGGGGTGGCCATCCTCATATCGAATAAAATCGACTTCAAGACAGTTAATCAAAAGGGATAAGGAAGGACATTATATACTGTTAAAAGGAACCATTCACCAACAAGACATAACAATTATCAATATTTATGCACCAAATAATGGTGCTGCGACGTTCATAAAACAAATTCTCCTCAAGTTCAAGAATCAAATAGACCACAACACAATAATTATGGGTGACTTCAACACACCTCTCTCACCATTGGACAGATCCTCCAAACAAAAGTTGAATAAAGAAACTATAGAACTCATTATCACAATCAATAACCTAGACTTAACTGACATATATAGAATATATCAACCATCATCAAGTGGATATACTTTTTTCTCAGCAGCACATGGATCCTACTCAAAAATAGACCATATATTATGCCATAGGGCAACCCTCAGTAAATATAAAGGGGTGGAGATAATACCATGCATTTTATCTGATCATAATGGAATGAAACTGGAAATCAATGATAAAAGAAGGAAGGAAAAATCCTACATTACATGGAAAATGAACAATATGTTACTGAATGATCAATGGGTTACAGAAGACATAAAGGAGGAAATCAAAAAATTCTTAGAGATAAATGAAAATACAGACACAACATATCAGAGTCTATGGGACACAATGAAAGCAGTTTTAAGAGGGAAATTCATCGCCTGGAGGTCATTCCTCAAAAAAAGGAAAAACCAACAAATAAATGAGCTCACACTTCATCTCAAAGCCCTAGAAAAGGAAGAGCAAAATAACAGCAAATGTAGCAGAAGGCAAGAAATAATTAAAATCAGAGCGGAAATCAACGAAATGGAAACAAAAGAAACTATTGAAAAAATTCACAAAACTAAAAGTTGGTTCTTCAAAAAATTAAATAAGATCGACAGACCCTTAGCCATGCTAACAAAGAGAAGAAGAGAGAGAACTCAAATTACTAACATACGGGATGAAAAAGGCAACATCACAACAGATACTACAGAAATACAGAAGATAATTAGGAATTATTTTGAAAACCTATATTCCAATAAAATAGAAGATAGTGAATACATCGATAAATTTCTTAAGTCATATGATTTGCCCAGACTGAGTCAGGAGGATACATACAATTTGAACAGACCAATATCAATGGATGAAATAGAAGAAGCAATCAAAAGACTACCAACCAAGAAAAGCGCAGGATCGGATGGGTATACAGCAGAGTTTTACAAAACCTTTAAAGAAGAATTAATACCAATACTTTTCAAGTTATTTCAGGAAATAGAAAAAGAGGGAACTCTGCCAAATTCATTCTATGAGGCCAACATCACCCTGATTCCGAAACCAGACAAAGACACTTCAAAGAATGAAAACTACAGACCAATATCTCTAATGAACCTAGATGCAAAAATCCTCAATAAAATTCTGGCGAATCAGAATAAAAAACACATCAAAAAAATTGTGCTCCATGATCAAGTAGGATTCATCCCTGGGATGCAAGGATGGTTCAATATACAGAAATGAAATCAATAAATGTTATTCACATCAATAGACTTAAAGATAAGAACCATATGATCATCTCGATAGACGCAGAAAAAGCATTTGACAAAGTACAGCATCCCTTTATGTTCAAAACATTAGAAAAACTAGGGATAACAGGAACTTACCTCAACATTGTAAAAGCTATCTATGCTAAGCCTCAGGCTAGCATCATTCTGAATAGAGAAAAATTGAAGGCATTCCCTCTAAAATCTGGAACAAGACAGGGATGCCCTCTATCACCACTTCTATTCAATATAGTTCTCGAAACACTGGCCAGAGCAATTAGACAGATGAAAGAAATTAAAGGCATAAAAATAGGAAAAGAAGAACTTAAATTATTACTATTTGCAGATGACATGATTCTATACCTAGCAGACCCAAAAGGGTCTACAAAAAAACTACTAGAACTAATAAATGAATTCAGCAAAGTGGCAGGATATAAAATCGACATGCATAAATCAAAGGCATTTCTGAATATCAGTGACAAAACCTCTGAAACGGAAATGAGGAAAAACACCCCATTCACAATATCCTCAAAAAAATAAAATACTTGGGAATCAACCTAACAAAAGAGGTGAAAGATTTATACAATGAAAACTACAGAACCCTAAAGAGAGAAATAGAAGAAGATCTTAGAAGATGGAAAAATATACCCTGTTCATGGATAGGCAGAACTAACATCATCAAAATGTCGATATTACCCACAGTTCTTTACAGGTTCAATGCGATGCCAATTAAAATCCCAACGGCATTTCTTGTAGAAATAGATAAAGCAATCATGAAATTCATATGGAAAAATAAAAGACCCAGAATAGCAAAAGCAACTCTAAGCAGGAAGTGTGAATCAGGTGGTATAGCGATACCAGATTTCAAATTATATTACAGAGCAATAGTAACAAAAACAGCATGGTACTGGTACCAAAACAGGCGGGTGGACCCATGGTACAGAATAGAGGACACAGAGACTAATCCACAAAGTTACAACTATCTTATATTTGATAAAGGGGCTAAAAGCATGCAATGGAGGAAGGATAGCATCTTCAACAAATGGTGCTGGGAAAACTGGAAATCCATATGCAACAAAATGAAACTGAATCCCTTTCTCTCGCCATGCACCAAAGTTAACTCAAAATGGATCAAGAAGATTGATATCAAATCAGAGACACGGCGTCTGATAGAAGAAAAAGTTGGCTACGATCTACATACTGTGGGGTCAGGCTCCAAATTCCTCAATAGGACACCCATAGCACAAGAGTTAATAACTAGAATCAACAAATGGGACTTAATCAAACTAAAAAGTTTTTTTCTCAGCAATAGAAACAATAAGAGAGGTAAATAGGGAGCCTACATCCTGGGAACAAATCTTTACTCCTCACACTTCAGATAGAGCCCTAATATCCAGAGTATACAAAGAACTCAAAAAATTAAACAATAAGAAAATGAATAACCCAATCAACAAATGGGCCAAGGACCTGAACAGACACTTCTCAGAGGAGGACATACAATCAATCAACAAGTACATGAAAAAATGCTCACCATCTCTAGCAGTCAGAGAAATGCAAATCAAAACCACCCTAAGATACCATCTCACTCCAGTAAGATTGGCAGCCATTATGAAGTCAAACAACAACAAGTGCTGGTGAGGATGTGGGGAAAAGGGTACACTTGTACATTGCTGGTAGGACTGAAATTGGTGCAGCCAATTTGGAAAGCAGTATGGAGATTTCTTGGAAAGCTGGGAATGGAGCCACCATTTGACCCAGCTATTCCCCTTCTCGGTCCATTCCCTAAAGACCTAAAAAGAGCATGCTACAGGGACACTGCTACATCGATGTTCATAGCAGCACAATTCACAATAGCAAGATTGTGGAACCAACCTAGATGCCCTTCAATAGACGGATGGATAAAAAAAAAATGTGGTATTTATACACAATGGAGTATTACTCTGCATTAAAAAATGACAAAATCATGGAATTTGCAGGGAAATGGATGGTACTAGAGCAGATTATGCTAAGTGAAGCTAGCCAATCCCTAAAAAACAAATGCCAAATGTCTTCTTTGATATAATGAGAGCAACTAAGAACAGAGCAGGGAGGAAGAGCAGGAGGAAAAGATTAACATTAAACAGAGACATGAGGTGGGAGGGAAAGGTAGAGAAAAGGGAAATTGCATGGAAATGGAAGGAGACCCTCATTGTTATACAAACTTACATATAAGAGGTTATGAGGGGAATGGGAAAAAAAAACAAGGAGAGAAATGAATTACAGTAGATGGGGTAGAGAGAGAAGATGGGAGGGGAGGGGAGGGGGGATAGTAGAGGATAGGAAAGGTAGCAGAATACAACAGTCACTAATGTGGCATTATGTAAAAATGTGGATTTATAACCAATGTGATTATGCAATCTGTATTTGGGTAAAAATGGGAGTTCATAACCCACTTGAATCCAATGTATGAAATATGATATGTCAAGAGTTTTGTAATGTTTTGAACAACCAATAAAAAAAAAAAAGAATCCAATTAAAACTGGTCAGCATGGGCCAAGTTGGCTTAGAGTTGCCATGACAGTGGGGATTGAAAATTTGATGTCACCCTCCTGTCAATAAAAGCCAAGAGGTGGACCTGGGTGGGACTCTCTGGAAACTTCTATGGGATCCCCAATAAAACTGGAGTACAGGAGAGGCACATTGTCCTTCTCCTCTCTGAGAGGACTCACTGTCTCACTTAAGAGGGTCCCCTTTCCCTCTTCCGATCCCTTCAATAAACTCATTCCTGTTATTCTGAAAAAAAAAAAAAAAAAAGTTCAGTTGGATAAATACCAAAGAGCAAGATTGTTGGATCATATGGTTAAGAGTATAGTTAGTGTTGTAGAAAACTACCAGACTCTTCCAAATTAGGTGTTGGCAGTTTGCATTCCCACCAGCAATGAATTCAAGTTTCTTCTTTATTCCATATCCTTGTCAGTATTTGATGTTACCAGTGTTTTGGATTTTGGCAATTCTAATATGTGTGTGATAGTATATTATTGTTGATTAAATTTACAATGCACTAAAAAAAAAAAAAAAAATGAAGGAACTTACTTCCAAGCTGAGGATACAAGGTGGCTGCATTCCTGCTCTATGTATGCCCTGTCCAGTCACCTGCCATTTGCCACTGTGGAGCTCTGGACTGTTCTGATGCTGAATGTCCTTAACTGTCCGTGCCACCCCAAATAGAGAACAAGGACTTTGGGTTACTTCCCCTACCTTTGCCCCTTTTCAGCAGAAAGTAGCTTGGAGATGTCATTGCCCACTTTCCATAGAAATGGAGGCTAGAAATTGACAGTGGGGAAATGTAACAGGGGTTCACTTGATGCTTAGACTATATCCCTTGGGACTTTGAAATTTACATGTTTTTCTTTTCTTTTTCCCAAACTTCTTCTCCCTGATCTTCTCCCTAACCTTCTTTTTGTGTTCTTCTCCTTCCTGATCTCTCCTCCCTAATCTCATTTTCTCTGAATCACCTGTATAAAAACCCCCAGTTCCTGCTGATGGACAGGATCGCAGCCTTTGGGACAGGATCCCCCGTGTTTCTCCTTTGCTAGCAAAGCAATAAACCTTCTTTTCCTTTTTCTCAAAAAGGGTGGGGAGGGGGGACTTAATTTTGATTCTTAATTGAATGCATTTGGATAAATGGACTCTACTCTTTTCCTGACATTATATGTGAAAAGACAAAGACTCTTGATCTCCCATTTCTAATTATTGTTCTAGGTTTATGAAAAGGTGTTTTAGAAAATAGAGAAAAATATCTGAAGGCATAGATAAAGAAGGAGATAGTGATAAATCATAAAAGGTATCTTTTAATCACTAAAGGCCACTGAAATTAAAATGATGTTACTGAGACGTAAGTTTTAACTGCCTAAAATAAAACTTTATTTCCCAATGCCATCAAAACCCCCAAGTATATCCAAACATTTGAAAGGGAGGATGTTGGAGCACCAGGGTATCAACGACAAGCCTTTCTGACTGATCTAAAGCAGAAATCAAGAGCATAGAGTTTCGTTTATACTTCCCTGCCTAATGGCACATAGAAATCACAGCTCTTCATACCTCACCAAGCAAAGATTTTCTCTTCCCTTTTCTATAGTGGTGGTTGCAGCAGCCAATAGCAGGGTCTGGTTTGTGAAAATAAAATAGAAAAGGCTTTGCCCTGTAGGCCCGGGTCATGTTGGTTGTGGTTTTTAGTCTACTAGTACTCCATGGTGTGGTCCTTTTGTGTGTGCTTCATTGGAGAGCTGGTTACAACTGCACTCTCAGGTTCCACCTACTGAATCAGAATCTCTTTTTAAAGTATGAGCTGGTGATTCCTTTTTGCATTAGAGTTTGAGGAGCACTATGCCAATCGGGTCCTAGGAGTTTGGAAATGATTTTCCAAGGGTGTGAGGTGAGGGGAACCTTGCTCAGTCCCTCCAAAGCAGATGGCATCCTCGCTGCTCTGCCCAGAACTATTCTGCAAGCCACAGTGAAGCCCCTTGCTCAGAAACTGCCCAACTGCCCTGAAGATTGGGGCCAATTGAAGCCAGCGTCCCCTCCTGGAGACATAGTAATCTCAGGCGACCATACCTGAAGTACAAAGAGGCAACAATATTCAAAGTTCTGGAGGCTGGGGAAGACCAGGACTGCACCTAAGATCTAGGAAAGCTGTGCTCCTCCTGCCCCAGCCCAGAGGCAGTCAGGGAAATCTGTGGTCCCAGCTCAACCACCACAACTATGTGACTTGGGCAAAGCCCTAGGACCACCTCCTGCAACCAGGCTGCACAGGGCCTGCCTGCCATCTGAGGGCGGGCTTCCTCCCCGCCTCTAGATGCGAAGCCAACTGGAAGTTTCCCCATGGGACCCTCTTCCTTTTTCTCCCTGTTGGCCCTGTCTCTCCTTTCTCTGTATGAGAGCAGTTACCTTTTTGCCATCTGGAATTATTATGGGACCATTTGTCCATGATATTCATACTTAAATTGGAATCATTTGCTTCTTGGTCAGATTTATTTAAAATTTGAATCTGGAGGCAGATAAATCCTTGTGTGAAAATAAAGATTTTTAATATGAATGAATGTCAGGTTTTTGTTTGTTTGTTATGGTACTTGTACTAACAGGGAATGTGGTGCTATACCTCTGAGCTACACATCTTGCTCCCTACTCCCTTTTAACATTGAGGCAAAGCCTATGTCTCTCAGGCTGACCTAGAACTTGCCATCCTCCTGCTTCACTCCTTCCAGCAGCTGGGATTACAGGCCTGTGTGCCACTGTGCCCATCTATATAAATTTCTATTACATAATTCACATCTGTTATTTTCACTTAAGACCAAGGAATTTCTCTAACTCACATCTTTATTTGTATCTGCAAGTTTACGACACAAACAAACCCAAACCAAAATGTTCAACATGGATTGTCTACCGTGTGCTTTTTAAATAGCTGAGGGGCAGAGATTAGACACTTAGTTCTCTTATCAGGATTGTCTGAGTCCCTCCATTCATACACACTAACAAATCATTTAACGGCACTGTGATAATTACTAAGAAAAAGTGAAACACATAGAGTTCTGCCCTTAGGCTGCTTACTCTCTCATCTACCATCATCCCTTGAAACTTTTACTTTCTGTAAGGGATCAGGATTCCCCTCTCCAAGTCCTTTTTTTTTTTTTTTCTGCTGGCTGTATTGGCATCAGAGGATGATATTATGTCCACAGGATCTTGTTATATATTATCCCACCTGACTCCCCATTCATTATCTCATTTCTAACACAAAAATCAAGATATGGAAGGAAGCTGGGAATGAGGTGAGGCACTGGAGTTACATAAAGTCATTAGGGCTGTGGTCCTAGTGATGGAACTCAGCTGCAGCAGCTTTTTATTCTTTACCAAAGAGGAGAGAGGGGAGTGAGCTGAGATGCAAGAGCAAGTTGGGAGCTGTGATCAGCACCATTCTCTCAGTCCTTGGCCATCCTAACAGTGTGTGTGTGTTAGGGTGGGGGGAATTTAATTAAGCCTACTGAGGATGTGTGGGGCTGGGGTGGGGGAGGCAGTGAGGGACTGCTGTTGTATTGGCTCCTGGCTTGTCTCCAACCTGGATGGTTTGAGAACATAGGGAAAAAGCTAACCTTTTAGGAGAGTTGCAGGAGCTTCTAGGAAAAGGAACACAGGAAACAATGGTAGAAAAATAGAAAGTTGGGAAACATGGTGGGAGGAAAGAGACTCAGAACTCACTACATTTTCCTGGAGCGATGTTCTCAGCCCTTCCTAGCATCAAAATCATTTGGGGAGCTGAAAAAGAAAAAACAAACAACCCCAAAGCCCCAGTAAGTTCAAAACTTAAGACATTGGTTGGCGTGAGAGTTGTAGTATTTGGGGTAAATTTAAATTAACTCCTATGAGCACATTTTTTTTCACTTGATACACTAGGATTACAGATTTCTTCCCAGTTAGGGTTAAACGACTGCATATGCAAGTTATGATTCAATGAAAAACTGAATGCTAGCACAGCAGCCTGAATCCAACGCTTACACTGGCTCATATACCAGCGACTCGAGCTCTGCCATATGCCTGCATATGTTGGAGAGAAGCAGACCCTGCACCCTGGCATCTGCTTCTTGCCCCCAATGGTGATGATGCTGTCACCTTGTTTTTCAGGTGACACCTTCTCTCTGCTGGCTTTCGAAGGGTGAATCCAAAGGCTTCCAGAGATTCCATGAGTTCTAAGTGAGTTCAGCTTAGAGTCTGCGATTGGTATCTGGGAACCTGGTGGAGTTCACGCCCTTTGGCTTGCTTATTGCGACCAGGCGAGAGAGGCTCCTCCTGGACACGTGGCTGGCAGTACAGGTGTTGGGTAAGCAGGGGTCAGCCCTAATAAAGGAGCAGAAGGCCTTGGGGGAGTGGGGAGCCAGATCACAGCCACAGATGTACCATCCCAGAGATGAAACCTGCCTTTTGGATACAGCGGCCCCAGATTGGCATCATCCTCTGATGCCAATGCAGCCACCAGAAAAAAGGGACTGTGCTCAGGGCAGGCGCCCGTGCTGACAGCCTAGAGGCCCTGGATCTTCAGGTGTAAGCCTGGGCAGCAGTGGGGGCTTTGCCCCTGAACCCACCTCCTTTCTAAGAGCAGCTCTTTAAGCTGTGTTCTCCAGTTTCGTTTGCCTCAGTTTACCTGTCGACCACTCTGATGCCTGGTGCAACCGGGTTTTCTCTCCACGGGGACCCAAGGAGACTTCCCCAGCGCACTTCAGCAGCTAAAGGAAGAGAAAGGACTCCTTTAGGAGCCTTTAGAGCTTCCTCCTACAAAAGCAGTCCGGGGTTTACGACCCTCTGATGCCACCTAGTGGGAAGCTAATGTCAAAGCACCGGGAGGCCAGAGGCAGTGTGAAGCATGTGAAGCCCATTGGGAATGTGGATTTTCTAAGTGGGGTTATTGTCGCTCAGTCTGATGACAGTTTCCAACTGAAACAAAGTTCTGAGAGATCTTAAAATAGTTATTCCTCTCCATCATTCCCTTTATCCTGCCAATGCAAGCGTGTAGGGCTCTGACCATGGATGGGAAATGAACATTCAGGTAGTTTAACAGTTAGAAAATGCATTTGGAGGAAAGTTCACTATAAAACTAAAACAGTCTAATAAAGTTAATGAACCCTCAGAGCTTCTGAGAAAGCCCCTAGCCATGTGTTCTTGTAACTTGCATACTTAATATTTTTAAGTCTTCCTTAAATAGATTTCTCTAACCCTCCCCCAATTATGTGAGCTTCCTCCTCCACAAAATCTGGAGACACCCCTAGCTGGACTGGTGAGTATCACAAGTGTACCTCGGAATTTCAAAGGATATGGCTGTCAAAGATGTGCTAGGGAGAGGGGAAGGAGAAAGAAGGAACTAGAAAGACCTGATGGGGAAGGAGACGGACTGGGTTGGCTTTGGGCTAAAACTCAGAGCTTAGTAAGACCTGAGAAATTGCCCTGTGCCTCAGGCTCTCCTTTCTCTCTTTTCCTGCTTCTGGATTTGCCCACTTGATCTCCTTGTACCTACCCAGGGCCACCACAATGGCACCCTCATGGGTAATGTTGAGTTGCAAGAGATTTGGCTGGTGGCCCAGAGTAAGTAACCTGGTGATAAGGTTATTGTTTTCATTTCTTTCTTTTCTTTTCTCTCTCTCTCTCTCTCTCTCTCTCTCTCTCTCTCTCTCTCTCTCTCTTTTTGGTACTAGGTATTGAGCTTAGGGGCACTCCACCATTGAGCCACTTCCCGGCCCTATTTGGCATTTTATTTAGAGACAAGGTCTCACTTAATTGATTAGCACCTCACTTTTCTGAGTCTGGCTTTGAGCTCATGGCCTCCTGCCTCAGCCTTCTGAACTGCTGGGATTATATCCATGTGCCACTGAGCCTGGCTCATTTCCTCTTTTTTGACTTCAAATGTTTGTTATAAACATTTAATAACCTTTAATAAATTAAGCTCAACAAATTTGAAATCTTTTTTCTTAAATCTGCAAACTTTAGAACTTTAAAAATATACATACATATGCTTTATTATGTATCCTGTATATTTGTCTTTTGTTATTTACTATGCTTTCTCCAAAAGTAATGCCACTTTTAACATATCTCTTGTATTGATCAACAGATATAGACAGTTCAATAAGGTTAAATGAATCAAATTTTTCAATGACATCTACTTTATAATATCTGATTTCCAAAATTTGTTTAAGAAATTTTGTCTGGCTGGGCGTGGTGGTGCACACCTGTAATCCCAGCAGCTCAGGAGCCTAAGGTAGGAGAATAGAGAGTTCAAAGCTAGCCTCAGCAATTTAGCAAGGCCCTCATCAATTTAATGAGATCCTGTCACTAAATAAAATACAAAAAAAGGCTGGGGATGTGGCTTAGTGGTTGAGTGCCCCTGGATTCACTTCCCAGTACAAAAAAATAAATAAATAAATAAATAAAAAGAAAGAAAGAAAAAGAAAAAAAAGAAAGAAGAAAAAAAATTCTGATTGCAATGCCATAGATATTCTGTGTTTTCTTGTGGTGAAATTTAAATTTTCATATTTAGGTCCTTATTTATGGCTTATATTACTTTAGGGTATGAGGTAGAGATGTTCACAATTTCATCTCTATATGAAAATTACAAATCCTGATATTATTTCACTTATTAATATGAAATGTCTCCATTTTACACAAAACTAATATTTATATTTGTGTCTGCTTAAGCCTATATAATATTTCTCCTAATTAATTATCTCTCCAAAAAGAATAGAAATACTGATTAAAGGGGATGGATTCCAGGTGGCCATATTTGCTACTGACTCTCTTGGAGTGGGTACATCATAGGTCAGGTGTCATTTCTGATGTCATAGTTTGTCTCCATACCTGCCTCCCTGACATGACTAAAGGGCAGTGATGTCCTTCATCTTCACATTGCCAGCATCTGGCAAAATGCCTGGAGCTTTAGCACTGTGCACAGTTTGTTGAAAAGCAGAACAGCTGGAATGGTGACAATGGAGATGACTCCTCAGCTGATGTCTACTGATCACCAATGGAGCTGGACACTGACTTCCACTGTGCTCTCCTCCACTGCCTCTCCACTTTGTGATTTTTAAGTCTGAACTCTAAGACATTCCCTGAGTCAGCTCCAAGTGTAGAGCTAAACCCAGCTTGGAAGTCCTGAGGTCTTGACTGTAGCTTAAAGATCTTAATTCCTGTTTCAGCCCTTCTTTGACGAATTGGCTCAATATCATTTTCTCATGATCAGTGTAAACAAAATTGAATTTGGCCATTTGCTCTACATTGACTGCTGTGAGGATTTGTGGGTAACTCTATAACTAATATCTTGAGCCAGGGAAACAAGCATATTGGAAGAGCACTTGCATGGGTGAGGACCTGAGTTCAACCCCATCAACTACAAGAAAGAAAAAAAAAAGAGAGAGAGAGAGAGAATGAATTCTCTGATTGGTTTATGGAAGATTTAAAGATTCAGTTTCTGGAAAAATGAAATGGATTCTGGAAGCATGAAAGACTAGGCCAAGTGAAGCCAGAATTAGACAGGCAGTCAGTATAGATAGGTAAATCAAGTCAGGTCAGACCAAGGAGGCTAATTTTGAGTCTGGGAAGTTGGAAATTGTCCCCTGAGGGATTGAAATGTTAATTCCTTCAGAGCCCTTCCTCTACCCTTATCAAGAACTTATCCCTGCTCCATCCTGTATCCAAGGTAAAGTGTCTCAGGAATTTCCCCTCCCTTTAGGGAGCTAGAAGGTTGTTAAAGTGTCTTTGGCTAATTCATCCTGCCCTTCCCCCTTCAGCCCACCGGCTTCCTACCTTTGGGCTATCCCACCAAACTTTCCTAGTCTTAGTGCTGGGCCTAGTCACATAGGCAGGAAAAGAAAGATAAGAGGGGAAAGGCAGGAGAACCAGGCTGGGGTTGTGGCTAGCATGTGCAGGGTTTTGGGTTTGATCCTCAGCACCACATAAAAATAAATAAATAAAATAAAGGTTATTGTGTCCAGCTACAACTCAAAAATAAATATTAAAAAATAAAAAGGCAGGAGAACAAAGGAAGCCTAGGACATACAAAAAGGGCAGAACACCTCACTTCTTTGGATACCAGGATACCAGCTATGGCCCCCTTCTCCCCTGAGGAAGAAGTCTGTGTTACCCCTTTTTAAATAAACCTTGCTTTATATGCTTGCCGAGAAGAAGATTCAACCAAGAGATTTTATGGGGGGCGGGCGGCTGGCTGCCCGAAGGGGAAGAAAAGGAGAGGCAGAGAGCAGAGAGCAGAGGAAGAGAGCAGAGAGAGAGTAGAAGAGAGGAGAGAAAGAAGAGGAAGAGTGCAGAGAGGAAGAGAAAGAGGGCAGAGAGTGTGAGCTTGCAAGCTTCGGAAGAAGGGTTGTGTAGGTGATGTGGTGGGTGCTGATTTGCACGGTGACTCTGGAACAGCGATCGGAAACTGTCCAGCGGGGATTGGTGGAGAAAAACCTTTGAATTTGGCGCTGAGGCGTAAGGGATTCCATGATATTGTGGGAGACTTAACTTCAGCGGGGAGTTTCCCTCACACCCAACACAATGTGCTTCTCTAATGTTCAAACTTCAACATGTGAGGAAGCAGAACTTGTCACTGATAACCGGTGGTATCACAAAGACAGGCTACAACTGATAAGTAAAAAATATTTTTTAGTTGTCAATGGAGATATATATATATATATATATATATATATATATATATATATATATATATATATGCTATATATATATATATGCTATATATATATATATATATATATATATATATATATATACTATATTCCCTATGCTATATATATATATATATATATATATATATATATATATATATCTCCAATAATTGAACCTGGTACCCTCACACATGCTAGGCAAGTGCTCTGCCACTAAGCCACAACCCCAGCCCTGGTAAAGAATTTTTAAGAAGCAGCAGCAGTCACTGGTAATAGCCAAGGTAGGGAACATTTGGTCATTTTTTTGTGGTTAGGATAATACTCAGGATTTTGTCTGTGTTCACAAAGTGATTATAGAGTTGCTTTGTATTCATGTTGACTCACTATTGTCACAAAGGGTCTTGTCTGATGTTGATGTTCTGTGAAATTATTCAGTAGGAGAGCACCAAGAGCTAGCTCCTTGCCACACATTTGAGCATAGTCGAGTAACACTCAGCTAATGGATCTCAGGACTGCTTTTCTCCTTTTAACATGGTCAGCCATTATTTTTCTTAAGGTAAGCCTGAGTAAATTCATTTTGTGTCTGAAGTAGCAAAAATAACATGCTGTGGTCATATTGTGGGTTGAAAGTAATATCTTTTTTACTAACCATGGGCCTGTGAGAGCTTTCATACTGAAGAAAGGCTCACAGCACAATGGGTAGCACAGAAAATTGGACAATAGAAAGGTGAAGTGAGAGGAGTACAGTAATTAAAGTTACAAAAGTGGATCAGAGCTCAATGCTTCAGGTCCGTAGAGTCAAAATGTTGCAAAATTTTTGCTCTAGTGAAATGACAAAAAGAACAATTACATAAAGTAATTGTAACAAATACATAGCAAACAATTTCCCTATGCTAGATTGTGCTAAGGTCTTCTAAATATATAACTCTGGGAAGAAAGTGGGTTCAACAAGTAGTATAATTATAGCATCTATTTGACTAAGAATAAAAATGATGGATTACTTCAATTTGCATCAGAAACATTGTATTCTGTAGCATATAAGTGAACGAATGAACTTGGTTTTGAGTCAACACATGAGATTGTAGTTTCCTAGGTCTTTAAATCCAGGTATAAAAGTTTAGTCCCTTGGATTGACATTTATGTTTGTATTTGTACTTGGTATTGGTGTCCTGGGTTGAAATTTCACCCCAAGCTCTTTTCATGTATTCTTAGTTTTGCATTCTTGCTTCATCTCAAAGGGCTTTCTTTTCTTTTCTTTTTTTTCCATGAATATTCTGCACACAACATTGACAAATCCCAAACTCCAGGAATAGTCCTTGTAGATGCAGGGAGCTCTGTAACTGTATCACCAGTGCAGCTCAGACACGTGCTTCTTCCTGGACCTCTAGATAGTTTCTTCTTTCTGAATCTTTTTTTTTTTCTGTTACATTTGCTGCTGGCAATCTAGAGCTATATTTAGTGATTTCCTTCCCTCATCACAGTTTTACCCAATTTTGACGGCTGATACATTCTTGCCTAAAAACTACATTGAGTGTTTCTTCTAGAGCAGGAAAGTAATGATGCTTGGGGACAATGTGAACCTGGGATTTGAAAAGGAGAGTTCAGATTACATAGGGAATCCTGAATTCTTGACTGTTATGGTGCTAGGTGGAACCATAAAGAGATGTTGTAAGTTCAAAAATTTGAAATCATATTTGAAGGTTCCACAAGAGAACAAATTGGGATGAGTAGTAGCAGGGAAGAAAAAATTTGGATGTGAATGAGGCAAAGAGAAAACATAAGAACTGGACAATGCCTTTGAAAGTACTAATTATTGATAATTAAATATCATCAATGTCATATAGGATATCTATATCCTAGAGTCTACTCAGGTCATAGAGGTATTGCAGGCCAGAGAAGGTACTCAAATAACAAAGGCTATTCAGGCCATAGAGTCTAGTTAGGTCACAAAGGCTGCAGAGATCATAGAGCATATGCAGGTCAAAGTAGCTACTTGGGTCATAAAGGGCGTTCTCAGGTCAAAGATGATACATGGGCCTAGAGGCTAGAAATCATAGTCTATGGAGATCACAGGGGCTACAAAGCTCATATAGCTACAAAAATCACTTGGATTACTAAGGCCATTATGTTACATGGGTCATTTAGGTTGTTTAGGCCATAATGACTACACAGGTCATAGAGGGTTGGCTGTTTAGAGGTTACTATGTCACAAAGGATATGCATGTCATAGATGCTATTCAGGTGATAGAGGAGAAGCAGCTTACAGAGGTTATACAGTTTGTAGAGGCAACTCAAGTCAGAGAGGTAATATAGTCTAGAGATGGTACTCAGGCTACATAGGCTGCTCATGGACATATAGCCCACTTTGGCCACAGAGAAATTAGAAATCACAGAGGCCATGAAGGTTATAAAGGCTACTATAGTCATAGAGAGTGCTTAGGGTATAAGGTTACACAAGACAAAGAGGCTATGTAGGTTCTCGAGGCTAATAAGGCCAAAGAGGTTATGCAGGTAATAGAGAGTATGCAGGCCATTCCACCAGGGAGAATACTCAGGCCATAGAGGCTATGCAAGTCATAAGTACATAAGGGTTATGCAAGTCATTGCAGACAGGCAGGTTGTGGATGTAAAATAGGTCATGGAGGCTACCATGGTCATAGAAGCTACTCAGGGCATATAGGCCAAGTAGATCATAGAGGTAAGGTCCTGTAGTCTATTCAGGCCATAGAAGCTATGGCCTAGCTTTAAAGCCATACAGACCACAGAAGACAAAGAGGCTAAACAGGTCCTAGAGGTACACATATCATAGAAGTTACACAGGTCATAAGGCCTATTCAGCCATGGAAGACACGTATTTCATAGATGTTATACAGGTCGTAGAGGTTACTTTGGCCATTGTGGCTATGCAGATCATGAAGACTATGCAGGCAATAAGGACTTTACCCATCACAGAAGCTATATCTGTCAATGAGAATACCCTGGCCATAAAGACTACTTAGACTACAGAGCCTACATAGGCCATTGGGGCTCCATAAATCAGGAGAGGATACAAAGCTCATAGAACTACTGAGGTCATAGAGTAAGATATTCAGTAATGAAGTCTAAAAATGACATAAAATATTCATGAGTCTGCTCAGGCCATACAGACTACAAAAGTCATGGAAGCTACTCAGTTTCATGAGTCTACTCATGACATAGATACAAAAGCAATAGAGGCTACTCAGGTGAAACACGCTACACAAGTCATAGAAACTACTCAGGTCATAGAGGCTCTGTAGGTCAAAGAGGCTATGTAGTTTATAGAGGTTATTCAAGCTATAGAGGCTACACAGTCCATAAGGACTATTCAGGTCATAGAGGCTATGCAGGTCATAGGGCAACACAAGTCATAAAGGATTTGCAGGTCATTGTGGCTACTAAGGTCATTTAGGCTAATAAGGGTACAGAGGCTACAGAGGTTACTTTGTCTACTCAGGCTATAAAGGCTAGATAGGTTACAGAGTCTATAGTAGTCTTAGTCAGGTGATAAAGGCTATGTAGGTCAGAGAGGCTACTCAGAAGACAGAGGCTACTCAGTACATAGAGTTTACTTTGGTCATAAAATCTCCCCTCTGCATAGCCCAGAGAGGCCACTCAGGTCCAAAAGAATATTCAGGTCATGGAAGCTACTCAGCCTGTAGAGGGTACACAGTCTATAGAGCATACACATGTCATAGAGGCTATAAAGATGATAGGAGCTGCTAAGATCATTTAGGTCACTGAGAACATAGAGATTATACAGGTCGATTAAGATATTCAAGCCATAAAGATACTGCAGATACTACAGGCTACCCTGATCATACAGAGGCTACTATGTCACAAAGGCTAAGCAGGATTAGTTGTTACTCAGTTGTTAGAAGTTATGCAGTTCATAAAGGCAAATCAGGCCTTTATAGGCCACAAAGGCCAAAGAGTGTTCTTAGAACATACTGGCAACTCAGGGCATAGAGCTTACTTGTGCCATAGAAATGCCACAAGGTCATAGAAGCTATTCATACCCAAGGTGATATAAGTCATATATCTGCCCAGGCCATTGAGGCTACGCAGGTCATGGAAGAAATACAGGCCCTAGATGTTGTACTGGTCCTACATGCTACACAGCCATACAGGCTATAAAAATCTTAGTGATTATGAGGTAATAGTGGTTATGCTGGTCATAGGGGCTACCCAGTTTTCAGAATGCACTAAGCACATAGAGGGTACACAGACATAAGAGGCTTCTCAGGCCATAGCTAATTCATAGGAGCCACTCAGGCCATATAGACTACTTAAATCATAGAGTATATGCAAATCATGGAAGATATGCAGGTCATAGATGCTATGCAGGCTATAGAGGCTACTGAGACCAGACAATATATACCATAAAAAGAGGTTGTGCAAGCCATATATGCTATGCAGGTCATAGAAGTTATGCTATTCATAAAGGCTACTCAGTTCCAAGAGATTATTTGGGTCATAGGGGATATTCAGGCTGAAAAGACTTTGTAGGTTATAGAGGCTACTCAAGTAATACAGTCTACATAGGCCATAGAGGCTAAACAAGCCATAGAGCCTACAAAGATTCAGAGACTTTAAAGAGTCTTAGAAATTTTATGCTTGGCCACTTAGTTCAGTCTACACAGGTCATAGATGCTACCATGTAATAGAAGCTACTCACACCATAAGATTTATGCAGGTCATATGGGCTACTCAGATCATAGAGTCTACAAAGTTCATGGAAGATACAGGTCACAATGGCTATTTGGGCCATAGAGGCTACACAGGTAGTAGAGGATACCCAGGCCACAGAAGATATGCAGAATATTTGGGAGATTCAGTTTATAGAGTATGAAAGTAGTACAGGTAATTCAGGCCACTGATATGGGTAGGTCCTAGAAGCTACATAAATCATAGAGGCCATTCAGGAAATTGAGGCTACTTGGTCCCTTGAGAGAGCAGATCACAGGTTTTACTCAGTTGAGTTAGACCACTCAAGACATAAAGGATATTCAGTTATATAGAATACTCAGGACACAGAAACTATGCAGGTCATCCAAGCTACACAAAACAGGGGTACTAAGATTATTTAGGCTACACAGGTAATAGAGGAAAGGCTGGCCAAAGTGTTTTCTTGGTCATAGAAGTTACACATGTCAAAGTGGCTACTGAGATTATAGAGGCTACAGAGGTCATTTAGGCCACTGAAGCCATAAAGGGAACATAGGTCATAAAACTACACAGGACACAGAGGCTATGCAGGTCATACAAGATAAGCAGGTCATAGCTATTACTTTGTTACAGAGCTTATACTGGCCATAGTGGCTATGGACATCATAGAGGCCGCACAGGTGATAGGAGCTTCACAATAGAAGCTATGCATGTCACTGAAGTTTCATGGGTCATAGAAAGAAGTTACTCAGATCATAAAGGCTACATAGGCCATGGAGGCATCATAAATATAGAGAACACTCACATCAAAGAGTAAACCATATAGGCCATAAAGTCTATGAAGGTCACAGAATAAATGCAGGACAAATAATCCACATGATAAAGACTACACAAGCCATAGCTGTCTCAGCTCATAGATTCTACATGGGTCTTATTATGTATTCAGGTCTTTAAGGCCATACAGGACATATAGCTTACACGGGCCTTAGAGGCTGCACAATGACATAGAGGTTATGCTTATCATGGAGTCTATGCAGATGTTAGAGGCTTTTTAGTTCATAGAGGTGATGAAGGACATGCAAGAAAAAAAATCATAGGGGCTATTAAGTGAATTAAGGCCATACAGGCTAAGAAGGTTATGTGGGCTACTCACGTTATAAAAGACACACAGATCATAGAGGATATGTAGGTCATAATGGGTACAAAGATCATAATGGCTACTGAGGTTATATAGTCTATTCAGATCATTTAGGCAATTCAGGTCATAGATACTACACAGGTCATAGAGGCTATGCAGGATGTAGAAGCTACTCAGGCATAGAGACTGCATTGATTATAGGAGTTTCTCAGGTTATAAGGATTATGCATGTCATAAAAGTCAGGGTAGCAATAGAAGATTCTCAGTTCCATAGAGCTATATACATTGAGTATTCAGAGACAATAGAGACTACTCTGGTCATACTCAAGTCATAAGGGCTACTCAGGCCATAGAAGATTTGTAGGTCATAGAAACTAAGCAAGACATAGAGGTTATGTAGATCATAGATATAACACAGGTTATAGAATCTACTCAAGACATAGAGGTTACTCATGTCATAGAGGCTACTTGAATAATAACTAAACCATTTAAAGAATCTCAGAACATTAAGACTACTCAGGCCATAAAGGCTGTGCAGGTCACAAAGAATACAAAGATCATAGAGGCTACTCAGTCATAGAGGCAATGCAAGTCATAGTGGCTGTTAAGTCATAAAGGCAGCTATATTGTTTAGGATCTCCAAGTCATGAAGGTGGTTCCTAGAAGCAGAACAGACCATAGAGGCTACTCAGGGTCTAGAGCCTACAAAAACCTTAAAAACTATTAGGTCATTTAGACTACCCAAGCCATGTAAACATTTCAGGTCATAGAGGCTATGAAAATAACAGATGACATGCCTGTCATAGAGGCTACACAGATCCTAGGGGCTAAGCAGGGCAGAGTCTTCTCAGACCTATGCAGGTTATAGAGGCTATTCAGGTCATCATGGCTGCTAGGTCATACAGTTTACTCAGGACATTTAAGCTATGCAAGAATATTCAGAGGTTAGATTATTAGAGCTTTATCACAATTATGGATTAATCCACTATATGAATTAATTGGATGATGACTGTAGGAACGTAGGATGTGGCTGGAAAATGTGGGTCATTGAGAAGTGTGTCTTAAGGTTTACATTTTGTCTCCTGCAGACCATTTCTGGTGGTCATGGCATGAGAAGATTTCCTTTGAAATGGGATTCCACCATGATATTCTTCCTCTCCTGGAGCCCCAAAATTATTGAGTCAGCCATCTATGGAATGAGACCCCTGAAAGCATGAACCCCCAAATAAACTTGTCCTCTACATTATTCTTGTCAGATCTTTTGGTTACAGCATTAAAAACACTCATTAAAGTGGAATTTTTTACTGAGAAATGAGATTTTTTCCTATGAAGAACCTGATTATATGTTCAAAAGCCTTTAGAGATGGTTTGTGTTGGGAAGAATTTTGAAAACTTTAGAGATACAAGCTGGAAAAGTTTCAGAATGTTGTAAGTAGATCTTTATGGGTGATTCTGGTGGGAACTCCAAAACCAGAATGCCAATAGAATGCTGAACAATAAATATTGAGCTCACAAGGTTTCAGAGGAAGAGGAGTCTATTGGAAATTGGACTAGGGGCCATTCATGTCATTTCTGGTTAAGAAGTTGGCTATATTTTGCTTCTGTGCTGAGTCTTTTTGCCAGGCTAAATTTAAAAGTGATACACTAATGAATCTGATGGAGGTAATTTCAAAGCTGTACAGCATTTAGATGGTTGTATGGATATTGCTGGCCACTTTTAATCAAGTTTACTGTGTTAATCAGGAGCAGAAAGCAGAGCAGAAAGATTTAAAAAACTTGGAGTTTAGCCATAAAACTTTGGCTGAAATTGGGTTATTAAAGAAATGCTTTAGTCTCTAAAGAAATGCTAAGTATTTTACCCAGGAACAATGGAAGATGTGACTTGAGGGCTTCTCAGAAATTACTGAGACAACACCCATCTCAGGCTCAAGGTTGTAAAGGTAAAAATTTCTTTAAGAAGAGGTAATAGGGACACTCTGCTTGCATATGGAGGCAGGTTAAGAAGTTTTTTCACCATGCTCAGCTGTCCAGGCACTCAGCAATAACTGCCACAGGGATCTCAGAAGGCTTACCTATTGCTCAAAATGGTGGCAGAATTTGGTGTCATCCACATAGTGATGGTTCTAAGGGAATGCATGGGGCTGTCATGGAGTCATGGGAGTCATGGAGGCATGCAATGAGATTTCAAAAGAAGGCGTTGGAGGCCAGGCAAAATGAAAGAGTCAGAGTTCTGATTGGTTGCCCTGATATGGTAATGCATTGAAGATATAAAAAAGAATATATACAAAGGAAGCCAAAATTCAAGCAGAGAAACCTGAGATTAAGAGATGCCAGTAACGAGGGACATCTGCCTAGAAAAGCTGCAATAATAGAGCAGAAACAAGACTAGACAGAGGTCATGTGGGCTGCAACCAGCAAGGCCATAGGAGTGGAGCTACACAAGCACTTTGGAGGGGACATTACAATGACATATGCCCCAGATGCTGGATATGGAGATACAGACTTATCTGCCCAGTTGGATTTTAGTGTTGCTCTGATCCCATCCTTATTTATAGAAAGAAGTCTCTTTTGTGACACTGAAATATTTACTCTGTGCCATTATATATTGGATATATGTAATTTGCCTTTTTTATGGAGCTGAGAGTTTGCCTTTTTTTTAGGAGACTTTGGACTGTACATTTTGATAATTCTTGAGATAGTAAAATTATGGAGACTCTTGGAAATGAAGTAAGTATATTTTGCATTGTGAGATGGGGTTGAGGTATTGGAGACTAAGAGCAACATATTATGGTTTAGATATTGGGTGTCCCCCAAAAGCTCATGTGTGAGATATCCTGAGAATGGTCAGATGTAACCAAATGAGTACTTAAGTACACTTATGTATCAACTGGGTGTTAACTATAAGAATATAGAGTGGCTGGAAAAGGTAGGTCACTGAGGACATGACCATGGAATTTATATTTTGTTTCTGATGAGAAAATCTCTTTTTCTTCTTCCTGGTGGACATGTCCTGAGCTGCTTTCCTCCACCATTAGATTCTACCATAATATTCTGCTTTACCTAGAGCCCAGAGCCATGAAATCAACCATGACTAAGTCTGAATTTATTGGCTCCAAGTAAACTTTTTGTATTCTATGTTGTTCTTCTCAGGTCTTTTGGTCACAGTGTTGAAAAAGATGAAATCAGGGTTTCTAACACTGGCACTTTTATTTTGTTAGCCTTTCCTATGATGGGTTAAAACTTTATTTCTGCTTACTCTGCCTACCCCAGAAGTTCCCACAGACATAGTTTCATTAGGGCCCTACCATCCAGCTCTGAACAATCCGTCTCCTCCTCAGTCTGACCAGCCAAGAATAATCCTCATGACCCAATGTGGGATCTCATGAACCCTAAGGAATGAAAAGGACTAAGACCATGGGCATTGTGCAGGTATCCATGCATGTACCTTGGAAACCCAGAAAAATGACTATGGACAAGGCAAACCCACTGCCTGACATATATAGTATTGGTTTATCCACAAATTTCTCCCCTTAGTTCTTTTTGTTTCTTTTTTGTGATGCTTGGAATCAAACCCATAACCTCATGCATACAGTCAAGCCCTCTAACACTGAGCTACATTCCCAGCCTTGTCTCTCCTTTCAGGAATGGTGTAAGGCTACTTATAATTGGTAAATTTACATTGTGATTGCCCACTTCTTTATGGTTAAACTTTACCTCAGGCTTTTCTTTGTATTCCAACAGTTCCAGATGAGAATGTGAATTGTATATCCTCACCCATCCTGGGGCCAATTCTTGCCCCAAACTGGAAAGTATTTCCTCTTTACTGAAATTCCTTCCTCACTGCGATGCTGGGAAGATCCTTTGACTGCATGAATTACACATTTTTTTAAGAAAAAAAGAAAAAGAAATTTCATTGTGGAAAGAAAAAGAGACAAGTAGAGCTGAAAGCAATGATAATATCCCTGGAATCTTGTATACTGTGAAACACGCAAGATGTCCAGTGTCATGGTGCAAAATGAAGACATTGAGAAGTACAACCCTAAGCGGTTCCCTTTAAGAAGAGTTTATTATTTATCACACCAGTTCCTTGAAGGTGCCTATGGTGAAGGAATAAATACTGGCAGTTCCAATTTACCTGAAAATATCTTTGAACTTAATGCCACACATTATTCAGACCTTGCAGTACAAGTTTGTCTAGTATGTCATAGAAACCATTGTTGATGTTATAGTGCATTTGTTCTTTGTGGGAGCCCCAGGTAAGTGTGGAAGACAGACCAGCTCAGGGGATGAGATTCATGTTGTTGGGTACTTATAGATCTTCAAGTGATCTCTGTTAATCTTTTGGAGTGAAGCTAGGACCAGGCCAGAAAGAAAATGAATTTGAAAATGCAAAATTCACCTGAATTTCAGGCACAGTGGCCCAAAACTTTAAGTTTAAACTCTCTTGTCTGCTTCTGGCTAACTCTATGTAACTTGGAATAAGCCTCACCTTGCAAGAATAAGAGGTTGATGGGAAACTTCTGGAAGGCAAGGGTCACAAGAAGAGCTTTGCCTGATTGGAAGAACAATGGAAAAGGCAGAAATCCTGAGGAAAAAATTTCAATCCACGTGTTTATATGTTTTTTTGTTGCATTGATTTCTAATTTATTCCATTATAATTTAATAAATGCAAGGAATTATATCAGTTTTTGTATTTCCTAAAGTTAGTTTGTGGCCTAAAATATGTTCTATTTTGGAGAAGGTTCCAGGAGCCACTTGAAAAGAAAGTACATTCAGGTCTTATTGGAGGAAATATTCTATAGATGTCTGTTAAGTTCATTTGATTTATAGTATTTTTCGGGTTCAAAGAGTCTTTACCAAGTTTATGTCAAGATGAGTTATCTAATGGTGAGAGAGGTGTGTTGAAATCTCCCAATTTATTGTATTGGGGTCTAGCTCAGACATCTATCTGTGTAGTTTCTCTTTTATGTAATTAGTTGAATCCACATTTGAAGTATAAGCATTTCTAATTTTTATATCTGCTTGTTGTATTGTTTTCATTACCAGTATGAATTAACCTTTGTCTCTTATTATTTTGTGGTTGAAGTCTGCTTTGTCAGATATTAGAATAGCTACTCCTATTCTCCTAACCCCTGAGCTATCCCCATAAAAGTCTCTAACCCCAAGCCTTTGTTGCCTCTCTCACTCTATGGAGATATGGACTTTATTTGTCAGCTCTGCCTGATCTCCGTCTTTCATTTCTCACTTGCCTGTCTCCCAGTTCCTCACTTTCCTTTCAGTGTCAATATGTATGCTCAGATGATTTTATTTGCACAATATTGTCATTTGTGAATGGAACAGAGACTTCTAGCTATATTTCTTTCATTCTGGGCATACAACTCTATTATGCTTATCAAGCTGCCTTGTAGTTATCTCTGATCATATGATTAAGATTTCTAAAACTGAAAATGAGTGGAAGTAACATGTGCCACTGCCAGGAATGTGCATACAAAAATTTCATTGTTTCCATGCTATTTTCTTTTCTAGCTTTCTGGGATGTTTTAACTCAAGGTTGCCAACATAGCTCTATGCTTATGATGACAATGTTTTCTTCCATTCCAGTCTATGAATTGTGAATTAAACCATGGAAAAGACATACCATTTCTACCTGCTTCTAAATTTTGACTTAAAATATTCCTTATGTTAGGGACTATTGTCTCAGCTTCTGCTATAAAGTCATTGTGTACATTTCTTTTGTAGATGCAAATAATCTCACTAGGTATATAATAGGTGGACAATTATGATAGATATCTTTTTCCTGTCCTACTTATGTGTTTTATGTGTTTGTATCCACATGGATGTGAATAGGTATATGTTCTTGTCATGTCTCAGTTTATACTCAGTAGCATCTTGAATATGTATTGATTTTATTGAAGGTGCCGAAGACAACTTTGCTCTCCATGTCTCTCCAAGTGACCATTAGGAAACACACAAGTCCAAAATATTGAAAATATCAGATCATCCTCAGAAGTTTTTGTAGAAAATATCAGATTATTTTCAAAAATATGAGCTATGATTTTGTATGTTGTGGTTGGCTCCAATCTGTCTCCTGCCACCACTGAAGAATAATACTATCACATAAATGTGCTTTGTTTAAACTTAATCTATATATTTACCACCCTTATCTCATTCCCCTTAAAAAGCCAAATCTTATCTCAATTTATCCATCAGAGAAAAACAGTGTTTGTCTCTTTTTTTCTCTACATTTCACATAGGTTCTCCAGGTTTCTATCTTAGAGTCTGAAGCAAAACAGTTTTCACTCCTGAGTATATAAAGTCTATATAACTTCATATACATCCCTGCACAGCCAGTTTTAAATTGTTTACATTTCTTTCAGAATTTTACTCATTTATATGAGCCACTTTCATCTTCACTAAAGGGAAAAATTACTATTAGAAAATATATAACATTATTTTTCCTCAGTTTAATTAGAAAGAGTCTAACGAAAGAATGTTGACAGATACATTCTGACTTTGTGTAGGTGACCTGAATCCAAAGCCACAGAGACAAACCTGGATCATAGAATGTTTTTTGTTTTTTTTTTTTTTTTTTTTTTTACTATCAAAAACATTGGCCCTTAAGATAATCTCACGTAGTAGAATAATACTGCTTTCTCCTTTTTTCCCCTCTTTCAATCACTTCTCTTGCTCTTTTAATCCCTCTCTAATCTTCTCCTTTTCTACTAACAACAAAAAAATGCTTTCTCCTTTTTAGAAAGTAGTTTCTGATTATCATAGTGTTGTAGGGACAAACAAGGCAAGGCACCAAAGATAGCAGGAAACATTTTTATTTGGCTGCATCCAAGTTCAGAGGGCACAGCTTTTGCTGTAATTAATTAATCCCCTGAACCCCAAGTTCAGATAGTTTTAGAGTTTTATACCCAGCATGTAAGGGGATGGGGTTCAGAAGTTCACAGTCTGCAGAAGTTTACATAAAAGCAGCCCTCCCCCCCCCCCCCCCCCCCCCCCCCCGCCTGTTTTGGGCAAGTTAACCCTTCAAGGACAATACCTGAGAAGGGAGAGCTTCTTCTCCCCTTTCTTTCCTCTATTACCATGGAGCCCAAATGGTAATTTTTCTTATCTTAAAAATGTAGACATCTCTGTGAAGCCTAGCTCAAGGCCAGAGGCCTTGTTTGCATATTTCTACAAACTACTATACTTGTTATGTTTGTGAAAATCTAGTAAGGGGGTGTCAAGCACCTAGAGGGCTGGTATCTTCCCAGCCAGTGGTCAAGTAAAACAAGACAACATGAAAATAGGAAGTTTATCTACATTGAACTCTTTTGCAGAGACTCTTTTGCTGACAGTCCTAAAATTAGCCATGGTGAAGATTTCTTGAGAAGCCCAGTTAAGACTTTTCTATGGAGAAAGAGAGTACCACTGAAGCCAGAATTAGGCAGTAAGGTAGGTAAGTCAAGTCAGGTCGGATCTAGGAGACCAATTTTGAGTACCTCTGGGAAGTTGGAGAGTGTCCCCTGAGGGATCTTATCAAGAACCTGTTTCCAAAGTAACCTGTCCCAGGAATTTCCCCTCCCTACAGGAAGTTATCAGGTTGCTAATGTGTCCTTATCTACTCCATCCAGCTCTTCTGCCTTCAGTCCACCTGTTTCCCACCTTTTGGCCACACTACTGAGCATTCCTGGGCCTAGTCACATAAGCAGGAAGGAGAAAGATAGGTGTGGGGGGGAGAAGCAGGAAGCCTAGGACATATAAAAAGGCCAAACACCTTGCTTCTTGGGATACTATGATACCAGCTATGGCCCCTTCTCCCTCATGGGAGAATTCTATGTTATCCCTTTTTAAATAAACCCTGATTTATATGCTTGCCTCGGTGTGCTTCTCTAATGTTCAAACTTCAACATGTGGGGAAGCAGGACTAGTCACCAATAACTGGTGGTATCACCACATCAATACACATACCTCTTGACTTATTAGCAGGCTGGGGAATGAGTATCTTTCCAGATGTTACTCTTTTGCCTTCTCTTCATGGTTCAACTCTTTGGAGGTTTACTCAGATCTGGTAAATTTGTCTCAGAAGATCAATTCACCAAAATTTAGCTGATGATGACTGAGAATGAAATCTGTACCTGGAGAAAAAAATGGAGTGATACTAAATCTCTGTACTGAGCAGAGCCCAACACAACATCAGGGTTTTTATGTGACCACCTATCACTAAGGCCTCAACAATGTATTGTGACCTTTTGATGACATCACACAGTTCAAGAACCCAGCCAATATTCATAGTACTATAGCTTTGATGAAGCTCATCAGCTAATGTGATACATTTTATATAGTGGAAACACTATCATTAACTTGAACTTTCATACTTTGCACTTGATACCCAAAATAGAAGTAATATGAATTAAACAAAGTAAATTTTTTGTATCTTTTGGACACTGAATCGCTCAATGTCCCCAGTGGTGTGAATATGGTAGTACACCAGAGGGTCAGGCTTAGCACCATGTTAGAAAAGTAAAGGCTATATCTCATAAGTATAACCTTTAGAAACCTAGGTGACAGGCATGCTGGAACATGGGTGTGGGTCTGAGAATATCTCATCTGTCCATACCCCCACCCCCAGATCCATAGGAAATGGTTATTCTAATTGTATCAGTTTCCTACTACTTTCATAAAAATTTACCAAAATTTTATTACTTAAAATATAAACATATCATCTTATAGTCCTGAGTTCAAAAGTCCAGTATGGGACTTGAGGCCTAAAATCAAGTTTTGAGTGTTAAACCAACAATGCAAAGAAAAGACCACCCACTCCAATTTAAATCAAATTAAAGCAAGCTTGTAATTTTGACCAGCCAGTGCTATCTCTCCCAAGACCTGTGGGAACAGAAGACAGCACTGCAGCTTTCTAGGAGTGCAGCTTTATAGCACAGAAAGTTGCAAAATGTGTGTATGTGGGGGGATATCTTGAGAACTTACAGATAACAGAATTTTGACAAGTATAACACAAAGGCAGGTTAATGGTCTAAATGGTCCAGCACTTAGGGAGTAAATTTAGATCCCAACATCACAATTTATGAGGCACCACTAAAGTTTCAGAGAGGGTTGTTATCTGGTCAGGGAAAACCAGGCATGGGTGAGTTCAAGGCATGGGCAGGCATTCCAAGCAAGTTTAGAAATCATAGTAATTTATAGTAAAGCCAGAATTAACTTTTCATGCTTCTGTGGTGAGATGGCTCCCAATCTTAAGAGGGAATTAGGCTGGGTTATCATTGAGCAGGGCTGCTCCTATCTGGTGTCTTAACTTCAAAAGCTTTTCATCACTGCCCCCCGCCCCGCACCCTTCCCACAGGTTTCAAAGCTGCCTGCAATACTTAGCTGTTGTTCTTGATCTTCAACAGGCATTAGTCTAATATCTGCTTCCATAGTTACAGGTCCACTCTGATTGTACCTCTTAACTGCCTTTCATAAAGGACATTGCCATGACCCTGGCTGTACCCAGATTATCTAGGAAAATCTTCTCTTTTAAAATTCATGAATTCATTTCATCTGTAAGTCTCTTTTACCATACAAGGTTACATATTCATAGGTTTCATGAATTAGGAGGTGGAAATTTCAAGGGGAACTGTTGGAAGAGAGGGTTCTTTACCAAAATAAAGTCACAGGGTTTTGGAGAGAATTCACATATATTCAAATATAGTAGTGTGAAAATGGAAACTGGAAATTTAATAAAAGCTTATAATGAGTGACACAGCAATGATATAAACATATTGAATAAAACAAAGCAGAATAAAAAAAGGCACTTGAAAATTAACACGAGGAATAAAATGATAATTACAAACATTTTTTCAGGCTATAAACTTAGGCAAACACATTTAATAAAGAATTCCAAGACAGATGATAGGTCAATGTGTATAAAAGAATATGGAGAGTTTTGACTCTGGAAAATAGAGATGCTAAACAAGTCTCTAACTGAATATAAAAACCAATTAGAATCTGAAAAATAGAAAGAAGCAAAAAAATCTAATATTTGGTAAATAAACTTACACAAAGCAAGATGAGAAAAAGAAACAAAAATATAATTAATTCAAAGAAAACTTTCTTTTTTTTGTAGTAAGAATTGAATCCAAGGGAACTTAAACACTGAGCCATATCCTCAACACTTTTTATATTTAGAGACAGAGTCTTACTAAATTGCTTAAGGCCTTGCTAAATTGTTGAGTCTGGATTTGAACTTGTGATCCTCCTCCCTTAGCCTCTGGACTTCTGGGATTACAGGCATGCACCATTTTGCCTGGAAAAAAAGATTAAAAACACAAGTCAAAGGATGGAACAAAGTAATAATTATTGTTTCTGATCAAAATAGGTTAAAAACTTAACTGCATAATATAGCCAACTCAAAAATAAATGGAAATGTCAAGAAGAACATGAGTTCAACTTTTAGTGCTAGAAGACAAAAGAACTTGGACTAGAATTATATGGAATGCAGGTAGAAGTGGGACAGGGTAGGAATTGATGGATCCAATTACATTATACAGTTTTCTAGGAATAGTGTTCCAACTTCATGTCCTTTAATCCCTTGTCAGACATGACCCCTGCAGATTCTTCTTCCATCCTGCTTTGTCTTACAAGGTACTCCAGGACTATCTCAATTCTCATGTTATATCCACATGATGCCTCTTGCTTTTATTTCATTGCTCCTCCTGTCTTGAAAACTCACATAACATCCTGGGATCAAATATTATTGTGTTGGGTGAATGCATGATTGCTTGTTCAACTTAAAAGCATTTCTGGTCAGAAATTTGGAGGAATGTATCTGTGTATATCTGATCTCACGTGGTACTGGGTTCCTAGTGTTTTTTTTTTCCAACCCAAAAGCCATGCATGGATAATCATAAGATTTTAAGAGCTAACACAATTATTAATAGTTTAGTGTCTATGAACTGTATTTGAAAATGAATCCAAAATAATCAACTTGATTGTGAAATCCAGTAAACCAAGAAATGACTTAAAAAGTCTATATATAAACATTGTAAATGACAGGGATGAACACTAAATACACTCATATGTTAAAAATGAGAGGAGGCTATGAAAATTGTGAATAGAGAAGAAAATGTAAATTTTCAAAAGTTTTAGAAAATGAAAATAGCTACAAAAACCTGGAGATGTGCACAGAGGAGGAGGTTAAGATGTGTTAATATCTTCATTGTTAATCTCAGGATCAAATTTATGCTTCCCTCCCTGAATGATGTAGAACCACACCCTTTTCAATATCTTAAAGATTTTTTATCTTAATTACATGGAGGACTTTAAATATGAATACACTAATGTTTATGAAACATTTAAAGTTTAACAACATTGTTAGATTCCTGCCAGTTTCATTTTTTCCAACAAATTCAAGAATTATTAAATTCAATTTGTAATCTAAAATTTTATCATTCAATGTTGAAGAATAAATTCTGTTTTACTTTCCATCATATCTTTTTCTCACATGCATTTATTTTAAGAACTTTATTGATGTATAATTGATATGCATTAAAAGGCACATTTCATTATACAATTGATGCAATAATAAATAAATAAATAAATAAAATATACAATTGAATGAGTCTGATTCTTCTACCCATTTTGACTTCTATTTATAGGTAGGGATAGATATGAAATTCCTTTGTGATAGCATCTAACTCATGTTGAGAATGGTTACATTTGAGTAATAAACTCAATAGCAAGTTGAAAGCCAGCCTCAGCAACTTAGGGAGGCTCTAAGCAACTTAGAGAGACCCTGTCTCTAAATAAAATATTAAAAATGTTGGGATGTATTTCAGTGCATCCTGAGTTTAATCCCTGGGGGAAAAAAGAAAAAAAAAAATTCTTTGAATTAATTATATATATTTTTTCTTTTCATCATCTTATTTTATCTAACTTTATTTACCAAATATTAAATTTTATACTCTCTTCTATTTTTAAAAAATTTATTTTTATTTTAATTTGTTATATATGACAACAAAATGCATTACAATTCATATTACACATATAGAGCACAATTTTTTGTATCTCTGGTTGTACACAAAGCAGAGTCACATCCTTCATACATGTACTTAGAGTTATAATGTCCATCACATTCCACTGTCTTTCCTACCTCTATGCTCCCTCTCTTCCCATCCCTTCCCTTTATCCCCTCTAGACAGAGCAAAGGGGAAAAGGGCTCTCTTCTATTTCTTTCAAATTTTAATTAGGCTATTTATTCAGTTATGCACTTGTTTATATCAGAGCTCTAAACTCTGCAATTATTATTATATTTTTTACATTGATCTGCCATCTGGTCTTGGAGTTCTTTATTAAATTTTTTGCATGATTTGTATGGCACAAAACATTATTTTTATAATTGCAATTTCATTCCTTCTGTTAATGTTTAATTTTCAAGTGACATTTTGTTTCTTTTATTATTCTTTGTTTTATTCATTATGTTTATATTATGTTTACATTTACATCGCTGTGTCAATTCATTCCAAACTTTGCTCAATTTCAGATTTCTGCTCTCACAATATTATATTTTACTAGAGGTAAATTCTCTCTGAAACACTGCTATTTTATCTTGGCATAGCAGGATGAAGATAGAACCCTCAACTCTGGCAGCCATTCCTCTTAGAACCCATGCATTGTGGACTGGCATGGCAGAAGAGACTTTGCTATCATTTGTCTACAAGTCTATTTTGGTGCAAATACCATGTTACTATTGGTCTGTAGTATAGTTTAAGGTCTGGTATAATGCCACCTGTTTCACTTTTCTTGCTAAGGATTGCTTTAGCTATTTTAGGTCCCTTAATTTTCTAGATGAATTTCAGGACTGCTTTTTCTGTTTGTATGAGGAATTTCATAGGGATTTTGATTGAAATTGCATTACATCTGTATAATGTTTTTGGTAGTATGGTCATTTTGATGATATTAATTCTGCCTATCTAAGAACAAGGTAGATCTTTCCATCTCCTAAGGTCTTCTTTAATTTCTTTCTTTAGCATTCTGTAGTTTTTATTGTAGAGTGCCGCAGTCTGGCTGGGCACAAAATCACGAGCCACTCAAGCAGGAACAAAGTTTATTTTTTGAATCTGCCGCCAATGTCCGGTACGCGCCCGGGAAGATTTTTTCCACCCACGCGGCTTCCTCTCGGACCGCCGAGAGAGCTCCTCCCCCGGAACTCCCTCCTACTGTACTTCCCCAACCAATGGGAACTCTCCAGGAGTCCCGTAGCCGGCCTAGGTGAACAGCAGGAGTCCAATATCCATATGAATGCAAATCTTAACATAATCATATCATCTCAATGGCTAGCTGGCGTCACCTTTCGACCAAAAATGCCATGCATCATATACTTGGCTCTTAGCATCTCCCCCCTTCTGTTTAAGTAACAAGCAATCTGGCTAGGGACCATGCCTGTTAGGTTTGTCCAATTCAACATATGGTTCTTACCCGTCATCGGAAAACTGACTTTTAGGCGTCAGCCTCCTGTCTTAGGTTGATACCACTGCAATTGGATCATACCCGTCACTGACTACCGGTCCAGCATATAGCCATACTTGTGGATAGGCCTATGTACCAGTGGGGGGGTGAGGTTCTTTGCCTCACCTCTGTTGGCCCCCAAAATTGGCCTTGGTGCTGGTGGGGGGGTGAGGTTCTTTACTTCACCTCTGTTGGCCCCCAAAATTAGACCATCACTAGTAGAAGGGAGGAGGATACAGAAATGTCATGACACCAAGTCAATTAACGGCTCCTAGGAAAAATTACATCACTGGTGACACATCAGCAAAGATACGCTAGCACTACCATAATTCGCTGCATCAACAAATAGATCACAAAGCATACAAGTGATACATAGTCCAGGCAAGTTCTGTAAGCAGTTCAAAGTAGAGGAATCTATCAATATGTCCATATCCTTCCAAAATAAATCGACTCATTGATTGAGCATTACTTGTTGAGTTATAAATCATTGATGTATCAGCTTACACGGTTTGTTGTGATAACTCTCGAAGAAGTTGTAGTTTGGTTTTATCTTTGTCTTCATCGGCACTGGGATGAAAATAGGAATTTTGACAATGATGCTAAAAAAAAATATGTAACATTTCAACAGGTACTAAGAAAACAATATTTAGAACAATTTACATTATCCTGAACAGAATTATTAAATATAATGAAAAGGAAAGGTGAAAGTAAACAAACAGATTTGTTAACCTTCTATTTGTTCATATATTAGAACAATCCTCAACAGCTGTTTACCCAAATTAAATTAAACTATTAAAATCACGTGAATAATAAAAAAAAAAATTTTTTGGATCCATGTGCATGAGCGCCCCTCATATGTGAAATATGGACATACGCACATACAGACATACAACACAAAACAGAAGTGTGCACACGTAACATATAACACATAAGACAATAGTAAAGGCCTTGTAGCTTTACCTAGGTGAAATCTCCATTGCAATGTTCAAAAACTCCACAGTCAAAAAAACTGATCAGAAAAAACATTAACCTAGGTCTGTATGAGCTCAAAAATAAAATAGAACTTTATGATGTGGGAAAAAGCAATAATAAAATAGATACTGAAAAAAACATCCTGGTTAATCACTGTCACAGATGTAAGAATAGCCAAGCTGGAGATCTGGATATCAGCTGTTATGGATTTGAGTGGAATCATCTTCCTTTTGTTCTGTAGGAGCTGTTTTAGTTAGTCTCTCTGGAATCCAAATCGGCTGCTGTTCTTCCTGTGGAAAAACACAAACAGAGCCCCGACTCCAGACTATCACTGGGTCAGGACCTTTCCATTGTCCTGTTAGAATATCTTTCCAAAGTACCTTAGGCTTATGTACATTTTTTGGATACAAATGTCTTTCCGCAGCACTAAGTCCTGATGAATCCAAATTTAAAAAGTTTAGAGTAAAAAGGGTTATTTTAAGTTTATCTTTGGGGGATATATACCCCTTTCCAATTCCCTCCTTTTGTTTTAATAAGTACATTTTAATAGTTTGATGAGCTCTTTCAACTATGCCTTGTCCTTGTGGATTGTATGGAATTCCTGTTATGTGAGTAATGCCAAATGATGAGCAAAATTGTTTAAAAGAGGTGGACGTATAACCAGGACCATTATCGGTTTTTAACTGTTTTGGAACGCCCACAGTGGCAAAATTTTGTAAGCAATGAGCTATAACATCTTTAGTTTTTTCTCCAGCATGAAGGGAGCCCATCAGAAATCCGGAAGAAGTATCAACTGTAACATGTAAATATTTTAATTTTCCAAATTGTGGCAAGTGTGTGACGTCCATCTGCCAAATATGGTTAGGTATCAGTCCTCTAGGATTGACTCCAAGATTAACTTGTGGTAAAAATGTCACACAATTTTGACATTGTTTTATTATATGTCGGGCTTGTTCTTTAGTTATTTTAAAACGCTTTTGTAAAGTATTAGCATTGACATGGAACCTTTTATGAAAATTTATAGCTTCTTCTATTGTGGAGAAAATATGTATGTCATGTGTAGTTTTATCTGCTAACTCATTGCCCAAACTAAGGGCTCCAGGCAATCCTGTATGTGCCCTGATATGTCCTATAAAGAATGGATCTTTTCTGTCCCAGATTAGACTTTGTATAGTAGAAAACAAAGAGAAAACAGTAGAAGAAGGGGAAATCCTACCAGCATCTTCAAGGGATACTATAGCATTAACTACATACTGACTATCAGAAAATAAATTAAATACAGAATTTTTAAACATCATAAAAGCTTGTAATACTGCATTAAGCTCTACCTTTGAGCTGATTGTTTGGGTACTAAAAATGTAAAAGTTTGATCAGGGGTAACTACTGCTGCTGTACCATTATTTGACCCATCAGTGAATATATTTGGAGCATTCATGATAGGGGTTTTTTTTGTCATCTTTGGAAAAACTACAGGATGTTTAGACCAAAAAGACAACAAAGGATTAGACGGTAAGTGATTATCAAATGAAACATTAGATTTACACATGATTATTGCCCAAGTATTTAACTCATTAGCTAACTCATCAATTTGATCTATAGTATATGGAGTAATAATTTTATTGGGAGAAATCCCAAACACTCCCTTTTCTGCTTTTATTCCTTTGAGTATTAATTGTCCTACAGCCTCAGGATATCTAGTAAGAATAGTATTAGGAGAATAAGATAAATGTATCCACAATAATGGACCTTCTTGCCAGAATACTCCTGTAGGTATATTTTTTGTTGGCAGTACAATAAATAATAAAGGCAAACTTATATCAATTCTATCCAAATGCATATTTTCCATATATGTTTCAATGATTTTTAATGCCTTTCTTGCTTCAGGCGTCAACATGCGGGGTGAATTTGGATCTGATGGACCTTTTAGAATATCAAATAAAGGTCCCAACTCTCCTGTTGGTATGCCTAGATAAGGCCTTATCCAATTTATGTCTCCTAATAACTTTTGAAAGTCGTTAAGTGATTTGAGTTGATCTACTCGTATTTGAATTTTGGGTGGACGGACCATGGTTGAGGATAATAAAACCCCTAAATAATTAATTGGAAGATTTAATTGTACTTTATCTATTGCTATCTCTAGATTATAATTTTTTAATAAATTTGTAAGTGTGGCATAACATTCTAGCAATGTGTTTTTATCTTTATGTGCCAATAACACATCATCCATATAGTGAAATATTTGTAGTTCAGGATTTTGATTTCTAAGTGGCTGGATTGCTTTGTTAACATAAATTTGACACATAGTTGGACTATTAGCCATCCCTTGAGGGAGTACTTTCCATTCATATCTCTGATCAGGACCTTCATGATTTAGTGCAGGGATAGTAAATGCAAAATGTGGACTATCCTCGGGATGAATTGGAATTGAAAAAAAACAATCTTTAATATCTATAGCTAAAACATACCAGGTTTTTGGTAAAGCAGACAATTGGGGAATCCCTGATTGAGCAGGTTCCATAATAACCATCTCATTATTAATGGCTCTTAAATCTTGTAATAATCTCCATTTACCAGATTTCTTTTTAATGACAAAAATGGGAGTATTATGGGGAGATACAGAAGGTTGTATATGTCCCTCCGCTAATTGTTGTTTGACCAGGTCATGGGCTATTTGTATCTTTTCTTTAGTCAGGGGCCACTGAGGAACCCACACTGGTCTTTCTGATTTCCAAGTAATTTTGATTGTCTCAGTGGCCCTTTCTGAAAATCCAATCCATGTCTATTTGTTTTTTGATCTATTTGAATTGGTGCTGTCATACCTTGTTTTTGTTCTCTTAATCTTTCTTCTTTCCTAAAGCCTTGTCTAGCCCTAGTAGTGGGCGCATTAGGATTGATGTTATTTGTTAATGTCAAACCTAATTGATCTAGGACATCTCGTCCCCATAAATTTATAGGAAGATGATCCAATACATAGGGCTGTATAGTTCCTTCACATCCTTCAGGATCCTTCCAATCTAATACCATTGCACTTCTATGGGGATTAGTTGCCACTCCTAGGCCTCGAAGCGTTTGAGTGGCTTGTTGTAATGGCCAATGTTTCGGCCATTCTTGATGAGATATGATGCTAAGGTCTGCACCTGTATCATGTAGCCCATTAAAGTCATGTCCTTGAATATTTAGTTTTAGCATTGGGCGAGAATCTAGATTTAAAGACAGCATAGCCCAATCTACACCTGTGGAGCCTAATCCCCTGGAACCTCTTTCTACAGTACAACTGGAAAATTTATCATGTAGGCTGGGTATTATTAATAACTGTGCTATTCTATCTCCTGGTGAAATTACTGATATACCTCTTGGAGAACTAGCTATAATTTTTATTTCACCTTCATAATCGGGATCAATTACCCCAGGACTTATCATAAGTCCTTTTAGTGTTGAAGAACTGCGTCCCAATAATAAGCCTACTGTTCCTTGGGGAAGAGGTCCTTTTACTCCTGTGGGAATGATTTGAACTCCCATCTCTGGAGTTAGTACTGCTCTGGCAGAGGCGCAGATGTCCAACCCTGCGCTCCCTCTAGTTTGTCTGATGAGGGATTTAATGGATAATGCATCCTGGGCACTACTTTGATGGTGTTGCTGGGTTCCTCCACTGCCCCGTATATTTGTGGTTTGGGGCCCCGGAGCATTGGGCCCTCCAGTCCGTTTTTTGGCAATGGAGCCTGATGTCTTTCTCCACGATATCGTGGGTAAACACTTGGTCCTTGTCTGTTTTTTGATAACGGAATACCTTCTATGGTGGTTTGAGAACGGCATTCATTAGCCCAATGTTTCCCTCTACGGCATCGTGGGCAAATACCTGGTATTCTATTCCTTTGATACCTAGCCTTGTTAAACCCTCCTCCTATGGGGCAACTCCTTTTAAAATGTCCTGTTTGATCACAATTATAGCATGTTTTTGGCCTGGCATCTAAAGCCTGTTGTACTGCTGCTAAGACTTGCCCTTGTTCATTAATGTCTCTACATAATTTAATATATGTGCTTAAATCTTCATGTTTCCATGGTCTGATGACCTCTCTGCAGCAACGATTTGCTTGGTCATAAGCCAGTTGTTTTATAAATGGCATTGCCTGTTCTGTATCTCCAAATACTCTAGATGCTGTCTTAATAAGCCTATCTACAAATTCAACGTAAGGTTCATTAGCTCCTTGTATTACCTTAGATAATTGTCCTTGTAAATCTCCATGCCTCTGTAAAGTTTTCCATGCCCTAACTGCGTCTGCAGCAATTTGTGCGTATACGCCAGGATCATATTCAATTTGTTGCCATTGACCCTCATAAGGTCCTTTTCCTAATAACATCTCTAGATTTCTTTGAGGGTAACCGGCTGTTGCATTTCGCCTAGCTGTCTCCATGCAAAATTCCTCATTGGCAACCTTCCATAACAAATATTGTCCTCCATTTAGCACAGATCGACACATGTTAGCCCAATCTGCTGGCGTCATGTCTAAGTTGGTAATGGATTCGACCATGCTCACAGTGAAGGGTGCTTGCGGCCCGTAGGTTGTTACAGCCTCCTTTAATTGCTTCACTGTTTTGAAATCTAAAGCACGGTGAATTCGTTGCCCTCCTGCCTGCTCAAGTACAGGGCATGCTAATCTTTGGGGTCCTGCCTCAGGATTCCGTCCATCAACTACGGGAGTTGAGGGCCGCTCAGCTGTAGATGGAGCTGTTGGTTGAATTACGCCCTCTGGTGATAGAACGGGGTTAGTAGCAGCCTCCTGTTGTAATTCCCCGCCTGATGGTTGTTTTTCCTCTAAGCTTTCTTTCTTCAAATCTTCCTCTGTCTGACTAGCTTGAGAGACCTTCTCTTTCGCTTGACCTAACATGTTTTCTACCATAGTCTGGACCTCTAACAATTTACTTAACAGTCTTTCGGTTTGTTTTTTACTAGTTTCTAATCTACTATAAAGGTAACGCAACCCAATAAGATAGCATAAAACAAAACCGAAACAGAATGAAACAAAAACCGAACAAAGAATAGTTGTATCAATTTTCTCTTTCTCAGGGCCGAACAACTTCAAACCTTGAGCCAACCAATTTTCCCAGTTTGCCTGAGAAAATTCTAGGGATAGGCAGCTTGAAACAAAAACAAGATAAATCAAAACGAGAACACATTGTTTTTTGAAATGGTCACCCATTTTGTTGCCTTCCCTCAGGGGCGAGCAATTTTACTCACCTCCAAACTTCAGGCGTTACCCGTGCGGGCCACCAGTTGCCGCAGTCTGGCTGGGCACAAAATCAGGAGCCACTCAAGCAGGAACAAAGTTTATTTTTTGAAACTGCCGCCAATGTCCGGTACGCGCCCGGGGAAGATTTTTTCCACCCACGCGGCTTCCTCTCGGACCGCCGAGAGAGCTCCTCCCCCGGAACTCCCTTCTACTGTACTTCCCCAACCAATGGGAACTCTCCAGGAGTCCCGTAGCCGGCCTAGGTGAACAGCAGGAGTCCAATATCCATATGAATGCAAATCTTAACATAATCATATCATCTCAATGGCTAGCTGGCGTCACCTTTCGACCAAAAATGCCATGCATCATATACTTGGCTCTTAGCAGTAGAGGTCTTTTACCTCTTTCACTAAGTTGATTCCCAAGTATTTATTTATTTTTGGATACTATTGTAAATGGGGTAGTTTTTCTAGTTTCCCTTCAGAGGATTTGTCACTGATATACTGAAATGCCTTTTATTTATGGGTGTTGATTTTGTTACTTTGCTGAATTTATTTACTAGTTCTAGAAGTTTTCTTGTGGAATTTTTTGGGTCTTCTAGGTATAGAATTATATCATTGGCCAATAGTGCTAATTTGAGTTCTTATTTACCTATTCATATCCCTTTAACTTATTTCATCTGTCTAATTGCTCTGGCCAGTGTTTCAAGAACTATGTTAAATAGAAGTGCTGAAAGAGGGCATCCCTGTCTTGTTCCAGTTTTTAGAGAAAATGCTTTCAATTTTTCTCCATTTAGAATGATGTTGGCCTGGTGCTTAGCCTAGATAGCTTTAATGACCTTGAGATATGTTTCTGTTATCCCTATTTTTTCTAGTGTTTTGAAAAATGAAGGGGTACCGTATTTTGTCAAATCTTTTTCTGCATCTATTAGATGATCATATGGTTCTTATCTTTAAGTCTATTGATGTGATGAATTACTGCTGGGAGCCATTAGCCAAGTAGGTATGACAATTTCCTTGCCAGCGTACCCCATGTTGCTGACATGTTGCAGTGACATTGAATGTAGGTGACCTTGCTCAAGGACCAAGGCAGATTAGGGTGTTCCCGGTTTTAAGATAATCGTGTTTAGGGCGTTCCCAGTTTAGGTTCCAGGTTTAAGGTTTAAGATTATTCCTTTCTTGGAGCTTACACTTATAGGAGCTTACACAGGGCACGGAGCGGCCGAGTTCCGGCTCCCGGAACCGACCCGGAACCGCCCTGGCCCAGGGCTGCGGAGCCTGTGGAGGCTGCTTCTTGGACCCTGAGCCTATCAGAGCATACACCAAGCACTAAGTAGCCGAATTCCGGCTCCCGGAACTGAGCCCGCGGGACTGCTTCTTGGAGCTTACACTTATAGGAGCTTACACAGAGCACGGAGCGGCCGAGTTCCGGCTCCCGGAACCGACCCGGAACCGCCCTGGCCCAGGGCTGCGGAGCCTGCGGAGGCTGCTTCTTGGACCCTGCACCTATCAGAGCATACACCAAGCACTAAGTAGCCGAATTCCGGCTCCCAGAACTGAGCCCGCGGGACTGCTTTTTGGAGCTTACACTTATAGGAGCTTACACAGAGCACGGAGCGGCCGAGTTCCGGCTCCCGGAACTTCCCTGGCCCGGGGCTAGGAGCCTGCGGAAATTGCTTCTCGGTCCGGGTCCTGCTGAGGGCCGGTCAGGACTCACCCGTTGCTTTGGTTGCCTGGCAAGGGGAACGAAATGCTGCCTTTCGCATAGGATACCAACATGGCAGAGATCTGATGTCAGCAGAAAGCGGCGGAGGAGAGAACTTCATCAATACCAGCGGTGACATAAGCAGTTGGTCTCCTGGTAGGGGGGGTGAGGCACAGTCACCCGAGTCTCCTCAATTTGTCCTCGAGCCAGAGGGGAGGAGCCAGGCCGCCGCCAGCGCCCAGAGCAGGCCCAGCGACTCGCCAGCGTGGTGACCGCGTGACCCCAATTGGAGAGGGGGCGGAGCGGAGCCGCCACCCGCACCCGCAAGGTGGGCAGACCCGCGACCCAGTGGTACATGGGCGTGGTAGGTGGGGCAGGGCAGAGCCGCCGTTCGCGCGGGCAAGGTAAACAGACCTGTGACAGCCTGGCGGGTCAGGCCCAGTGGCTTGCCAGTGTGGTACACACATCACCCCAACTGGAGTAGGGGCAGAGCAGATCCTTCTGCCACGCCCGGATCAGGCCCTGCCGGTGTGGTGGTCACGTGACCCCAATTGGAGTGGGGGCGGAGCGGAACCGCCAACCGTGTCCGCAGGGCGAGCAGACCAGTGATCAACCTGCAGATCAGGCCCAGGGGTCCGCAGGCGTGGTAGAAGGGGCAGGGCAGATCCGCCGCCCGCGCCTCCAAGGAAGGCAGACCTACAACAGACTGGCGGATCAGGCCCAGGAGCCTGCCGGCGTGGTACAAACACCACCCTAATTGGAGTAGTGGCAGAGCAGAGTCGCCGCCCGTGCCAGGAACAGGCCCAGCGTCCTGCAGGCGGGGTAGTCACGACACCCCAATTGGAGTAGGGGCAGAGCAGAGCCTCCACCCGTGCCCGAAAGGTGGGCAGATCTGCGACCGACCAGCGGGACAGGCCCAGTGGCCTGCCGGTACGACAGACACGTCACCCCATTTGGAGTAGGGGCAGAGTAGAGCCGCCTCCCGCACCTGCAGGGTAGGCAAACCTGCAACCGACCGGCGGATCAGGCCCGGTGGCCTGCCGGCGTGGTACACTCGTCACCCCAATCGGAGCAGGGGCAGAACAGAGCCGCCGCCAGCTCCCAGAACAGGCCCAGTGACCTGCCGGCGTGGTAGCCACGAAACCCCAATTGGAATAAGGAGAGAGCAGAGCCGCCGCCCGCACCTGCAGGAAAGATACGCAAGCAGTATGAAAAGACAAGGAAAGAAAGGACCACAAGCAATGCAGGTCAACGCAACTTTAGAAGAGGTAACAGCTGCAGCAGATGGAATGTCAGATAAAGAATTCAGGATATACATGCTTCAGATGATCTGGAGTATCAAGGAAGACATTAAACAGCAAAATCAGACAATGAAAGACCACTTAGACAACGAATTACGCAAACAAATCCAGGAAGCAAAGGAGCAACTATACAGGGAGATAGAGGTTATAAAAAACAAACAAACAGAAATCGTAGAAATGCAGGAAGCAATAAACCAACTTAAAAACTCAATGGAGAATACTACCAGCAGAGTAGAACACTTAGAAGATAGAACATCAGACAATGAAGACAAAGTATTTCAACTGGAAAAGAACATAGACAGCTCAGCAAGACTGTTAAGGAACCATGAGCAGAACATCCAAGAAATATGGGATAACATTAAGAGACCAAACTTAAGAGTCATTGGGATACAGGAAGGTACAGAGCTCCAAACCAAAGGAATGAGAAGTCTATTCAATGAAATAATACAAGAAAACTTCCCAGACTTGAAGAATGAGACAGAATCCCAAATCCTAGAAGCCTACAGGACGCCGAATGTGCAAAATCATAAGAGATCCACACCTAGACACATTATAATGAAGATGCCCAACATACAGAATAAGGAGAGAATTTTAAAAGCTACAAGAGAAAGGAAGCAGATTACATTTAGGGGTAAGCCAATCAGGATAACAGCTGATCTCTCAACACAGACTCTGAAAGCTAGAAGATCCTGGAATAACATATTTCAAACACTGAAAGAAAATGGGTTCCAACCAAGAATTGTGTATCCAGCGAAATTAAGCTTCAGGATGGAAGATGAAATTAAAACCTTCCACGATAAACAAAAGTTTAAAGAATTCGCAGCTAGAAAACCATCTCTTCAAAACATCCTCGCCAAAGCATTACAGGAAGAGGAAATGGAAAATAACAATGAAAACCAACAGTGGGAGGTAGGACAATAAAGGGGGGGGCGAATAATCAAAGAGGAAAACAAACCATGTTTAGTAACAGAAATAAACAAATATGGCTGGAAGAACAACACATATCTCAATAATAACCCTAAATGTCAATGGCTTAAACTCACCAATTAAGAGACACAGGCTAGTAGAATGGATCACAAATAAGATTATTCCTGCTGGGAATAGGGCGTATCCTGCTGCCTGAGTTCCCCTTGAGTTCTCACGGGATTCAGACAGTATTCTTTGGGAGACAGAAGCCCAGTGGAGGTGGATTTGGGCAGAGAACGTGGATTTCCCCAGAACGTGATTGTAGATGGCTGGTGTGAGTTCGGGAATAAAGAGTTGCTGTTTGAATCTACAAGCTGTGTGGTGGCTCGTGATTGTGTGCCCAGCCAGACTGCGGCATTTGTGCCCAGCCAGACTGTGGCAAATTACATATAAAAATACCCATAAAAATTACACAAAATAAATAAATAGATAGGTAGATAGATAAATAAATAAAGGTAGTGTGTCTATCTACAACTAAAAAAATATTTTTTTAAAAGAATGTTTGCAGGAAATCTAAAGTCAAATTTGATCATGTATATTATTTCTTTTCTTGTTATTTGTTATCCTAATAGTGAACATTATACCTTCAATACATTTGAATGTATTCTGATGTTCTAAAACATTAATTGGAGTCATTCTTCATCTCTTTGTTTTTCCACTTCTAGATTATACTTGCTCCTCTTAACTCCTGTTCTACCTCTTGCATTACATTATCTGCTGCTTGTGCAAGTACATCTTTTTTTCCTTTCCAGCTTTTTTTTTCTTCTTCCCTTTCTTTTACCCAATCCTTTTTTTGCCCTTTTCAGTCCTTGTTTAATGTTTTAGCAGTTTACTATATTAAATAACTAATTTTTCAATTTGTTTCAGAACTCTACTACAAGATTATACCTGGATTACAGGAATATTGAAGAACAATGTCAACAAGTTTTTCACTTTTATTAAGGATTAATAGTACATGGCTTGACTCACAATGACTGTAGTAAATAGGGTTTAATGACTTTCCTCAAATGGTACTGTTATAGGGATCATAAAAGACCACACATTGAGTTCAAGTATCAGTATTGAGTTATTTGTCCAACCCAGGGCACTTAAGAGAAAACTCACAAAGTAATCCCTTCCTTAAATGAAGAAGCAATAAACATCTCAATAGGGTAGACATGAAAGAAATATGAAAAAGACTTCAAATAGTCTATAGCACTTCAACAACTGACTCCATTGAACAACAGTTGAGAAAATTTTAGAAAAAAAATTGAGAAATTCATAGTTAAATTTGTTAAATGAGATAAAAGAAGATGTAAGGAGTGAAATTAGAAACACAAAATGTCAGATCAATAAAATAGAGATGGAGATTTGAAAAAGAACCAAATAGAATTCAAGCCAAAATTCTTCAGAAGAGACAAAGAAAATCACCTCATATTGGTTGAGGAAATCATCTGACAACAACACATACCAATTATAAATATTTATGTCTCAAACAATGATGCATCTATGTACATAAAAAAACTCTTCTTGATATTAAGAATCAAATAGACCACAATTCAATAATACTTGGTGAAGTTAGCACAACTTTCTCACCACTAGATTTATTTTACAGACATAAACTTAGTGAACTAAAAAATATTCTGAATCAAATGGACCTAACCGACATCTATAGAATATTTAATTCAACAATGATTGAATTCACTTTCTCAATAGGACATGAAATATTTAATTGTATTTTACATCACAAATCACACCATAACAAATATAAAACTGAAGAGAATTCCTTGCAAACTATCAGATCGTATGCAATAAATTAGAAATGCATGACAAGATAAAAAGTAAAAGCCTCTCTAATACCTGAAGATAAATTCACTTTCGAATAATAAATAAAGATGAAATCAGGGGACAAATAAAAATTCTTTCAAACAAATGAGACTTGTGATAGGGCATAGCAAAATACTTGGGACAGTATAAAGAGTTTTAAGAAGAAAATTTATAGCACTCTGCTTCAACATAAAAAAAAATAGAACTATGCCAAATCAATAACCTAACATTACTGCTTGAGACCCTAGGAAAAAAAGGACATACCAATACTAAAATCAATTGAAGAAGAGAAGTAATCAATATTAGAGCCAAAATCAATAAAATTGAGAATAAAATTAATACAAATAATCAATGAAACTGTCTTTTTAAAGATACACAAGATAAACCCTAAGACAAAGTAACCAAAATAAAGAGAAGAAAAAAAAATTTATATAGTGTTGGAAAAGGAAATATCACCACAGACACTACTGAAATCCAGTGGATCTTAAGAAACTATGAAATTGATATGTCAATAATCTAGAAAATATTGAAGATATTAACAATTTCTTATAGACATATGGCATACACAAATAAGATATATGAAATATAAACAGACTGATATCAAGTAATAAAATTGAAGCAGCTGTCAAAAGCCTTACCACAGAAGTTCAGGACTAGATAGACTCTTAACTGAGTTCTATCAATCTTAAAACAAAACAAAACAAAACAAACAAAATCCAATCCTTCTCACATTTTCCCATGAAGTAGAAAAGGAGAGCACACTGCCAAACTCTTTCTGATACCAAAACCAGACAAAAATATTCTTGATAAAATATTGGCAGACTGTATACAAAAACACATCAGAATGTTAGTGTATGGCTGGGACTGTAGCTTAGTGGAAGAGTGCTTGTCTAGCATGTGTGTGGCACTGGGTTTATCCTTAGCTTCACATAAAAATAAACAAAATAAAGGTATCATTTGTAGTTGTAGATGAACAGAATGCCTTTATTTTATTTATTTTTATGTGATTCTAGTGCCTCATGCATGCTAGGCAAGAGCTCTACTGCTTAGCCACAACCCTGGCTCCAATAAAAATATATATTTTTTTAAAAAAAAAAATGTTACTGCATTATGACCAAGTGGGTTTCAGTCTAGGGATGCAAGGTAGATTCTATATATATACAAATCAATAATTGTAATTTACTACATAAATAAATTTATGGACAAAAATCACGATTGTCTTAATAGATCCAGAAAGAGTGTTTGAAAACGAACATCTACCGTTTATGCTTAAAACATTAGAAAACTAGGGATATTAGAAAATCACCTCAAAATTGTAAAGCCTACATATGACAAACCCAAGACCAACATCATACTAAATGGAGAAAAACTGAAAGCATTTCCTCTAAAAATAGAAACAAGAAAAGGATGCCCAACCTTACCAGTACTATTCACTTAATGCTTGAAACTCTATCCAGAGCAATTAAGCAAGAGAAGAAAATTAAGGGAAAAACATAAGAAAAGAAGAAATCAAATAGTCTGTTTGCTGATGACATGATTCTAAATTTAGAGGATCAAAAATATTCTACAAGAAGATATCTAGAATGATCAATTTAGTAAAGTATCAGGGTACAAAACAACATAAATCAATCACTTTCAGATACTGCTGTGATAAATATGCTAAAAAAATTAAGAAAACTATCCCATTCTATCACTCAAAAATATTTGGGAATTAATCTAATGCAGTATATGAAGGACCTCTATAATAAAAACTCCAGAACACTGAAGAAAAAAATTGAAAAAGACCTTAGAAGATGGAAAGATAGGCAGAATAATATGATCAAAATGTTCATCCTATCAAAAGCATAATTCAGGTTCAATGTAATCCCCATCAAAATACAAGTGACATTCTTCAAAGAATTAGAAATATCAGTTCTAAAATTTACTTGGAAAAACAAGAAAATCAGAATAGTAAAAGAAATCCTAAGCAAAAAAGAGCAATGTTGAGGGCATCACAATACTGGATCTAAAATCATACTAAAGGGCTATAGAAATAAAAACAACATGGTACTGACACCAAAATAGACATGAAGAACAATGGGATACAATAGAAAATACAGACAGAAATCCACAGTTATCTGTTTCTAGACAAAGGTGCCAAAAACACACATTGGAGAAAAGATATTTACTTCAACATATGGTGCTGGGAAAACTGAAAACCCATGTATAGTACAATGAAATTTAACCCCTTTTACCCTGCACAAAACTCAAATTGAATCAAACACTTAGGAATTAGAACAGAAATTCTGCAACTACAAGAAGAAAACGTAGGCCCAACACTCCAATATGTCAACACAGGATGTAACTTTCTTAACAAGACTCCTAAAGGGCTAGAAATAAAATTAAATTCAATAAGTGGGATAGCATCAAATTAAAAAGCTTCTGCACAGGGCTGGGGTTGTCGCTCAGCTGTAGAGTGCTTGCCTAGCATGCGCGAGACCCTGGGTTCAATCCTCAGCACAACATTAAATAAATAAATAAAATAAAGATATTGTGTCCAATTACAAATATATATAAAAGCTTCTGCACAGCAAAGGAACAAAGTTATTAAGAGAGAGCCAACAGAATGGAAGAAATTTTTTCTTCTTGCTCTTCAGGTAGGATGGTAATATCCAGAATATAGAACACACAATAACTTGATAGCAAAAAAACAAATGACCCAATTAATAAATGGGCAAAAGAACTAAGCAAACACTTATCAAGAGAAGAAATGCAAACAACATATGCATGAAAAAAATGTTAAACATCTCTAAGAATTAGAGAAATACAAATCAAAACTACACTGAGATATTTCACTCCAGTCAGAATGGTAATTATCAAAAATACTAGCAACAATAAATGTTGACCAGGATGTGGGGGAAATGATACACTCATACATTTCTGGTGGGACTGCAAATTGGTGCAACCACTATGGAAAGCAGTATGGAGATTTCCTCAGAAAACTTGGAATGGAACCACCATTTGACTCAGTTATCCCACTCCTTGATTTATATACAAAGGACATAAAATCAGCATACTACAGTGAGGCAGCCACATTGATATTTATAGCAGCTGAATTCATGATAGCTATACTTTGAAGCCAACCTAAGTGCCCTTCAACAGATGAATAGATAAAGAAAATGTCATATATATACACAATGGAATGTTACTCAGCCTTAAAAAAGAAATTATGGCATTTTCCAGTAATAGGATGGAGATGGAGAATATCATGCTAAGTGAAATAAGCCAATGCCCCAAAACCAAAGGTTGAATGTTTTTTCTGATATGCTAATGAACTGTCAATAAGGAGGAGGATAGAAGTAATTCAGATTAGACAAAGAGAATGAAGAGAAGGGAGGGGGAATGGAAATAGGAAATATAGTAGAATGGATTGGACATTACTATCCAATGTGCATTTGTTATTACATGACCAATGTAATTCTACATCATGTATAGCCAGAAGAATAAGAGGTTATATGCCATATATGTATAATATGAAAAATATATTCTACTATCATGTATAACTAATAACACTTAAAAAAATAAAAAATACATTGATATTGGGGCTGAAGTTGTTTCTCAGTGGTAGAGTGCTTGCCTACCATGTGTGAGGCACTGGGTTTGATCCTTAGCACCACATAAATAAATAAATTAATTAATTAAAAATACATTGATATCAATTCATGAATATAGATTCATTTATATTATTTTATCATATAATTTTTGATATAGATTAATAAATATTGATTCATTGATATTGATTCATCAATATAATTTCATTGATGTAGATTGATATAGACTTGATATGTAGTAATTGAAATAGATTCATTGATATTATTTCATTGATATAGATTCATTGATTTATATTAATCAAAATAGATTAATTGATATTTTATTGATATAGATTCATCAATATAGATTCATCAATGTCAATTTATAGATATTGATTCATTGACTTAAATTCATTGATATCAATTCATCAATTAGATCCATCAATGTGAATTCATATATATCAAGTCATTGATTTAAATTCATTAATATGGATTCATTGGTTTAGATTCATAATGTGGATACATTGATAGCACTTCATTGATATTGGTTTATTGATAAAGATTCATTGATATAGATTTATTGATATTGATTTATCAATTTATAATATTAATTGTTATTGATTCATGGATATAAATTCATCAATGTAGATTTATTGATATCAATTTGTTGGTATCTATTTAACAATATAGATTCATCAATATTGATTCATTGATATCAATTCATTGATACAGTTTTATTGATATCAATTTATATATTTTACATAGGTTTATCAATATTGATTCATCAATCTAGTTTCATCAGTATTGCTTCATTGACATAGATTCACTGATGTAGATCCATCAATATCAATTCATCAAATTTGATTCATCAATAAGGATTCATCATATCTGTGGTGAGCCGTTCCTATAGACCGTGGCCGCCATTAGAAGATGGCACCGGCTTCCACTGTGGCCTGTGATAAACAACTCCTTTTATGGAGAGTTGGCACACAATCCCTGACCACCCTATGAGAAAGATCCACGTGGCAGCTTAAGATTGGTATGTGGGAGGCTTTATTAGGCTATGCTTGGGTGCTCGGCGGGGGGGTCACTAGAAGATGATACTTGAATCAAGGCCTGAATAAACTGCTGAAAGAAGAATCCTGTGTCGTGTTTTTCCCTTGCCGGCGAGGGGTCGCGACAATTGGTGGCCCGGACGGGGAATTATATTCCTCGAACCCAGGATCCAGAACTTTCAGCAGTCAGGGTGGTGCACCGGTAAGTTCCCAGGTAAAGTGGGAATCCGCAAGCTAATAGCGGGACGCTCCCCTGTAAAAGGAAGAGAGCGGGGACTTTTGTACTTTCACTTTCTTTATAGTTCTAAAAACATTATGGGTGTTACCTCTTCAAGCCCAATTTTGTTGGCCCTAGATGGGTTGCTACGTTCAAAAGGACTTAAAGTAAAGCAGAGCACTTTGCAGATGTTTTTGAGAGAGGTTGATGTAGCGGCTCCTTGGTTTGCCTTTTCAGGGAGTCTTACAATTCCTAGCTGGGACAAATTAGGGAAAGATCTAGATTTCGCTCGTGGGCAAGGCACCTTAGAGGGTGGTGTTATACCACTTTGGAAGTTAGTTAGAGGATGTATAGCAGATAGTAAATGCCAAGAAGCTGTGAGTGAGGGTCAAGCTGTTCTTGAGCAACTACATGAGGAAAAATCTGAAAGATCACATAGTGAAGTGGCAGAGAGTATCAAGAGTAACAGTAGTGAGAAGGCAAAAGAGCCTGAAGATAAAAATAGGAGAAGGCTCTACCCAGACTTGACCGAATTAAAAACGCCTGAGAACACAAGCGACTCAGAGAGTTCTGAGGACCTTGATATATTGTTACAACAACTACATAAGACAAAAATGAAAAAGAAGAAAAAGGAGACACAAGGCGCGCATGCCTACTGTAAGAAGGGGGAGGGATCTAATATTGGTCAACAAAACTCTGAGGAGGAGGAGGTAGAATATCTAGAAAAAGATATGGTGCCGGCTGTCCCACCCCCGTATGTGGGGGGAAGCCAAAGTTCCGGGAGATCTTTTCATGCGCAAGTTTGGAAAACAGTCAATACAGATATGGGACTTGCGTACCCGGTGTTTCAGGACAATAATAGGGGAAGATATCATGAGCCTTTAGACTTTAAGATAGTTAAAACCTTGGCAGAATCCGTCCGCACTTATGGCATAGATGCCGCTTTCACTCTCACTCAAGTGGAGGGACTTACTAGATTTTGTATGACTCCCTCAGATTGGGCTAGTCTAGTCCGCGCTTGTGTTTCCCCAGGGAAATATTAGGAGTCCAAAGTTGGCTGTTTAATGTTTCTGGTAGTACCCAAGACTCGGAGCGAGGTAGGAGGCTTAAAATTTTTGCAAATAATTCACAATTATCTAATGCTACATTACCCTCCGCAGCAGTCTGTCTCCAATCTCCGTTCCTGTTTCTTTTGGCTAATGTTACATTACAGGGGATGCTTAATTGTTCTAATGTTACTTGCTACTTGTCTGAGTGTTGGAATGGCTCCTGGACTATGGCAGTGATTATGAAAATTCCAACCTTTGTCCCGATCCCGGTTACTGCAGATCCAGAATCTTTTCCTATTGTTGAACTGATTAGAGCCCGTAGAGATTTTGGAATTACGGCAGCTATAGTGACAGCTGTGGCGGTATCTGCTGCTGCAGCAGTTACAGCTGGAGTAGCCATGGCCAGCCAAGTACAAACTGCTGCCACTATTAATCAGTTTATTCAACAAACATCCACTGTACTTGAATCCCAAAGTAAAATTAATCAACACATTTTATCTGGGATTTTGGCTGCTAATCAAAGGATAGATCTGCTTCAAGCTCAAGTTGAGGAATTGTCTGACCTAGTACATTTGGGTTGTATTGATCAATGTGCACATTTATGTATAACCTCTGTCAGATTTAATGATTCCAGAAATGCCTCCCGCATCATCGGGGAATATCTATCCGGAACCTGGTCCATGGAAGCAGAAAACTTGATCCAGTCTCAACTAACTCAGATTGCTGTTTTGAATAGTACCCGTGTCGAACCAGTGACTTTGGGTCAATTCACCAGTTGGCTGTCCTCTGCCTTTTCCTTTTTTAAGGAATGGGTGGGAGTGGGCATTTTTGGGGCAATGTGTTGCTTCGGTGTTGTACTTTGTTTGTGGCTTCTCTGTCGCCTTAAAGCTCGCCATGCGCAAGAGAAAGCTATGATTGTACAGGCTCTTGCGGCCTTAGAGAATGGCATTTCTCCACAAATCTGGCTTGCACATCTTAAACAGTGATTTCTGGGCATGGCCATTGCTCCCCAAGTTAGTTTCACATTGCACTGGGATTGGCATGTCCTCTTCCTTATTCTCTCCCGGTACTGAATAGCCCTTGCACTCTGCAGGTCTTGTTACCATTGCACGCAGATGGGTTTCAGGACTGGTCTTTCTTCTTGGCTGCAGACTTTTTACCTTCCTCTGGGGCTTAGAGATTGTGTTGCCAACTTAAATTTTGTCATCATTACCAGGCTACCTGTGTTATCCTACTTCTCACCGTCGTCACGATGCAGGATGCGAGGCAAGGCACTGCACTTGAGTGATCCCTCAACGGACCTCAAGGAAAGCATGTCCTATTGCATGCGGGTTTGACGTCCACGCCCCGCCCTACGAAAAAAGGCGTCGGCTGATATGGGACCAGGTCTAGGGAAGGGCCCTCCTTAGGACTGAACCATACATTGCAGCCACTTCTGCACAGTGGGATAGGACCTCTACTTTCGCCTGCATTGTTTTATAAAACAGAAGGGGGAACTGTGGTGAGCCTTTCCTATAGACCGTGGCCGCCATTAGAAGATGGCGCCGGCTTCCACTGTGGCCTGTGATAAACAACTCCTTTTATGGAGAGTTGGCACACAATCCCTGACCACCCTATGAGAAAGATCCACGTGGCAGCTTAAGATTGGCATGTGGGAGGCTTTATTAGGCTATGCTTGGGCGCTCGGCGGGGGGGTCACTAGAAGATGATACTTGAATCAAGGCCTGAATAAACTGCTGAAAGAAGAATCCTGTGTCGTGTTTTTCCCTTGCCGGCGAGGGGTCGCGACACATATCAATGAATTAATGTAGATTTATTGATATCAATTTGTTGATATAGATTCACTAATATAGATTTATCAATGTAGATTCATCAGTATTCATTTGTTGTTATCAATTCATTGATATGATTCATCAAATAGATTCATTGATATAGATTTATCAATATAGGTAAACCTATATAGATTGATAAACATTGATACATTGATATCAACTAATCAATATCTATGAATCAATATAGATATATCAATATTGATTTGATATCAATGAATAGATACAGATACATCTACCAACTCATTGATATAGATTCACCAATATTTCATCACTATGTATTCATCAATATCAATGTATCCATATAGGTTCATTGATAGATTTTTTCAATATAGATTGATATAGTTTCAGCAATATCAACACATCTATATTGATTGATAAGAAGAGATTCATTGATTTAGATACATTAACATGTATACATCAGTATATATTTATTGATATTGTTACATGGATGTAGATTCATCAATATAGATTGGCCAATATTGATTCATTGTTATGGTTTGGATGTGAGTGTCCCCCAAATCTCACATGTGAGACAATGCAAGAAGGTTCAAAGGAGAAATGATTGGGTTGTGAGGGTATTAACCCAATCAGTGATTTAATCCCCTGATAGGGATTAACTGAGTGGTAACTGAAGTGGTAGGGTGTGGCTGGAGGAGGTGGGAATTGGGGTGTGGCTTTGGGATATATATTTTTTATCTGCTTTCTGATCATGGTGATATGAGCTGCTTCCTTCTGCCACCCTCTCCTGCCATGATGTTAGCCTCACCTTGAGCCCTGAGGAATGGAGACAGCCTTCTATGAACTAAGAGCTCTGAAACTGTGAACCCTCAAATAAACTTTTCCTTCTATACAATTGTTCTGGTAATCCTTTAGTCACAGCAGCAAAAAAAGCTGACTAAAACAGTTCATTGATACCAATCCATTGATATCTATTCATTGATATCAATTAATTGATAGAGAATCATTGATATTGACATGTCAATACAGATTCATTGAATCAATTCATCAATTTAGATTCATTGTTGTTAATTCATGGATATAAATTCATAGATGTAGATTCATTGATACTGATTCATTAATATGGACTCATCAATCTTGATTTATCAATATCATTTTATTGATATAGAATCCTCCATGCAGATTCATCAGTACAGATATACTGATTTAGATTAATTGATACAGATTTATTGATATAGATTCATTAATGTTAATTCATCAATATTGATTCATCAATACAGATTTATTTGTATACATACATTGGTATACATTCATCAATATCAATTTGTTGATATAGATTTATTGATATTGATTCTTCAATATATCCTTTCATCAATATAGATTCATTGATATCAATTCAACAAATCATTTCATCCATATAGATTAGACCATATAGATTCATTGAGATTTTGATTAGTCAATACAGGTTGATTGATATCCATTCATCATATGTTTTTTATAGATTTATTGATATCAATTTATTGACATTGTTTAATTGATATGCAATCATTAATAGTGATTCATTTATATTGATTATTGGTATAGATTTATTGATATAGATTTAGCAATATCGACTCACCAGCATAAGTACATTGTTGTCGGGCTGGGGTTGTAGCTCAATGGTAAAGCTCTCGCCTGGCACGTGTGAGGAACTGGGTTCAGTCCTCAGCACACCATAAAAATTAATAAATAAAATAAAGATATTGTGTCCATTTACAACTGAAAAAAAAAGAATTAAAAAATAAGTAAGTACATTGTTGTTGATTCATGGATATAGATTCACTGAAGTAGATGCATTGATATTGATTCATCAATATCAGTTAATTGGTATTGATTTATCAAGATATATTCTTTGAGATCTATTATTCAATAGTTTCACTGATATCAATTTTTCATATAATCTTTTATATAGATTCATCAGCACAATATAGTTTCTTAACATTGTTTCATCAATATAAACAAATTAATATAGATTCAATGAGATCTATTCATTGATTTGATTAATCAATAAGGATTCATCATATCATTTCATCAATGTAGATTGATTGATATCAATTTGTCTATATAGATTCATTGATATAAATTAATCAATATATTTTAGAGATGTAAATACACTGATATTGATGTATTGATTTAGATTAATCAATATAGATTTATTGATATAGATACCTTGATGTAGATTTATTAATACTGACTCTTTTTTGTTTTTAATATTTTTTGTTTGCTGCTGATGGACCTTTATTTTATTTATTTATATATGGTGCTGAGAATCAAACCCAGTGGTTCACACATGCTAGGCAAGTGCTCTTCCACCGAGCTACAACCCAGCCCAATATTGACTCTTTGAGATCAATGAATCGATAATGATTCATTCATAACAATTCATCATATAATATTTAATATTGATATTTTAATATCAGTATCATTGATACAGATTCATCAATATTGATTAAGTGATATAGATTCTCTGATGGAGATTCATTGATATCATTTCATTCATATAGATTCATTCATATAGTCATCGATATTGATAAATCAATATTAATTCATTAATATAGATTCATTGATATGATACATTGATACACATTCAGTGATATTGATTCATTGATATATATCATTGATTTAGATTAATTGATATCAATTTTTCAGTATCTCATTTCCCTGATATAGATTCATTGATAACCATGCTTTGATATAAATTCATCAATGTCAAATCTTCAATTTAGATTCATCAATATAGAATCGTGGATGTAGATGCCACGCAGTCTGCATGGTGACTGCTGTAAAGAGATGCTTTGCCAATGGCAGCTCATCATGATCGTGGGGGTGCTATATGAATACAATGAATAAATCTTTGAAAAGCACACAGAACAGGGCCTGGCACTTAGGTGGCACTCTCTGGGGGGCTGTTATACCAGTATTGAGTTCTATTAAACTCATTTGTTGAACCCTCTGCAGCCATGTTGATCCCATTTGATGGATAATATCCCTGCACCTCCATTTGGGTAAGTGACCATGCGCTGAGCAGTGAGATGCTCTTTGGAAAGCAGACAGATGTCCTCCCTGTCAAGGGTAGGCTCATGGAGCCAGGGCCCTTACTTTCCTGGCTTTCATTCATGGCCAAGCACCACCTGGGGCATGGAGCAGGCTTGGGGGTCAGGTATTATGTCTCTCTTGGATTAGTCTGTATTTTCACTCATGATATTCTTTCATGGCCAATTAGGATCAATGCTTTGTGTGCCCACCTCACCCAGGTGTTACAGAGCCACTAGCCAAGCTAGTGCTGATCAGCATCAGGCTTTGAGCCCTCCCAGCCTCCCCATGGTAACAGGTCTCTCAAGTAGCCCTGGCTCCACACCAAAAATGTTTTGCCCCAGTGTTGAAAATGCTCCATCTGTGAGAGTGAAGTTCCCCAGGATGTGAGTTGGCTTCTGTTCCATTTCCCAAAACCTGGGTTCCCACCCCTAAGGTTGACATGCATTATGATACCCCACTGGTGATCCTGCTAATTAGTGAAGGCCAGATCCCCTAGAGCTCTTCCCAGGAAATGCTTCCTGCAGATTTTCATCCAACAAATAATTTGCTCGCTCTTGCTGAAAGCAAGGCTGGATGCTGGATGCTGGATGCTCATTTGGGGTATATTCATGTTTTCCTGTTGGGAATCAGTGTGGCCAGAAGAACAGGCCAGCTGTGAACACCCATAGTCCTTGGCACTTTCCATTCTGGGCATGTTTTTTAATTGCAGCTCCCCACCTCAGAGAAAAATCTTTACCAGAAAGGTTTTCTGGCCATCAGGCTCCCTTCTTCCCATCAGTGAGGCATGTTGGAAGTGTCAGGAAATCAACATCTCCCTGGAGCATCCCTCAACCCATGGCTGACAGTGTTGGTGTATAAATACTCAACTCCCTGGCACCTCAGGTGAGCAAGCTCTGAAATGTGCATGCTTTGCACAGCCCCTCAGGGGTCCCAAGAATATTAGGCACAGTTGCCTCTCATGGAAACCTGCTTGTTTTCTACTCTTGATCTTTACTACCCTGTCTCACTTGACCTCCCTGATGCCCATGCTTCTTAGTAGCACCTCCCAAATTATCAACTTACACTGGGGTCCTTTTCTGAGGAAATCCTGATGAAGCAGTGTATTTAGGACAGGGTTTCTTCACCTTAGCATTGCTGCTGTGATGGCTGGAAGCATCCTTCATAGGATGGGGTTGTCCTGCGCATGGAAGGATGCCTGAGCAGTGTACCAGGGCTCCACCCCTTGCGGCCAAGTAGCAAAGCTTTCATGTTCTTCCAAGTTGTGACAACAAGAAATGTCTCCAAATATTGCCATGAGTCCTTTTGGTGGGCAGAGGGTTTGCAAAATTCCACCTGCTTGAGAACCAGTGATTTAAAAATAAAACCATCACTGTATTCTGTTCTGCCACTGCAGGACACCCCTGTGACCCTTCCTGTTCAAGTCTCCTTTTCTAGTCTGGAGAACAGGGTAACAACACTCCCTACCCATGTCAAATTCTTAGGGGCCAGAGCAATGATTTGTGAAAAACCTTTCTCCAGGTGTAGGCCCTATCTTTGGCAGATGCTCAGGTCACAGTTGCAGGTTTCCTGTACCAAGCACCACATGTGTCAGAACCACTTCTGCATTCTATGTCTTAATTCATTTAATCCCCACCACAGCCTCCAAGGCAGATGTCATCACCATCCCCTGTTGTGCAGAGGAGAAAACTGAGGCACAGAAATGTAAAGCAACTGATCCAAGGTCACACAGCTGATTTTTGTCATGGCTGGGCTTTGAACACAGGTGGTCTGGCTCCCAAGCCTGTGTCTCTAACCACCAGTCCAATGCACAATGGTTTGATGGTGAGGGAGGCGGCAAAGTGGTTTCACCCACTTCTTCCTGAAGTCAGAGGCAGCCTCCCAAAATGGTGACCCCATCCCCATTCTTGTTTGAAATTTTCAGGGGCCTGAGCCACACAGGGTTTACAAAAATAAAAAATAAAATAAATAATAATAATAAAATTTAAAAAGAAAATGAAAAAAAGAAGGAAAAAAAACAGAAGTCAACAAACCCTTTCCCATGGGCCATATTTTGCAAATAAAAATTTATTGGATCCCAGCTACATTCATTCATTTACATATTGACTATGGCTACTTTACTTCCATGCCTTAATAGTTCAATAATTGTGACAGATATCATATGGCCCACAAAGCCAACAATATTTATTTTCTGGCCCTTTGTCAAGAAAGCATGCAGATGCTTGCCTTAAATGAGAGGACAATTATTTCACCGTGAACCATGGCCCTGTAAAGTTACCCTTCAAGGAAATGAAGCCCTTTATTATTCTACCCATAAGATCACTTTAAATATTATTGCAACTATAATTTCAAAACAACAAACTCATGGATGGATTCCAGGTCTCCTACCTGTCCATAGCATAATGTCTTATCTATACCCAATGATGAATTAATATTACTTAGTCTCAAATGTTTTCTTGCTCATAGCCACTATTATTGGTATTACTATTGCAGCAGCAATTATTCCTACAGTTGCCACTTCCTTGCAAACAGCTCATAAATTGAATACTTATATGCAACACAGTACATCAATCACAATTATGAGAACAGATGCATATTGTTCAACAAATATTAAAAATATTATTAGCCAGGGAAGTTATGATAAAGAAAACAAGGAAGGAAGGTAGAAAGGAAGAAATAAATAGTTTTGTTTTGGAAAATATAACAACAATACAAGGGAATAAAATCTTCAATATTTGTGGCAAATACTTGATATCATTAATGTATAAAGAGTTTTTAAAAACCTTTAAAAATGAAGGCAAATACTTCAATAAAAACAGGGGCAAAGAAAATGAACAAGCAATTCAAAAGGGGGGAAAATTCAAGTGATTTATTATCAGCCTTTAAAGGTTCAACCTCACTAATTAAATAGATACATGAGCTGGGCATGAGAGTGCATATCTGTAGTCACAGTAACTACAGTGAGGTCAAGGCAGGAGGATAGCAAGTTCAAGCCCAGCCTGAGAAATTTAGCAAGACCCTGACTCTCAAATGCTTTTATATAATTTTGAAGACAGGGCAACCCAGTGTGAGAGAATTGGTAAAAAAAAAAAACTGACTTTTGTCATTGTTTACACCTAGAGCATGGGCTTTGTTAACTTCAGGGATCTCTGAACTCTTAGGCAATTTAAACATTTAAACATGTGTTTGTGTTTATGGGCTTCCTTTTCTTTTATTTTTGTTTTTTGGGAGATCACCTGTAGGTTTCCAAAGGGGTCTAAGATTCATGATTATAAGATTATTTAAGGGGTATGGAAAAGTTGAATACATCCATGTCAGTTAAAGCTTGAGGATCATGAAATTAAAGATGTACCTTTGAAGTATTTTATTTTGGAAGAGAATCGACTCAGACTTTCTCCTCATGTGCAAGAACACTGTAAGACAAAACTGGCTGAAAAAGAGGCAAGAGAATGTCTCTAGGCCTTTTTCCTGTTCTCCTGCTAGCCTAGGGTGGTAACTCAGAATACATGTCTTTTGGGGGATGCACTTTTCAAAGAGGCAAAGGCAACCAATATAATTCTGCAGAGGGGCTCTGAGTCAATGTTTTTGATGGGGACAACACTGCCCATTATCATAATATGTGAGTTTGCCAAAGGAACGAACTGCTGAATTGTTTTCTTTTTCTATTTCTTTTGGTACCAGAGGTTGAACCCAGGGTCCTTTAACTACTGAGCCACATTACCAGTTCTTTTTATTTTTTTTTTTTTATTTTGAGACACAGTCTTATTAAGTTGCTTAAGGCCTTGTTAAGTTGCTAAGGCTGGCATGAACTTGCAATTCTCCTGCCTTAACCTCTTGCACCACCATATCTGGTTGATTTTTATGTAGGTGAAAACATCATCTTTTTATCATTTTCTGAGTCTAGATAACAACTCTGACTTACATAGTAAGAATCATTTGTGTGGTGTAGATATACACTGAGTATACTAGCTTCAGTTCTATCATCCACTGGCACCCTTCCTTATTTTTTGTCTTTTGCACATGGAATAGCTTCTAACATTCTTACTTGTCTTACATCCAATATTTTCTTTATCTTTATAAGCATCTGACAATTTTTATATCTTTTCTTATGAAGATGTTCATAATTGTTATATTGAAAGTAATATTATTAAAAATTGCTTTCTTCTTATTTCTTCAGCCTCAAACTAGTTCCTGAAGCAAGATTTATCTGTTCTACAATAATCTTTCTGCTCAGTCCTCCTGCCCATTCCTATTGTGTTTTTTATAAATGTTGTTAAATTCTGAGAAATTCTAGCATTGTTATTATGTAACAGGTAGCTTACAAACATCTACTGGGCTTAAATAAATAAAACAATTCAGTAATATTACTGAGGTAAAATTAAATTTGAAACCATAATATATAAAAACTGTATAGTCATTTTAATATAAAGGATCCTAGGATAACTTCTTCCAGAAGGGTCTTAATTTATATTTCTTCAAACAACTTGGAAAATCATTGTTATTCTGATCTCACTCTGAACTTTAATCTGTATAATATACCATATTTATTTTAGTTAATGTGCATATTATTTGTCTACAAGTTTTGCTTAATTTCTGATTAAATTTAATTTAATGGGCATAGTCCCTAATAGAACTACATTTTTTAACAGATAATGAAAGCAGTGTGGATGAAAAAAAAAATCTAAAATATCTAAAATGAGCCATAGAATGATACAATCAAGCCTTGAAAGCATCTTAATATTGATTTCAATTTTGCAGATAATTTGCACAATAAATGTTTTTTGGTCTTAGTCTTGTCCTTTCACCTAGTCATGTAATTCAAGTAGAAAAAAAAATTATTGTTACCTATGATGTAGAAAATCTGCACATATTTCTAGAATATGAATTGGTCAGAAATTTTTGGTTATGATTTGAAAGACTTTTATTAGCTACCTGTGCCCTTCCTTCTACTCAGCAAGTCTATTCATCTAGAGTCACCGTCATACAGTAGCTTGACAATACATGTTCAAGTCTTTTCATTGTAACTTTGTTTATAATAAAAGAAAATTGTTAAAAAATGAACCTAGCATCAACTATATATAATTAAGACATGCATGTTCTTTAGTTCCAATCTTATTTTTTTTACCCTACTCAAGTAATTGCCTTCCCTCCATGCAGTGCCTCAGAGGGAATATGAACCAGGTCAGCAAAGCCCACACACCAACAGTTTGACCCAGGGCTCAGGTGTCTGAATCCTCTAATCTTCAGAAAGTGGGCTTTTAGAAATCTTTCCTCCCACCTTATCTTAATGAGAAAGACTTTCTTGAGCTCATTCCTGCTTTAAATCTCATCTGAAACTTTTTTTCATGCCATGTATTCACAGAGAGTAGAGAATACATCAGGCCTTGATTCTTACCTGTGTGTATTAATTCTATTTCAGTGACATCCAGGTCCTAGTATTAGCTCACATAGAGAAAATACTGGCGTGCTGACCTATTTTTAATTATACCAGGTGTTGAATAGGGGCTCTGAAATTCTGTGCTAGCTTTGAGTCCTGGGAAAGCACAATGGCCACCTGTGGCAGCTTCCCTGAGTGGTGGTATCACACTTGTACAGCTTGGTCCTGTACCCCAGCAAGCTCAGATTCAGGGTTTGGTAAGTAGAAGAAAATGCAAGGCATGGTGGGAATATGGGCCATCCTTTATTCAGAGGCAACCATAGCAATTAGCCAGCCCCCCCCCCCCACTTCAGCTTCAGCTCCAAGCCAGTTCTATTTTAGCCCCTCCTCACACCCATTTCCATAGGCCCTTTTTATATGCAGTCCAAACAAAGAAGGCACACTGCCAACAGGTTACATGGGGTCAGGGGGGATGCTCACAAGTTCATGTTTATGACCTTGAGTCTATATGCTGAATCACAGTGTTTCTGACCTTGACTAACCATAACAGCCAATTCCTAGCCTTGGCTATATAACATAACCCACCAGAATTCTCAGTGAGGCAGCCTAACTATAGTAATTTCTGGCCTTCCCTCAAAATCTACCCCTTTAGGATTCCTCACTGTATAATCTACACATCTGAAGTCTTCTGCAATGATCCCTTTGCAAGGAGAGCAGAGCCCTGTATTCATAACAACATAAACTGAAACTATATACAACCAAAAGACAAGCCCTATCCCTTATGATTACTAAAAGTCATTGCCAGTTTCATCCCATACTGAGGTGGCAATTAAAGTCTTTCCAGCCACATTCAATTGTTCAGGGACAGACTCAATTCACCAGGGTTTTCCAGCAAAACTTGCAAGCATTTCAGTGCATACCCAGAAAGAATCTCTGGTATAGGTGTGTGTCCAGTTCACACACACACACACACACACACACAGTTCCTTCTTTTTTTTTTTTCTTTTGGAGGCTAAAATGAATCTCTGCTCTTTGTTTTTACAATGGCTGTATGATCAATTAATCAATTAGTAATAGTACAATAATGAAAAACTAAGTTTTCACATATAAGTGTATTACTCATAGTAAACAAACAAACAAACAAAAAACACCAAAATGCAAAGTGGTAAGCTTCCTAGAACATTACTGAACTGTTAAATATTTTTAACTTCTAGCAGCTAAATAGCCTCTCAAAAGTCATTAGTGTTAAGGAGAGATTGCATTAAATCACTGAGTCAATCTTAAAGCAGGAGACGGAAACTTTATTCACCAGCCAGCATTCCGGATCCCTTATGTAACTTATTGGCAGTGTGATTATTTTGGTTGAGGTGCATATAAAAAGGGCCTATGGAAATGGTTGTCTGCTGCAAGAAAAGTGAAGCTGGAGGCATCACAATACCAGACCTTAAACTATACTACAGAGCTATAGTAATTAAAATGGCATGGTATTGGCACCGAAATAAACTAGATCAATACAGAATAGAGGACACAGAGACAAACCCACATAAATACTGTTATCTCATACTAGACAAGGGTGCCAAAAACATTCACTGGAGAAAAGTTAGCCTATTCAACAAATAGTGCTGGTAAAAACTTGAAATTTATATGTAGTAAAATGAAATTAAACATCTGTCTCTCACCCTGCACAAAATCAACTCAAAGTGGATCAAAGACTTAGGCACTAGAACAGAGACCCTGAGCCTAATAGAAGAAATAATAGATCCAAATCTTCACCACATCAGCCTAGGATCTGACTTCCTTAATAAGACACCTAAGTGCAAGAAGTAAAATCAAGAATCAATAAATGGGATGGATTCAAATTAAAAACTTCTTCTCAGCAAAGAAACAATAAGGTGAGGAGAGAGCCTACAGATTGGGAGAAAATCTTTACCACATGTACGTCTGATAAAGCATTAACTTCTAGGATATATAAAGAACTCAAAAACTTAATACCAAAAAAAAAAAAACAACAACAAATAACCCAATCAATAAATAGGCTAAGGAACTGAACAGACACTTCACAGAAGAAATATAATTGATCATCAAGTATATAAAAAAGTGTTCAATGTCTCTAGCAATTAGAGAAATGCAAATCAAAACTACTCTAAGATTTTATCTCACTCATGTCAGAATGGCAATCATCAACAATATAGGCATCAATAAACGTTGGTGAGGGTGTGGGGGAAAAATATACTCCTATGTTGCTGATAGAACGGCAAATTGGTACAACCACTATGGAAAGCAATATGGAGATTCCTCAGAAAATTGGGAATGGAACCACCATTTGACCTAGCTATCCCACTTCTTGATTTCCACCCAAAGAACTTAAAATCAGCATACTGAGCCACATCAATGTCTATAGCAGCTCAATTCACAATAGCTAGACTATGGAACCAACATAGGTGTCCCTCAATAGGTGAATGGGTAAAGAAAATGTGGTATATATACTAAACAGATTATTACTCAGCTTTAAAGAAGAGTGAAATAATGGCATTTGCCAGTAAATTGTTGGAGTTGGAGAATATCATACTAAATGAAATAAGTCAATCCCACAAAACCAAAGGCCAAATTTTTTCTCTAATATGCAGATGCTAATTCACAATTAGGTGGAAGGAACTAGGAAAAATAGCATTACCTTAGATTAAGTAGAGGAAAGAGATGGGAGGTAAGGGGATGGAATGTGAAGATAGGAAAGATAGTAGAATGAAACAGACATTATTATTGTACGTGTATATAGGACTACATGACCAATATGATTCTGCAACATATACCCTCAGAAAAATGAGAAATTATATTTCATCTATGTATGATATATCAAAGTGCATAAATGCATTCTACTGTCATGTATAACTAATTAAGACAAAAAATTTTAAAAATGCAATGGGAGTTATATTTAAAGGGCAAGAGTGCTGATATTAATTAGAGAAAATAGAGTAAGGGAATTATGGCAACATATTTTTCTACTAAGTGTTAAGTGTTTTTTAAAAGCCATGGTTCAAATTCTCTTTTAGATAATTAATACAGGCAACTATAATGGAATGCTGTCTCATTAGGGAAGTAATCTTGCAGCACCTTTCCCACCACTATCCTATGTTTAGACAGTTATGTTCTCAGTAGGTTCTGTGGAAACATAAGAATGTTTATGCCAGTTTCATAGAACAATGATGTAACAATATACTAATGTAACATTTTATATTATTTTTATTAAATTTAGGTTTTAAAACTTATACCATAAAAATACCATAAGAATGTTATACATTAAATATAAATTTTATATTAATTATTATATATAAGTATACAACAATATTGTTATGAGAAAATAAAGTATTTATAATTTAACAATATCAAAATATGATAACATAAAGTGCTATAAAATAATTTTATATCATATTATTATAAGTAGAAGACTAATTAATACAGAATAATTTTTCCTTATCTCAAAAAGGTCTGACAGTCAATATCTCCTTTATTTATTTTTTTAATATTTATTTATTAGGTGTAGATGGACACAAACAATATCTTTATTTTTATATGGTGCTGAGAATCGAACCTGGGCCCCACCTATGCTAGGCAAGTGCTCTACCACTGAGCCACAATCCCAGCAATTTCTCCCTATTTTTAAAGACAAGGAAAGGAATGGGTTCTTAGTTTAATGTAGTTCAGTTTATTATGAAGGAACAAAGAGTAGGTTTGGGAAAGAGAAAAAAGAACTTTAGGAAGTCTAGGAAATTAAAAAAAAAAAAAAAAGCAAAATTGTTCCCTAAGACCAATAGGATACATGAGGATGAAGGAAAGAGAAAGTGGAATTTGTGAGTGGGCTGGGGGCCTGAAAAAGTTTCTTAAGACATTAGAGCTCTGTGGTATATATCTGTAATTTCAACTACTCTGGAGATTAAGACAGAAGGATCACAAATTTAAGATCAGCCTGGGAAAATTAGCAGGATCCTATCTCAGAAATTAAAAAAATATATGATAATAAAAGGGTTGGGTGTATATCTCTGTGATGGAATGTTTATGGGTTCATCTACCAGTACCACCAAGAAGATAAAGAAGGAGAGGGTTAAAGAGAAGGAAAGGAGTAGTTGGAAGCCATGGTTCAAACCTGTAATAAATCCCAATGATTCTGGAGGCTTAGGAAGGAGGATGGCAAGTTGGAGGGCAGACTCAGCAATTTAGTTAGTGAAGGGAAAGTGAGGAACAAGAGATGAGTAAGTGAGAAATGAAAGACGGAGACCAGGCAGAGATACACACAACAGTTTATTTGTCAGAGTTGAAAAATAAAGGCAATCTCTCTATAGGAGAGAGAGGCAAAACAGGCTTGGGTTCTGGGACTTCTATAGGACAGACTCAGCAATCAGAGCTGAGCAGGTCCTAATGTGGGCAGTTAAGGGTTGGGTTGGTATGAGGGAGTGGTGTGTCTTTCTCAGAAGTGCCCTTTAGCAGGAAAGAAACTTTTTTCTTAAAATGGAGGCTGTCACTTAAGGTGGTCATCCAGATGCTAAGCAAGGACCTTAAAGTAAGACCCTAAGCAACTTAGCAAAACCCTGTTTCAAAATAAAAAATAAAAAGGACTGGCAATGTAGCTCAGTGGTAAAGCATTCCTGGGTTCAATATCCAGCATTCCCAATATAAAGAGAGTGGGGAGAATATCACCTAGGAAGATCTGGGTAGATGGATGTCGCCAGTGGCACTATTAAATAATTACTTGGGGGCAGATTGCCTTTAAATGCAAGTGTATATTCAATCACACCAATCATCAAATATAAACAATTAATGCAAAAGTGTTGAGTGTGCTGAAGCACCCCAAATAGCATTCAATGCACACTAATTAAACACTATAAGCTAATGACACAATCCTAAGGGCAACCAAAATACCTCCACTGCTGGGTGACTTCTCTTAGCCAAAGATCAGAGTTGTCCTTGTCTGGTAGTTCTCTCTAGCCAACAACTGGATATCAGAAAATGGTGGAGTTGATCTGGGGATGGACAGAAAGGTGATCAGTCTCTCTGATGTCCTCAGAACAGCCTGGTTGATGTGGCAGGACAAGTGATTTAAATATAGTTCCAAGTTGGTGGTGTATATTGGTGATTGGTTTCACCCAGTGAAAGTCAATGTCCACTGGTTATGTCAAGTGAGATAATGTGCACTTGTAACAGGACATGTTCTTTGTGCATGTCCATAGAGCTCTGCTCCCTATCAATTGTAACCAGTCATTGTTAAGTGTGCCTATTGCTAGTGCTCCTTACAGCTCCTTATCAATTGCAACCAGACATGACAAAGCATGCCTATCACTGCTGTCCCTTTTGGCCAGCAACTTAATGAGTCCCAGCATGTCCCAACAAGTCCATGGCAGATGCTATTTACAATGGAGAAAGTGCTTCTATGAGGATTATTGGTCTTGCACCCAGGAACTTTTTGGGAACTGAGCCACCACCTGCAGTTGTCTTGCTTTCATTCAAGAAAAAGTCTCCAATACTTGTACTAGGGGACAGTGACAACTACCTTCCCTTGGGGTCCATGAGGATGTCATGCCTCCATCATCTACCCCTACTAGGGCTAGGAGGACTTGCAGCCAACACCATCTCCTACTTAAATACCTGTTGTGATGGGCAAAGGTGCAAATTATGCAGTTGATGGGGAGAAATAAAGAATCTCCACACACTTCTGCCATTTAAATGCTTTATTCAGGGGCTGGGGATGTGGCCCAAGTGGAGCGCGCTCACCTGGCATGCATGTGGCCTGGGTTCGATCCTCAGCACCACATACAAACAAAGATGTTGTGTCCGCCGAAAACTAAAAAATAAATATTAAAAAATTCTCTCTCTCTCTCTCTTAAAAAAAATAAAATAAAAATAAAAAAATAAAATCATAATCTTAAAAAAAATTTAAAAATGCTTTATTCACTCAAATAACTCAGTATAATTTCACTCTATAGGTTCTTTTTTAAAAAAATATTTATTTTATTCATTTTATGAATGAATGTTGATGGACCTTTATTTTTTATTTATATCTGGTGCTGAGAATTGAACCCAGTGCCTCACACATTCAAGGCAAGTGCTCTACCAGTGAGCCACAACCCCAGCCCCATCATTCTACAGGTTCTTAATCAAGAAAATGACAATCCTAATGCTAGGCACTACAATAGACATAATCAATCCACAGCAAACAATTCTAAATTAATTCTAAACACTGCAAACACTCTTAATCATGACAGGCTCATGACAGACATTCCCTCTACATTGAAAGGAAAGTGACCACAACACTCAGAGCAACCAAGAGATATTTATTGCAGCAGTGCAATGGAGGAGAAGAGAGAGAGAGAGAGAGAGAGAGAGAGAGAGAGAGAATGCAAGAGAGAGACAGAGAAAGAAAGAGAGAGAGCAAGAGAGAGAGAGGCCCAGTAGGAGGGAGTTTTTATAGCCCAAATCTAATGAGGTCTCTGCGTCTGCAAGCTGCCTTGTTGGCACAAGGGGGGGTTAAGTGTTCAGCCTTGAGCAAGGGGTTGAGTGTTCAGCCTTGAGCGGCTTGGGTGTTTGGGCTTGAAGCAAATAGTTGATAAAGAACCAGACAGAGGGTTTGAGTGGCCAGGTCATCCTGCAGCTAAGTTTGTTTGGCATGCTCTGTAGACAGCTGACTCTGCCTGTCCTGCACCTAACATTCCTCCCTTTTTGTTTTTCTAAGTGACATGGGAGATGGCGTAAAGTCCTCTGGCTACTTCCTGCTTAATGGTGGGTGGCATAGGACCTAGGAGGGAAAGTTGAAGAATGTTCAGGGGACAGGTCTGAGAACACCAGGGCAGCCAGAAATAACACTCAGTGGCTATAGACAACTACTTTGGTAGGGGTAAAGTCCATAAAAGTTCCTTGAAGCCACAAGTCGTTGATGGCATCAAACCAGTCCTGGACGGAGGAGATTCTTGGTATCAGCCACTGGTCCTATAGCAAGGACTCTAGGAAGTATTGGAGGTGGCTTGGTTGAATCCAGTAATGTTAAGGGTGAAATCCCAATTGCAGCCAGTGGAAGGACAATTGCCTTGACCCATAAATTGAGAGTGGGTGGTGTCATCCTGGTGCCAAGTCACTTGGATGTTAAAGCACCATCTGTGGTTGGGATAGAAACTTGAGAGAGAATAATGATTAGTAAAAGAAGAAGAGAGTTGGCAAAAAATCTTGAGTTTAGTGGGCATGGTGGACGTCCAGGACTGGACATTTGGATCAGGTGCCTTTTTAAGGCAGGAGACATGGTACCAGAGAGAGTGTCTAAATGCTTGGTCACCATTGGGGTAGTAAGTATGACTGTATGGGGTCCCGTCCAGGGAGGTTCCAACGATTGAGAATGCAGTTCCTGAAGTAAGACTGAGTCACCCAGTTGAAGAGGGTCCAATTAAGTTTGTGGTTGTGCTGGGATTGAGGCAATAAATGGTGCAGGAAGGCACTGGTCTGCATGTTTCCTTAGGAGTTTGCATAGAAATGTGAGATAGTACAGGTAGGACACAAGAGGAGCAGGAGTGATTGGAAAGCTTTGGGTGGTTAAGAAAGGGCATCCATAGAATTGTTCAAAGAGGCTAAGGCCTGAGGGGTCCCTTGGGGCTGCCTGAATTCAGGTGAGGGCCAATGGTAGGAGATTGGGCCAGAAGAGCCTGAGTTCAATAGCAAGTTTAGTGAGATGATCCTTGAGAATGCCATTAGGACTCTCAACCTTACCCAAGGATTGGGTTTGGTATGGGATGTGGAGCCTCCAAGTGATGTTGAGGCCTTTGGAGACCAGTTGAACAACCTGAGAAGTGAGGGCTGGACCATTGTCTCACTGGATGGAGGCGGGAAGTTCGAACCTGGGAATGATCCCCTCAATGAGGATGGAGGCAATGGTGTCAGCAATTTCCGTGGATGTAGGGAAGGCATCTATCCAACCTGAAAAGTATCAACCAAAGTAAGTAGGTAGTGAAGCTTTTTGTGCCTAGGCATGTGAGTAAAGTTGATCTACCAGTCTTCGTCTGGCTGGTGGCTCCTCATCTGATGTGGGGGAGTTTAGGTCTCTTCCTTGTGGGGATACTGTAGAGCAGACAGAACAAACAGAGTGGACATGTTGGAGAGTATTTCTCATTCCTAGGAAGTGAAAAAGGGGTTTTAAAATCTGGAAAAGGGGTTAGAGAGGGTTTTAGGTGGGGGCAAAGTCTCTGGAGCTAGAGGAGTTGGTCATGAGTCATAGGTCTCTGTCTTGGGCATCAGGGACTGGTAGTTGATTAACTGGTGAATTTGTGTATATGATCTTGCAGGAACTTCTGTAGGCAACTTAATAGACATGGTCCTATTAGGAGAAACATAAAGAGGACTAATAGGGGTCCTGTGAGGGGGAGGAGCCAAGGCCATACTTGACTGAACATTCCCCATGGAGACTGTTGGCTAGTTGCTGTCTCCTCTTTTCTAGCTGTTCTTGTCTTTCATTACTCCTAGGAATGACTTTTTGGCTTAATTGGTTTTGGTAGGTGTTTAAGATCAAGTTGGTCAAAATTGACTTTGTTTCTATCTATTGTTAAGAGTCAGCCAAGTTCCCATAGGGGTCACTCATGGGGGAACTTGAGAACAGCTTCTTAGTTCTGCTAGTGCCATTTGTGCTAGGATGGGTCCAGGTCTTGCTTGACTATGCGGCTTCCCTTGGAAGCATCAGGAATGTCTCCTGTCTCCAATGACCCTCCTCTTCATAGTAAATGCACTGATTGGCTTTTCATTCTCCAGTGGTCTCATTAATCTCCCTGATCGGGAGGTAATGTTGCCCAGAGTTGCAAAGCTCTTTAGAGAAGTTCCCTGTTCCCTAGATTCAGACTGACTCAGAGGGCCAGAGCCAAATATTAGTTTTAATTTAACTTTAAGTCTTGATCGTAAACATCCAGCAAAGTCAGTTTCACCTTAAATTAAGAGTACTGAGCTTTAGCTGAAGTCTGGCTTACTTTGGAGTCATTCTGACATGTAGTAAGATGCAGAGCCTTAACTCAGGTAAGGCAGGGCTCTTTATAAATCTTAGGTAAAGTGTTCTAGTATTGAAATTGATCTTTGTTTTTAAATATCATTTTATAAAGTTTATATATATTGTTGTTTGAGGTCACAGGAATATTAGCTAACACAATATGATATTACATTTAAATTGTACCTTAGTTTATAGAACTTTATATTAATCTTATTGATAACAAGTCCAGTTATAGAAAATTAAATGATATAAATAAATCTCCAATATGTTATTTTTATAAGCCTAAAATTACCATGCAGCCTTTTGGAGAACATCAGCTTCATATAATGTTTTTTTTTGTTGTTGTTGTTTTTTTAAAGCTTCTTATCTTAATGACTTATATACCTGGAAAATATGAACACATTTAATATACAAAGAAGAATAATAGTACCACAATTACATTGATGTTTTTATATTAATCAAGTTTAGCTCTTAAAGAAATAACATATTACAATATTGCAAAATAACAGTTGTTGTTTAACCATAGTTGTATAATCCTTAATTCCTTCAAGATTACTTGCTCAAAAAACTTACATACATAACCAACATTCACAGACCTTCTTTATCACTTGCTTAAACCCTCTTATTTACTTAATCATATAGACTCTCTTATCCAGAAACACCTTTCCTTCTATTAAATCCATACTTAGAACCTTCTAATTTCTCTTTCCCATCTGTTAACTCCTTCTTTATTCACACTTTAAACAAATCCTTGTAAATTTCTGAATTTAGTCAAGTTATTCCATTTCAATAAGAGATATTTTGTTATTTGCAGTATGCAATTAATCACATCTGTTTACCATTTCATGAAAATGTAAACAATGTTTAAGTGTATAGAATTATATTGTTGTAGGGATGGACAAGGCAAGGCCCCTAAGATAGCAGTGAAGACAGGGAAACAGTCTTATTTGGTTGCAGCCAGATTTAGAGGACACAGCTTCTGGCATAATCAATTAATCTCCTGAACCCCAAGTTTAGGTAGTTTCAGAATTTTTGCACCCAGCTTGTAAAGGGAGGGGCTCAGAACTTCACAGTCTGCAGAAGTTCACAAAAAACAGGTTTTTTTTTTTTTTTCTCTCTGTTCTGAGCAAGTTAACCCTTCAAGGACACCTGGGAAGGGGAGAGCTTCTTTTTCTTTTTCTTTCTTCCCCCTGCCAGCTGTTAGGAGCCCAGTTGGTAACTCCCTTATCTTAGAAATGTAGTCATCTCTGTGAAGCCCAGCTCAAGGCCAGAGGCCTTGTTTATATATTTTTGTGAAAAACTAATAATGGGGTGTCCAGCACCTGGAGTGCTGATTTTTCCAGCCAGTGGCCAAGTAAAACAGGGCAACATGAAAAGAGAAAGTTTATCTACACTGAACTCTTTTATAGGGATTCTTTTGCTGAAAGTCCTAAAATCAGCCATGGTGAAGATTTCTGGAGAAGGTCAGTTAAGACTTTTCTGTGGGCCTGGGTAGGGAGGGGGAAGAGGGGAAGGCAGCTGAGAGCAGCTCAGTGGATCTGAGAATGAGGAAGGAGATGTAAAAGAATAATGGGAAAGGGGTTTGGGATTTTCCCTAGCAAGGAAAACTTGAGCAGTAGGACAGGTAGAGCAGAGGGGAAGATGGGAGTGAGTATCCCAAAAAGCCTGTAAGGGACTTTAATTCTTAGTAACCTTGTTTTCAGTGATGACAAAGCAACTTTAAAGGCCATTTTCACCAGATCTCTGATAGGGGTCCAAGGGCTCTCTTCAGCTTATTTGAGCTTTGGGTTAGCTGGTATGAGGACCTGGTGGGACCGGGTGTGGGCACTGACAGGAGAAGAGAGGAGTGAGTGAGTGAGTGGATTCCTTCAGTAACTACTACCTCAGCAAGGGGGCAATGGTCTGAGGAAGGGTGGTGGTGTAGGTTTTTGATCTAGTACTTGGAGGGGAGAAAACAGGTTACTGAGGTGGGAGTGATGGCGGAGAGTCTGGGGCAGAAGGCTGAGGGTGAGGTCCTATTCCAGCCAGGTGATAGGATGGAGGTTCATTAGCAGGGTCAAAAGTAGTGATGAGTCTGGAGGAGGAGAAAGTCGGGGATAGGTGGTTGGGGGAGTTGGTTTGCAAGCTGGAAGAATTTGTAGAGGTTTGCAAGAGGTGCAGAGAGCAGGATTGAATAGGAGCAAGAAGAAAGTGATCTCTACCCATTTTTTTGAATGCTCATAGTAATTGTAGAGATTCTTCAGAATGGAGGGATCCAGGGACCCAAAAGGGGGCTATCTGTTTTGGTTGTCTAAGGGATAAGTGGGCCAGGCCTGGGTACTATATTTGATCAATTTTTGGGGTTTGATGTCTGGTATCAAGGAGAGGATTTTGAGGTTATTCAAGAGGCATTGTAGGGGAGAGTCAGCAGAGAGGACACATTACCCATGTCACAAATGTAGTATAAGGAGGAGGGAAGAGGATGCAAACGTAGTATAGGGGAGAAGGAATGAGACGCAAACCTAGTATAAGGGAGAGGGAAGGAGACGCAAAGATAGTATAAGAGAGAAGGAGGAAACTGATTTATTGGCAAAAGGGGCATCCCCGCTAAAGCCAAAAATCAGGAGTGCCTTAGTGGCAGGTTCGAGCTGCAGAGATTGGTTGTCACCAAATCCTGACAGTTGAAGCTCTCATCCTAGATGGAGCTGGAGCCATGGGAGACCTTGGCCAAGGCTTTTTGGGACCCCTCCTGGAGAGGCCGGATACTCTCAGGACCGGAAAAAGGGGAGAGAGAGAGAGACAGGGGAAGAAAGAGGAAGGGGAGGGTAAGCATCTCTCTAGTGGCCGAGTCTTGAAGGTGTGAGGACTAGGACTTTATGAGAGCCACCGAGACTGAGACCATGAAGGTCTGGGTGGGTGTGGTGTTCAGTTCTCTGTTGTGTGTTTCCAGAGGTTACACAGTCCTTTGAGGAAGACCTACAAAGCCTATGTTGGTAAACTACCAGCTAGGAAGGGGAAGGGGAATAATTTTGAATCCAGGAGTCAAATCTGCCCAAGAGAGGAGTCCCTGAGGGCCACTGTGGCCTTAAAGGCTGTGGTGGGGTGCTTTCCTCCCTGCAGGTGGGCAAAGAGGTTTGCTGGACAATCAACGGTCAAATCCTCCTGACACAACCATTGGGTTTAGGACTCCAGGAAGGGGAAACTCACCAATCGAAGGCCGGTGGTGGATGGAGTTCTGGCGATTGAGAAAATGGGTTCAGGCTGTCCAATGAGTGGCACTTCTGAAGGAAGAGGGACCCAAAAGTGGGTTTTAACCCTTTCCCATGTTTCGGCACCAATGAAAGGAAAGTGACGACAACACTCAGAGCAACCAAGAGATCTTTATTGCAGCAGTGCAACGGAGGAGAAAAGAAAGTGAGAGAGAGAGAGAGAGAGAGAGAGAGAGAGAGAGAGAGAGAGAGAGAATGTGCACACAAGAGAGAGACAGAGAAAGCAAGAGAGAGAGCAAGAGAGAGAGTAAGAGAGAGAGGGGCTGGGCAGGAAGGAGTTTTTATAGCCCAAATCTAATGAGGTCTCTGGGTCTGCAAGCTGCCTTGTTGGCACAGGGGGTTAAGTGTTTGGCCTCGAGCAGGGGGTTGAGTGTTCAGCCTTGGGGGGGGGGGTGTTGGGCATTTGGGCTTGAAGCAAATAGTTGATAAAGAACCAGACAGAGGGTTTGAGTGGCCAGGTCATCCTGCAGCTAAGTTTGTTTGGCATGCCCTGCAGACAGCTGACTCAGCCTGTCCTGCACCTAACATACATGCCAAGCTCAAGTGTCAGATCTAAATTCCCAAGCCTTAGGCCCTAAGTTCATCAGATGTACACACACTCAGGCTGTGGTGATCAGGTCAGGGACTGATGTAGGCTTCTCCTGGGGTGGTACTGATAGTTGAGGAGAGGGTCATGGGGAGAAGTTGCAATTCTCTCCAGGGTCAAGATGTGGCTGTAGAGTTTGAGAGTGGTGAAGAAGATGCAGAGGACAAGGCAAATTATGATAAGAGTTGGGATGTCAGTCCAGGTCCTCATCAGGCTCTCTAGCATGAGGAAATCAGTGTTGGCTGGCTAAATGTCTGTTCATTTGCTCCACCATTTATACTAAATTTAGAGGCTCTGATCACCCTTTCAATTCCTGTCAGCTACTACCAGATGTCATTTGCCCTGAGGTTAAATCATCTGATGGTTAAAGTATCAGGTGGTCCCCACCCTGATATTCTTGCCTCTCCCCCTTAGGGGCAAGGCTAACATGACACAGACCTCACTCTAAGTTTGTCAGGTTGGGGAGAAGTGAATGTTTATGTCAGGGCTATGCCTGATGATCATATTGGAGGGCTCCGTAGGTGTGCCTGATGGGGCTGCAGGTTTCAAATTGGAGTTTTACAATGGGATTGTTAAGGCTAAGGCCTAAGGCCATCCTTACAGTATCCAATGCACACAACACTACAGACACCATGAACCCCAAGTGGGGAAAATAACTGATGGGTCTGGACTGGGTCCCAGTGGAGAAGGAGTAAGAGCATATCCATCACCTCTAATTGGGAAAGAGTTGTAAATGAACACACCTTGACTCTGTAGGAGACTTCTTTAATCCTGACCTTTTCTCTCTGAAATGGAGCAATATTTATTGAAATATCTCTTACAACAATTAAAAATATTTACAGGGCTGGGGTTGTGCCTTAGTGATAGAATGCTCTCCTCACATGTGTGAGGCCCTGGGTTCAATCCTCAGCACCACATAAAGATAAATAAAGGCATTAAAATAAATAAATAAATAAATAAATAAATAAATAAATAAATAAAATATTTACAAATATAAGAAAGGAAATGAAAATTATTTAAAGCTGAGCTAGGGATGTAGTTCATTGGTAGAGCACTTGCCTTATTGTAGAAACAAACAAGACAAGGCACCAACAGCAGCAGGAAACAGTTTTATTTGGCTGCAGCCAGATTCAGAGGGCACAGCTTTTGCTATAATCAATTAATCTTCTAAACATCAAGTTCAGGTAGTTTCAGAGTTTCATACCCAGTATGTAAGGGGAGGGGCTCTGAAGTTCACAGTCTGCAGAAGTTCACATAAAAGCAGCTTTTTCTTTCCCTGTTTTGGGCAAGTTAACCCTTCAAGGACAACACCTGAGAAGGGGAGACCTTCTCCCCCTTTTTTCCTCCCCCTGCCATTTGTTACCATGAAGCCCAGTTGGTAACTTATCTTAAAAATGTAGATATCTCTTTGAATCCTCAGCTCAAGGCCAGAGCCTTGTTTGCACATTTCTACAAACTTCTATACTGGATATGTTTGTGAAAAATTAGTAAGGGGGTGTCCAGCATCTGGAGTGCTGTTTTTTTTTTTTTTTTTCTCAGCCAGAGACCAAGTAAAACAGGGCAATACAAAAATAGGAAGTTTATCTACATTGAACTTTTTTGTAGAGACTCTTTTGCTACAGTCTAAAAACAGCCATGGTGAAGATTTCTGGAGAAGCCCAGTTAAGATTTTTCTGTGGAGAAAGAGGGTGCCACTCCAGCCTAGAATTCACATAATGTTGAGTTCAATCCTTAGCAAAGAAAAAAACTTCAAAGTACTGAAATCAATGGCTGTATGTTTACCTTTGATGTTTAAAGAGCCTCATAATGATCCTATTGTTTGTTGAAATATATGGACTTTCCTAGGTGTGATGGCACAGGCCTGCCAACCCAGTTACTCAAGAGGCTAAAATAGGATGATTGCAAGTTTGAGGTCAGCCTTAGGAACTTAGAAAGGCCCTCAGCAATTAGGGAGACCTTGTCTCAAAATAACATAAAAAGGGGATGGGGTTTGGCTCAGTAGCAGAGCACTTGCCTAGCATGTGTGAGGCACTGGGTTTGATTCTCAACACCACATATAAATAAATGAATAAGATAAATGTTCATCAACATCAATAAAAACATTAAAATTATAATAACATAAAAAGGGTTTTTGGGGCCAGCAAGGTGGTTCATGCCTCTAATTCCAGCAGCTTGGGAGAATCACCAGTTCAAAGCCAGCCTCAGCAATGCTGAGTCACTAAGCAACTCAGTGAGTCCCTGTCTCCAAATAAACTACAAAATAGGGCTGGGGATTTGGCTCAGTGGTTGAGTGCCCCTGAATTCAATCCCCAACACCAAAAATAAATAAATAAATAAATAAATAAATAAATAAATAAACTTTAAAAAAATTCTGGGGAATGGCTGTGGATATGGGTTAGTGGTTAAGCACCCTTGGGTTCAATTCTTGGAACCTCTCACCTTGCTCTACTTCAGAAGTATTCAATCTGAGGTCAAATAAATAAAATATTTAGTCACCAAAGTAATAGATTAAATAATTCAAGTAATTTCCTTATTAGCAGAGACAAAATATTGATGAGCCTAAAAACATCTTTGTTATCCTTATATGCTTATTAAAGACAGCTATGTTATTTTGTTTGGCATTAAATATATCTCTAGCCAGGCATGGTGACACATGTCTGAAATCCCATCTACACAGAGAGCTGAAGTAGGAGGATTATAAATTTGAGGACTGCCTGGACAGCATAGGGAGAAACTGTCTCAAAAAATGTGTATACCTTAATATAAAAAAGATATGAATAAATTAAGATTTATCTGAATAGTTACAAAAAAGTTAGAAGAGAATGACAAAGTTGAATATTTATGCAGCTGGTTGAGGTTACAGAGGATCCCAAATTGTACAGAATCAACTTTATTAATAGTAGAATGGTTTAAATGCAGCAAGGACATGCAGTGGGTATTAATATAACTTCTAGATAGAGATAGGCTAACTCAACCTCAATTCTGCTACACACTAGTTATGTCACTTTGGACAAATTATTTAAGCATTCTGGGTTTCAGGTTTCCTCATCTGTAACCTGAATCTCTATCCTTCATATAGGATTCTGGGAGAATGAAAAGCAGTGATGTGTTCAAAGTACTAAATTTGAAAACAGGCACACAGTAATTTGAAGTGAATATTCATTATCATTGCTTTGTTTAATAAATAGTTACTTTGTGCATTCTCTATGCTAGGCACTATTCTAATTCACCAAGAATTTGCATGCTAGACACTATTTTAAAATGATGCAGAGATTAATTCATTTGATCCTCATAACTGGCCTATGTGATGATGATCATCATCACACCTCTCATAGATAAGGAAATTAAAGTCCAGAGGTTAAGTAACCTCCTTGAGACAACACAGTCAATAAGAGTAGAGCCAGGAATTCAAATTCAACCAATCCACTTCCACCAATTGTTCTTTCCCCACATCTTGTGTGGCACTGGGGATTGAATGCAGGAACACCGTACCCTTGAGCTACACCCCCAGGCTCTTTAAATTTTGAAACAGAGGCTCTCTAAATTGCCTAGTCTGGTCTTGAACTCAGCCTACATAATAGTTGGGACCATAGGAAAGCACCAACCTCTATGCCTGGCCACAGAACATACTCTCAACTAAACCAGGCTTCATCATCATCCTTGCCTTCATCATCATCATCATCATCATCATCTTGAACCATAAACTGAGGGTGAGGCATGAGGCATTAATGTGTAGATATTAATTAATTATTAAATTTTTGTTTACACAACAAATGTTTTCATAAAATGTGTACATCACTCAGGTAACCTAAATTATATTTTAAGTAAAAATTTTGACTTGCAAATGAAAAAGCACATATGGAATCATTCTAAAAGGTTAAAAATATGTTAGGTCAAAAACTATAAGAAGGGTGGGGTTAGAGCTCAGTGGTGGAATGCTTGCCTAGCATGTGTGAGGAACTATGTTCAATCCTCTGCACCAAATAAATAAATGAATAAATGAAATAAAGGTAATTTTTGTGTCCACCTACAGCTAAAAACATTTTTTTAAAAACTGTAAGTAAACTTAGGGCTCATTCCTTTTCTTGTTTATTTGTTTGTTTGTACTGAGAACTTAACCCAGGGTCTTTACCATTGAACTAGATCCCCTGCCTTTTTGATTTTTTATTCTGAGACAGCAATATTAAGTTGCTTCAGGCTTTGCTAAGTTGCCAAGGCTGCTCTTGATCTTGAAGTCCTACTGTCTCAGTTTCCCAAGTCACTGGGATTACAGGCATGTGCCACTGGGCCCACCTACTTTCTCTTCTTATAAATTTGCTACCAAAATTGTTTCATTAATAATTCCTACTCATGCCAGGCCCAGTGGCACATGCCTGTAATCCCAGTGGCATATGTCTGTATTCCCAATGACTTAGGAGGATGA